>NC_091966.1:6257500-6882500 GCF_036711975.1 Onthophagus taurus
CACATCTTTTAAAAAAGGGTCCATTAATTGTTAATTAAAATAATAACATCACTTTTTTAAGAAAAAAACGTTATCATCACCTTTTAACAAGTAATTTTACCTTGGATTAAGAGAAATAAATTAAAAAAATGATTAAAAAAACTGTATTTTCTTTGTTTTATTTATTTTTTAATTACCTCTTCATCCCTAATATCCTTTAAGGTGTATGAAACGACCGTAATTCCCATATTCACTAAATCAGAAGAAGCAACTTCAAAGACTTGCTTGCTAAACTTCTTCCTGTCTTTGTAAATTTCTTCGACCGTCATCGAACCCATTATCGCTCTTTGATGACCTTCGAGAGTGACAAGAGCTATGTGTTGAATTTCGTGTTCAGTTCTTCCAAGGAATTGTTCGCAAGCTGCCAAAAGCATCTCTTCATTTTGCCCTTGTATCTTAACCTAAAGACATTTAAATAAACGTTAGTCATTAAAATGATATTGATATCTATTAGATTGAAGAGTTCTTATTCAATTACACGCCTACTCCAAACTTAATGTAAAAGAGGCTAACAAACATCATGAATAAATAAGAAATAATATGTTGGAAATCTTTGGTTGGGAAATCCAGTACTGTTCAATCTCTATCACCAGTTTCTAACCAAATTTTGACTTATGTTGTAGTTGGCAACTTAATTAAGGTAATGAAAATGAATATGAAGGAATGTTGGGGGAATGTTGAAGCCTAAAACTTATGCTATAATTTGTATAAATGATCGCGAAAATAACATTTAAAGTGTGTTAATGTTTTATCACATAGGTGAGATGCAAAATTGCTTAATCAAAATAATCTGGCCATTTTTATATGTAAATAAACCACAGCAAATAAATAATTTAGTTATTCAAAGTGTATACTAGTCCCACATGTTCAAAGTTAATATAATATATGTTAAACATTGTTTGCATTTAAGACGTAATGGTACGTGTCAAAAATGTATATGCGTTCCTTATGTTAACCCAATGCTTTGTGAGTGTTGTATGTATGCTTGTATAATTATTGGAGAACTGGCTTAAAGTATTTGTAACAGCTAAGACGCTTAGAAATGTGTCTTTGACTCCAACCCTACCTGGACATCTTTCTTCGAGATTAAGTCTTTTAAAGTGGAACAATCACACAGCCCTAATCTAGTACAGTGAAACCTCGGTATATTACCATAATCCGTTTCTTATATTTGGACTTATACCGAATAAGACGAATACCGAACCAACCTTTCCCATATCCAGTAATGTAAAAATAATTAATCTAATTAAGACACTTTGTAAAAAACTGAACTATATTACAGATTTTTAAAGTTATGATATTAAACTAATTATTTCAGTAATAATTATTAAAACAAAACAAACTGATTAAAACCCTACTACTAAAATATAAAAACAAAAATTTTAAAAATTTATATTCTAAAGAAGAAGAGCCTCATTCTGGGTTTTGTTACTTTTCTATCTTCTTTCACTTTGTACTTGGATCAGCAACTTTTATTAAAAATCTGTCCAAAGAACTTTGTGCTTGTCTTTTTCTTAGAATGTCTCTAAAATGTGAGTGTCTGGGCTTCCCAAGCGATGCTGTTACGACTTGTTTGAACTTGGTTAGGATGGTATTTTTCTGCAAAATTTTTCACGTCCATCCATTGATGCTCATCATGTTCCATTTCCTGTAACAACTCAGTGGTCAGTTCTTGATTATGTTCTTCCAGCAATTCTTCTGCATCATCATCAGTCATCACATACATCTAGTTCCATGGCTCTGGCCAGGGAAACAATATCCTTCACTATAGAGCTCCTAGATTCGACATTTCTTTCGGTTACTACTTGTAGCCACAAATTTCTCCAAGCGGAATTCATAATTCTGTGAGAAACTTCCTGCCAAGCTTTATCAATGAGCGATATAGCCTGTACAATATTAAAATAATTTTTCCAGAACTCTATCAGGATTAATTCTGCCTCTCTCTTACTTCAAAACACTTCTGGAATAAGGCTTTAGTATAAAGTTTTTTGAAATTACTTATGACCTGCTGATCCATAGGCTGAATGAGAGGAGTGATATTAGGTGCAAGAAACTTTATAGTAATGAAATCGAACTCAGACAAAACACAATCCTTCAAACTTGGTGGATCAGGTGCATTATCCATTAGTAGAACAGCTTTTAAAGGTAGATTGTTTTCTTAGAAATAACGTTTTACACTTGGTCCAAACACAACATTAAACTTTGAAATTATAATGAAATGTTGTCTCGTTATCCAAGCTTTGCTATTTGATCTCCACATAACAGGCAGCTGAGACTTCTGGACTTTATGTTGTTTAAATGTCCTCGAGTTTTCAGAATGGTAGATCAGTAAACACTTCATTTTACAATCCTCACTAGCATTGCTGCAAAGCAGTAAAGTTAGTCTGTCTTTCATTGGCTTGTACTCTGGTAGTGTCTTCTGTTCTTGTGTGATATAGGTCCTATTTGGCATTTTCTTCCAAAACAAACCAGTTTCGTCACAATTGAAAACATGCTGGGGACTAAACCGCTCAGTTTCTACAAATTCTCCAAAATGTTTAATAAATTCATTGGCGGCAATTTTATCGGCACTAGCTTTTTCCCCATGTCGTACAACATTATGAATACCACTTCTTTTTTTTTTAAATTCGCAAACCAACCATAGCTGGCTTTAAACACCTCACCTTCCTGACTAGTTCCTGCTTGGCTTTTCACGAGATTAGCATGTATGTTTTTAGCTTTCACGAATATAATTGCCTCTGATAAGCACATTGTTTTTCTGTTATCCAAAGCAAATGTAATGATCTAATGTCTTTAATCTCTGTTTAGAAATTGATTTAACCCCTTTTGCAACGTTAGCATATTTAATAACCTCTTTATTTTTCACGATTGTCGACATCGTCGTTCTCAGAATGCGGTACGCAAGAGTTAAAGCTCGAATACGAATGCCATCTTCATATTTCTTAACAATCTCCTTTTTCTGCTCAATTTGTTAAAAGAGGTCGTATGCAGAATTGGTCGTATTCTAAAGCAGTCGTATACCGAGGTTCCACTGTATTGGCCTTCTCGATGCTTCCCCTCCAACCGTCTCAGTCTTTGGACAGTCTATTCAAGCTTCTCATCCCAACAATCTCTTGAGCGTGTATGGTCACGTTGTCTTCCCATCTTTCGCTTGGTCTACCAGTCATGCGTTTTCCTCCTGGTTGTCAACTAACGCGAAGTTGTAGTCTCCAGTCGTTATACTCTGCCCAACACGATATGTTCGTTTCTTACTCTGAATTAGCAGTTTGGTTTTGTCGTCATTGATCCTTAGTCCTTGACCGACTGCACTGATTTGTCAATGATATTAAGGTCATCTGCATATCCCATTTGGACGGACTTGTTTATGTAGGTTGCGTTTAGATTGACCCCAGCTCTTCTCATAACATATTTAAGTGATATGTTGAACAGTATGGGTACTTTGGAATACGCTTGATGGTATTCCCTTTTACTTTCACTCGGCATGTGCTGTGCATTTGACAAGCCTCAGTAATTTGGACAGTACATTGAGGCTGTACATTATGGTGTAGTGTTTGTTTTTGTAGACGTTGTCGTATGCTTGTTTGAAGTCTATGAAGAGCTGTCTGGTTGATCAGTTGTTGATCTACTTAGTCTGCAGCAAGACCTTGCAGTAGAATTGGAAATAGAAAATTCCCTCCTCAAGCGCGTCAATAGGCAAATACACGGGAGTAATTCGCCATCAGACTGTGATAGCAACTACTGGAAACATTCGTTTATTATGCCATATTTAGATTCGATTACTATATCCTCTGTGTATGTTTAACATAGATATCAGTCATTTAAAAGATACACACCAATATTCTCCATAGTTTTATCAATTGGAGAATATGACAGCAGAAATCAAACTTGGAAAACAAAAAAATCAAGCGGACAAGTTAAAAAATACTGAAATCATTGATCTTCTCAGCGAAACCAATCTTTTCTCCCTATCATAAGACAGGCACTTTTGACGTTAATCGCGATTCCATGAACTATACCCATTGTTGAACGCTCATTTAGTACATTTCGAAGAGTAAAGACTTAGTTGAGAAGCACTATGACAGAAGAAAGGTTCATTGAGGTTCACCTCTGGGTTTGGTTAGGACTGATTCCCACAGAATTGCTCAGGTTTCTAGAGTACAACAACTTGGTGGTGAGTCAGAATTAGGTGCAGAGAGTAACAGCATCCGCCTCTTATGATGGCATTTGGATGAGATAACAGATGACATAGCCAAGATTAGATTTAGAAGCTCTAGAAAAGCTACATGGAATAAGAATGATTTTCTGACAATTCTTTCTGCAAAACCCCAAATGTTTCCTGTACAGCTTTTTTAATCAGGTCAACATTATATGTTCATTTACTTTTAGCATCTAAAATTTAAAAAATTATAGCTATTAGACACCAATGAATAGTTATTGGACGCTTGTACAATAACAAAAAATACTTTAGACCTACCTCTAAGCGGTGTTCAATTAACTACAAGCAAACTTCTTAGCATCTTTTCCTATTAGTACATTACAACTTTCAAGAATACAATTACACCTTTCTAAAACACTTTAGATGTTATTTTTAGACCACATTATAAAGATTCTAAATTAATTAAAAGATGATTTAGATAAATTTTTTACTTATTTAGAGCCATTTTTAACTCTATTTGTACGATTAACTAATAACTTAATTGGTTTTTGGGTAAGTAACCACATTTTATAGTCTATTCTTTTTTAAATCAATAAATTGACTTTCTATTTAAACAATTATTTCGTTTTATTGTTTATATTAATTAAATGATCTTAAATTCACTGATAACATGTTTGAACACATTTAAAATATAAATATGAATCAATATAGGTTAGAGATGCTCTTTTTTAAACTGACATTGACAGTTCAATTAGGATATACATAACCTTACTTATTAAAATTTTAATTCAACTTAATCATAAAATATAGCTTTTAGGGTGATTTGAAAAAGAATAGACTGTAATAAAGTTACAATTATAAATATGTGAACTAAATTTGTTGTCCAACTATGAATACCCATACAAAAAAAATTACTTGTGCAATTCCTGTTACAGATATTGGAACTCCTTGGCTAGTATAAACCGTTGGACTTTCTACTTGAAGCGTCATAGTATTTAATGATATTCTAAAATAAAAAATAAAAATAGAATTTAATCTTTAAACAAATAAAACAAAATGATTAAAAAAATTATATTACCTTTGTACTTTTTGAATTGCTGGCCATATGAAAGCTCGTCCACCCGGTACAAGATTCGGTTTTGAATAACAACAACCTTAAAAATTTATTTAGTTAACTTATTTTAATTAATAATTTATTTCAAATTTAAATATTAATTTAAGGAATCTACTTTACCGACATCGCCTTATCACAAATAAATTGTGTACATAGACTACGCCTAAACTGTCTGTACAATTTCAAATAAAAAACAATTGTACTTACCTGATATAACCATAGCCTCATTGGGGCCACACGTAACAAATCCCCAAGTCATTTTAAAAACGCGTTAATACCTCAAAAATATAACTCTATAAACTACTTAAAATTGAAAATATCGTTTGGTATTGACCTCAAAAGATCTTTCGCTTAACGCTTTGACATCACATTACTTTAACATCTAGTGCGCATGCGCAAAAAATAAAAATATCGATTTAATTTTAATATCAATGTTCACCACTTTATTTTCTATCTACACTTAAATTTTGGATTATTTTATAATTTTTTATTTAATTATGTTCTTATTTGATTGTTTTCATTTCGTTAACAGACTAAAAAGAATTTATTAATAAAAAATTATTTTATTATTGTTTGGTTTTTACCCGAGAGATGTCGACACCCGTCATTGACTTGACGATTTTTGGAATTGTTGATACAATATTTAAAACTTCCCCGGATAATTTTGCAGCTCCAACTTCACCATTTCCGGATGAAACCATTGTCACTTTTTTCGTTTCGCATAGAGGTCCGGAAACTTCTTTCACAACCTTAATCAAATTAAAAATTAATTAATATCTTTGATATACTTCATGATGTATTTTGAATACATTAGTATATTTAAATATAAATGTTAGTGCTTATAGATAGAATCCAACTCGGGTATTCCCCGAGTTGTATATAGGATGTAAAAAATCAAGAACGGTTGTTCTAGTTTTAATTGTTACTCAGCGCTGGATTGTTGTATATTTTTATTGAGCTAAAAGTGGAACTAACACTAGAACTAGAAACATTCGGGTTTAGCCGTACATCTCTTAAGATGGCTAAAGCCGAATGGTTCTAGTTCTAGTGTTAGTTCTAGTTTTGCGATAAGCATAACGCCAACTCTAGTAACAGATGATCTGCTTGCCCTATCTCCTTTGTATTCGCATATAGAGCAGTATCAAAGTTCTAATGAGTGTCTTTACTGGGGATTTCCATGTGACCATGTGTGGAGGACGAAGAAACGGTTGAGCATGTTTTATGCCCTGCTGTTAATCGTATCAGATTCCCAATTTTTGGGTCGCAGTTTATTTCCAGGATCCAGCATTGTACTGAGTCAGGTGGAAGGATGACAGATACAAAACGAGGGATAGAAACTGTGAGAGAAGCATTAATTATGAGGATATGGGGAGAGGGTTGAAAGGGAGGGAGCGGATAACCGACTGTGAGGGCGAAGTGGGGGAGAGGGCAGAGGTTATCAAAAAACTATATGGGGGATGGGAGAAGTCAGAGAAGAGAGACGGGTTTGAAAATGGTATTCTGGAATGTAGCGGGGATTACGAATAAGGGAGGGCAGTTCTGAGAAAATTTGAAGAGATTTGAGGTGATTTGTTTGATGGAAACCTGGGTTGATGATTGAAGGAAAGATGCCGGAAGGTGATAAATGGGATTGTATGTTTGCAGAGAGGAAGAGCGTGCGTTATAGACAGTGAAGTTATAGACAGGAGTAAGACGGAGAGGAGATGGAGGCAGAAGGGGATGGTAAAAAGGCAAATCAAGTTGGAGGGAGCGAAGGTGCAGATAGTCACGGTATATAGCAAGAGAATGAAAGAGACAATAAGGCATGTCTGATTATTGGAGGGGAGTTTATGCAAGAATACGCGTATACATCGCGTATACGCAATGATAGAATGATCGAAATGATACAGCATTGTAGGATCCTGAGAGAGTGCTGGAGAGAGATTAAGGAGAGGTGGTTGATATATGGGCAGAGAGATAGGGAAGGATATCATAGCAGAGTGGGATATTCACTAACTGAGATCGACATCAGAAGAGCGAAGAGAGGTGAAATGTGGAGAGAGCTGAGAGATAGGGACAGGGACATACAGAAGCTGGAAAGAAAGTCACAGATACGGGAAAGGAGATATAATGAAAGATATGGGGCGATAGTACAAAAGAACTGCCAAAGTATCTGTTGATGGAGGAGGATGATGAAGGGAAGAGATTGGTGGCCAGATTTCACTGTGGCAATGAGGAGAGAGGGAACAGGTACTGGGCGGACTTACTTCTAATTTTGCTTGTTATCCTTGCTATATTTTTAGTGAACTAACACTAGAGCTAGAACTAGAAACATTTGGGTTTAGTCGTCTTAAGAGACACAAGGCTAAACCCAAATGTTTGTAGTTCTAAATGTAGTATGAGTTCTAGTAACAGTGCTAGGTTATGCCAAATAGCACTAGATAGCGCTAGGTTGTTATGTACTTGTAATGAACTAAACCTAGAACTAGAAACATTTGGGTTTAGCCGTACGTCTCTTAAGACGGCTCAACCCGAATGTTTCTAGTTTTAGGACTAATGTTAGTTCTAGTGACAGATTAATCGAGATTTAACTTTATTAAATATACAGTGTGTTAATTAATTATCGTACCCAGTAAAGTATGCAACCAATATCACAGATTGGTATTGCAACGCGACGAAAGTTCCTAAAAACGATGGCGACAGTTCATTAACTTTATAAGCCGTTTAAAATATATTTTAATAATTAAAAAAATATTTTAAATATAAAAAAGGCCTAACTTTCTGTCCTTTTATTTAAAATAATTTTAGTGTATCCATTGTAGATTGGAATTAATGTTTAAAGCAACCGCTAGAAACAACAATAGTTCTAAAAAGAACTGTTTCGAAAAATATAAAGACAGCAAAACATGGTTACAGAACAAAGAAAATACGAAAACTCACAAAGCGTACGACAATCACTACAATAACGTACGATCAGCTGTCAACATTTGGTTACTAATTTAAAATTATCCAAGCTACCACTACATATTGAGATATGCAGCCAACATTACATGGGTCACGTGGGTTACGAAATTAATTAACACAGTGTATTCTCTTACATTTGGTAAAACTTCCATAATCATATTAACAGTAGCCGCTTCTTTATATTCCCTCCAAGCTTCAGCTTTTTTTGCCATAACATCGGCTTCAGCTTTACTCTTATTAACGATAACTGCAGCTTGGGCTTCCCCAACAATCTTAATTTTTTCCGCTTCAGCTTCAGCAGCTAAAACCATAGCTTTTCGATTAGCTTCGGCAATTTTTTCCAATCTATATTTTTCAGCCTCCGCCGGTTTTCGAACTTTAGCATCCAAATCTTTTTCCTGTCTGATAATTTCCTGTTCGGCAACCGCAATTTGTTGCGTTCTTTCGACAACTTTTATTTGAACCTGTTCCGAGACGATATCCTGCCTAAGTTTGGCAGCCCTAAGTTCGAAAGCCAATTCGCTTTCGGCGTCTTTCGTTTGAACCTCGCGATCGTAAGCGGCCTTTTTCAGTTCAAAATCTCGTTTCGCTTCTTCGATTTTCGTTTGATTGGAAAATTCCGCTTCTTTTTGAAGGGCTGTGGCGAGAGCTCGTTTTATCTCCGCTTCACTTTTCGCTTGGCATTCGCCTATTTTTGCATCTCGTTGTACTTCGGACGTTCTCGCCATTCCTAAACTTTTTAAATAATCTTGATCGTCCCAGATATCTTTGATTGTGTAAGAAACGATCGTTAAGCCCATATTTACTAAATCGGATGAGGCTACTTTAAAGACGTTTTCGCTAAATTTTTTACGATCTTTGTAGATTTCTTCGACAGTCATTGAGCCCATTATAGCCCGTTGGTGTCCTTCTAATGTTGCGAGAGCGATTTCTTTGATTTCATCTTGTGATTTTCCTAAGAATTGTTCGCAAGCTGTGTATAACATTTCTTTATTTTGGCCATGCACCCGAATTTGTGCGATTCCCGTTACGGAAAGGGGAACACCTTGGGATGTATAAACTCTGGGAGTTTCAATTTGTAAAGTCATCGTGTTTAAATTTATGCTAAAAAAGTTTAAATGATTCAATTTTGTGAGAATTTATTGTTTTATTACCTGTTTATTTGTTGAAATGACCCCCAAACGAAGGATCTTCCACCGGCAACAAGTTTCGGCTTTGAGTGACAACATCCTTAAATACAAATAAAAATTAATTAGTAAGTATCATTTAAATAAAATAAGATGGAAAAGTACCTGAAATAACTAAAGCTTCGTTAGGACCACAAGTTATAAATCCAAAAACCATTTTGAGAATGACATATTTTTATAGTTTAATGATTCTTATCTGATTCATAAATATGGAGATAAGATAACGTGAGTTATTTTCGAATTTCAAAATTATTTAGAATATTGATTGACTCAATCAAATCAATTTATCATCTTACGAATTCTTTATGATTCACCCTATACAGGTGTACAACTTGACATGCTTAAATAGAAACCCTTAACTAGATTTGAAAAGAGTACCTAAAGGCAAGAGTGAAATTTAAGTGTCTAACAAACAGTATAATTGCCGGTCTTCTTCGGTTGGAAGGTTACCGTAGCCGGTAATTTCCATCATTCTCCATCGTTTATTTGATATGTTTTTTTGTTTCGTTCTTTTTTCTCGAACAAAAAAAAACACACACGTACACTAACAAGTATTAATCCAATTACTCCGATCGTTAATAAGCATTATTAGGTCGCGGCCGGGAGTATTATAATTTAAAATAATTGGCCCTGTCCGACTCGAAACACGGACCATTGCATGACGGTTCGCAGAAATTACCCTCTCTTTTGAGCATCATCCAACTCTTCAACGCACAAAAGTATTTTGCTTCGCTTTAATAAAAATTTTAGCAAATCCTAAAACGTATATAGGGTGATCTATTATAACAATATGTAAATAAATGTGTCTGGAGAATTTTTATTTCATAGTATATGTAGTGTATAAACAGAATGGTGATATTTTTGGAAATACTCTCAATCATTTAAATAAATCAAGAAGCCTAACATAGCGAAACCTGTTTTTATTGTTCAAATCAAAGATATTCGGAATCAAAAAAGTTTTCGGAATAAATCAGCTTCCATGGTTTCGCTGTAAAATCACCTTCAAGGTTTACGATGTTAATGTTAACGATTGATTAGAACAAAGATTCGTGTTAATGTATTGCCATGACTAATTACAGCTATCTGACAACTATGGAAACATCGGCACAGTATCTCAAAGTCTTGGAAGCCACAAGATCACCTTTCATGGAATTGTAATAAATTGGATCAGGATGAAGCAGTGTTATTACTGAACTGAACATTTGTTTGAATCGTTCATATTTACCAAATTTTAAACTTCCAGGGCAAACAGTCCATTTTATACACGTTGTTGAAGAAAAAAATTGTTTTCTCCAAAACCCTTAGAATTTAGGAATTGAAACTTTTTGAGGTTCTTAGGGAACGTTTGAGGTTTGGTTATGCCAAATTTTAAATCTCCAGGGTAAATAATTCATTTCATATACATTTTAAATAATCAACTATTTAAATCGTTCAGATTTGCCAAATTTTAAACTTTCAGGGTAAACAGTCCATTTTATACACGTTGTTGAAGAAAAAGATTGTTTTCTCCAAAACCCTTAGAATTTAGGAATTGAAACTTTTTGAGGTTGTAAGGGAACGTTTGAGGTTTGGTTATGCCAAATTTTAAATCTCCAGGATAAATAATTCATTTTATATACATTTTAAAAAGTCAACTATTTAAATTGACGTTTGTTGAATGTGAGGTTAAAGAAAAAAATTGTTTTCTCCAAAACCGTTAGGATTTAAGAAATGAAACTTTTTGAGGTTATAAAGGAATGTTTGGGGTTACTTCGTGCCAAATTTCAAGTTTCCAAGGTAAATATTTCCTTTTATACACATTAAAAGAAGACTATTTAAATTGACATTATTTATTGAATGTGAGGTTGAAGAAAAAAACTGTTTTCTCCAAAACCCAAAACCTTTAGAATTTAGGAAATGAAACTTTTTGAAGTTATAAAGGAATGTTTGAGGTTACTTCGTGCCAAATTTCAAGTATCCAAGATAAACAATTCATTCTATGCACATTTGAAAATGATATTAAATCGACATTTATTGAATGTGAGGTTGAAGAAAAAAATTCTTTTCTTCAAAACCCTTACAATTTAGGAAATGAAACTTTTTGATCTTATAAAGGAACGTTTGAGGTTTGGTTATGCCAAATTTTAAATCTCCAGGGTAAATAATTCATTTCATATACATTTTAAAATATCTGCTGTTTAAATTAACGTTTGTTGAATGTGAGGTTAAGGAACAAAATGGTTTTCTCGAAAACCGTTAGGATTTAAGAAATGAAACTTTTTGAGGTTACAAAGCAATGTTTGAGGTTACTTCGTGCCAAATTTCAAGTGTCCAAGGTAAGTAATTCATTTTATACACATTTAGAAAGAGACTATTTAAATCGATATTTATTGAATGTGAGTTTGAAGAAAAAAATTATTCTCTCCAAAATCCTTCGAATTTAGTAAATGGAACTTTTTGAGGTTATAAAGGAACGTTTGAGGTTTGGTTATGCCAAATTTTAAGTCTTCAGGGTAAATAATTCATTTTATATACATTTTAAAAAATCAACTATTTAAATTGACGTTTGTTGAATGTGAGGTTAAAGAAAAAAATAGTTTTCTCCAAAACCGTTAGGATTTAAGAAATGAAACTTTTTGAGGTTACAAATGAATGTTTGAGGTTACACCGTGCCAAATTTTAAGTGTCCAAGGTAAATAATTCATTTTATACACATTTAAAAAAAAGACTATTAAATCGACATTTATTGAATGTGAGGTTGACGAAAAAAATTGTTTTCTCCAAAACCCTTAGAATTTAGGAAATTAAACTTTTTGAGGTTATAAAGAAACGTTTCAGGTTTGGTTACACCAAATTTTAAATCTCCAGGGTAAATAGTTCATTTCATATACATTTTAAAAAATTAACTATTTAAATTGACGTTTGTTGAATGTGAGGTTAAAGAAAAAATTGTTTCTTCCAAATCCCTTAGAATTTAAGTAATGAAACTTTTTGAGGTTGTAAGGGAACTTTTGAGGTTTGGTTATGCCAAATTTTAAATCTCCAGGGTAAACAATTCATTTCATATTCATTTTAAAAATCAACTATGTAAATTGACGTTTGTTGAATGTGAGGTTAAAGAAAAAGATTGTTTTCTCCAAAACCGTTAGGATTTAAGAAATAACACTTTTTCAAGTTATAAAGAAATGTTTGAGGTTACTTCGTGCCAAATTTTAAATCTCCTGGGTAAATAATTCATTTCATATACATTTTATAAAATCAACTATTTAAATTGACGTTTGTTGAATGTGAGGTTAAAGAAAAAGATTGTTTTCTCCAAAACCGTTAGGATTTAAGAAATAACACTTTTTCAAGTTATAAAGAAATGTTTGAGGTTACTTCGTGCCAAATTTTAAATCTCCTGGGTAAATAATTCATTTCATATACATTTTATAAAATCAACTATTTAAATTGACGTTTGTTGAATGTGAGGTTAAAGAAAAAAATATGTTTTCTCCAAAACCGTTAGGATTTAAGAAATGAAACTTTTTGATGTTATAAAGGAATGTTTGAAGTTATTTCGTGCCAAATTTCAAGTGTCCAAGATAAACAGTTCATTTTATACACATTTAAAAAAAAAGACTATTTAGATAGATATTGAATATGTGGTTGAAGAAAAAAATTATTTCCTCGAAAACCCTTGGAATTTAGGAAATTAAACCTTTTGAGGTTATAAAGGGTTATTTGAGGTTTGGTTATGCCAAATTATAAGTGTTCAAAGTAAACAACTCAGTTTATATAGTTCTTAAAAAATCGAGACGTTATTAAATGAGTTAGGTTGTAGAAGAAAAAAGGTTTTCTCCAAAACCGTTCTGATTTAAGAAATTAAACTTTTTGAGGCTATAAAGGAATGCTTTAAGTTAAGCTACGTCAAACTTCAAGTTTCCAGAACAGATTCATTTTATATATGTACATTATAAAATATCAACTACTTAAATTGACGTTTTTTGAATGTGAAAAAGAAAAAAAATATTTTCTCTAAAACCATTAGGATTTAAGAAATGAAACTTTTTGAGGTTATAAAAGAACCTTGGAGATTAGGTTGTGCCAAATTTTAAGTGTCCAAGGTAGACCATTATTTTTTTTAGTGATTTCTATGTAGAACATCAAGGATTTTTAAACAGTTTTCAAGATTTTTAGTACCTAGAGTACCAAATTCTCGCCAAAAAGGTTTGAATTTAAGAAATAAAAATTTTTGAGTTTATAAGGGAACGGTTGAGGTTAATTTATACCAAAATGGCTCCGTGGTGAATCATGTTATGCCTTTTTTGTTCACTTTTTGGATGAGCATTTGGTATTTTCATGCAGAATAAGGTTCACGCAGCTAGAGTTGTTAGTGAATATCTTGTCTTGTGCTATTCCCAACATCATTTTAGCTTCGTCAAGGCTGCTTGGTCCACGTACAGTAAAGCGACCTGTACCTGCATTGCATCATCTATCCATAAGCTTTTACAAATATCGTTACATCAGTGTTATACAAAATAGTGAAAAACTCGACTGCAAGCCCCTTCAGTTTCGATGAGCAGAATCGAAGTAACTCTGTTATGCTTTTTGGATTAGTAACGTTTTAAGTGTATGACGAATCTTATTAAATGCACTAATAGCTGTTTGGTCTTATTTTGCAGAAATTTCAATTCAATTCCAATACAGTGTAAATTTCATAAAGTTGTGATAGTAGAAGAAGAGTTATTATTGTAAGACAAGAAACAAGAGAGAAAAAAATAAATGGACCAAAGAATTGGGCTTTGGTGGGATTAATAAGGATATAGTATTTTCAGAAAATTATCCTTCTACGTTATGGATAAGCCCCTGACTCGAAATTTAAACCTCAAATTTGCAAAATTTTGATGTTTTTGTGAAATAATTTTTATTATACATAGCTCGAAAACAAAAAATGTTGTGGATGAAATTAACACATCGCAATCTGAGTAACCAATAAAATTGAAGAAATTAACTCAAAAACCTTATATTCTTATTTTACTACTTATATTAGTCACTCTGTAAATAGATATAATTTTGAGTTTTTATTAACTTGAATAAGGTCGCATTAAATGATCTTTGAAGGCCGATTGTAACGTTATAACAACGTGATATGAAGCACACACCATTCGTGTATGTATATATTTTAAAAAATCAATCTGCGTCGCAACAAACAACTCGAAACCTTACGTAATTGACCAGGAAATGTTTAAAAAATTGCTTTTTCGTGACAAAAATTACAATTTCAATTATGTGTCATTTCGAAACACAATAAAGCAAAAAATAGTATCTACTATATTATTGTTTATAAATAATACCAAATTGTTGTGTATATCGATAAAAAATGTAAATGAAACTTTTTGAACAGGTAAATAAATAAATTATGTCGTTGAAAAAGTGTATATTTTAGCTGGTTTTTCCTCGTTGATGCATAAATATTTTTCATCGTAATGAGAAAAACTTTTTTATAAATTTAAAATGCAACCTTGCATCCGTTGAATGTAAATACCTTTAAGATTTGTGAAAGGAATTAACCGTTAATTAACTCTTTACGTTTACATTATTTTACATAGAGATCATTTTATACGCACTTCAACAACCTTTTTTTCCTTTTTCTCCTCGAAACAAAAAAAAAACTCCCATCTTTTTTTATTTGAATTACTTCATCAGCGATTCTATTCATCGTTTAAAAGAAAAAAAACTGATACTCGGAGATTTTATGCCATCATCTCTTCTCGTTTTATTGAGAGGGGCCTGAGCACGACCAATTGACCGAGTTCTCTTCTCCATAGCAGAGTCGTCGTTTGCTGGCTCGCACCGGCGACGGCGGCAGCAGCTTCCATCCTGTGTATAGCGTAGGTAGGCCAGTGGCAGTGGTCGATACTCTGGCCTACATTTCAGAGTTTAACTTGACCTGGGGCACACTGCGGCAGCATTGCGGACGTCCAGTGAAGCTGTACGGACCCATTGACACAATTCCTCAATGTTATCAATACGTGTCATTACTTATTGTTGAGAAAATAATACATCAATGTTAAAACATTTATTTATTTATCGATTAAAACAATAAAATTCTCATTTTGATGCTATAAAATTTGATTAAAATTAATTTTTAACCATATAAAATTGAAATATTTCGTTTTATTTTTACAAATCCATTTAAAATTATAATTTGATAAAAGAAATGAATTGGAAATGAAAAATCCTTTAAAATGAGTCCAAACACGATGGGTTTTGGATAAAAATTACGAAAGTTATTCGTTTATTTATAATTGACGATTTCAATTGTTTTTTTCATTTCTTAAAAAGTATTTAAAAATTGAATTATTTCGGAAATGTGGGTTGTAGGATATCAAATTAAAGCTCTCTAAACACAGATTAAGAAACAATAAAAATCCCAACTCAATTCATCTTAATTTGATTCTCAACTGTTTTTTTTTATTTCTTAAAAGTTGCAGAAAAAATTTCTTTTTATAAATTTGGGTTGTTGGGTATCAAATTAAAGCTCTTGAAACGTAGATTAAGAAATAACCGAAATACACCAACTTAATTAATCCTAAGATGATTGTCAATTGTTTTTTCATTTCTTAAAAATTGTTTAAAAATTAAATTATTTCGGAAATATAGGTTGTGGGGTATCAAATTAAAGCTCTCTAAACACAGATTAAGAAACAATAAAAATCCCAACTCAATTCATCCTAATTTGATTCTCAATTGTTTTTTTGTTATTTCTTAAAAGTTGTTGAATATTTTTGTTTGCTAAATATGGTTTGTTGGGTATCAAATTAAAGCTCCTTAAATGTAGATTAAGAAATAACCGAAATACGCCAACTTAATTAATCGCAAGATGATTGTCAATTGTTTTTTCATTTCTTAAAAGTTGTATAAGAATTAAATTATTTCGGAAATATAGGTTGTGGGATATCAAATTAAAGCTCTTTAAATGTAGATTACGAAATAATCAAAATCCCAACTAAATTCATCCTAATTTGATTCTCAATTGTTTTTTTGTTATTTCTTAAAAGTTGCTGAATATTTTTTTTGATAAATATGGGTTGTTGGGTATCAAATTAAAGCTCTTTAAATGTAGATTAAGAAATAACCGAAATACATCAACTTAATTAATCCCAAAATGATTGTCAATTGTTTTTTCATTTCTTAAAAATTGTTTAAAAATTAAATTATTTCGGAAATTATTCCGGTGTGGGGTATCAAATTGAAGCTTTTTAAACGTAGATTAAGGAATAATTAAAATTCCAACTTAATTCATCCTAACTTTATTCTCAATTGTTTTTTTTTATTTCTTAAAAGTTGTTTAAATTTTTTTTTATAACAGTATGGGTTGTTGGGTATCAAATTAAAGCTTTTTGAACGTAGATTAAGAAATAACCAAAATACACTAACATAATTAATCCCCGGATGATTCTCAATTGTTTTTTATTTCTTAAAATTTTTTTTTATATTTAATTAAGTCAGAAATATAGGTTGTGGGGTATCAAATTAAAGCTTTCTAATCGTAGATAAAGAAATAATCGAAATATTGTTTATTTATATATAATTATTGTTTTTTTATTTCTTAAAAATTATTTAAAATTTGTATTAATTCATGAATATAGGTTGTGGGGTATCAAATTAAAGCTCTTTAAACGCAGTTTAAGAAACAAAATCAATTCAGACCAATATGATTCTCAATTGTTTTTTTATTTCTTAAAAATTGCTAAAAAAAATTTTTTTTTTATAAATATGGGTTGTTTGGTATCAAACTAAAGCTTTTTAAACGTAGATTACGAAATAATCAAAATCCCAACTCAATTTATCCAAATTTGATTCCCAATTGGCTTTTTTTATTTCTTAAAATATTTTATTTCCAAAATATATCCCCCATATTTTCGAATTTTGTTTAGTATCAAATTAAAGCTCTTTGGACGTAGACCTCAACTTGATCGTCAATTGTGATTTTGCTTAGTTAATGGTTGTTTAAAAATCGTCTTTTTTCGTAATTTGAAACTCGTTTAGGACTCAACTACGACTTTACCTTGTAGAAGGTCATCCAAAAACGTTTTCTAAAAACTGATCGATAACAGAGGGTTACATACAGAGAGAACGTCGTTGTAGTGACGCAGAGCAGCGACGGCGTTGTGGAGGCCGAACCGTGGAGCACTCTTCGGCTCGGTCTTGTTTGGTTTCGTACGCGTTGTGTGTGGAGCTGCTCAACTCAGTTCGCGCCGAGACGTTGAACGGACTTAATCTAAAAAGAGAGAAGCATGTAAGACTCAGTTTTCATCATATTCGCGATCATCGTGATGATAAACTAACCAAAAAAACAACCTCAATCGTTATAATCATATTAATAAAAATTATTACAATTAATTATTGATAGTATATAAAAGAAAAATATTTTTTTAATTTATTAAAAATTCAAGTTACATAACGATTTTTGTAGGAACGAGTAAAATCGAAATCTTGTTATTTTTTTTTTTGCTGGAGGGGTTGGTGAATTCGTGAAAACGTGATTTTTGAGATGAGTTGAATACGTGTGGATGATGGAATTATTAAAATTAGAATAGAACTTAGTTGATATGGTGCAGTGCCAAAAAGTGTTGTTGTTATTTTCTTTGTGAGATTATCCGGAAAGATGTTGGTTTTGGATCGATTTGGAAAAGCGTAAAATTAAGGTGAGATTTTGTCGAACTTGAATCGTAAAATTTTTTTCTTCTACTTTAAGATTAGCTCACCTGTTGCAAATTTATCAATAGCTTATCTATTTATAAACGTTCTTAATATTATTATTCCTTTCATTTTCCATGCATTTTTTTAAAAATAAATTCGAAAGTTCTTGTGATTAAAATGGTATTGAATAATTTACAAAGTTATTCAAGCATATTTCTGGTTAATTTGCGTTCGGGGTAATTTAATTATTCATTATTTCGACCGAACAAATTTTAATATCTAAAATTCAATGAATTAAAATAATTTTTTTAATTAATTTATAATGAATCATAAATTCAAAATAAACCGGCAAACGAATATTTCTTAATTTAATTTTATTTTTATTATCAATTTGTAACAAATTATAACTGCAAAACCAATCGAGATTTTTTCAATCGAATTTCAATTTTCAAAACTTCAATTTGTCCTTAATTAATTTTCAAGAAATTATTTCTTAACTTAATCTTATTTGGGAGATATGATTTTTTAAATCCAACTCTAAAATGTCAATTTCACATCTTATAGTTTTATTATCAATCTTTGGCGAATCATAACTTCAAAACGAATCGAGATTTTTTTAATCGGTTTTTAGTTTTAAAAACTTCAATATTTAATTAATTATCTCAAAAGAAATAAAACATCATAATTTTAAAACTATTCGAGATTTTTTCAATCGGATTTCAACTTTCAAAACTTCAATTTGTCCTTAATCAACTTCCAATAAATTATTTCTTAACTTAGTCTTATTTGGGTGATATGACTTTTTTAATCCAACTCTAAAAAGTGAACTTCACATTTTAATATTATCATTATCAATCTTTGCCTAAATGTAACTTCAAAACGAATAGAAATTTATTCAATCGGTTTTTAGCTTTAAAAACTTCAATCTTTAATTAATCATCTCAAAAGAAATCATTTCTTAATTTCTATTTATTGGGATGATATCGTTTTTTATATCAAACTCTAAAATCAGGTTTTTTTGATTTTTACACTTTAATCATCATTAATTTCTAAGACATCATAACTTCAAAACTAATCGAGATTTTTTCAATCGGATTTCATTTTTCGAAGCTTCAATTTATCCTTAATTAACTTCCAAAAAATTATTTCTGAACTTAATCTTATTTGGGAGATATGATTTTTTGAATCCAACTCTAAAATGTCAATTTCACATTTTATAGTTTTATTACCAATCTTTGACGAATCATAACTTCAAAACGAATCGAGATTTTTTTAATCGGCTTTTAGTTTTGAAAACTTCAATTTTTAATTAATTATCTCAAAAGAAATCATTTCTTAATTTCCATTTATTGGGATGATATCGTTTTTTATAACCAACTCTAAAATTAGGATTTTTTGATTTTTACACTTTAATCATCATTAATTTTTAAGACATCGTAACTTAAAAACTATTCGAGATTTTTTCAATCGGATTTCATTTTTCGAAACTTCAATTTGTCCTTAATCAACTTCCAAAAAATTATTTCTTAACTTAATCTTATTTGGGAGATATGATTTTTTGAATCCACCTCTAAAAAGTCAACTTCACATTTTAATATTATCATTATCAATCTTTGACGAATCATAATTTCAAAACGAATTCAGATTTTTTTAATCGGTTTTTGGATTTGAAAACGTCAATCTTTAATTAATCATCTCAAAAGAAACCATTTCTTAATTTCTATTTATTGGGATGATATCGTTTTTTATATCCAACTCTAAAACTAAGATTTTTTGATTTTTACACTATAATCATCATTAATTTTCAAGACATCATAACTTCAAAACTAATCGAGATTTTTTCAATCGGATTTCATTTTTCGAAACTTCAATTTGTCCTTAATCAACTTCCAAAAAATTATTTCTTAACTTAATCTTATTTGGGAGATATGATTTTTTGAATCCACCTCTAAAAAGTCAACTTCACATTTTAATATTATCATTATCAATCTTTGACGAATCATAACTTCAAAACGAATTCAGATTTTTTTAATCGGTTTTTGGATTTGAAAACTTCAATCTTTAATTAATCATCTCAAAAGAAATCATTTCTTAATTTCCAATTATTGGGATGATATCGTTTTTTATATCAAACTCTAAAATAAGGGTTTTTTAATTTTTACACTTAAATCATCATTAATTTTAAAGACATCATAACTTCAAAACTAATCGAGATTTTTTCAATCGGATTTTATTTTTCGAAACATTAATTTGTCCTTAATCAACTTCCAAAAAATTATTTCTTAACTTAATCTTATTTGGGAGATATAATTTTTTGAATCCAACTCTAAAATGTCAACTCCACATTTTATAGTTTTATTACCAATCTTTGACGAATCATAACTTCTAAACGAATTGAGATTTTTTCAATCGGTTTTTAGCTTTAAAAACTTCAATCTTTAATTAATCATCTCAAAAGAAATCATTTCTTAATTTCAATTTATTGGGATGATATCGTTTTTTATATCAAACTCTAAAATCAGGATTTTTTGATTTTTACACTTTAATCATCATTAATTTTTAAGACATCATAACTTCAAAACTAATCGAGATTTTTTCAATCGAATTTCAATTTTCGAAGCTTCAATTTGTTCTTAATCAACTTCCAAAAAATTATTTCTTAACTTAATCTTATTTGGGAGATATAATTTTTTGAATCCAACTCTAAAATGTCAACTCCACATTTTATAGTTTTATTACCAATCTTTGACGAATCATAATTTCAAAACGAATCGAAATTTTTTCAATAGGTTTTTAGCTTTGAAAACTTCAATTTTTAATTAATCATCTCAAAAGAAATCATTTCTTAATTTCCATTTATTTGGACGATGTCGTTTTTATATCAAACTCTAAAATTAGATTTTTTTCATTTTTACACTTAAATCGTCAATAATTTTAAGGACATCATAACTTCAAAACTAATCGAGATTTTTTCAATCGGATTTCATTTTTCGAAACTTCAATTTGCTCTTAATCAACCCCCAAAAAATTATTTCTTAACTTAATGTTATATGGGAGATATGATTTTTTAAATTCTATTCTATTCTATTTGGCCAGCGGTCCATATCATTCCAATCACCCAGTTCCAAACCTTAAGTGGGATTCTCTTTTTACTCATTCGGCATAGATGTCCATACCATTTTAGTTGCTTTTCATTTATAGTGTCTATTATTGAGTTTTGTGTCGTGATTTTTCTTCATATTTCCTCATTTTCAAGTTGGTCCAGCATGGTTATGCCTTGTCTTTGTCTCTTATCTACACTTCTGACCCATATATCATTAATGGTTCTATAATGTCCTTAAAAATAGTTTCCACAGAATCATGCATTGAAAGCATCAGTTGTGAGTTCTCCTACCTCAACCTCTGTAACGTTATCCCTGTATAACGTTTTCACAGCCTGGATGTAAGTGCTGTTGATGCATCTATCAGGGCAATCCATAATTTTTTCCATAACGTTTTTCTCACATCTTCCCACTAATATCCTAGTTTTCAGGACTCTTCCATATAACCTTCCAAGAGTTGACGTTATATTTAACCCTCTGTAATTCCAGCACTCCTTCATATTTTCTTTCTTGTATATGGGATTATTAATAATTATTTTAACAATTTTGTTTTAACAATGTCAAACTGATAGATAAAGATTTCTTAATTTAATTTTAATTATCCATGATTTTTTAAGCGCAACAAGTTCTAATCTCCCAACAAATTTCTCGTTAATTTACATTCAAGATAATTTAAATATTCATTATCTCGAACGTACAAATACGCTCTATATTTTAGAAAGTCAACATGAAACAGAGAAAAATTCGAATCACTTTTTAAACAAATATTTAAATAATTTAAAATCCCAATAGACACAGTGAAAGTAAAAACGTTATATAAAATTAAACGTAAAACGAAAAACGTCGAAATGTACAATAATTATCGCCGGTAGCTCTCTCTAAATTAATGAGATTTTTGACTTTTCATTTCGAAAATTTTATAGCGGCGTTAACGCCATAAAAGCGTAACGATCGATAAAGATTCTTAATTCATTAATCCACATATTAAATAACGTTAAAGCGTTAAAACTCGCACAAAACAAAAAAAAATGTAATTTTCTCGTTTCTATATCTTGATTTTATTTATTTTTTATTTTATTTAACCACATTTAAGAGATGTTCTTTTAATTGCCCTCACTCTAAACGACACGTACAAGAACTTTAATTCGTTTTCTATTTGAGAAGGTTGGGTTCATAACGCGTCACGGGATCATAACATCACGACTTTTATAAGAAAAATGTATTGTAAAACTTAACAAAAAATTTTGTAAAAGAATAAAAATAAATAAGTTTCTTCATTGTTGTTAATATTAAAAGTACAATTATTCTTGAATAAGAACGATTTCATTTTTGGGTTATTATCAAGGTGAAGCTATACTTAGTCGTAAAAGGACATTTAGAAGATACTTGTTCTTGTGGATAGATTAGTATCTTGCTCACGAAAAGGATTCACAAGACCAGGAAATGGCGTCTTCGGTTCGCTTTGAATCGTTTTGTACCGGTGCTAATTTTAACTAAAACTAAGGGAAGAAGAAAGAGGAAACGAAGGAAGAGAGAAAAGAGGGTGGTGTTCACGGTAATTACGGATGATTTCGTAACGCGTGAAGCCCCTCTGTGTGCTGTGCTCTCTTTGGGTCTCCTCTAAGGTGGTGGGCGTGAAGGTTCCATCACGATTTTCGTGATCCTCAACGCCGCTTCCTCTTCAATTCCGTTTCCTTCTGGCGATTATACAATTTTAAATAAATTTTTTCTTTAAAAATCAACATTAACCATTTTTCCAGGAATGATTTCAACTCGAAAGATTTTATTTCGCTTCAGATAATTAGTGGTTATAACATTAAGACCAGAAAATGATATAGGGAGCGGAAACAACGAGAATAACAAGAAAATGAAGAGTTTTTCTCGGCGGTATTAACCTACAATTTGATTTCCTCCCATTTCCACGGATATTATTATTATTCTACGGCTATAAGGAAATCCTTTTTTTTGTATCAATGTTGGTTTTTCTTTAAAAACTTTATAAAGTGTGTTTAGTTTTTAGATCGCGCTTATAATAAATTAACCATCGAAGGTCTTCATTATGCAGAGGAAGCAGTAACAATAGCTTAATATTTAGAGACGAAGACGGGAAATAACCTGATTGGGAATTTGTTAAATGAGAATCTGTTAAATGAGAATCTCCCATGATGATGAAGAGAAGCAACTCTCGCGCGATAAGTTTCTGAGGCATCTAAAACAGGAAGAAGGTACTAGCTACGTTCAGAAATTAACTTCCTCTTCGACGCGACGCGGAATGAAAAAGATCGCGAAAAATACGTTCACATCATTAATCATAATTGCGTATCAAAATTATTTTTAAATTAAATTTTCTTCGATTTTTTTTAACATTTCTATTAAATTTGTTTTTGTAATATTATGCGTTGACCTACTTATTGTTCGAATTTTATTTCAGTTGACTAATTGCCGCCAATTTACTTAACAACCGTTTTTAAATGATGACGGTTTCAATTTTTTTACAGTAAAGTTGTTCGGTTGAATCGAGTTGTAATTGGGTTTTAGATTTCACGCTTGTTTTAACGATAAATTAGAAGAATAAGAATATAGGGAGTTTCAAAAGCAAATTTGTTAATAAAAAATTCCGTTGAAATTATAAGTAATTAAAGATGATTGTCTCCAATTTCTATGTCGACTCATGTGATTTTGGCTCAACTGGCAGCTCAACTGAAAAATCAGGGTAAACTACACTGTCACAGATGCAGAAGTATTAAAATATGACAAAATCTGTATCTGGCATAGATTAGCAGAGAAGGACTCGAGCTCTATAGTATATAAAACGGAATGTGTATCGTTTTGCCAACTTCCATGTGGTTCAATGGGCCATAAGTCAACGCAGAATTCAGGTTGATACTTAAGTTTCTGCTGGAAAAGCTTCTTCATGTAATTTTCTTAGAGGAGATCTAGAATTAAGCATATTAATTTACGTTTTTATTCAGGACATCATAACACTATGATCGGTTAGAAATCATTTCCAGATTATTGTTAAAGTGTTCGATGGTGCTACAAAAATCTGCAATGCTTGTATGCAAGGAGGCTACAGCTCTATGGATTGAAAGGAAAATAATGAGGAGATTGTAATCAATCATATTAAAATCAGCTTCTAATCATCTATCAATACTCGATACGTCATCTGATCAGAGTGAATGTGATATAATATTTGCGGATTCTTGACTGATAAGGATCGAAAGAGATACCACGAGAGCTGCTTGATGATCAAGCTGAAATTTGTACTTATTTCAGTAGGAAATCATAACAATTAAAAAATATACCAACAATTTATCTCCACGATTGTTTATGCACTATGTATAACTCTACGAGGGATGCTCTGAATGAGATGATCAATAATATCTAATGGAATCTAATCACAGCCTTGCTGTAGTAGATGACGACAAAGTTCCTGCAAAGTATTTGCTGCTTGTGGTAAACGTCTTATACATACATATAGAAACCATATAAAATATATATAAAATCGAACGAATTGTAACATTTTGTTCCACTAACATGAAGTGGCCTGCGGCCGAGACGCTACATCAAACCTATATCGATGTGAAACTACGCAATTTTCAAGAATATATATCAGTGGTGTCCATAACTTCGATCGCGATCGGCTGGTCGATCACGAAGCCATTTTGAGTCGATCGCCAACAAAATCATGAATCTGAAATAATAATAATAATAAAATATATTTGGGCCTCAGGGCCAAAAAAGGAAGGTTAGTTTGAAAATGTAAAACATGATCTTAAACCCTTCGATATTTATATGAAATGTCGATCTTGGTCAAAAATTAGTGGACACCACTGATATACATCATAATTAGTAGTGGTGGAACGGATATTCGGTATCCCGGTATTAATAAGTATTCCCAAAGTGTTAATAAAAGTGTCTTCTTTCCAATGAACCAACCCGTTTTGAAAAATAATATTTAGTTTTTGAGAAAACAATATTTGAAGTTTTGATAAAATTTTCGATATTGGAATTTTCATCGATAGTTTTCAAAATTCGCTATAAAATTAATTTCTTGAAGGATCCTTGTGCAAATATCACCAATTATTAATTAAAGTATCCTCTTTTCAATGCAACAAACCGTTTTGAAAAATCACTTTCAGTTCTTGAGAAATACATTTTTGAAATGATCGACAATTTTGTTCGAATTTTGCAATTTTCGCCGATTAAGTTTTAAAAATTCGTATAAAATCCATTTCTTGGAATATAAGTATGAAAATTTCCCAAAGTGTTAATAAAAGTATCCTCTTTCCAATGAACCAACCCCTTTTGAAAAATAACTTTTAGTTTTTGAGAAAACACTATTTGAAGTTTTGATCAAATTTTCGATATTGCAATTTTCATCGATTGTTTTCAAAATTCGCTATAAAATTAATTTCTTGAAAGATGCTTGTGTAAATATCACCAATTATTAATTAAAGTATCCTCTTTTTAATACAAAAATCCGTTTTGAAAAATCTCTTTCAATTCTTGAAAAATACATTTATGAAATGATCGACAATTTTTTCGAACTTTTCAATTTTCGCCGATTAAATTTTAAAAATTCGTATAAAATCCATTTCTTGGAATATAAGTATGAATATCTCTCAAAGTGTTAATAAAAGTGTCTTCTTTCCAATGAACCAACCCGTTTTGAAAAATAACTTTTAGTTTTTTAGAAAACAATATTTGAAGATTTGATAAAATTTTCGATGTTGCAATTTTCATCGATAACGTTTAAAATTTGCTATAAAATTAATTTCTTGCAGGATCCTTGTGGAAATATCACCAATTATTAATTAAAGTATCCTCTTTTTAATGCAAAAAGCCGTTTTGAAAAATCACTTTCAGTTCTTGAAAAATACATTTTTGAAATGATCCACAATTTTTTCGAATTTTGCAATTTTCGCCGATTAAGTTTTAAAAATTCGTATAAAATCCATTTCTTGGAATATAAGTATGAAAATTTCCGAAGGTGTTAATAAAAGTGTCTTCTTTCCAATGAACCAACCCGTTTTAAAAAATAACTTTTAGTTTTTTAGAAAACAATATGTGAAGTTTTGATAAAATTTTTGATGTTGCAATTTTCATCGATAATTTTCAAAATTCGCTATAAAATTAATTTCTTGAGGGATCCTTGTGGAAATATCACCAATTATTAATTAAAGTATTCTCTTTTTAATGCAATAAGCCGTTTTGAAAAATCGCTTTTAGTTTTTGAGAAATAAATTTTTGAAATGATCGAAAATTTTTTCGAATTATGCAATTTTCGCCGATTAAGTTTTAAAAATTCGTATAATATTCATTTCTTGGAATATTAGTATCAAAATTTCCTAAAGTATTAAAAAAATTGTCTTCTTTCCAATGAACCAACACGTTTTGAAAAAGAAGTTTTAGTTTTTGAGAAAACAATATTTGAAGTTTTGATAAAATTTTCGATGTTGCCATTTTCATCGATAATTTTTAAAATGCGCTAAATTCGCAGTGCTTAATCAAACAGTATTATGGTATTGTTTTCAACCAGCACATTACATGCTTTGATCTGAATTTAGCTCAGATCGCTTGCGGCAATGAACCTTAATTACAACATAAAACCTTGATGTAGCGCCTCGGCCACAA
Source organism: Onthophagus taurus (assembly GCF_036711975.1). Lineage (NCBI taxonomy): Eukaryota > Metazoa > Arthropoda > Insecta > Coleoptera > Scarabaeidae > Onthophagus > Onthophagus taurus. The sequence continues at coordinate 6,284,345 of NC_091966.1, forward strand.
GCAACCTCGGTTCAATTAGAAAATAAGACCTTCAAAATCGTGTACTTTTGTGTCGATATGACATCGATGTACTGCCTCAGTCGCAAGCGACATCTGCTTGCTTATGATATACAGTCTTAAAAATTATGTAGCTTTATATTGGTAAGACCTTGAAAATTATGTAGTTTTACCACAGAATAACTTATCATTATTGTTATTCTGTGGTTTTACATCGATATGAGATCGATATAGCGCCTCGACCGCAAGCGACCTCGGATTAATTAAAATATTAGATCTTCAAAATGGTGTAGTTTTGTCTCGATATGACATCGATATAGTGCCTCGACCATGAGTACAATACATCCATTTTAAATGTAATTTTAGGAGAGAAAACACCCCCTGTATATACATGGTGCACACAAAAACGCTCTAAGCTGTAACTCTGTCATTTACATTCCGATATTCATGAGCCACGTATCAAATGAAATGGTTTGATAGCTTGGGACGTTTATTGTACTACACCCTGTATATTCATGCAAATTGTGTAACGTTACATTGACATGAGATGAATATAGCGCCTCGGCCTTAATTAGATAATGACTGACTTAAATACTAAATACAAAAATTTACTTGTTTTGACAATTGTTGCTGGAATGGCATCTACTATTGCACATCATCTTATTTTTTAAACAAGTACACCTTTTTGTACTGCACTGAAATTTTGAAGGCTGGCACTGGCATTTTGACATGCCTTGCCCAGAAAACAGTGACTAAACAAATAAAGCATTCCTGGGGTTGGGTTGGGTTGGGTTGGTTTAAAGAGCTATTTGCCTGAAAATATTTCAGCCATATGCTATTTGCCTGCGTCATATATATATTTTTAAGAATTGCGTAGCTTCACATCGTTTTGGAATCGATGTACTGCCTCTGTCGCAAGTCTTTTCATTCCAGTCTTCTCCATGAAATCCATTTTTGAATATAATCCCAACGATTTTCTGATAATATGTTGTGCCATACTTCAATAATACATAAATAAGGAATATAAAGAATTGCTACAGCTCTCCGTTGTTTTTAGTTATAAACTTGTAATAGGTTATAATAGAATTTTTCTTACAATTCTAATCCAAGTTTAAAAAGATGATAATTAAATTTTCCTTCACTCCACCTCGAGACATTATTTAGATTTAGACGTTGGGGTTTTAATTCAATGGAGAGAAGATGGTCTTCGCATATATATCGTCCGTGACATTTTCATAAGTCCTCCCGTCCCATTAAGAGCGATTAGAAGAACTCGTTCTCTGCTGGGGAAAAGGGCTCTCTGTTGGTCTCTTGCCGTTATACAGAGGTAACTCTGTCCAAAGCAGCAGGAGAAGATAACTTAAAAAGAGGGCGCGTGAATCGCAACGCTACACGGTTTCAAGATGCTGCTTGCTGCTGCTGCTGCTGCTACTTCTACTATGGTGCTATTGCTAGTGTGCTAGGCACTAAATTTTAATTAAACATGTTAATGCACAAGAAGTACGCAACGGGGTTAGTTCCCCTTGCCATAGAAACGCCGCAACGCGAAAACCATCGTATAAAGTAGAAGGTGAAACGGGGTCCCGATTGTCCGAACTTCTTGTACCGCATAACTTTAAAAGGGGGCTCTGATCCTTAATCGGAGTCTCGGGAGTCTCTCTGTTGGTTAAACCGGCCGTTTTAATTGCGGAATACGCGTGATAAGTTTGCCGTTTATTGCGTGAGCAGTGGGTACACGTAATGTGGTTATCTTCGTCGCTTTGAAATAGTGAAACGTTATTATTGTAACATGCTGAAGAAAGAGGAGAACTCGATTTCGTACGACGACGGCGGGTGGAATTTTATCAATTGCGTTCGTTGCTGCTACCGACCGACGTCCATAACCCGATCTGTCCAGATTCCTATCATCCGTGAGTTGTTGCCACGATTCCTAGAAACTCTTCGTACTCAAGACTATTATTACTATCTATCTGATTTTGGATAGATTCCAATGGACAATTGTTTTTGTGGCCAATCATTTTTTCCTCTCCTTATCTTCTTAATTCGTTGCTTTCGTTTTAAATTATTTTACGACCACCCCAGTTGATGAAAGACGTTTCGCGTTCGCGCTTTTTGATTACGAACGATTTGATTATGATTTATGACCGTTCTTCACCGTGCGTTGTGCACAAAAGTAAAAGAAGAACTTGCATATATCTTCGTATATTAACGCAATAAGAATAAGAGTAATTGATTAAAAGGAGAGGAAAAAAAACTAAAATTAATAACGAATATAAGAGCAATTATTCACACGCGTAAGCGCGTTCTCGTTGCCCCGTTGTTATTGTTGTTGTCCCGTTTTGTTTCGCACCTCTTCAGTTCACAGCCTCAATCCTTTCGTTTCAAGGTTGCCGGGTTATTTATCATCATCCGGGGCGCGCTGTTCCTCAACAGGAGGGACTAAAGAAGAAAAATGAAAGAAAAAAGAGGCGACGTGGAAAGTTCGACTTTAATTACTTATACCCATGAACCTAAGAGAGCTTCTCTACCATTTGCTGCGCTTCAAATACTCATCTATGTTCGCAAAATGGATGTAGTATTCTTTTGAAATCGTTTAAAGTTGAATCTCTACTTAGTTAGGTATAGATATTCTTTAGTAGCTTATTCTTCTTGTATTTTACTTATTAAATTCCGTGCCAACTTAACGGTAGTGGTAACGTGATGGTAGTCAACCGCACATGAAGAACTCGTTAGCCTAATGACACTAGAGAAATTTTCCCGGAATTTATATGATGACGAATACTCAAGTTTTATTATCTCTTTTTTATACATCATTTTTATGATGATGTATAAAAATTACCACTGAGATTTATATGTGGCTGAAGTTAGATTCATATTCGAATCTGTACCAGATTCAGATTCATAAAATTACAGTTGACCAGACAAGTATTGAACATATCAATTGAAAAATAGTTTTCTGAAATTACAGAAGTTGTAGCAATCTGCGACTACCCTGGATAATTCGAATAGATCCTCTAGTATGTTCCCTGTCTATCCTCACCCTCAGATTTGCCGTAGGGGCCGAGCGGTTCACCGTTTTCAATAGCATACTTAGATATTATTTTCTCAATAACTAGAGACTGCAGCACCCTGGGACTAGTTCAGATTATTACATTAGGTCCTCTGGTATCTTTCTAGCCCACCAGCACCCCCAGATTTGCCGTAGGGGCCAAGGGGTGAATTTTTTAATATTACTCGTTTTCAATATCAAATGTAAACATTATTTTCTCAATAATTAGAGACTGCAGCACCCTGATACTAGTCTAGATTATTGCATTAGGTCCTCTGGTATCTTTCTAGCATACCAGCACCCCCAGATTTGCCGTAGGGGCCGAGGGGTGAATTTTTTAATATTACTCGTTTTCAATATCAAATGTAAACATTATTTTCTCAATAATTAGAGACTGCAGCACCCTGATACTAGTCTAGATTATTGCATTAGGTCCTCTGGTATCTTTCTAGCCCACCAGCACCCCCAGATTTGCCGTAGGGGCCGAGGGGTGAATTTTTTAATATTACTCGTTTTCAATATCAAATGTAAACATTATTTTCTCAATAATTAGAAACTGCAGCGCCCTGATACTAGTCTAGATTATTGCATTAGGTCCTCTGGTATCTTTCTAGCTCACCAGCTCCCCCAGATTTGCCGTAGGGGCCGAGGGGTGAATTTTTTAATATTACTCGTTTTCAATATCAAATGTAAACATTATTTTCTCAATAATTAGAGACTGCAGCACCCTGATACTAGTCTAGATTATTGCATTAGGTCCTCTGGTATCTTTCTAGCCCACCAGCACCCCCAGATTTGCCGTAGGGGCCGAGGGGTGAATTTTTTAATATTACTCGTTTTCAATATCAAATGTAAACATTATTTTCTCAATAATTAGAGACTGCAGCACCCTGATACTAGTCTAGATTATTGCATTAGGTCCTCTGGTATCTTTCTAGCCCACCAGCACCCCCAGATTTGCCGTAGGGGCCGAGGGGTGAATTTTTTAATATTACTCGTTTTCAATATCAAATGTAAACATTATTTTCTCAATAATTAGAGACTGCAGCACCCTGATACTAGTCTAGATTATTGCAATAGGTCCTCTGGTATCTTTCTAGCCCACCAGCTCCCCCAGATTTGCCGTAGGGGCCGAGGGGTGAATTTTTAATATTACTCGTTTTCAATATCAAATTTAAACTTTATTTTCTCAATAACTAGAGACTGCAGCACCCTAGAACTAGTCTAGATTATTATATTTAAAATTGATGTAATATTTAGTTTGATATTATAATTTCGTATTGCTTTTACTTCTATATAATAACATTGAAATAAAAGAAAGATCTACTAATGCAAATGAAACTATAATACTAAATAGTAACAGCCCCATTCTAAAACGTTCGTCGCCAACTATATCGCAGCTACTTGTTTCTAACGTTTCATTATTTAGTAATATTCATGATAGATTAGATGAAGAACATTTATCAGAACCCTCTACTGATAATGAAACCTTTATAAGTAAGGCACAGCTACCGACGTTACAGGTAGAGCCGTGTCAATATAAAAAACATATAATATAAAAAACAAATACAAAAAACAATATAAAAAATTAATTTAAATGCTTTAATGTGTCTAAAAATTTTGAAAAGTGTCGTTCAAGTTTCATTAATAAAGAAGTAAAAGCCATATGAAAATTATACTTTCAAATCAAACTAAATATTGAATAAGTTTTGAATATAATAATCTAGACCAGTCCCAGGGCGCTGTAGTCTTTAGTTCTTCTAGTCTAGTCTAGAAAATAATTTTTAATTTTGCTATTGAAAACGAGGAATTTTAAAAAATTCACCCTTCGGCTCCTACGGCAAATCTGGGGGTGCGAGTGGACTAGAAGGATACTAGAGGACATAATGCAATAATATAGACTAGTCCCAGGGTGCTGCAGTTTCTAGTTATTGAGAAAATAATTTTTACATTTGATACTGAAAACGAGGAATATTGAAAAATTCACCCTTCAGCCCCTACGGCAAATCTGGGGGTGCTGATGGGCTACAAGGATACCAGAGGACCTAATACAATTATCTAGACTAGTCCCAGGGTGCTGAAGTCTCTAGTAATTGAGAAAATAATTTTTAACTTTGCTATTGAAAACGAGTAATATTGAAAAATTCACCCTTCGGTCCCTACGGCAAATCTGGGGGTGCTGGTATGCTAGAAAGATACCAGAGGACCTAATGCAATAATCTAGACTAGTATCAGGGTGCTGCAGTCTCTAATTATTGAGAAAATAAAGTTTAAATTTGATATTGAAAACGAGTAATATTAAAAAATTCACCCCTCGGCCATTACGGCAAATCTGGGGGTGCTGGTGGGCTAGAAAGATACCAGAGGACCTAATGCAATAATCTAGACTAGTATCAGGGTGCTGCAGTCTCTAGTTATTGAGAAAATAATATCTAAGTATGCTATTGAAAACGAGGAACCCCTCGGCCCCTACGGCAAATCTGAGGGTGAGGGTAGACAGGGAACATACTAGAGGGTCTATTCGAATTATCCAGGGTAGTCGCAGATTGCTACAACTTCTGTAGTTTCAGAAAACGATTTTTCAATTGATATGTTCAATACTTGTCTGGTCAACTGTAATTTTATGAATCTGAATCTGGTACAGATTCGAATATGAATCTAACTTCAGCCACATGAGATTTATCACGCAAAATGATATTTTGTTTATTTTATGTAATTTTCGAAATATTCTATTACGAAAGTTATTACGAAAATGCCTTATTGTACTTCAACAACGCGTTCCCATTTCCATTAACATCATAGTAGTTACTGTAACATCGCATCATTACTACAGTAAACAATATCGCCAGCGTGGCTCGGCGTTAACGGTTTAATTAAAGAAAATAAAGGAAAAGAAAGTGAAAAGATCATCACAATAACTTTTTCCTTATTAGAGAAACTTAGAGCCTTTTGATACCGTCAAATACGGTGAAAACTTTTCAATACAATTAGAAACTGAAAGCGTCAATGCAAGATGGCAAGGTCATAAAACCTTTCGGGAAATAATTTTGCGAAATTGCTATCGATTATGTGAAAGGAAAGGTAATGATAAACATCTCAATAAATCGTACCTACTTAATTTATATTAATATTTATTGGAGGAATGCTTAAATAATACATCCTTGACCTAGAGACGACGTTCATTTAAACCATAAGTCAACTCGCTCGGTTAACCCAATTCCTTCACCTCTAGCTGAATCTTGAGTTGTTTTCATATTTACACCATGTTATTGCTGCTAACGTTTTATAAAGCCATTTTAATCCGTTAATGAAGATAAAAAAATGTTTACCGAGTTTGTGTGTGGGTTACGGTTGTTAACTGCAACATTATTTCTCGTGGAATTTTCTGATGTGCACCTGCGCGTTCTCTGAGAATACTATAAACTATAGCGCGGAGATTGAAAAGAGGTCGAGCGAAAGCTTACATAACGCAACGTAACATAATCTAAACACCGATAGGTATGGGAAACAAGTGTCCTACAAAAAGAAATAAGCTATCTCTTTCTTTCTTCTATTTCTTTCTCAATTTATGTTTATATATATTTTTATTTAATTTCTAATTGCTAAACAAATATAACTGCAGGAAACTGCACGTGTCCAGAAATACTACGATTCTGAGAATTTCTTTTAAAATGATATACTTATTTGTTAACTCATAATTTTTCACTCAAGAAGTATCTTCTTTGTTTATTATTTCTTTTTCATTACTTTAAAAAGATTTATTTCCCAATTTCCAATCTTACTTATTAAAAATTGTAATAACAATGCAAAAAGGTATTTTAGCAAAACCAAGAATCTCTGCATCAAGCCTTTGCTACGTTTCTATGCTGTTCTGTTTGTCAACAGCATTAAGATTATCAAATCTGCATCAATTCTCTGCGTGTAGGATACCACAATAATTCTTTTTACTAAATCGCCATCAAGTTTTTGATCTTTGTACCAAATCTCCGTTTTTTGCAATATTACTGCATCAAATCCAATTTTAATTTCCATCATATCTGCTTAGTTTGCATCAAGATAACTGCGTACAGAATCATCTCTGCGTTAATTTTAACCCTGTTTTTATCAAGTTAGTATCAAGATTAACTATAGTAGAATAGTTTCTACTTCACTCCACGGTGATACGATACGCTTCAGGCCGGGAGGTGGCTGCCCGCAGGGAGGAGTGTTATCTCCCCTGCTTTGGTCCCTCCTAGTTGACGATCTGATTGCGATAGTCGAAGCCGTTGGTGTGGAAATACAAGCTTATGCTGATGACATTGTCGTTATGGTCAAAGGAACCTGTTTGCCGAGGATATCTAAAGTCCTCCAGGTGACCCTAGATACCATTTGCGCTTGGTGTAAGGGGGAGAACCTCTCAATAAACCCGCAAAAGACAATTGTTGGCCCTTCACCAGGAAGCGAAAGTTGGATGGACTAATCCGCCCAACTATCCAAGGTGAAGAAATTCCTTTCTCAAAGGAAGTCAAATATCTAGGAGTAATCCTAGACAAAACCCTGTCATGGAATGGACATTTGCAGGGAGTTTTGCACAAAGCTAGACTATCCTTGTGGACTTGTCGCAGTCTTTGTGGAAAAAATTGGGGTCTTACCCCTGAAAGACTGTACTGGCTCTATGTGACTGTGGTTAGACCTATGATCAGCAGCCTGGTATAGGAAAGTCCGACAGACTTCAGTTATCAGTAAACTTTCACGAATTCAACGAGTAGCTGGATTGGCAATCTCTGGTGCGATAGGCACAACGCCAACTCTAGCAATGGAGGTTCTGCTTGGCCTATCTCCTCTGCATTTGCATATAGAGAAAGTGGCTAGAACAACCATTTACAGATTTAAGCAATATGCTCAAAACTGTTCCGACATGTCCTACCAATGGGCTGCGGAAGACATTATAAGCACTGATACTGTGCTATCAATGCCGTCAGATTTGGCGGTATCACTATCAGTGATTAATGCTCGATACCAGATTGCACTGCCTGAGCGGCAGTCCTGGATCGAAAATGAAAATTCTCTGGTTCGGGCAGACATTTGCTTGTACACAGATGGATCAAAAACGCCTGAAGGGGTAGGAGCAGGAGTATACTGCCAGACACCTCGAATTAAGCAAGCCTACAGCCTGGGTACGTACTGTACTGTATTCCAGGCGGAAGTATTTGCTATTGACATGGGTGCTAAAATCCTTCTTGAAAGAGGGGTGAAGAACATGACAGTACGAATTTTCTCAGACAGTCAAGCCGCTCTCCAGGCGCTGCAAGCCGTGAAAACGGTGTCGGCTCTGGTTAATGATTGTAAGAGAACATTAAACACACTGAGTTGTGATAACAGAGTCTCTCTGATCTGGGTCCCGGGTCGCTCTGGGGTTGCTGGCAATGAAGCGGCAGATAAGCTAGCACGAGATGGCAGCGCTGAAGCGTTTGTGGGGCCGGAACCAGCAGTTGGTGTATCATTTGCGATGGCCAAATATAGGATTGGACTGTGGGCTGAAGAGAGACTTCGCCTACTGTGGACCAGTTCTCCTGGAATGAGACATGCTCAGGTGTTTATTAACATCGCCACTGTCAAACCCGGGAATATTTTAGGACTTGCCCGTAGTAGCATAAAAGTTCTAATGGGTGCTTTTAATTAAAAGCACACCTCAACTTGTTGGGTTTAGCCGACGATGTTGAATGCCGACTATGTGCGGAGGAAGCAGAGACGGTTGAGCATGTTTTATGCCACTGCCCTACCGTTAACCGTATCAGATTCTCGATTTTTGGATCGCAGTTTATCTCCTCAAAAGATCTGAATGACCTTTCGCCGAGCAAGGTATTAATGTTCGTTAAGAGCATTGGACTGCACGGTGAAATTTGATAACGATATCTATCGGGGTACAATAGATCCTTAGGGTCGCGGTGCAAGGTTGGTTGGTCCGCCTACCCGATATGTATTCCATGTAATGTAATGTAATGTAATCAAGATGGTGTTCAAGACAGAGTAACATATCCATAATGTCGTCATTAAGTCTTTGAAGGTTGCATTAAAATTTTTATGTGCCTCGTAGCTATATTTCTATGAAATCAAGTAGGTACAGAGTCAAGTTGCTTGAAATCCATATCAGCTCTCCATCAAAACTGCACCTAGCAATGTGTAAAAACTGCAATATCTATTATTTTGCTTGCATACTATGACATTATTATGGAAACGACTTTTCACGACAGAATATTATTGAGAAAGTTGTCTCTTTATGCCAAAACTGAAAATTCAGCAAAGAACTGAAGTCAATAGATATCGTCGCCTGATTGTGAATGTTGAACAAAATTGCACTTATACGGTAAAAATTTATTTGTTTTTTAATTTGGCCGCCCTTGCCTAAATAAAAATTTAAAAAAAGTGTCCTTTCAAAAATGCACTTTGATTTATTTATTGAACAAGTTGCAAATTGCAAACTAACAAATATAAATTTGTTAAAAATTTGTTCAAATTCTTGCCTTTTTGGATTTTCAAAGCGATATAAAGATTTGGATACATAAGATGTATCACCTGGGTTTAAAAGTTTTGAAATAATACTCAACTCTTCATCCAGCTGAATGTCGTCGATGTATTTTCTATTGTTATGTGTAAGAGTAATCTCCAAATTCATACTTTGCTTTATGACGTATTCTTTTTCCCAATTTCTTAGGTTGGCAAGATTGTGCAAAAATCCGAATGTATGTTGAAAACGCTCCTCTAATGAATGAATCGTTATGTTAAGTAAATTAAAGTATACATCAACTTTAAATTTTTGTGACTGATCTTGTATTGGATTGTCAAAAGTTTAATTTTTGAAAATGCGTTCGATGTCTTAATCTGATTTCTGTAAAGTTTGGTTGTACGTTTAATGAATTTATAGAATTTGAAGTTCAGACGCATAACTAACAATTTTTGATTCTCTTCGCCACTTCTTAGCTTTTTAGATTATTTGCAAGCTGTTGAATTGTTTCAACTGCTGCACAAACCGTGCACTTTGGATTTTGTAGTAACTTCTCTAATATATTGCTTGCTTCTACTTTAGTATTATTTCCATGAGAACCCAGCAAAGACGTGTCTTCTACAATACTGCAATACTACAATGCATTTATCCTACTTTCTCATTTCGTAGAACATACAAGTTTTAATGTTAAATTAATCAGATGTTTAACAAGAATAGACCACCTATAAGTGGATGCAGAAAAAAAATTATACAAGCTTTGTATTATTCCAAAAAAATTGACTATTTCATATTATAATACAAATATTTCATATTTGATCTGCAGCATTATTTAAAACAAGATTAATAGAGTGACAGGAGCAAGGATCAACTAACGCTCTCGGATTTATATTTGAAATATGTTTTTGCAGTCCGTTATTCTTACCTTTCATATTAGCTCCACTGTCGTAGCCCTTTCCTCTACAGATATGTAAATGTCTAAATCTAGTACTTTTATTGTGTCTAAAAATATAAATGCCAGACCGTGTCAGTTATTTCAATAAAATCAATAACCACCAAATTCTTTGATTCGGTGTTAACAAATCGAATTATTAATGTAATTAGTTCTTTGTGGCTGATATCGGGACTTATTTCTATGATTACAGAAAAAATTCGGCTTTTTTGCCATTTCTATAATTTTCTTTCTAGTCATTTGTGCCAATAAACCTAATAATTCATTTTGTATGTTTTTGCTAAGATAATGAACCTGTGTCTCTTAACATCTTGCGTTATACGTCGAAGATGTTCTTTAAGAATTGGATCATATTTTCTTCAAAGAGTACATCAGATTTTCCTCTGAATGGCAAATTTAATTCAGTTAGTGTAAGAATAACTTCTGATAGTCGTGATTAATATCACTTTCTTAAGCCTGAGAGGAACGTGGTTTCGGCCGCCCATAATTTTGGCCGCTGATTTATGCGAGTTATCATTTATTATTTGCAGGACCATTGCAGTTTCCATCATCTCGCACTCGTTTTTCTCTCTGTAGTTTCTGTTCCAAAATGTGTAAGGTTTGTGGATAAATGTACGAATGTTTTTGGCCTGGAATTAGTCTAATTAAAATCATATAATCTAAATAGTCTCAGTATTAATACTAAATATCTTCGAAACTACAAAATTTTTCAAATCAACGTTGTTAACGAAAGTTGGAATGAAGAAGTATCTCAACTCATTCCAGAGATACTTGGCCATGAAGTTTTAAGTGAAACACTCTGTATATACGCAAAATAAAAAGTGCCTCATAGACCAAAGCAATATCTACAAGCAATGTTGGGGGCATGTGTAGAGACCAAACACAAACGGTTGGGTTCATATGGTTTTCTAGGTACATAGTTTCTAAAGCTGTGCATAATGTTATGTGGCGCCAGAAATGTTCATAATTTTGACGAATACCAAGATTTGCGTTGAGTACCCTTTCTAGGGCAATATTAAAAAGCAGATATAACATCTCCTTGTGTTTTGACTTTACAAGAAATCTTCCTGAGAGTTAAACGTATTATTGCTACTAGATGAGGAGGTATATTATTAAACTGTGGCATGTTTTTATTTTAATACTTTTTGTTGTAGCATGTTATATGTGGATTCAGTGGGTATGAACCGCAAGAACAAGCATCAGCAATCAGACTCGCCCCTGAAAAGGCTAAATCTACATCAATTCATTGTATTTTGCTTCAAATTGTCATTTTGTCTCATGGCTGGATAGATACCGTAAGCCTCCATTTAGTTTAAATCTTCATTGTGAGTATATCGAGGCTGCATCAAGATACCACTATATCCAGTGTTTATCAAGGCTGCATCATATCGCTATCTGGTGTTCAGCAGTACATCAAGACTCGTTCAAGATAGCATAGTATCTCCATGAAATCCTTATTAAGTTTGAATCAAGTCTCTGAATTCAGTGCCAAATCTCTCCATATACCTCGTGACTTGATATATACAGTAAGTGTCTGTTAAGTTTAATTTTAGTTGTAACTTCATCAAGTTTTCGTCGAGATAGCTACTTATTGGATCTGCATCAAAACTGCATCTAGCAGTACAGGTAAATCTACATCAATTCTTTGCACTTTGCATCAAATAATCATTGTAGGCAAATCGGCATTAAAATAATATAGGGTCTTATGGCGCTACAGCCCAAATCGGGCGTTGGCCTCTTTCAGTTTGCTTCTCTATTCTTCCTTATCTAGAGTTGACTTCCTCCAACGTCGCAACCCCAGCCATATCATTGCATCCCCATACACAGTGACTTTTCCATGGTGTTCTGGTTGGCGTTTTTTCCTGTATTCGGTTATTTCTCGTTCTTTTAGATTGTGCTGCCCACCATAATCTTTTTGAGTCTTCAATCTTTGCATTTTCACGTAGTCGGGCTGAAGGAGTTCTTTAAGTTGCTGGTACATATATTCGTGGTTGTACCTCACTCTGTGAAGTTGTTCTCCATAACAGGTCCCAATATTCATCTCATTATTCACCATATTTTATTCCGTTAGACTTCTTCATCTAGGAATATCTAAAAAGAAATTTTTTCAAGATTTTTTCAATTCGACCAAATACGTTGTATATATTTCTATTCAATCAATAGGTGCTGCTTTTAAAACGATTATTAATTTAATTTTCAATAAACGGCAACCGTTCGTTAATACCCGGAAGTTTCTTGTATTATTTCAGATAACATCAACCATGAAAATCTTTATAATTGTAATACCAACCTATAAAAAGCAGTTATTTCCTATAAAAACCATATTTGGATTAAATTTATTTTATTGTTTTAAAATATTATATTTCAGCATAACTATAAAAAGATTGATCACGTCTATTTTTTTGTTCTTTCTCAAAAAAACGAAGGTTGTGTGCTGCGAAAAAAGGAGCCTCACATCATTTCTTACGCTTTAATGAACTTATCAACGACCGTAGAACAAAGATAACGGCCGGGCTCTTTTCATTAACATGACTAAGGTTATTTTCTTAGACGACCGAACAGCCTTCAAACGCTATTAACAACAATGTGTAATTATCGGGCGCAATTAATCGCGACGATGTGTTCATCAAAAAAGTATATATAAGAAGGTGTTAATTTTTTTATAATACAATCGATTTGATGCTTGAACCAAGATAAAAGATGATAATCTGTTGATGGTAAGAGTTTTATAAAATTAATCTTATAAAACTTAGTTGATAAAATTCACTTTATAAAACAACAACTTACGTAATGCTTTTGATAAATCATACTATTAACGAGATCGGCTATACCACTTCCTGTTTTCAATAATAACACAATTTACTTTAATCACAAAATAAATACATACGACGATAATAATAATTACCTTGATAGTTATTTTATTATAAGTCGATTTTTTATTTTATTAAAAACGAACATGATCTAAATTAAAAATCTTAAAGAATCAAAATTAAGATATATTAAAGAATCACTGCATACTAACCCTATTATTGTAACAGGTTGAGAGAATAAATAACGAGTGGAAAGCTTTCTCGTCCGCGTTTTCGTTGCGTGCGATTATTGATGAAGTACACTTTGACCTAGATCTGCGTGCACGGTAATAACCCCATTTCCTTATCGATTGGTGGTGGGTTGTTGAATTTGTCGGTCCGATGACCATCACAAAACGGTTTATGTAAAAAACTATAATTACAAAAATAGAAATGGTTCTTCTGCTTTTAAATGTATATCCTTTCTTTGTTTTTACTTGTAATGATTATCACATTGATGGTTAGCAATAATTGGTGTCCACGTTCAATATGTTTAAGAATCAAGTTTGGGAAAACTATGGTAGGGCTATATGTAAACGTTTTCAAATGGGAATTCGTTGTAGTACAAGTTGAACCAATTCTATAAGGTGCGGCAAAAAGAACTACCTAGTTTTATGGGAGAATAAAAAAAATTATATGGAATTTTCTGTTAATTTAACATCGCCTTTAATATGAAGTCCGCACGGAAATCATTTTTCCAAGGATTTAACAATAACACAAAAAATTAGTGCACTGTACTCTCGGATATTTTAATTATGTGAGATTTTTTTGGTCTAAATCGTTGTTGCTATATTCCAGTACATTTATTAAATTACCTTTTTATACAGGGTGTTAGGTAAACATGCAGCAAAAATTCTAGGGGTTATTCCTTAGCCTATTCTAAGAATATTTTGTTCTATCATAATTTTTGAAAAACCCTTTTGTTACAGGGCTAACAAAATTTCCGACAGTAACAATATTTTATTATCAAAAAGTACATGTTCGAAATGACTTCCTCCAGCCTGAATACAAGCATTCAATCTTCTTGTCATTGACTGCCGAACTCTTTCAAACACATCAGGGTCGTTTGTAATTGACTTACACCCACCAATTATTCAATATCGCAAATCGTCCAAATTTTCCACTGGAGTAGCATAAACTAATCACTTCAGAGATCCTCAGAAAAAATAACCCAGGGAGAATTCATTCAAGGAGAATTGATACTGAAAATGACCTTCACATACCTCATGCGGATTTTCATCTGCCTACACATGATTATTATGAAAACCCCTTATTGTATTTTTTGAGAAACTGGCTTCATTGGTAAAAAGAATCTGTGTCAGGAATAGAGGGATGCTAACTAATGTTTGCAATATCCATTGACATAATGCAATACGTGGTGGAAAATCAGCAGGTAGTAGTGCTAGAACGCGTTGAATGTGGTATTATAGAATTTTCCAAACTGTCTTACATTCAAAATATTTGCAATTCTTCGCGTAGAACTACCAGGATTTTCCTCTATCATGTCCAGCACATTCTGTTCTAATTGTACCGTTCTTGCAGTCTTTGATCTTCCTGGCCCTCCACTTCGTTTTAATAAGCCTATTTCCCGATGAATGTTTTCGAAGATTTTTTCCGTCGGAGACATTACGGGCAGGAAATCGTTGGATGTACAATCGTCTAGCTTCTGATGAGTTGCCATCAGCAAGTCCATACATGTAATGCATGTCAGTCATTTCGGCGTTCGTATAAATCATAATAGAGTAGGTACTACAGTCTACAAACAAATGCGATCGATGAGACGTATTTAGGTACTTGATAAACTCATTGATGTACGCCATACTTTTATTTACATTAATAATTTCAACTAATATCGAATATAGTTGTCGCAAATTTTGTTCGCCTGTAGCTTCGAAACAAAGGGGGTTTTCAAAAATCATCATAGGACACAATATTCTTAGAATAGGCCAAGGAATAACCCCTTGAATTTTTGCCGCATGTTTACCTAACACCCTGTATAACATGTTGGTTTTCCCATGGTCCACACTGGCTTTACTTTTGATCGAAATATTTTTTTCTGGACTACTTTCGTTATAAATATCAATCTCCTTTGTCAGCTACATCAATGAAATCTACCATCGCTTTTATGGTTTCTTTAAAATAGGTAAGGATTGATGAGGTGATCTAGCAAATTAATCCAATGCTGCTCAAATGTTCTGTCATGATATTGGTGTAATAAGCAGGGACCCCATTGTGCTGATACAACTTTGTTCTGTGTAATCATTGTTGTCTACTATCTTATGTCACCTCTATATTTAGTTACTTCGTATACATCTCCTTTTTAATTCCTTCAATTCATGACCTTTTCAGCCTTCCACGCTTTTTTCGTCCTCGCAGTATCCACAATAATACTCTTTTTGGCCATCGATTATATTCATACTTATCAGGTGTCCAAACCAGCGTAAAGTGCTTAGTTTTATTCGGTCTATCACAGTAGTTGATTTGATTCTTCTCCGAATTTAGTCATACGTAATTCGTTGTATATCGGCAACTTCAGCTTTTTTTCTGAGATAGATAGAGTCCATTCTTATAGCTTGTAGTCTTCTCTCATTGCCTATATCTCGTTTCCATAATAGTACTTTTTCTAGTAATGTTTTTCCTATTCTCTTCTCCTTTTCTTTTCGTATGTTCTTGTTCCACTATATGTCTATTAAGACATCTTTTAATTTTCTTGCTCTCGTTTATTAAATATTTTATTTATTTTCCTCTTATACAATTTTTGTCAATTTGTTTGATTGTTGTGTCGTCATAGATTATGATTTAGAATATTGTGTGACTGATCTGCATCCTCCCATTTTTTTTATATTCTATGTATACTCTCCTAATCATGAAGTCCAAGTCATATGCGTTTTAGGCCAGGACCATTTGACGTCTGCAAAGTGAAATGAGAAGAGATGGTGTTCGTTTCTTGGTATTTCAACATATATATTAAAGAGTATCGGTGACTAAATCCTAAACTAAATCCTTGGCACAGTTTACGTGTTGTTATTGTGGAGTTCTAATCTAAACAAGGAGATGTGATGTAGCTCGCTATGAGTTACTCGCCAAGTATGCTGGCCCATGCATTCACGGAAAATCGATTTTTGGCATCATAATGTCTCTGTTATGGAGGTGCAATCCGCTGTCGAATCTGGTCTCTTTTTCTCTTTTTCAATTCCTGCATCATAGCATCTATTTTGTATCAATATATATCGTCTTATCTCACCTTTTCCGTGGCCTTTTTGTCGGTCTCACTTGACCCATCCATTGTAATCTCTGGATTCTGAAGGATTGTGAAGTTAAACAGTGCCGAAACCAATGTTTCTGTTAACAGATTTTGTGTACCAACACATGCCTCCATGCTTCTTAGCGTGGCTTTTATTAATTATTGCTTCTTTGTAAATGTAGTATTGTGTACTAATTTCCGCGTAAATTTTTTTTACTTTAACGATTAAGCGCTTCATCTATTAGGTTGTTTTCCGTGCAACTTCCATTTATGGGATGATCCTGATTGATTTTCGTTATTCCTACTGTTTTTTTCTAATTGGCAGAAAAATGTATCGGTTGGTTGATTTGTAATTCGTTAGGCACATCATTTTATTTCTTTAATGTTGAATCCTTGCGTCGGATTGTACGGCAAAACCGGTTACAAGTGGTTTAAAGTTCCCTCTTCGAGTTCGAAAACTAGCTGCAGGGATCTGCTGTAACAAAACCATTTCTCTTATCCTTGCGATACATTTATTTGTGCTATCGTAGATCACTAGGGCACAGAACTTTTGTATCAAAACGATACGATTTCCCCCTCCACTTTTTCTCAGTGGCTACTTTACTGGGCTTGTTTTCTAGAGACGTCACTGAGTGGCCACAACAAGTGGAGGGGGGAAATCGTATCGTTTTGTTACAAAAGTTCCGTGCCCTATAGATCACAGATGAACTTTTCAGTTTTTCGTTAAAGTTTGGTATTTTCAAGTCGGTCTGTCCTACTTGTCTACCTGTCCATGAATCTATATAGTAAAACAAACTTTTCAATTCTGCGATAAAATCATCAACTTCAACAGGAATACCAGGTTTCACTTGTATATACTGGGACTCATAACCTTCCCAGTATCCTTATATTCTTTAATCACATGGTGATCTGTTGATCTTGAAACCACTACAAATAAAGCATTGTTATTTATTGTAAAGCTAAATATTCGAAATCGCCTTTTCAGAATCTAAACTTGCTACGAGCTGTCAATAATCTTTAAAGACTATTTTGTAAACATCACGCTAATTTAATTTGAACAAAACTTCTGCTGCCATCTAACGTTCGATTAAATTTTCAACAACTAAAACTTTAAACAATACTAAATTTATCTTTATAAAAAAAGTGATTTGGCTTTCGAATCATTTCAACTAATTTTCATTCAACGGATTTAACTTGGGTTGGTTCAAAACCGATAGGTTACCGTTTTCCAATTTAATTCAAATTCCTCAGCACGCATACAGGTGCACGTGGGTTGGTTTGAATCCGACGTGGTATTCTTAACAGCAGCACAGAAGAAAACGCCTTACATAACAGAGAACGAATTCACTTTCCCCACACGGTCACGTATTTGCGGATGCCATTAGAAAATATTGAGGCGCGCTGTGGTTCAAGTATATACTAGTAGTAACTTTTATTTGCGATCCAATCTACCAACACGAACGAATCCAAACCCAAAGAATCCGAAAGCTGTGAATTACTGTACGATGAGAATCGTGCCGAACGTTACTCGTTCTTTTAATTAGAATATTTTTCACCTTTTCTGTTATTTGTAATCCACAAAGTAGATTTACTTTGCATTACTTGATTAGATTGAGATTTAGATTAGCGGAAAATGTATTGTATAAGAAGAAAGAAAAGTTATAATCCAGTTTATTCGTATATAGAACCATCAGCTTTGAATTTATCAGGATAATAACACGTCGGCTTATAATAATTCAATTATCCCGCCGCTCGGTTGCGGTTTCGCGATTACTACTCTAATTTGACCGTATTATCCGAGTTTCTCGGATAAATTGCTCCGCGCGTACCGTGCGAAATGAGAAAGAAAAAGACGAAAAGAAAAAATCTGCTCGAATGAAGCGAATTAATAACGTTTTTTTCACTGACAAAAAAGGGTTCTTTTATAAGAAGAGTGTTCTCGCAAATTGAAATACCGCATCATCTCGCAGGCGGATATCACGAGGACACAAAAATTTATTCTATTTTTTTTCCATTTTATCCATGTATGTCAAAAGTCTACTTCTTGGATTCCGTTACATTCCATCTAAGCAAAAACGATTTGTACGTTGTAAAATACGTAGGTTGCAAAAAGATGATTGCGGTTATGTTGATTAAATATGGAGATTTACGGTCATTAATACTTCGAAACCATGCATAATTTAGTCGTAATTTTTATAAAATTAGTTTTTCCTACATCATACGTTTAGTGAATTTCTCAATAAGTTATGGTTCGAAATACAGTAAAATGTAGATACAACAGACCTCATTGGAACGGACAAAATATTTTTAGGTCATCCTATTAATATTATCTATTTATCTATTCTATCAAGTTGCTCTATTGCATGTTCATAGATTAACTCGGAGAATTCCCTGAGTTGTCTTATACGATGCATAAATCAAGGACGGTAGTTCTAGTTTTAATTGTTATTCAGTACTAGATTGATGTCTACTTTTCATTGAACTAAAACTAAAACTACCAGTAGACCTAGAAATTTGTCACAACTTTTGTTCTAAAAGTTTTTTTGTAACAGGCTCATCAACATTTTGAAAACACAACGAATTCGTGAAATTTTCATATTTTCGTATTTTTCTCGATATCTGTGTCTCTGAGAGCAAAAGTGCAAGAGAGCACTATTGTTAAATATAAAATTTGCTACAACCTTTGTTCCAAAAGTTTTGTTGTAACCTGCTTAGATTCCCCAGTGCTACCATCAACTTGAAGAGACAACGAATCCATCAAATTTTCATATTTTCGTATTTTTCTCGATATCTGTGCCTCAGAGAGCACTATTATTAGGCATAAAATTTGCTACAACCTTTCTTCCAAAAATTTTTTTTGTAACATCCCCAGTGTTACCATCAACTTGAAAAGACAACGAATTCGTCAAATTTTCATATTTTCGTATTTTTCTCGATATCTGTGCCTCTGGGAGCAAAACTGTAAGAGAGTACTATTATTAAGCATAAAATTTGCTACAACCTTTGTTGCAAAAGTTTTGCTGTAACATTCTTAGATTTCCCAGTGTTACCATTAACTTGAAAAGACAACGAATTCATCAAATTTTCATATTTTTGTATTTTTCTCGATGTCAGTGCCTCTGAGAGCAAAACTGCAACAGAGCACTATTGTTAAGCATAAAATTTGCTACAACCTTTGTTTCAAAAGTTTTGTTGTAACATCCTCAGATTCCCCAGTGTTACCATCAACTTGAAAATACAACGAATTCGTCAAATTTTCATATTTTCGTATTTTTCTCGATATATGTGCTTCTAGGAGCAAAACTGTAAGAGAGTACTATTGTTAAGCATAAAATTTGCTACAACCTTTGTTCCAAAAGTTTTGCTGCAACATTCTTAGATTTCCCAGTGTTACCATCAACTTGAAAAGACAACGAATTCGTCAACTTTTTATATTTTTGTATTTTTCTCGATGTTTGTGCCTCTGAGAGCAAAAGTGCAAGAGAGCACTATTTTTAAGTATAAAATTTGCTACAACCTTTGTTCCAAAAGTTTTTTGTAACATGCTCAGATTCCCCAGTGTTACCATCAAATTGAGAAGACAACGAATTCCTCAAATTTTCATATTTTTGTATTTTGCTCGATATCTGTGCGTCTGAGAGCAAAAGTGCAATAGAGCACTATTGTTAAGTATAAAATTTGCTACAACCCTTGTTCCACATGTTTTGTTGTAACATGCTCAGATTCCCCAGTGTTACCATCAACTTGAAAATATAACGAATTCGTAAAATTTTCATATTTTCGTATTTTTCTCGATATCTGTGCCTCTGAGAACAAAAGTGCAAGAGAGCACTATTGTTAAGCATAAAATTTGCTACAACCTTTCTTCCAAAAGCTTTATTGTAACATGCTTAGATTCCCCAATGTTACCATCAACTTGAAAAGACAACGAATTCGTCAAACTTTCATATTTTGGTATTTTTCTCGATATATGTGCTTCTAGGAGCAAAACTGTAAGAGAGTACTATTGTTAAGCATAAAATTTGCTACAACATTTGTTCCAAAAGTTTTGCTGCAACATTCTTAGATTTCCCAGTGTTACCATCAACTTGAAAAGACAACGAATTCGTCAACTTTTTATATTTTTGTATTTTTCTCGATGTTTGTGCCTCTGAGAGCAAAAGTGCAAGAGAGCACTATTTTTAAGTATAAAATTTGCTACAACCTTTGTTCCAAAAGTTTTTTGTAACATGCTCAGATTCCCCAGTGTTACCATCAAATTGAGAAGACAACGAATTCCTCAAATTTTCATATTTTTGTATTTTGCTCGATATCTGTGCGTCTGAGAGCAAAAGTGCAATAGAGCACTATTGTTAAGTATAAAATTTGCTACAACCCTTATTCCACATGTTTTGTTGTAACATGCTCAGATTCCCCAGTGTTACCATCAACTTGAAAATATAACGAATTCGTAAAATTTTCATATTTTCGTATTTTTCTCGATATCTGTGCCTCTGAGAACAAAAGTGCAAGAGAGCACTATTGTTAAGCATAAAATTTGCTACAACCTTTCTTCCAAAAGTTTTGCTGTAACATGCTCAGATTCCCCAATATTACCATCAACAACTTGAGAAAACAACGAATTCCTCAAATTTTCATATTTTCGTATTTTTCTCGATATCTGTCCGTTTAAGTACAAAAGCACAAACGAGCAGTATTGCTAAGCATAAAATTTGCTATAACCTTTATCCCAAAAGTTTTTTTGTAACATGCTCAGATTCCCCAATGTTATCATGAACATCTTGAAAAAATAACAAATTCGATATTGAGTTTCAGGTTTAGCCGTGCATTTTCAGACGTTCGCCCATTTAAAGTGCAAATTAAAAATTTTCCGTTATATCGAGTTTTATTACTACATTTCAATCTTGAATTTTGAAATTTTGGTTGGTTATTTATACAGAAACATCCTGTATAAACAATTTCAAGTGGGTGGATCCCCCGCGGTTTGTGGTTTAATATAAATGTTGGTACTAAAACGAAAGAACCAACGAACACGCACTTATAGAAGGGATCATGTACGCAAAATTAATCGTCTTGTCCTTTATTTGCAATTGAGAAATAATTTATCGCAATCACTTCTCTCGCAAGTTACAAGAAAATATTGATTAATTTTTACAACATTTTGTATAAATAACCGCTTATTTTGACTCATCTCTTTTTCTGGTTCGATTACAAATTGCACATTGCGGTTCTAATTAATCAAAATCCTTAGAAAAACTTGAACTCACTTGATCTCACCGATTCTTTTTTTTTTATTAACCACAAATTTCATTCATACATTTCATTCCTTAAAATGTTTATTTCAAAATCAACTTATGACCGTTTATTATCTCTCGATGCGTCCAAAACAAATGAGTAATATACTTAATTTACAGTTAGTTCTTGAACCCGTGCGTGCTCGATCGAACGAACAAAACCAAATTCTTACACGTGAACAACATTTAAATTGTCATATTTTTAAAAACAATTTTTAACAAGCAGTGTTCTTTGTCTTTATCATTTGTGTTTTGCAGGGCGTGATGTGCCTGACTTGTACGCGTGGGTGGACCATACTGCATGTGCTCTGGAGCTTCGTTTACGTTTGTTGTGGAGCTGCTCAGTTGGTCTCCGGGATTTTCCTCTTCGTATCTGTGCCGTCTTTACACCTTAGCTCGAATTTATGGGTTGGCACGTGGGTAAGTCTTGTATAATTTGTCACGAATGTGTAAGATTTACTTCCGGATATCATTCATTTATACATTATTTAACAACGACCAAATCGGGATATCTTCAAGACATAATACACACACCAGCACTTAAGATATCTTGTTTTATTCATATTAAATTGATTAATATGTTTTTATATATGTAAAGATTTTTAATTTAAATAAACAGGAAATTGATTAAGAATAAAGTATAATGTAACCGTGGATTGATTCGCTTTTAAGTATTGATCAAACATTTTTTTCCTTTCCAATATAAATTAGATGTCGTATAACAAAGATTATAGACTTCACTTTTATTTAATTTAGCTAACAATTGCAGGATCCAAGACAAATTTGTCGTTTGAGTGTTTACTTTGATGGCTCCTTTCAATTACCTTCAGCACCCTTCAATAAACTCTGTATATACGTTTCGAGTTTAATGTATATGGCAGGAGTTCTCAAATTAAGTCGCTTGAATGCTAGAGAATTATTCAGTATTCTGGGAATTGGAGTGGAAAATTTAATTTGGTAATCTCTTTGTTTTTGTTAAGTAATTTGGGATTTGATGACTCGAGAAACGCAAAGAAGTGGGTAAATCAGCGCCAATACGAGATGTACTTGACAAATTTGTTACAAATTGCAAAAGTGTTTACAGCCATTTTTATTATGTATCAATAGATAAAACTTAGTTAAATAGATAAAATAGTTAAGCACTTCGAGTGCTGTTATGCAAAGATTCTGTGAATCAATAAAAGGATCTGGCAGAAATATTACTATTGACATTTGACTTACAAGTATAGAGTTGTTGGAAGTCGTAGGAAAAGGTTGCCAAAATAATAACACTAAAAAGATTTTCAAAATATCTTTTAGTTCTTTGAGTTCTCAATGATTGCAATGGGAAGTATGTATGTTACCCAAACAACCCAATGGCTAAAAAGTATAATTTCAAAACATCAAAGTAATTGCCGGTTAGAAAAAACTGATTGTGCTATATACGAAAGCTCTTTTTTCACGCTGTTTCCAGGTGATTAATAATACAGATTTGACCCAGCAAGATTTCTCCATCATTTTAATATTATCCACTGCATAAATTTCATTGATATAGCCTGGAACAATGTTTTTTGCCAACTTCTGTGCCTGATAGACATTTTAAAGACTTTGTGGAGAAGGCAGATATGGTACAAGACATTGTAAACATTGGCAAAAGTTTGGAGTTCAAAAACATCGAGGATGATGTGGTGGAGTTACTGCAGAACCATAGTCAAGAACTCACTCCAGAAGAATTTGAGAATGAATTGTAACTTGAGCAGGTAAAAGCTGTGGAGGAGGAGCATTCAGCAGAAGAACATGAGGTGCCAGATGCTTCAACTGCTGAAATAAAGGATATAGACAACATAATGATACCTACAAATATGAGACCTAGAACTAAAAACATTCGGATTTAGCCGCACGTCTCTCAAGACAGCTAAACCCGAATGTTTCTAGTTCTACGTCTAATATTTGTTCTAGTTTTAGTGCAATAAAAATATGCAACATAGCGATATCTTTTGCTAACTAGCGCTACCTATCACTGTCACTAGAACAAACATTAGACCTAGAACTAGAAATATTCGGATTTAGCCGCACGTCTCTCAAGGCGGCTAAATCCGAATGATTCTAGTTCTAGGTCTATTATATTTACACTATTCTAGTGTAAAACTAGAACTAACACTTCACCTTGGTGTAAGTTGGTGTAGCGTCTTCAGACTTTTGCTATCAGACGCACAGATATCGGGAAAAATACAAAAATATGAAAATTTGAACATATATAATCACTGACTTTTCAAGTGGATGGTAACATTGGGGAATCTGAGCATGTTACAAAAAATTTCTTCGAACAAAGATTGCAGCAAATTTTATGCTTAACAATAGTGCTCTCTTGCACTTTTGCTCGCACACGCACAGATATCGAGAAAAATACAAAAATATGAAAATTTGACGAATTCCTTGTCTTTTCAAGATGTTGATGGTAGTATTGGGGAATCTGAGCATATTACAAAAAATCTTTTGGAGCAAAGGTTGTAGCAAATTTTATGCTTAACAATAGTGCTCTCTTGCACTTTTGCTATCAGACGCACAGATATCGAGAAAAATACGAAAATATGAAAATTTGATGAAGTCGTTGTCTTTTCAAGATGTTGATGGTAGCATTGGGGAATCTGAGCATGTTACAAAAAATCCTTTGGAACAAAGGTTGTAGCAAATTTTATGCTTAACAATAGTGCTCTTTTGCACTTTTGCTCTCAGACGCACAGATATCCAGAAAAATACAAAAATATGAAAATTTGACGAATTTGTAGTCTTTTCAAGTTGATGGTAACACTGGGCAATCTAGGCATGTTACAACAAAACTTTTGGAACAAAGGTTGTAGCAAATTTTATGCTTAACAATAGTGCTCTCTTGCACTTTTGCTATCAGAGGGACAGATATCGAGAAAAATACGAAAATATGAATATTTGATTAAGTTGTTGTCTTTTCAAGTTGATGGTAACATTGGGGAATCTGAGCATGTTACAAAAAATCTCTTGGAACAAAGATTGTAGCAAATTTTATGCTTAACAATAACTCTTGCACTTTTGCTATTAGACGCACAGATATCGAGAAAAATACGAAAATATGAAAATTTGATGAAGTCGTTGTCTTTTCAAGATGTTGATGGTAGCATTGGGGAATCTGAGCATGTTACAAAAAATCTTTTTAAACAAAGGTTGTAGCAAATTTTATGCTTAACAATAGTGCTCTTTTGCACTTTTGCTCTCAGACGCACAGATATCGAGAAAAATACGAAAATATGAAATTTTGACGAATTCGTTGTCTTTTCAAGTTGATGGTAACACTGGGGAATCTAAGCATGTTACAACAAAACTTTTGGAACAAAGGTTGTAGCAAATTTTATTCTTAACAATAGTGCTTTCTTGCACTTTTGCTATCAGAGGCACAGATATCGAGAAAAATACGAAAATATGAAAATTTGATGAAGCCGTTGCCTTTTCAAGATGTTGATGGTAGTAGCACTGGGGAATCTGAGCATGTTAAAAAAAACTTTTGGAACAAAGGTTGTAGCAAATTTTATGCTTAACAATAATGCTCTCTTGCACTTTTGCTGTCAGAGGCACAGATATCAAGAAAAATACGAAAATATGAAAATTTGATGAAGCCGTTGTCTTTTCAAGATGTTGATGGTAGCATTGGGGAATCTGAGCATGTTACAAAAAATCTTTTGGAACAAAGGTTGTAGCAAATTTTATGCTTAACAATAGTGCTCTCTTGCACTTTTGCTCTCACACCCACAGATATCGAGAAAAATAAGAATCTGAGTTGTGACAAATTTCTAGGTCTACTAGAAATATTCGGATTTAGCCGCACGTCTCTCAAAGGTTTCTTGTTCTAGGTCTAGTGTTAGTTCCAGTTTTAGTGCAATCTTATGCTAACTAGCGCTACCTATCACTGTCACTAGAACAAACATTAGAATTAGAAACATTCGGATTTAGCCGTACGTCTCAAGACGGCTTCAGAAACCCGAATGATTCTAGTTCTAGGTCTTGTGTTAGTTCTAGTTTTACACTAGCACTATCACTAGAACTAACACAAGACCTAGATCTAGAATTATTCGGATACACTGTATATTTTTGTTATATATTTGTACATGTGTAGCTTTATGTTTCTCATAATTACATAAACTACTTTTTTCCCATTCTATATTATTTCAACACAAAACCATAACATATTAAATAAGTTTCTAGAACCAAAAACGTATTTAGTTTTTGAGATTTTAATTTTTAAACATAAGCCGTTTTTTCAAATCCATATTTGCTTTATTCTTCATATTATAAATTAAAATTGAGGGTGTAAAGAAAATACATTCGACTGCGTCGTTTACGAGTGTTAAACGTTCTCTTCAATAACCATCTCCTTGGCATGGTTCTTAAAACGTTAACCGCGCACGGTCAAGATCCAATTATAAGCCGTTATTAATTAGCACCATTAATAAATGTAAACGATTATGGCGCCTCGAAGTCTCTAATCTCGATCTTGAAATAAACGACTCTTGAAACTCGTTCGGAGGTTGAGAAGAAGTACCCTTCGATACCGACACGTGCTTCACCGTTTAATTTTTTTTAAACGTTAAAATACAAGAATTATCTCGTAAATAACATGGTAACGACGACGTTCGGGTCACTCGGAGGCCGTTCAAGACCTGGTATTTACCGGTGAAAAGGTGAAAAGAAACAACCCAAGAGATTGTATTGCTCGGTTGAGATTTGAAATCGTGGTGGTCGAGATGAGTTAATATTCGGTTGTCTCGATTATTTATAATAATTATGCTTGCAAGAATATTATTTAGCACTACCATTTAAAGGCAATACTTTAAGCCGGTCGTTATTCAATCAATTTCAGAAGTGGTTACTCAAAAAATGTTGGGTATGACTATTTTAGCGATGTGGAAGTTATAAAACTATCCGAAACGATTTACGAACTGGTAGTAATTAGTGTTAGCGCTACCAAATGCTCTGCGACCATTTCGCGCCGGTACCAGATACACTACTCACTTGGACTTGTTGTGCTAGGTACCTTCGTCTTCTTCTTCTTGACTTATGGTGCTAATTAAAACGACCGGAGAACCGGAGAGGCGCAACAAAGTGTGACATCTTTTCCAATTGCGTTTCGTGACCGTACGTTGTAAATTTTCAAGTCATACGGTTTTATTTGTTTGACTCTTTGAAAGTTACAATAATGTACATAGCATTTATTGAAGAATCAAAATATTAAGTCTTTGCAATAAATAATAATCAAGACAATAATATATATTATTTTATCATATATAGTATGTTTTAATACTAATCTCGTTACATCAAAAACCATAATGAACCTCAATCGTATAATAATTGATAGATATCACCTCAGTAAAAAATTAATCGACCGCTAATCGATGCTTAACCTGATTGTAGTCAAACCTTGATTTAGAGATTATGGCACGTGAACTTTGTGATGGTTTCGATTGAAATTGAAATATTGAAATCGTTTATACTTCAATGTTAACGTTATATTAAACCATTTTTTTTAATCAAGTACTAATCAAGGGTTAATTTGGCGTTAATTTCAACCATATTAAGAGTTAAGGACAATTTAAAATAAAAATTATCTGTAGAAATTGATAAACAAATTCTAATTTAGTTAAAGCTCGATTAGCATGAAGTTAACTTTAACCGAAGTATAAATAAAACTAAAAATGTGTTCTATAAAATATTAACCGAACGCTAATTCTGAGAAATTTAAATTTTCTTTATTCAACAACATTAATCAAGCATTAATCGATGGATATCATCACGTTAAGTTAGTTGTAGATAAATAAATTTAGATTTTTAAGGCATAAATATATCATGAAAACTTATTTAATGACTCAACCGATTTATAACTTAACACTTTGATTATGTTTAATCAAAACAAGAAGAAAAATAATAATTTGATGAATTCTGACAAATTTAATAATAAATAAATTTAATGTCTAATGAAATTAATGATCCATACTTAATTTAATTTTAAATTAATCTCGTTAATTGAATTTTAAATTAATCTCGCTAATTAAATTTTAACTAAACGTTAAATAGCAGAGGGTCAGGTTAATTCTAAAATACCAAATTAATCGACAGCTTATTAAATGATCATTAACACCATCAAATTAAAAACCAAAAAATTGGTTTTTGTGAAAATTTCATCGAACGCTAATCGATGGTTAACGTTGCATTTATTCAGGCATTGTGTTATAAAGTGCGATTATTTAATTTTTCATCGGACAATAAATCACTGATTAAACCTTGAAAATCTAGATAATATGAGAGTGCCAGTGAGATATTAAACAAATTCCACGTCAATTTATTTTGAAAGCTTGCTAACTTTCTTAAAGCTCGATTAACATCAAGTTAACTTTAATCAAATTATAAATAAAACTTAAAATGTGTTCTATAAAATATTAATCGAACGCTAATTGATGCTGAGAAATTTAAATTTTCTTTATTCAGCAACCTTAATTAAGCACTAATCGATGGTTACCATCATGTTAAGTTAGTTATAGATAATCCACCCCTGATTTCTACTAATAACTTATTTAAAATAATTGTGTAAGATTTGTGTAGTGTTATAAAGCTTGAAACCAGATTAATGTATTATTATTCAAATCATTTATAACCTAACGCTAAAGCCATGTCAAATTGAAATGTTTTTTTAATCAAACATTAATCGATGGTTAATTTGACGTTAATTTCAATTATAATAAGAGTTAAGGTCAATTTAAAATAAAAATCAGTTATAGAAACCGTTAAACAAACTCTAATTTAGTTAGAGCTCGATCAACATCAAGTTAACTTTAATCGAAATGTAAATAAATCTTAAAATCTGTTCTAAAAAATATTAATCGAACGCTAATTGATGCTCAACGTCATCACATCGATGACGTTGAGTTTACATCAGACAGTTCTGAGAAATTAAAATTTTCTTTATTCAACAACCTTAATCAAGCACTAATCGATGGTTACCATCATGTTAAGTTAGTTATAAATAATCCGCCCCTGATTTCTACTAATAACTTATTTAAAAATAAATGTCTAAGATTTTCGTAGTGTTATAAAGCTTGAAACCAAATTAATGAATTATTATTCAAATTATTTATAACCTAACGGTAAAGCCATGTTAAATTGATATGTTTCTTTAATCAAACATTAATCGATGGTTAATTTGACGTTAATTTCAATTATATTAAGAGTTAAGGTTAATTTAAAATAAAAATTATTTATAGAAATCGTTAAACAAACTCTAATTATTTAAAGCTCGATTAACATCAAGTTAACTTTAATCGAAATATAAATAAATCTTAAAATGTGTTCTATAAAATATTAATCGAACGCTAGTTGATGCTCAACGTCATCGATGTAAACAGTTCTGAGAAATTTAAATTTTCTTTATTCAACAACCTTAATCAAGCACTAATCGATGGTTACCATCATGTTAAGTTAGTTATAGATAATCCACCCCTGATTTATATTAACAACTTATTTAAAAATAATTGTGTACGATTTTTGTGGTGTTTTAAAGGTTGAAACCAGATTAATGTATTATTATTCAAATCATTTATAACCTAACGCTAAAGCCATGTTAAATTGAAATGTTTCTTTAATCGATGATTAATTTAACGTTAATTTCAATTATATTAAGAGTTAAGGTTAATTTTAAATAAAAATGGTTTATAGAAATCGTTAAACAAACTCTAATTTGGTTAGAGCTCGATTAACATCAAGTTAACTTTAATCGAAATATAAATAAATCTTAAAATGTGTTCTATAAATTATTAATCGAACGCTAATTCATGCTCAACGTCGTCGATGTAAACGGTTCTGAGAAATTTTAATTTTCTTTATTCAACAACCTTAATCAAACACTAATCGATGGTTACCATCATGTTAAGTTAGTTATAGATAATCCAACCCTGATTTATATTAACAACTTATTTAAAAATAATTGTGTACGATTTTTGTGGTGTTTTAAAGCTTGAAACCAGATTAATGTATTATTATTCAAATCATTTATAACCTAACGCTAAAGCCATGTTAAATTGAAATGTTTCTTTAATCGTACATTAATCGATGATTAATTTAACGTTAATTTCAATTATATTAAGAGTTAAGGTTAATTTTAAATAAAAATGGTTTATAGAAATCGTTAAACAAACTCTAATTTAGTTAGAGCTCGATTAACATCAAGTTAACTTTAATCGAAATATAAATAAATCTTAAAATGTGTTCTATTTCTTTATTCAACAACCTTAATCAAGCACTAATCGATGGTTACCAATATGTTAAGTTAGTTATAGATAATCCACCCTTGATTTCTACTAATAACTTATTTAAAAATTATTGTGTAAGATTTTTGTAGTGTTATAAAACTTTAAACCAGACTAATGTATTATTATTCAAATCATTTATAACCTAACGCTAAAGCCATGTTAAATTGATATGTTTCTTTAATCAAACATTAATCGATGGTTAATTTGACGTTAATTTCAATTATATTAAGAGTTAAGGCCAATTTAAAATAAAAATGATTTATAGAAATCGTTAAACAAACTCTAATTTAGTTAAAGCTCGATTAACATCAAGTTAACTTTAATCGAAATATAAATAAATCTTAAAATGTGTTCTACAAAATATTAATCGAACGATAATTGATGCTCAAAGTCATCGATGTAAACAGTTCTGAGAAATTTGAATTTTCTTTATTCAACAACTTTAATCAAGCACTAATCGATGGTTACCATCATGTTAATTTAGTTATAGATAATCCACCCCTTATTTCTACTAATAACTTATTTATAAATAATTGTGTAAGATTTTTGTAGTGTTATAAAGCTTGAAACCAGATTAATGTATTATTATTCAAATCATTTATAACTTAACGCTAAAACCATGTTGAATTGAAATGTTTCTTTAATCAAACATTAATCGATGGTTAATTTGACGTTAATTTTAATCATATTAAGAGTTAAGGTCAATTTAAAATAAAAAAGATTTATTGAAATCGTTAAACAAACTCTAATGTAGTTAAAGCTCGATTAACATCAAGTTAACTTTAATCGGAATATAAATAAATCTTAAAATGTGTTTTATAAAATATTAATCGAACGCTAATTGATGCTCAGCGTCATTGATGTAAACAGTTCTGAGATATTTAAGTTTTCTTTATTCAACAACCTTAATGGATGGTTACCATCATGCTACGTTAGTTATAGATAATCCACCCCTGATTTCTACTAATAACTTATTTAAAAATAATTGTGTAAGATTTTTGTAGTGTTATAAAGCTTGAAACCAGATTAATGTATTATTATTCAAATCATTTATAACCTAACGCTAAAACCATGTTAAATTGAAATGTTTCTTTAATCAAACATTAATCGATGGTTAATTTGACGTTAATTTTAATTATATTAAGAGTCAAGGTCAATTTAAAATAAAAATGATTTATAGAAATCGTTAAACAAACTCTAATGTAGTTAAAGCTCGATTAACATCAAGTTAACTTTAATCGGAATATAAATAAAACTTACAATGTGTTCTATAAAATATTAATCGAACGCTAATCGATGCTCAGCGTCATCGATGTAAACAGTTCTGAAATATTTAAGTTTATTCAACAACCTTAATCGATGGTTACCATTATGCTAAGTTAGTTATAGATAATCCACCCCTGATTTTCACTAATAACTTATTTAAAAATAATTCTGTAAGATTTTTGTGGCGTTATAAAGCTTGAAACCAGATTAATGTATTATTATTCAAATCATTTATAAACTAACGTTAAAACCATGTTAAATTGAAATGTTTCTTTAATCAAACATTAATCGATGGTTAATTTTAATTGTATTAAGAGTTAAGGTCAATTTAAAATAAAAATTATTTATAGAAATCGTTAAACAAGCTCTAATGTAGTTAAAGCTCGATTAACATCAAGTTAACTTTAATCGGAATATAAATAAATCTTAAAATGTGTTCTATTTCTTTATTCAACAACCTTAATCAAGCACTAATCGATGGTTAACATCATCTTAAGTTAGTTA
The DNA here is from genome assembly GCF_036711975.1 of Onthophagus taurus. Taxonomy (NCBI): domain Eukaryota; kingdom Metazoa; phylum Arthropoda; class Insecta; order Coleoptera; family Scarabaeidae; genus Onthophagus; species Onthophagus taurus. The sequence continues at coordinate 6,316,287 of NC_091966.1, forward strand.
TAGATAATCCACCCCTGATTTCTACTAATAACTTATTTAAAAATAATTGTGTAAGATTTTTGTGGTGTTATAAAGCTTGAAACCAGATTAATGTATTATTATTCAAATCATTTATAACCTAACGGTAAAACCATGTTAAATTGAAATGTTTCTTTAATCAAACATTAATCGATGGTTAATTTGACGTTAATTTCAATTATATTAAGACTTAAGGTTAATTTAAAATAAAAATTATTTATAGAAATCGTTAAACAACCTCTAATTTAGTTAAACCTCGATTAACATCAAGTTAACTTTAATCGGAATATAAATAAATCTTAAAATGTGTTTTATAAAATATTAATCGAACGCTATTCGATGCTCAGCGTCATCGATGTAAACAGTTCTGAAATATTTAAGTTTATTCAACAACCTTAATCGATGGTTACCATTATGCTAAGTTAGTTATAGATAATCCACCCCTGATTTTCACTAATAACTTATTTAAAAATAATTCTGTAAGATTTTTGTGGCGTTATAAAGCTTGAAACCAGATTAATGTATTATTATTCAAATCATTTATAACCTAACGCTAAAACCATGTTAAATTGAAATGTTTCTTTAATCAAACATTAATCGATGGTTAATTTGACGTTAATTTCAATTATATTAAGAGTTAAGGTTAATTTAAAATAAAAATTATTTATAGAAATCGTTAAACAAATTCTAATTTAGTTAAAGCTCGATTAACATCAAGTTAACTTTAATCGAAATATAAATAAATCTTAAAATGTGTTGTATAAAATATTAATCGAACGCTAATCGATGCTCAGCGTCATCGATGTAAACAGTTCTGAAATATTTAAGTTTATTCAACAACCTTAATCGATGGTTACCATCATGCTAAGTTAGTTATAGATAATCCACCCCTGATTTTCACTAATAACTTATTTAAAAATAATTCTGTAAGATTTTTGTAGTGTTATGAAGCTTGAAACTAGATTAATGTATTATTATTCAAATCATTTATAACCTAACGCTAAAAGCATATGAAATTAAAATGTTTCTTTAATCGAACATTAATCGTCGGATAATTGACGTTAAAAGGCGCTGTTTTAGAAAGTTTAATCCTGTTGACTTTAAACAAACGTTAAACGAACAAAACCGAAGATTTCTAATATAACACCTATGTAATGTTGAATCCAATTTGAGTTTTATACAATCTTAATCAAATGCTAATCGAGAAGTAATATTACGTTCTAATCAATACTTTATCGACATTCATCTCAAACTCCAATCGATGATATATGTATGAACTTTTTGTGTGTCATTAATAAATTTTAAAAAGAGTGTTTTTAAGGAAATTTTAATTGTTTCTTGACGAAATAGCATTCGTCTTCGCTTATAACAACAATCACAAAAGTATTAACACAAGCCTGAAGAAGAATACATTTTAATTTAAGACTTAGAGAGTGGTTATTGTTGTTGTTGGTGGTGATTGACGACTTACCACAGCGCATTAATCACACCATCGTTAGAGGGCAAACGTTAATGTGAACAAAACTTTAAATAAAGTTGCAAAAAATCTTTTACTGACAAAAAAAATCTTTTACATTGATTTGGTCGTTCTAAAACATTATCAGTAGTAGTTGTTGCACACGTTAGTAAACAAGAAATAGAAACGTGTTCTTGGCGAAGCTCTTAACGCATTTCGCATTTTAGTTAAGTAAGGTTTTACTTAAGGTGGTGGTTGCGTAATAACAACGAGCGAGCACGTTTCCGCGTGGGAATCCTCCGTTTGTTTCTCTTCGCAACTAGGATAATATGTAACGGTTCCCTCTAATAGTTTTCGTAAGTTATTATTGCTCGTAATTAGTGTTGTCTTTATAAGATTTTCTTCATCTCCCATCTCCCTTTTATTAATTATTAATAAAACTAATAAGATTTCTTTTTCAGGATATTTTGATCGGCATCGGAATCGGAATGTTGGCCTGCTTCTGTTCCCTATCGAAACGAAGACAAGAAATCCTCCTTTATCTAACGATTTCCATTCTCGTTGCGAACGCCATCAACGTCGTGATTACCGAATGGAGTTTCTACGTAAACGATATGAAAGAAATGGTCGGAGCTCACCGATACACCATCCTCATCGAATATGGTAATGTTATTAACAAACAAAAAATTTTATACATATAAGTCGTGTTCTATAAATAGGAATTTGTTAATGCACTAAAAAATTTGCATATTTTTAATACGTACCATCAACTTTAGGAATTCCTATTTTTTCTTATTATTTTCATTATCGCTGCTAGCTTGGTTTTGTTGTTGGAATATTTTACATTTTACAACCGGTAAGGTCGTTTCAATGATTATTCGAGAAGCGTTTGCTTAAAGAGTTAGTTGTGGCTCCGGGTTATTATTGCTTGTTTAAAATAACGGTGACGTCAAATAAGTTTTCATTTGATTGTAATCGATCTAAAAAATTGGTTGTGTTTAATAATCGCTCGAAAACGATTTGATTTCGTCTATAATTTATTCAGTTTATCTATAAATTTGCAGGTGAGTTAAAAGTTGTTTTAAATTGTTTGATTTCGCGTATAAATTTATTATCTAAAATTAAATTGTTTATCAAGCTGTAATTATAAACTTTACCCTAATATGGGATGTGAACTTTGTCACCCTTGTGAATATGGGTGACGTGGCAATCATCCTCTAAAAATTTCAGCGAAATTTCCCCAGAGTTTAATTGGCTCGAAAACATAATCAATAACGAAACATGTTTTATAACTGTTTTAGAACCATTATTATCTTCTCTGTTAGATTTTATCATTTACTTAATAGTATTTTTATTTATATTAAAACTTCTATCCATTTTTTACCGTTTTATTATTTCACTTTACATATTTCGGCCATATATGACCATCATGGGATGTAAATTCCACCAGCAAAAATTAAAATGATCACAACATGAAGTGTTTCGCAGTAAAGTAATTAGAATAAATATAGAAAATATAAAAACTTTAATGAAACGCAAATTGAATTTTTTAACATTAACCTTGAAGAACAATAATGATATAGCCGATATAGTACGTGAATCAAGGTGTTATAACAAAAGACTTTACGTGTATTAAGCATAGAATATAACTTCAATTGTTTGCGTAGTTGCATTTTAAGATATCCCCAAAGGAAGTAATCCAAAAGCGTTAAATCGCAAGATCTCGATGACCAATTCACAGAGCAACCTCGCTGATAACCATATCTACAAATGGCGCATGCAGAATGACACATTATGCGAGGTGCGTTCCAGTTTTAAGAAAAGTTCTTGATATCCATCTTCATCCACTTTAAGCCGCAAAAAGTTGCTGATTCTGTCAAAGCAATACCCACGTCGAACATTTTCCCCGAATGATTTAGTGTTGGTGTATCTTGTGTGTTTATTGATGTGTTCATCTAAAATGGGCTCCGTTGCTTAAGATGATCCTTTTGCTAAAATTTGTCCACCTTGATCAACTTCCAACTGCTTTACAGCTCAGCGAACACATAGTGTTGTTTATGATCCCAGTTATTTATTTATTTGGGAAGTACAACACAATAAACTACATGTAGTGTATCAGTCAGACAGCCCGGTGCTGCATTCCCATTCAATTTATCACTCGATTCCCTATCTCTCATTGCCTGTTACACGCCTTTACACCATGATCTTCGAGGAAGTCGTCTTCTTTTCTTTTCAGATGATGTAACAGGTGGTTGCTTCCATGCGTAACACATAACAAAATCATCTCAAGCCTCTCTTTTCAACCCTGTCCATGACAGTTTCCGTTGCTGTCATTCTGTTTTTAATGTCCTCATTTCGAATTCTTTCCAATCTGAGCATCCTCGCACTTTTACGCAAATAATCCATCGCCATTACAACTCTCCGTTTATCCTCCTTCTTCATCATCCAAAGCTCACAACCACATGTCAATACATTCTCGATGATAGTCTTCCCAATAAATTTCGTATTATTCTGGTTTATGGTTTTATCCCACCAGATAGAATTAAGTGCTCCCATTACATTTCTGGCTTTACCGACCTCGATTGTGATTTTTCACATAAACTATGTGTGTCCTGTGCTAGAATGGATAGTGATTTTCCAAAAAGCCATCCCCTTCGGCCAGATATCCGGCATATCTATTCGGCCATTATGGTTATAATTTCTGGTGCATTTCTGAAGTGATACCCTACATTGCCACATTATTGCGATATTTGAATAAAAATGAAATTAATAAGAAAGCTGATAAGATATGTCAACTTATTTGAAAATTTTGATGCTTGTTTAACTAACGAAGCAACTCTAAAAAGAGGATGCTTTAATTAAGAATTGGTGATATTTCCACAAGGATCCTTCAAAAATTAATTTTATAGCGAATTTTGAAAATTCTCAATGAAAAATTGCAACATCGAAAATTTTATCAAAACTTCAAATATTGTTTTCTAAAAAACTAAAAGTTATTTTTCAAAACGGGTTGGTTCATTGGAAAGAGGACACTCTTATTAACACTTTGGAAAATTTTCATACTCATATTCCAAGAAATGGATTTTATAAGAATTTTTAAAACTTAATCGGCGAAAATTGCAAAATTCGCAAAAATTGTCGATCATTTAAAGAACTGAAAGTGATTTTTCAAAACGGCTTGTTGCATTAAAAAGAGGATAGTTTAATTAATAATTGCTGATATTTCCACAAGGATTCTTCAAGAAATTAATTTTTTAGCGAATTTTGTAAGTTATCGATAAAAATTACAGTAACGAAAATTTTATCAAAACTTCAAATTTTGTTTTCTCAAAAACTAAAAGTTATTTTTCAAATCGTGTTGGTTCATTGGAAAGAGGACACTTTTGTTAACACTTTGGGAAATTTTCATACTCATATTCCAAGAACTGGATTTTATACGAATTTTTAATACTTAATCGGCGAAAATTGCAAAACTTCGAAAAAATTGTCGATCATTTCAAAAATTTATTTCTCAAAAACTAAAAGTTATTTTTCAAAACGGCTTGTTGCATTAAAAAGAGGATACTTTAATTAATAATTGGTGATATTTTCACAAGGATCCTTCAAGAAATTAATTTTATAGCGAATTTTGAAAGTTATCGATGAAAATTGCAACATCGAAAATTTTATCAAAACTTCAAATATTGTTTTCTAAAAAACTAAAAGTTATTTTTGAAAACGAGTTGGTTCATTGGAAAGAGGACACTTTTATTAACACTTTGGAAAATTTTCATACTCATATTCCAAGAAATGGATTTTATACGAATTTTTAAAACTTAATTCTTCGAAAACTGCAAAATTAGAAAAAATTATCGATCATTTCAAAAATTTATTTCTCAAAAATTAAAAGCGATTATTCAAAACAGCTTGTTGCATTAAAAAGAGGATCCTTTAATTAATAATTGGTGATATTTTCACAAGGATCCTTCAAGAAATTAATTTTATAGCGAATTTTGAACGTTATCGATGAAAATTGCAACATCGAAAATTTTATCAAAACTTCAAATATTGTTTTCTAAAAAACTAAAAGTTATTTTTCAAAACGGGTTCGTTCATTGGAAAGAGGACACTTTTATTAACATTTTGGGAAATTTTCATACTCATATTCTAAGAAATGGATTTTATACGAATTTTTAAAACTTAATCGGCGAAAATTGCAAAATTCGCAAAAATTGTCGATCATTTAAAAAATTTATTTCTCAAGAACTGAAAGTGATTTTTCAAAACGACTTGTTGCATTAAGAAGAGGATACTTTAATTAACAATTGGTGATATTTCCACAAGGATCCTTCAAGAAATTAATTTTATAGCGAATTTTGAAAATTCTCGATGAAAAATGACAACATTGAAAATTTTATCAAAACTTCAAATATTGTTTTCTAAAAAACTAAAAGTTATTTTTCAAAACGGGTTGGTTCATTGGAAAGAGGACACTCTTATTAACAGTTTGGGAAATTTTCATACTCATATTCTAAGAACTTGATTTTATACGAATTTTTAAAACTTAATTGGCGAAAATTGAAAAAGTCGAAAAAATTTTCGATCTTTTCAAAAATGTATTTTTCAAGAACTGAAAGTGATTTATCTGCTAGTGACTGTACTGCTTATTTGTCTCGTTATTCAGTTCCCTTTTGACCTTATTTTGTTTGTTGAGGTGGTGGAAGTTTTAACTTATGTATAAAAATATCTCTAAAAGTTATGAAAATTCTAAATGATATACAGTTATTGCTCTCAAGAATTCTATACCAGAAATGATCTGAATTGTTGCCTCAAAAGCATTTTTTTGTTTTGAGGGATAGATCCTAAATAGCAAGGTAAAGTAAAAATATATTGTGCAACATTTGTAAATATAATATGCACCCAAATGTAGATGAAGGTTTTACTATAAGAATTAAAGTACAAAAACGTAACTAAAACACACATTTTTATTTACTAAACAATTACAAACAGGTTCACAAAGATTCTACTTAAAGATAACTTCACAGTTAAATAATCATAAAATTAATTATTTTCCTTTTCTTTATGAGATATTTATTAAAATTTTTAATATTCGAAATCAAATCGATCAATTTGAAACACTTAATCGTTTCATAATGAAGTATTATTTGATGCTTAGGAGCAGGGGGAACATTTGAAAACGAAATAAATCTTAAAAAAGAATTTAATCTATAATTATATTGTCGATAACGTTAATATTTCAACAACACCTGTCTTGCTTTATTACGTCGTCACAGAAACGCTTCTTGTTTCCCGGAATGTTAACACCGCGCATAACTCAACGTTCATTTCCTCGAGTACCGGAATGTCCAGAACACCAGATTAAGTCCACGGAGGCCGCGCTGTCCTCACCATCTAAACTGTGTTAAAATTACCATGATCATCTCTCAGGTTTATAAAACTACCCATTTTAATAAAAATGGAATTACAAATTTCAACATTCCCTTTCACGTTTTTTGTTCGTGATAGGTTAATAATAATACTTTAAAAAGATTCTTTCAACTTCTTTATCGATTTTAATTTAATGGGCAATAATTTATATTGATCGAAATGTTTTATATTAAATTTAATTTTAATAATTAAAATAATAAAATAACTTTTTTTTAGCTTGTTGGACAACAAGAGCTTCTTCAGCACTTCTAATCTTCACAACATTTTTGGACGCCCAATTGTCTTTTTGTTCGATTCAAACGGCCCCAAAACCACAGTCTGTCAAAATGAAGAAACCGCCGCGGGGTTCTCACGAGCAGGTCTCAGATATTGAGTACATCATACCCAGGGTAAGAGATAAATGCGTTACCAGCCGCGCCAAAGTATCGGTAGAAAGTGGCACTCTCACGACATGACGACGATATTAAAGTAAAACTCCTCTCCTTCTTTTTCAGCGCAAATCGTCCAAACCACCGTCAACGGCGACAGTCTGTAACGCGTACTCACAGAGTTGGGTCTATGATGCGGAAACCGCTAATAATACTTTCGGTAATAACCATCATCATCATCAACAAGAAAACGGTTGCAACTATCAAAGTCAACGTGATCAAAGCAGCGGTTTATATTTAACTTTACCACAAGAAGAGGTATCAACAAAAATCGTTCAAAGAAAAAATTCGTTAGATAATGTGATGGTTAGTAGTGATAAAGCTCATTTAATAGATAATCCAGTTGTGCACATAGAAGAAGCTTCCGATGATAGCAACAGTAACAATGATAGAAAGTTATGTTACATGAAGAGCTTTTCAAGGTCAACTTCCCCGGTGATTATATCACCGAGTTCCTCACAAATAAGTTTAAATAATCCACCACCTATTTACGAATGTCTACAAAAATTAACCGAACCCGAAATTTACCGAACCAGACTAACGAGTGCTTTAAGTAATAAATCAGATGAATATCAAGCACCTCAACCCGTTATGGTTCGCACAACTAGTCCTCAAGTTGAAAAGGTACAATACGCATCATTAATGAAAGAACTCGAAAAAGTTATTGTAAATAAAAAGGAGCCATCACCACCTACACCTAGTAATAATAATTTCCAAAGTTCTGAAAGCTCAACTTCATCGTCGTCTAAACAAACTTGCTCTTCTCAAACATCTAAAACGTCAAAAACATCTAAAAGTTCTAAGAGCTCAAAAAGTTCCAAAAATAGTGATGCTGAATTTTCGAAAGAATTAGAAGCCGCACTTCAACTTATTCAAGACTTAGAAAGTCCAAATACAATTGAAACGCCATCTGAGCATAAAATTTTTGATCCGAATTGGAGGAATAGTACAACATCAAGCGAAGAAGATGAAAAGACTCTCGCTGAAATTGTAACACCGACCGATGAATACCAACCAGAACAACTATCAACGTTCAAACCGGCAACTTTAAAAGGTCAAACCTCATCATCTAGAAACGGTAAGGGTGCTTGTATTATAATCCACAGCGAATCACAAAGTACATCAGGGTACAGTTCGCCAACACACAAGACACCCAATTGGTCGACGACCTCCTCGGTAAACAGTAGTAATAACGATCATAATTTAGATTTACGAAAAACAATCGTTTCTTGTACAATTCGTAATACTAAATCGTCAGCGGTTATTTCAATTTATAATAGTCCCGAAGATAATCAAAAAACCAAAAACGTTACTCTAGTCAAGATTAATGGTGGGGGCGAAGAAGAAAAGATTTCACCACTTCCTCCCAAAACTCCCAATTACGAACCATCTTTAATACAAGACAATCACCAACAAAAAATTAAAAAGGATTCCACTAATTTGTGGAGTGTCAAATCGCTCCTAAGAAAAAAGAAGAACAACAAAACAAAAATGTGTCCGGAATTAGAAGAGGCGATTATTAAATCGGAAAGTTTGGCTTACCTCAGCGAAAATGAATTGTTAGCAAGACATCAACGTAACAAAGATATTCACAGGGTAAGGATGGTAGTGGAGGAGGTGAAATGATTGTTTCTGGGAACTTTTCTGGTGTTGGTAATAATAATAACAATTAATTTTATCGTAGCAAAAAAAAAAAGAAAATTGAGTTATCTAAAAATTATTTAATATTACAATACTAATGGTCTTAATTGGAATGGTCTTAGTTGGTGGAGGTATTCTTGGTGAGGGTTTTATTTTAATCCATTTTAAAACAACAGATCCGATCTGTTCCCATGGTTTATAATAAATGGTTGTAGTACAAGCGGGTAAGAATAGAGAAAACTGAAAGAATTTTTCTTGCAAACAAGTCGAAAGCGTTTCCCGCTTTCACTCTTAGGTGTAAACGAGTTTTGGTTATGTTGTAAGGAAGTCTTTTTACGTATTTAAAACTGTTATTTTTATTTTATGGTTCCTTTCTTAATTAACAACCTAAAAGTATTTTAAGACAAATCTTTCTATTTTTATCTGGTCAAAGATTTTTTTTAATAACAACTATATGTACACAAAGAGTTCTTGAATTACAGATATTTATTTTATTTGGAGAAAAGGTATTGGGTTTGTTGAAATTATTTAATAGAATGATGTAATCTTTTTGGGTTACATTATTGCCTAAAGGCAGAATTTTGTAAGTGGACTTTCCAACAAATGTGTTGCTTGATAATTATTTGCTGAACTTATATTTTTCTTCCAGCGAAAAACAACGACCAGTTTTAAACGTGGATAATCTATACAAATAAATGTTTTCCCTAAAGTTATTAAAGTCTTCTTTTAGTCTTCTTACAATACGATTTTGATGGAGCCGCTGATCGTTGTTCCAATGAGCATTGTAAAGCTTTTAGTCGTATTCGAATCATGGCAGCAACTGGAGATACGATCCCTTTGCTGGTTAATATCATCCATAATTTGAATACTTCGAAGTTGCTAATCATCCAATTCACTCTTCTTTTATAGCGAAGAGGTAGCTACTACTCCAGTAACCTTCCAAAATCGTCCTGGACATTTTTCATTATCAGCCGTGAATACCATCTCAAACATCCCTCTATAGTTCTACGCACACCTCAACACGGTCATGGACATCGTTCAATATCATCGCTGTTACTCCTTATAGCTCCAAATAGTCCTCGGCATTGTTTCTGACAACCCTCTATATCATTTCTGACAACCCCCAATATTATCCCTATCACACCTCAACATCGGCCCGAATATTTCTCAATATAATCTCCGACCTCTCAAAATCGCCCTGGCCATCCTTTTTAATATCGTCCTTCACACACGTCAATATTAACTCGCGCTTTCCTCAGCATGATATCTGATATCTTATAGTATCATCCCAGACGTCTTCAATATCATAGCCCCAAATAGCATTCTATATCGTTCCATTCAAGATCATCTCTGACATACTTCAACATTCTAGATGCCTTCGATATCGTCTTCTTCTTCTTGACATAGCCACAAATAGCCCTCTACATCGTCTAAGGTCTAAGACAAACCCTAACATCGTTCTAGAAACTCCTCAATATAATCTCTGATATCTCACAACGTCATATCAGATTTGTCCTTCTCAAATTATTCTGGACATCCCTTAATATTAGTTTTTACAGTCCTCCAGACTGCCTTAAATATCCTTCAATATCCAGGCACATCCCAACGTTGTTTGGGAGATTCCTCAACATACAGAATTAATGCTTTTTGAAGACATCCAAACCGAGGTTCAATTGCGGAATGCATTAGCATCTTGTCTAATTCCATTGATAACTAAAGTTGCTGATAGGCGATTTCTAAAACGTCCAAGTGTTCCTAATAATTAAAACTTATCTTCTCGATTGGTTATTAGATTATTGATTATTTGCGTTGATTATGAAGTTTTACATCTTGATGGCTTGATGAATTGTCTGATGAATCACTAAAACAATCTACGTGAGGAATGGTACTCTTGGTTGCATGTGCTTCCAGATAATTTTACTCCATCATTATAGCTCCATCTTTGTATTTGTTTATGTGTTGCCTGTTCCACTTAAGCCGATCTTGTCCTTCTACATGTCACTGTTAAACATATACGTAATCGCTCTTATCTCCATTTAAATTCTCATTCTTTCCAACTTCATTTTTTCAATATTGTATATTCAGGAATGTCACTTCTTATCAAAGACTCAAATATAAATTTCTTTCCCCTGAAGACTTTTCCAAATATTCTTTCCAATACCAATAATACTCCTGAATGACATCATAGATAGATTCTTTTAGATTTATAAGATGGTGATCTCTTTTGACCTGTCCATAAATTGGATATCCATTTTCCAATTTGGGTCTTATTTCATTTTGGACAACACTGATCAACTACATGTGACTCTGGCGATATTGGTGCTTTCTTAATAGTCTTTTTAGCCAATCGTCCTCATTATTTACGACATTATTTCAGCCATTTTACTCTAATACGGCATGAATATTATTTTTAGACTATCAAGGGAGATCGCAATGCTTTAATTGAGATTATTGGAGTCATTTATCGCATTAGTCGTTGAATTAATAGCAGTTAAGTATATTTGGGCAGACTTACAAAAAGTCTTCAGTGAGATAGAGAAGCTGTTTGTACTGGTAGATAGTCAAAGAGTAGGTGTCTATCCCAGTTCACTTTTAACCCCATCAATTTTCGCAACCTATTTACTATCACGGTAACCATCTCAGTGAGTGTCAATGAGATTGTCAAGGAAGTAAGCAATCAATCTCCTTGACCTTTGACTTCTTGAAAATCATTTTGCGTTTAGAATCTGGATCCTTCGCACATCTGCAATTCAAGAACTCTTGTATATTGTGATTAATAGCATGTGAATAACTTTCCGTAAATAATTTAATACACGCAACATAAATTAAAATGTTAAGATTTTGTATTTTTGTTTTTTTTGTATTTATTTCAGCAAATAGAGCAACGAGTCCTCCAACAATTGGGAGTACCAAGGAATGAGTCACAATGTTAAAAAACGATCAGCAGAAGAAAATACTTCATCTTCAAAACTTTCAAGACTTTTAAATAATGACTTATATGTAAAGTCTCTCCTAATGGTCGCTTTCAACATCTTCTTGTAAAATTTAGAACGCTTAAAACACCTATACTGCGGTTAAATACTTAGGGTAATAACCCGTTGGTTAACTTTACAGGAAGATGATAAAAGTGGACTTAAAAGATATTAATCTTAAATAAATTTAAACCCCAAATCAACTTAGAACGGTTATCCGGCTTCGTCCATACTCTCAATTAATAACTATTTATATTTTTCCAAATGATAAAGATGTCTACACGTGTGTATATATTGTTAAATAGATAAAATATAGTTTATTTATAGAATATATGCGACTGTATATACTATATAATGTAACTAATATAATACAAATAAATTCCATTTTTGCTAGGAAGTAATGTTTAATTTATTAACGTCGAATTATGCAACCAATTATACAATAGTGTAAATGTGGTTGCCAAATTTTCAAAATGATTAAAATGATCCGTGTTTTGATTAAACAAAATTCCAACTCAAAAGGTAGATTTTTGAGTCCTTGAAATGCTTTATTTTACTTGACGAGTAATCGTATATTGGGAGGAAATCGTAGAATATATGAACACAGAGTAATGATGCAAGTAAAATAAATATAGCACAATAACAATGTATAAGTGTGTACTGGGTGAGACAATGTATTGGGAAAATGGCGCTAATACAGTACGCAAATTTTATGGCAATACATTACAATTCTGTGCACAAACCTAGCAATACTATAAGTCATAGACCAAAACATATTTGGTGATGTCCATGTTACTTTGTGAATGGATTTGTGTGGAAGACATGTTGAACTTATTATCATGCTTTTGCTTGTAGAGAAGTCTATCAGCATTGTCCCGTTTTATTTGTTTTGCAGAAACAGTAATCTGTTTCCTTTTTTATTTTGGCATTCATGTCTAAAGATTTTTTCGCTATTCTTAAGCTTAGTTTCCACATGCACGGATTACTGGCGCCAGTACGAAGCCACATAAATGTAAAAACAGTACAAGTTGTTTCCACATAAATGTTATAATTGTGCACTGGCACAGTAATAAAAATGGCGTCAAGTACTGTACTTCGCGCTGGCATCAATATGGTAGTCCAAATGTGCTCCTTGCAACTGCACACGTTATTAACAAAAAAAGGGAAAACATAGTTGCTGGGTTAGATCGTGGATTGCACGTAGAAATAACCTAGGTGCGTCTAGTACTTTAATTAGAGAATTATGTCATGAAGCATTTTTTAATCATTTAAGAATGACTGAAGAGAGTTTCATGTTTTTGTTGAGTGAAGTATCCTCTAAAATACGAAAACAACATTCGCATATGGGTGACACCATTCCAGCTCACGTAAAACTGCAAGCAACTTTAAGATTTCTGGCTTCTGGAGATTCTTTTTCATTCTTGCAATATATGTATCGTTTGCCAAAAAGCACAATTTTTAAATTTATATGTGAAGACCTTTATGGTGAAGTACTTTATGGTATTCAATTGTATTTGGTGTACAACATCGTATTTTTGCTTTTGCCTAGGTTTCGAGGTTTCAAAATTAGGAACTGTTTTCTTCATAATTTCAACTATCCTTCTGACAGCTTCATTTCGTGCTAATCGGTCCTTATATTGTGGAATTTTCTGATTCCACAAACATGGATATTGCTCATACGTTTCTAGAAATAGTACTGTTTGTTCTGATGTCCATTTTTTGACGGTTTATTAGCGGATTTGTTCATTTTAGTTGGACGAACACGTTAATAGTTACACGTTTTCTTTATAAATACTGTTACTGGCGCCAAAAAGTAGAAGTAGCGTCAACTTTATTGGCGCTATGATTACAGGCACCAATTTATTGGCGCCAGTGGTTTTTTGCTATTTAAACATGCAAATGAACTGGCGCCAGTAATCCGTGCATGTGGAAACTTAGCTTTATTGTTGCTCTTGATGCTGTTGGCTACAATAAAGGCTACTCCATACTCTTTGTTGCACCATGGTTTTCCATACTTGCGTCTGTCCATCTTGTTTCTTGTATAGCTATTAACTTTAAGTTTTATTAACGAAAAGTTTGTTTTTGGATTTCGGATTTTAGGAGATTTCTCAAGTTCCAAGATCGCAAAATCATTTCCATGTTCCGTTGCCAAAGTAGTCTTCGATTGGTCCATCCCATCCGAGGCTTCTTTGAAGATTCCGTAACTTGTCTTTTCTTTACAGAAGAAGTTTCATATAAATAAGCCAGTTCTTTCACTCTCTTTCGACCTGATCTAACCCTCCATACGGATTAGTTACCGCATTTCAGTTGAGGTTATTCATGTTTCTAGGGTTCCTCATCTCCTCAGGAGGTTTTGTGGAGATGAAAGTCTAAATAGAGTGGAACCAATTGAACTAATTAGGACATTTTGGTAAATTCTGTATTATTGATAGATGAATATTACCATTAATTGTCATTAATTAAATCAATAATTAAGCAAAACTGTGATAAGTTTCTAAGCATCTTTAATTAAAAAAATAAAAACCATGATTAAAAACAAATACATCAAACAATATAATTTTTCCCTTCTTTCCTTTTTTTCTTGCTATTATAAAATGGACCAGCACAAGTACCAAGATAAATTCCACATGTAGCGCAATAATGCCTTACTTTTTTACAAGTTGGTAAACAATAAGGTACCAAACACAGCCCAAGAGGAGCTAAAACGAGTGCAAATATATGTACTTTTTTGGTATTTATTCGACGAATTTTTGTATCTTGAGCCATGTGACAATTTGGACAATCGGTGACGAACGAATATTTGGGAAGGTAATAGGTTTTTATTTCGGGGTAATTTCGTTCACATTTACAACAACAACAGCAGTAGGTTTTATAGCGATTTCCGCTTAACGATTCCGTTTTCATTACATCCTTTTGCTTATACATTTAATTCCGTAAGTTGAATTGAACAATTTACAAATACTGTCAAAATAAAATCCCAATCAGTTTGACATCATAACATGTCGAACGCATACACTATAAGTTCATTCACTCATTTCCGACGATTTTCATAATGCACAGAATTGCTCATCAGTGTCCAGTGTGTGGAAACAAAATTCAATCTAGGGATCCTAACGAATGCAAAAAGTTTATATTGTCCCTGCTTCTGTGTCCCATCGGTTTGTTCTTTATCCCTTACGTGCATCCAAAATTTAAGTCGGAACTTTATTGCCCCCATTGCGATCAGATCAGTTAAAATTTTTAAATCCCGATTTTTTTACCAAAATCTTTAAGTTAGTAGTAGTTTTTTTGGGATATTAAATAATCAATTTGTGACACACACACATGACAGTAGTTTGACAATCCAGCAGAAACGCTCGTACAAGAATTTCGGCATGCCGATAATATACGAAAATTATAAAGTAAAAACACACATCATTAACACACTTTAATCACTTCAAGTTGTGGTTAGGAGCCATTAAGAAATCTCAGCTATCACAAAAAAATGATAACGTAACACGTAAGTTCTTGAATGCTTATTTTAAGTAAAATCTATTTTCAAATAAAAATTGGTGTTATTCCAGATGGCATCCGCTGTAGGAAAATGTCAAATATGCGGGGAACAGTTGTGTTATAAACCGGATGATGTAAATGCATTTGGAAGACATTTATTAGAGAAACATCACGAAGAACCAATCACTCATTTCTCATTTGGCGGAATCCCACAAACAGAAAACAAAAATGTTTGTGAATGTAAATGCGAACATTGTTCATGTAGTTGTAATACTGATAAACGTAAACGTGGTCATAAGAAAGCTTATAAAACAACCGGTTATTAAAGTTTTATGAATTTACTTTTAAAAGATTTTAACATTATTTTTTTAGTTGAAAGTTGGAAACAAGGTGCTGTAGCACAAGAGTGTCCTAATTGCGGCAAAGTAGGACTACCTTTAATAAGAAAACAACGTAATAAGGTGAAACATAAAATTCTTTTTATTTCATTTTAAATTTTCTTTTAACATTTATTTTAGGTTTCTCGAAATTCTTTTGGAACGCTTTGCTTGGTAGGTTGTTGGCCGTTATGTTTCTTACCTTTTCTACTGGGTGGAAGTGATGTTATGTATTTATTTTGTCAAGAGTGTGGTTATTTCTTGGGCACTTACAATAGAAAAGACGGTCGTATTTGTCAATCGTGTCCGATCGACTCAAATGAATACGGTGCGAAAATTTGCAAATGCGACCATCAAGTTAAACAAACCCCCTCCTAGGAAATATAAATGTCTTCCGCGCATTTTAAATATCATCAAACAACTGTACGTCTGAATGTAAATTTTATATTTCTATACTGTCTAATGAAATATAATTAAATACACAATTTGTCTGGGAAATAACTCGTATCGTTATCATTTTATGTATCAAAATAAGTTTCTGTTCAATAAAACAAACCAATAGAAGACCAATAGAATTTCATCACTCATATTTTATTAACACCAGACTAGAACTGACACTAGACCTAAAACCCGAAGTCCAGCTAGTTCTAGTTTTGCACTAGCACTATCACTAGAACTAACACAAGACCTAGAACTAGAATCATTTGGGTTTAGCCGTCTTAAGAGACGTGCGGCTAAATCCGAATGTTTCTAGATCTAGGTCTAGTATTAGTTCTAGTTTTGCACTAGCACCGTCATTAAAACTAACATAAGATCTAGAACTAGAATCATTCGGGTTTAGCCGTCTTAACAGACGTGCGGCTAAATCCAAATGTTTCTAGTTCTAGATCTAGTGTTAGTTCTAGTTTTGCACTATCACTAGAACTAACACAAGACCTAGAACTAGAATCATTTGGGTTTAGCCGTCTTAAGAGACGTGCGGCTAAATCCGAATGTTTCTAGATCTAGGTCTAGTATTAGTTCTAGTTTTGCACTAGCACCGTCATTAAAACTAACATAAGATCTAGAACTAGAATCATTCGGGTTTAGCCGTCTTAACAGACGTGCGGCTAAATCCAAATGTTTCTAGTTCTAGATCTAGTGTTAGTTCTAGTTTTGCACTATCACTAGAACTAACACAAGACCTAGAACTAGAGTCATTTGGGCTTAGCCACACGTCTTTCAAGACGGCTAAACCCAAATGATTCTAGTTCTAAGTCTTGTGTTAGTTCTAGTTTTGCACTAGCACTGTCACTAAATCTAATATAAGACCTAGAACTAGCACCATTCGGGTTTAGCCGTCTTAAGAGACGTGCGGCTAAATCCGAATGTTTCTAGTTCTAGGTCTAGTGTTAGTTCTAGTTTTGCACTATCACTAGAACTAACACAAGACCTAGAACTAGAATCATTTGGGTTTAGCCTCACGTCTTTCAAGACGGCTAAACCCAAATGATTCTAGTTCTAAGTCTTGTGTTAGTTCTAGTTTTGCACTAGCATTCTCACTAAAACTAACATAAGATCTAGTACTAGAATCATTTGGGTTTAGCCGTCTTGAAAGACGTGCGGCTAAATCCGAATGTTTCTGATTTTGTATTGCTCTTTCTGATAGCTTATAATAATAATAATATTTATTGACAACTCATACAGAGATTACAACTCACAAAATAAAAGGAAATAAAAAAACAAACGTAACTTCAAAAGTTGTCAAAAAGAGTCGAGTCAATGCAGCCAAGTAGGGTACTATTGCTTTTCATCGACCCTTGAAAATTTTGAAAAACAAAAAAAAATGCAAGAAAATAATAATAATACATAAGAGAAACAGGACGCAGGTATTTGATATAATAACATGATATAAAAAAAAACAAATATAGTATAACATTTTGAGACAATAAAATTATACACCTAACAATTTTAAATTTATATAAGTTTCAATTGGGTTGCCTTAGCTGAATTCCCTCTGCTGTTGAAGTAGCAAATGTTTTAAGCTCTTCTTAAAAGTGAAAGCGCTCATTCCACCCGTATCAGTCATGACGTCTACATATTTATTAACCAAATTAGCAATACAATATGAAAATGATCTCTTAAAAAGTTGAGATTTATGCCGTGGTATGTCTAACCAATGATGATGTCTAACACTGATGTGCACATCAGTGCGAAATCGAATTTTATCATATAGATAAGGTGGACATTTGTACAGAATAATGCGTCGGAACAAACATATCGAATGAAGTTCACGTCTCCGTGACATACTGAGCCAACCAACCCTATCCAGAAAGTGTGATACTCGACTTCGCCTACGCAAACCATAAATGAACACGCATTTTGCGCTCTTTGAATTCTAGAAACATCCACACTATCCAGACAAGGATGATAAAGCACATCACAGAAATTAAATAGGGACAACACAAAGGTCTCACAAAGATGAATTTTGATCTGTCTACTGAACAGATGCCTGTTACTATATAACAATCTAAGAGTAGATTAATCTCTTTAGTTAATGTTATTTCCAGGTTCATCGTAAAATTATTTAAAATACTCTGAAAATCCTAAATCCTCTGAGATTTCTTATTTTTTAGAATAATCTCGTTGCAATAACAAACTGACATGTCTTCTAAACCTCAAATTGCTATCCAAGATAATGCCCAAGTTACGTCCTTCCTTAACAACATTAAGCTTATTTTCATCAATGACGACACTAAAATCATCTCCAATTGATTCAATAATGTTGTCATTACCAAACAATGGAACAACTGATTTTTTAGGATTTATTTGCAAACAAAGTTTAATAGCTTCTCCGATAAGCGCTGCCAAATCCGAATTTAACTGTTCTTGTGCAGAATTAATAGAATTAATTTGAAAACTATGTAATAGTTGGGTATCATCAGCATACATATACGCTGAACAATGTTGCAAAACTGTGCAAAGACGGTAAGTGTAAATTAAATACAGAATCGGACCCAAAACTGAACTCTGAGGAACACCTGACACAATTTGAAGTTTTTCAGATTCTAAATTGTTAAACCTGACCACTTGTGCGCGACCTAGCAGATAAGATCTAAACAGACCCACAGCAGCATCGTAGAAGCCAACATGGTGCAACAAACCAAGTAAGGTTGCATGGTGTATTGTGTCGAAGGCTTTAGAAAAGTCCAACAATACGAGAGCAGCAGCATACCTATCATCACGTGCCCGAATGATATCATCCACAACATCCAATAATGCAGTAGTGCAACTAAAATCTGACCTAAAGCCTGACTGCCGTTGAGGCAAGATATTGACTAACTGTAAAAATGACCTCACGAGAACAGCAACAATCTTTTCAAAAATCTTAGATAAATTTGATAAAATGCTTATGGGTCTTAAATCATTCAGCTCCTTGGGATTGTTGGATTTTGCAACCGGCGCAACCACAGCAAGCTTCCACTGCTCAGGGAATACCGAAAATTCAATACACCAATTAATGATATGACACAGAAAGGGCAAGATCACAGGACAGCACAAACGTAACATTCTAAGACTGACCCCATCGGCACCAACAGCATTGCTTTGAATATCGTTCAAGGTTTTACATATTTCTTCCTCATCTGTAAAAGAAATCTGAAAACATTCGCTTACTTGTGGTATGACATTAGAGTAAAGACCGGAAATCATATCAGCATTGCCATGATGATATGTTTGGGTTGACAGAAAAAAATTGTTAATTGAATCTACAGTACCGATGTGATCGGGAATAGAACGATTTCTTGCAGGGATAGCCCCGGGGATGCAAAAGTACTCCACATCTTTCGCGCACGCCTGCCCTCCCTCCTAATGGCACCATTTGCATAATTAGCAATTGTTTATAGTAATTAAAATTGCTTTCATTTGGCTGGGATCTATATTTAGAATATGCCTTATTCCTCAGTTTAAACAGCAACTTAATATTATCTGTTATCCATGGCTTATGTTTACGACGCAGAATAACAGTACGCACCGGGGCATGCACATGAAACAGCGAAAGTATATGAAAATTTATAAAGTCAACTTTGTCACTAATACTGCTGAATTGAGTTACATGATGCCAGAGAATAACTGTGAAAATCACGGAATGACACCAGCCGCGGCGCACTATTACTTTAATTTTAGAGTTAATACAAAAAAGTAAATAATAAAATTCAGATAAAAAATTTTAAATTTACTAACTTCTAACTAACGCCATCTCTTGCCTGGCGATTATTTCTATCAGCAATTGCAAACTTAGTCTGGCGCGTGTGACTGCGTAACCGCGTGTACTGGAAGGTTAATAATCATATTTGATAATTCTAAAGAATTGTCAGTGTCATAGAGACATCTAAATCGATTGTCAAAATGTGAAATTCGTAGGATGAGCGATAATGATAAACCTTCTAAATCAAAAGACGAAAACGCAGCAAACCAACCGAGTACTTCAAAAGGTAGCGAAGAAATTTTATTGGAATCTACAAAACCAGCCCATAATTCAATAACCTTAAAAAAAAACTTTCGTATTGGAAAGCACGAAAAATCTTTTGCACACTCAAGTAAAAATGATACTCAGCAAGATCCACAAAGTTCCAACGATAGCAAGAGTATCATTGCGAATACAACGTTCGATGAGATTTTGGCGAGGTGTGAGCACACTTACAAAGAAAAACAGATTTCGGTATTGTTACCAAGTCAATTCGACTCGATGACGTCTTCCGTACGAACGTTAAGGCAATCGCAATCATGTTTTTCAAATACCGCGTTAAAATGTTTTCTACTTCAAAGTATGTCCCATCTATCCGAAGTGCCGAATTTTGAAAAGAAATGGGATGCGAGATTTTCAACCCGGGATTTTTTACCAAAAATCGACACAGCTACCCAAAGTACTCCGCCGGAACCGGTAACTATAGAAAACGCGACTGGAATATATTCGCGTGATGCAGTTGCAGAAACAACTTCGGCGGAAGTTCAAATTAGTCCTTCACTTATCCCACCAAGACCTATCGTTGGAGAGCCACCTTTGGAAGGAGCCCCACCATCATATTCAGCAGTTATGAGAATAGGACCAAGTAGAACATCTCATAGAAGACTTTTTGGAAGAAGAGCCGATGCTTTAGAACCTTCTGCCCCATTTATTAGTCCCGCCCCACCACCAACTTACGCCGAAGCTCAAGGGCATTATTATCGACCGGTTCTTGTGGACTCAGGTAGTCGTAGATAATCATAATTTATTGCAACCAAGTTATGCTTATGAATTTTATTAATCACTAATATGATTGAGATTTATTGGGAATTGTAACTTTCCCGATGTTGAGTTGTATAAAAAGTGATAATGCTTCGAGAATTACTTCATCAACGAAGTGTTTGCAACGCATTTATAATAATTAGTTCCTTAAATGTTTTGTAGCATGTATTCTATAATTTTATTCAATGGGATTGAAGTTAGACTGAGTTATTACTATATCATAATACAATTTAGTATGTTTAGTAATACCCCAAACTGAGTTGATTTTCCATTTGTACTAAAAAGTAATAAGTCTGGTAGCATAATCCAGATAAATATTGGTCAGCTAAATTTTTTTACTTTCTTACATACGTTTTTAGTTATGTGTACAATTGTTGGACATATAAATATATGTTATTGTTTACGTCAAAATATTACAATGCCGAGAACACCCCAGAAACCAAAGGTTTCCAGATATTACTGTATCTCAGCTTCTTGAGATACTTCTGTGCATTTTAGATTGAACATACTTCAAGCTTAGAAGTATGTACTCTAAACTGAATTATTTTTTACAATGTAGTGGAGACTCACAATATGCACACTTTAAAAAATTAGTTACTGTCAAATAATTAATATGTTGGGATTGCACAACATTGCATATATACCTAAGTAGTAAGCATTTTTCTGATAAAGTACAGCATTACTAAGGTTTTTTGTTATATGGTCCTGTTCAAAACCATCTGGTATTTGACTAACAAGGGAAGTGTCACAACTGTGTCTCACCGATTTCGATGCAATTTGGTACAGTCATAGAATGGGCCAAAATAAGGTTCGCACATTTTTTTATACGTGCGGTAAAAGCCCCTGGGGCGAGTTATAGGGGTTGAAAGTTTGGAGAAAAAGTACGTTTTCACTTATATTTTGAAAACGAAAAGTGCTATCAAAATTTGGTAAATTGTAACTGATATTCATTTTAAAAGAGCTTTCTTTTGATGTGTCACACATATAGCAGAGGGTTAAAAAGGGCGAACTACCCCTATTTTTTTGGAATTATTTAAAAACCACCCTATCGATTTTGGCGGCATTAAGTATACTTCTAGTGCGTTCAAAAATATTAGTTAAGGGTTTTTTCCCATTCGCCCTAGATCAACCCCAGCGAAGTTACGGGGGTTAACATGTAAGCACTTTTCGTAAGAATGATGTGATAAAATTGTCAGGTATTTTGAAAATACTTTAAACAAAACCGTAAATTAGTCGCACAATAAAATGTTTAGTGTAAAATAAGGCATAATACACCATATAGGGGTTGTTGGGGTTATCCACCCCCTTAAAAATTAATTCTATCCCGGGCGTTATTTGTCGATTACGGCGAAATTTGGTACTGTGTTTGTTTTATATTTGAAGTAAAAATTTTTGAAAATGGTTATAAGGGTTACAAATTAGGGGTAGTTTTTTGTTTATACCTCGAAGATGAAAACTGCCATCGTAACTGTGGTATTGTTTTTTAAAAATCTATCTATCGATGTTCCACGAGGTAAACTACCCTCATTTTCTTTAAATAATAAATATAAAACTACTAGATAAATAAGATATTTTATTTATTTATGAGTTAAAAAGCAACTGACAAAAAAAATAGTTCAATATACCAAAGAAGTTTATTCTACATTACTAATTGACGTTTTTTATGTATTATATTAATTTTCAATATTAAATTTATTTTTATTCTACGTAGTGTTGGCAAAAATGAAAGTCGTGGAAAAAATGTTTTAAACATAAGGATTTTTTACACCATGCACATGTTATGACCGCTATATCCCCACAGATATCACACGTTGGCTTCTCACTCGAAAAGCAAACTTCCACGGGATTTTCAAAATGGTCTGGTCTCTCCTCTATATAGCCACTTGCAAACCATGCGTATTTAAAAACATTTATAAACCGAGGGGAAGCCAACTGGTTATGCGTCAACGATTGCAATTTTAATATGTTATCCCTCTGATGTAAATTGACATCATACTGGTAAAGAATAATCTGATCAGAGAATCTTCTAATAAAATTTTTCCATATTCTGAAACCAAATACATCTAGGGGCTGTATTTGACCTGTTGTCCCTGCAGGTATAGATAAATGTTTAAAATTAGTACCTGATGGAGTTATTTCACTAATAACTTCAGGACAATGGCCACTCCAAGAATCTAATAATAATAATGATTTAGAACCAGTATTTGGAAAATATACATTTTGGAGCCAATTTTTCATGTGTTCTGAAGTTAACTTTCCAGATTTTGATGCCAAAACGTATATATTGTCTGTTAAAAAAGTGTTAAATTAATGAAAGAATAAATTTAACATTGAACATAAAAAACGTCAATTAGTAATGTAGAATAAACTTCTTTGGTATATTGAACTATTTTTTTTTGTCAGTTGCTTTTTAACTCATAAATAAATAAAATATCTTATTTATCTAGTAGTTTTATATTTATTATTTAAAGAAAATGAGGGTAGTTTACCTCGTGGAACATCGATAGATAGATTTTTAAAAAACAATACCACAGTTACGATGGCAGTTTTCATCTTCGAGGTATAAACAAAAAACTACCCCTAATTTGTAACCCTTATAACCATTTTCAAAAATTTTTACTTCAAATATAAAACAAACACAGTACCAAATTTCGCCGTAATCAACAAGTAATGCCCGGGATAGAATTAATTTTTAAGGGGGTGGTTAACCCCAACCACCCCTAAATGGTGTATTATGCCTTATTTTACATTAAACATTTTATTGTGCGACTAATTTACGGTTTTGTTAAAGTATTTTCAAAATACCTGACAATTTTATCACATCATTCTTACGAAAAGTGGTTACATGTTAACCCCCGTAACTTCGCTGGGGATGATCTAGAGCGAATGGGAAAAAACCCTTAACTAATATTTTTGAACGTGCTGGAAGTATACTTAATGCCGCCAAAATCGATAGGGTGGTTTTTAAATAATTCCAAAAAAATAGGGGTAGTTCGCCCTTCTTAACCCTCTGGTATATGTGTGATACATCAAAAGAAAGCTCTTTTAAAATGAATATCAGTTACAATTTACCAAATTTTGATAGCACTTTTCATTTTTAAAATATAAGTGAAAACGTACTTTTTCTCCAAACTTTCAACCCCTATAACTCGCCCCAGGGGCTTTTACCGCACGTATAAAAAAATGTACGAACCTTATTTTGGCCCATTCTATGACTGTACCAAATTGCATCGAAATCGGTGAGACACAGTTGTGACACTTCCCTTGTAAGTTCCATGTGTGTTTAGTCAAGAAACCCTACGATTAGTCTGACTACCAACTGTTCTAGCTCGTTTAACGTTACGCAGGGTACACGTGTAGCATCTTGGACGCGAGCTTGTGTGCTTCCCGAGAGTAGCTTTGTGCAAATTTGGTAACTACAAACGAAATCGCAAGTAGAATAATATCACTATCCAGAATTCCTCGCGACCCATAACATACGAAGGTGGTTAAACAATCACTTAAAACCTTGTGGCAAAATGCACCTAGCAGCTCCCAGTATTCGAAAGAATTTACGACAAATGAGATAAGGGAGGTCCTAAAAGATATTAAATCTGGTAAATCTTAGGTTGTGATCGGATGAATCCTGAATTTCTTGTTCATCTTGGACGGGGATGCCTTCGGTAGTTAGCTAAGTTCTATACTCACATACTACTGATAGGTCGTTTACCGAGAGCTTTCAGGAGATCCAAAATAATAACCACCTTAAAACCGAATTTACCTCTGGAGCAAGCCGGAAGTTATCGTGCTATCGCTTTATTGAGTTGCAGCTATAAGCTTCTCGAAAGGCTTATTCTAAATAGGGTTGGTCGTAAAATCTTGAAAATTATACCCGTTGAACAAGCTGGTTTCAGAACACAACGAAGCTGCATCGACCAGGTGCTTAGTCCTACAACAGCTTTGAAATATGTCCTCTAAAACATCCGAGGCCTTTGAGGATTTGACAGGTGCGTATGATACAGTGTGGAAAGAGGGGCTGCTTTATAAACTGACAAGGAGCGTGGTATTCCAGACCATTATAAAACTTATTGGCAACATGCTTCCCCGACACTTATTTCTGCGTAACGTTGAAAAACAAAATGAGCAACCAGAAAAAACTGAACGGACTCTCGCAGGGCTTAGTTCTTGCGCCCATACTTTTTAACGTATACACCTCGGATCTACTAACCAGAAGAACAAGAAAATTTATCTCTGCCAATGATATAGCCCAACATAAAAGGATTGAGACCATTGAAAACATTCTCTCTAATGACATGAGATCATACATCTCATAAAAAAACGGAAACGATTGTAAGAATATAGTCTCAGTCAAGGACAGTAGAAACTAACAGGACTGTTACATCCATTGTTGCGACAACCTGCCCGCAAACTACGTCACACCATTTTCCAAGCCCAGCTGTAGTTATGGTCTATGCGTTTGCTGTGTATTTTTAGAGATTATGTCGTGGACGTATTCATATTATTTTTGAAGTTTTATGTTTTTAGACGTATTAATGTCTATCATATAACCTCTAAAAACACAGACAGTTACCAGGCGTGGCAAATAGTGTGACGTAGAGTGCGGGTAACCAACCCGTGGACTACAAAAATACAATGGATGTAGCAGTTCTGTTAGATTCTACTATCCTTGGTCTCAGTACCTATACCTCTGCTGACATCATTGTGATACATTTGATAGTATGCTTTCCAGATTTGCCGACACCGGCAATATACAAAATAAATAATTATGCTACAAACCATAATAGTTATGGTTTTTTGTCCATTACTATTCAAAAAGTACGTAAGGCAATCCAGTTCTGATTTTGCGTATCCTTTTAGCCCTGGTTGTTGCAAAGCAATGTTGCATGAACTAATGCACAAGTTGCTGTAGAAGTTTTGCTCAATTTAGTTCTATGATCTTTGCCCATATAGCACATAAAAGTGTCAATATTAACTTCGTCCTGCTCAAAATCTGAATCTCTATATCTTGGAATAAGCGCGCCTGCTCTGTACCTGATTGCTCTTATAGTAAATGTTTGGAATCTCTCGTTTGCTATAAGTTCACCTTTATAAGATAATTCGATAATTGGTTCTTCCTGGTCCTGTAAATTGTATCATTGTATCAAAACTCTTTCGTAATGTAGGCTTCCATATAATCCTCATTTTCTTTTGGCCATTATAAACTGAAAATATAGTGAGCATAGGTATTTGGCAATTCTATTTTGTAGAAAAAGCTTATTTGTCGCAGCACATGCATGGATTACAGTCGCAAAAGAAAGTTTCTGAAGACACGACTGTACAGGGTGTCCAAATTTCGATGGGTTTGCAGGGTATCTCAATTATTATGAAACATAGAAAGTTGCGACTTTCGCGAACCTGAGCTACTTTTTTGTGAAACTTACAATGGAGCAAACCAAATTTTCATAGCCCTCTTCGTT
This sequence comes from Onthophagus taurus, assembly GCF_036711975.1. Lineage (NCBI taxonomy): Eukaryota > Metazoa > Arthropoda > Insecta > Coleoptera > Scarabaeidae > Onthophagus > Onthophagus taurus. The sequence goes on from NC_091966.1 coordinate 6,342,820, forward strand.
TCTGCTATACAGGAAGTGTTTGAAATTTACGATTTTCAGACACCTCCTGTATCTCGGCTCTCCGGAAACGTAGTAAGAAAGTAAAAACGGGTTCTAATAGATTTTTTCATGTGGAATCCAATGGTGCACGTAGAATTTTTCTAGTCATCACGGTTTTTGAGTTATTTCTATCTTTCATAATAACTGAGATACCCTGCAAACCCATCGAAATTTGGACATCCTGTACACATCAAGACGTAACAGTATATACTAAACTTAATAATTGTGCGAAGGTACTAAAATGTATGTAACCCAATATACAAGATTGTAGACCTGTGTACTGGAGGATCATTAAATTCTATGTTTTGAAAGAATTCTTTCTTTTCGATGTTAGACAGTTAGAGAGATAGCTTAGGTATCACTACGCACGTAATATGCTAATCAGAATGACTTAAATACATTGCCATGGGCCATTGTATTCAGGATATTTGGTTTCATCCCGAAATAAAATATTTCGTATTAATTACTTTTTATGCACCCAACTCATCACTACATAAATTATCATAAGCATTAACAAGGTTGACTATTAGACACAATTTTTTCTTAAGAAATGTATATAGTAATTGATAGTAATTGTAGATCTTTTATGGGGTCCGGATCCTATGCCAGCCGCTTGTCAAAGATGTGGTACCTACATAATCACGCAAACCACCAACCAACGATCGAATATGACTCATTTCGCTGCTTTAGCACTTTGTATTTGTGGATGTTGGCCGTGTTGTCTTTTACCGTATTGTATGAACAGTTGCAAAAACACGTATCATTATTGTCCGAATTGTAATAGTTATTTGGGAATGTATAGACCATGGTAATTTAAAAAAAAATGTTGATATCGAGTTTTAAGGATTTCAATAATTATTATGTGCTGGTTAATAATAAAGTGTTTTAATGTATTAAATTGTATAAGTAAAAATTATAGAAAAATGTGTTTTACTTTATTACTATGAACCCTCCTTTTATATGAACTATAAAGCAGCCTTTACGCCGTCGCGACGCTTAGGGTGCGGTCACCTCCGATCGTACAACGACGTCAGTACTGTTAACCCCCCTCAACAGAGCCTGTCGATACCACAAACCGTTTTTTTGGGATAGTCTGTATCGAACAGAATTCGACGATTAAATCCGATATAATAGTAGTTATTAGTTCAAGTGGAAACGTAGGAACGTGTGCAAGAGAAATAGGGGATGGACCTGAAAGGAAAAGTAGCCCTTGTGACCGGAGGCGCCTCAGGGTATGGCAGGGAATATTGTATAGAGCTACTAAAACATGGATGTAAGGTGAGGCGAGATAAACCATTTTAGAGACCATAAGAGGAAAGAAAATTTTAATAAGCTTTCAAATATAAATTAAATTTTAATTTTAGGTTTCCATTTGCGATATAAACTCAGAACTTGGCGAAGATTTATTGCATGAATTAGCGAAAGACGGAAAAGATAGCGTAATATTTTGTCCATGTGATGTTACTGATTATCAACAATATGATGGTAAAAATTTGTTAATTTATGCGTTTTAAATAAATATTTTTTTAAATTTATATAGAGGCTTTTCAAACGACTATATCAAAATTAGGAGGTGTCGATATAGTTATAAACAACGCGTCCGTAATGAACGATAGGCTTTGGGAGTTAGAGGTGGACGTAAATTTGGTTTGTGAAATTAATTAGAAGCACGTTCCATTGATCGCTCTATAACGTGATTAAATTTCAGAACGGGGTGATACGAGGGTTGCTCCTGGCGTTTCGGTTTTTGGGTAAAGACAGGGGAGGTTCGGGTGGTGTTGTCGTAAACGGCGGTTCCAGCTGTAGCAGCCATCCGCTCGTTTCGCTTCCGGTTTTTACGGCTACCAAACACGCCGTCGCCGCCCTGACTCGAAGCTACGGTGATCCATACCATATGAATTTAACCGGAGTACGTGTTATATCCGTTTGTCCAACTCCTCCAGAACGAGTGGTGTTATCTGGCGATTCGAGAAAGAGGCTTTTAAGTGGTGAATATGAGCAGGCGTGGAAAAAAGATATTTCTGAAACCATCCCGGTCAAGTAAATATATTTAAATAATGTATAAGAACAACTTATACGAATCCAATTTTGTTAGCTCCCAATTAAATATCTTATTCGAAAGCTTAATCCTTGGCCAATATGAAAGTGGAAATGATTCAAAATCTCTTTCAGATTCTGCTGAAACGTCAAAACATTGCAAAAAATAATACAAAAATTACCTGCATTATCGAGATCTATAAGTCATTCGATTCGCTGTAGTTTCTTTTAATGAAATCACAAAATATCCTATCTCAATTCTTTCCTAATAACCTTATACAGCCCTCAAAATGATACCGCGTTTACAATAAAAAATTTAATTAATCTAAGCACGGATTCGGGACATTTTAGAAAAAATGTTTAAGTATAAAAGTTATAGGAAATGTTATTCTTAATAATATTGCTCTCGGATACATATTGAGAAAATTTCGAAAATTGGATGAAATCGTGGTTTTACATATTGTTTTTACAGCATGGATTTGAAACGTTTTACACTGAGAGAAATGGATTGTACTATGCACTAAAAATATACTATAAGGTAATATAATATTTAATACGTTAGTGACAGCGAGACGAGATTGTACTGAAGCATATAAATATAATGAATATAATACAATGAATTGCTGCATGTATAATATTTTTTCTATAATACGATTCGTACAATCTATTTCTCTCAGTGGAGAAAAAAAGTTTTGGCACAAAAGTTGTAGCAAAGTTTATTCTTAACAATATTGTTCGTTTACACTTTTGCTCTCAGAAGTCAGATGCATAAATATCGAGAAAAGTTTGAAAATGTTAAAATTAGATGATATCGTGGGTTTACATCTTGTTGATACAGTAAAAGTTTGAAACGTTTTAGAAAAAAAGTTTTGGTACAAAAGTTGTAGCAAACTTTATTCTTAACAATGTTGTTCGTTTACACTTTTGCTCTCAGAAGTCAGATGCAAAAATATCGAGAAAAGTTCGAAAATGTGAAAATTAGATGAAATCGTGAAATGTTGATACAGCACAAGTTTGAAACGTTTTAGAAAAAAAGTTTTGGTACAAAAGTTGTAGCAAACTTTATTCTTAACAATATTGCTCTTTTAAATGTTTGCTCTCAGATGCATAAATATTGAGAAAAGTTGAAAATTAGATGAAATCATGGTATTTACATATTGTATTGGTAAAGCACGGGATTCGGAACGCTTTAGAAATAAAGTTTTGACATAAAAGTTGTAGCAAACTTAATTTTTAACAATATTGCTCTTTTACACTTTTGCTCTCAGATGCATAAGTATCGAGAAAAGATCGAAAAGATGAAAATTAGATGAAAACGTGGATTTACTTATTATGTTGGTAGCGTACGAAATTCAAAACGCTTTAGAAAAAAAGTTTTAGTATAAAAGTTGAAGCAAATTTTATTTTTAACAATATTGCTCTTTTACACTTTTGCTCTCAGATGCATAAATATCCAGTAAAGTTTGAAAAGATGAAAATTAGATGAAATCGTGGGTTTACATCTTTTCTTGATAGAGCACGGAATTCGAAACGTTTTAGGAAAAACGTTTTAGTATAAAAGTTGTAGCAAATTTCATTCTTAACAGTGTTGCTCTTTTACGCTTCCGCTCTCAGATGCATAAATTTCCAGAAAAGTTTGAATTTGAAAACGTAAAAATTAGAAGAAATCGTGGTTTTACATATTTTGTTGATAGAGCTAGGGTTCGGAACGTTTTAGACGAAAAGTTTTAGTATAAAAGTTGTAGCAACCTTTTTTTAACAGTTTTGCTCTTTTACACTTTTGCTCTCAAATGCATAAATATCTAGAAAAGTTTGAAAAGGTAAAAATTAGAAGAAACCGTGGTTTTACATATTTTGTTGGTAGAACTGGGGTTCGGAACGTTTTAGACGAAAAGTTTTAGTATATAAGTTGTAGCGCACTTTATTCTTAATAATATTGCACTTTTACACTTTTGCTCTCAGATGCATAAATATCCAGAAGTTTGAAAAGGTAAAAATTAAAAGAAAGAGTGGTTTTACACATTTTGTTGGTAGTGTATAGGATTCGGAAAGTTTTAGAAAAAAAGTTTTAGTATAAAAGTTGTAGCAAATATTATTCTTAACAATATTGATCTTTTACACTTTTGCTCTCAAATGCATAAATATCCGGAAAAGTTTGAAAAGGTAAAAATTAGAAGAAATCGTGGTTTTACATATTTTGATGGTAGAGCTGGGGTTCGGAACGTTTTAGACGAAAAGTTTTAGTATATAAGTTGTAGCGCACTTTATTCTTAATAATATTGCTCTTTTACACTTTTGCTCTCAGATGCATAAATATCCAGAAAAGTTTGAAAAGGTAAAAATTAGAAGAAACCGTGGTTTTACATATTTTGTTGGTAGAACTGGGGTTCGGAACGTTTTAGACGAAAAGTTTTAGTATATAAGTTGTAGCGCACTTTATTCTTAATAATATTGCACTTTTACACTTTTGCTCTTGGATGCATAAATATCCAGAAATCTTTGAAAAGGTAAAAATTAAAAGAAAGTGGATTTACTTATTATGTTGGTAGCGCACGGAATTCGAAACGTTTTAGGAAAAAAGTTTTAGTATAGAAGTTGTAGCAAATTTTATTCTTAACAATATTGCTCTTCTACAGTTTTGCTCTCAGATGCATAAGTATCGAGAAAAGTTCGAAAAGGTGAAAATTAGATGGAATCGTGGTTTTACTTATTATGTTGGTAGCACACAGAATTCGAAACGTTTTAGAAAAAAGTTTTTAGTATAAAAGTTGTTGCAAATTTTATTTTTAACAATATTGCTCTTTTACACTTTTGCTCTTGGATGCATAAATATCAAGAAAAATACGAAAAGGTGAAAATTAGATGAAATCGTGGTTTTACTGATTATGTTGGTAGCGCACGGAATTCGAAACGTTTTAGAAAAAAAGTTTTAGTATAAAAGTTGTAGCAAATTTCATTCTTAACAATATTGATCTTTTACACTTTTGCCACAGATGCATAAATATCGAGAAAAGTTCGAGAAGGTAAAAATTAGATGAAATCGTGGTTTTACTTATTATGTTGGTAGCGCACGGAATTTGAAACGTTTTAGAAAAAAAGTTTTAGTATAAAAGTTGTAGCAAATTATATTCTTAGCAATATCGCTCTTTTACACTTTTGCTCTCAGATACATAAATATCGAGAAAAAAACGAAAAGGTGAAAATTAGATGAAATTAATAAAACCTCACTTATTTTGTTGGTAGCGCACGGAATTAGAAACGTTTTAGAAAATGGTTTTAGTACAGAAGTTGTAGCAACTGTTGTTAAGAGCAATATTGTTGCTCTTTTACACTTTTGCTCTCAAATGTATAAAATTGTGCTCGGAATTGCGGACAACCATACGTGTATAAACAACAAGCAGAACACGGTGTCGTTCGTAGGGATGTACATGGTCAACGGAAAATAATTTTGACAGGGTTTTTAGCGATTCTGATAGAAGAAACTATGGTAAATCGAATGACGTATAGATCTTGATAATCGAGCACATCGTTTACGAGTTATGACCACCCAAAAAAGAACATTTTTGTATCATTTTCTTTATTAGCCAAGAATTAAAGTTTTTGACGAGATATTGTTCATCATAATCGCTTACGCATTACTTTTGCTATATTTAAAATAATAATTGGGGGTTAATTTCGTATAGGTATAAGAAAAGTTTATTTTTCTTTATTTTTTTAGATCCGAATATGTTGCAAAATGTGTTATCGACTTGATAAAAAAAGCTCCAAGCGGAACAAGTTGGTTAATAGAAAAAACAAAACCCCCTCAGGAACTGTCAATTTTTCCTTAAGGATACAACAATCAAAAGCGTCATTCTTATGATATGAAAAGAAAACGAGAACCTCATTTGGACAACATGAGAATTCCACTTTTAATTGTAAGTTGAAATAGCCACGCTTCGCCAACGTCTCATCTCTCCCTATCACCTAAAGACGTTTTTGTGTTCCCAAATCGAATAAGTTCCGCGGACGTTCAACGCCGCGCCACACCTATAATAATCTAATCTACTATTTTATAATGCTATATTTCATCGTTTGAACGTACGGGAATTTGTTCGAGTCGCGTACGCTTTTTATACTTTGACGTATATTTTATATATTGATATTCGAGTTTGTTTTTGTTCTCGAGAAAACTATCTCAAGGTATCTATTGTAATGCGTAATAATCTTTAATAAAAAATTATCTTGAAATTATCTTTTTTAATTACTTACTTAATACATCAAAAATAATTATAATATTTTTATGTAATGCGTTTTAAGCCCACGATTTCGTTTTGGATTCTTCGATAATTTTTTTTGAATTTTCCACGAAGCTCATTAATCCTTTTGACATATAATAAGGTTTGGATAATCCATCGTTTTGAGAGCAATCCTCGCAAAAACATAGAAAAATTGTGTCAATCGCCATCTAAAAGTTTTTAATCAAAATTATTTAATAAATTATAAATAAATTGATGTGGTATACTTCATAAACTGTAATAAAACAATGAGCTATGTAATAAGTGAAGATTGCAACAACGAATAAAGGGACCCAAATGTGTTGAACTCCTTCTTTTCTCTGCAAATAAGAATAAAAATTATTTGTTAAAGTGATTTTATTGGTGTTACCTCGAATATTTCAATTCCAATAAATACTGTAGCTAAAACAACTAATACTTTTCCTAAAAACAGCACGAAATCCCCAACTGAATTAATAACAGCAACTCTTAAACTGTTTGCTGTTAAAATTTGGAACGCGCGTTTTCCCGAATTATAAAAGTTTTGGCCGTACATTGCTAAAAATTGTGTGAAATTAATAAATCACTTCTATTTTAGTTTTATTCTTACCTATTTCAATGTATGCGTTTCTACTAATATATTTTAATAACTTCTCAAAACAATAAAGACAACATTGGCAACATTTCAACATATACTTCGCACAAGAATTAGTCTTATTCACTAATTGCTTTTGTAAAAAAGCTAATAATAACCTCACAAACATGATAGTCGCTATTAATAAAGACCCAAAACTAATCGATCCTAAATGGTATTTCATAAGATTATAATGGCTGTATAAAATTGGATCTCCAAGATTAGATTTATTCCTAAATGTTTATCTTTATAAATTATGTCATTTAATTTGGTATAGTTAGTACCTGGTAAAATACCAAGTTGAAACAGCTCCGGCTAAAACCATATGTTGACACCCAATAACAAATTGGCACATCCATAACATTAAAAAGAAATTCCAAAATCGAGCGATTTTCATCGGGGTATCAGCTAGATACACAAAAAAGTTTTGCCTAATATACGTGAGATGACCAGCACTTTGAATCCAAAGTGCGAGGTATAACCAAGAAATCATCACCACAGCTAACGAAAATAACGTCTAAAATAATTTTTAAATTTTAGCTAGATTAAAAAAAAAAATGAGTAAATATTAACCAAAAATGGTTGTAATAAAAGTAGTGGCATAGACGCAATAGCTTTTCCCGCTTCTTTAAATAATTGGACCACCAATTTAATCCTATTTCTTAAGGCTATTATCAAAACAACCACGCAAACGGTTATTATTGTTACTATAATAGCGAAGGAGAGAATGCTCCATTTATTCGTTGATTCAACAATTGAGACTAATTGAGCGGATTTGTTGTTGATATCATTGTCAATTTGGCTGTATAAAATCCTAAAAAGAATAAAATAAATGATTAATGTACTTAATAAGATCTTGATTGAAGTTACCATAAATTAATCGTTCCTATTATTGAGGCTAAAGCGACTCCAATCACTACAGTCCATACTAAAAATCCCACGAAAAATCGAAGTAATAAAACTAGTACAAGTGAAAAAACTAAAATTAAAATAATAATTAAGATAATTTTTTTTTTGATAATTTGTTGAAATTACCAAGCCCAATAAGGCATAAATATAAAATTTCTTTCCAATTATTTCCCAAGTCTTCGGCGGCTTCTTGAAAGAAATCGTTCCAACCCAATTTTGATACAAATTGATTTACGATTAATGTACTTTTTTCGGGAATGCAACGGTGAAATAATTCTCGGCTAAAAATTTTCCAATTAACTACCATAACAAACAACATTGTGGAGTATTTCTGACGTCTCAAAAGAGGTGAACATTTTTTTGATAAATTTTAGCTTCAACCGAACTATCGAACAATTTCTTCAAAATTCTTAACAGTAATTTGTATACTAGACTGGTTAGTAAGTGTGTTAATGTAGTATCGTCTTCACATGTCATGCAGGTACAATTCCCTTTCGCATCTCTGTCTATGGTACATGATATGTGAATAAGATAGTACTAAGCAACACTGATAGCATATTTTTCTCTTATGTAGTTTTCAATCGGTGGATTGTTATGCCATAATACTTTGAGGGATTCTCTTAATCAGCATCGAATACTTAATCAAGCTGAGGTTGTTAGTAAAACGTTGCAAAAATATCTTCAAATCATCACAGCAAATGACAATATTTGAGAGAAAACGTCAGGGATAACAATTCAGGATACATTAGATGTGTTACACAGTGCATTCTATGCTTTTAATAAGTATCTGATTAACAGTGTACATGTCTAATCATACTGAAGATCCAACTATCCCAGAAGCTTTCGAGCATTATATATAACTGACGACATTGCCACCGACTGAGGGCAAAAGCTAACACGCTGTTTTCTTCAAACTTTCTGCGAACTGCCGGAATGTACAGAAACTGCCGGGATGGGGAAAGTAATTCGAGTCGGCAAGGAAGAAATTTACAAAGCAATGACACGTCTGAGATGTTAATTATAAGCACTTATTTTTCAGCATAAGAAAATTCATAAAGCCATATGGCATTCCCCGAATTGTGTAACTTTTAACCAAATTGACCATGTTCTAATAGACGTAAGTCATGCCAGCAACATTATTGAGATCTTATATAACGTGAAAAAGGAAAAGAATGGTAGGATAACGAGATACAACGTAAAGGCACTGGAATGAATGCATGCCAGTGCATCATTCATACATGCAAGCATGAATGAACACTAAAGGCAGTGTGAAGATGTGCTTTGGAGAGCGGCCATCGACATAATGAGGGAAAGGGGGAGAGTGTCAGCGGGTATCTGATACAAAGACCAAAGCCTACATAAAATTACAACAACACAACAGAAGAAGTGCGCTTGAAGAAGACAGGGAATTAAGGTGAATGGAAAAAAGAGTATACAGAAAAAAGAACAACATAACAGGTTATTAGAGGAAACGAATTACTAGCTTCGTTTTTTAAAAATTGTGGAAACGCATCACCTGACATCTCCGCACGAAATGTAGCGTATAAGATAATATTGAACATACTATATGACAGACTCCAACCATACGTAGAAGAAGTTGTGGTAACAATAGTGTGGCAAATACTAAGTACATGTCGTACAATACAGAAACATATCATTTTTTCTTGGGATTCAACTGCACATACGACACCATACTGAAAGACAAATTATTCGAGGCAATGTCGCGGTTACATACCTCCTCATCTAGTAGCAACGATACGGAATTAATTTTCAGAAAGGATTCTCTGCAAAGTCAGAATACAAGGACGGGCTGTCATGTCTGCTTTTAAATATTGCTAAGGAAAAGGTAGTAAGAGATGCGGGACTGTGAACATCGGGAATAATAGCTAACAAATCAACGCAGATCTTGGATTCGTCGACGACTTAAGTATTATAAGGAGAACAGAAAATTTCAACCCAACAAGGTTGAAAAGGGAGGTGGAGAAGATGGATTTAAAAACAAATTTTACAAAGACTAAGTGTACGCTAGAAATGGATGGCGGTGAAAACATACCAGAACATTTGGAAGTTGGGAATGACAAGATACTTGGCAGTTTCGTAAACTTGATAATAAAAAATCGGTTAGCGAGGAAATACTGCAAGACAATAAATGCTTGCATTGGCATAAAAACAACTTCACAACTAAACTATCAAGAATCAAAATCAAATTAGTCCTATACAAGATTTTAATAAGGACCTTAGTGCAGAAAAACCAAGAAGCATTAAGATGATTCGAGAGAAAAGTACTTATTATTGACAACTGTATCTGCTGTTACAATTTCAACTTATATCTTCTATATTAACCACTTATACTTAAATTTATCAAAGTGCCATGTAGCCAGAATGGACATAAAAAGTACCACAAGAATTATCTTTGGTCATCCTGGTTCTGTGGGTAGAAGATCAGTTGGGAAGTTGAAGAGATGATTTGGGGACCTATGTGGAGGAGGATCTAAGAAGTCTGAAGGTCAGGGATTGAACACGACAGGCACGGGATAAACAAATTTGGGAGGAACTGTTAAGGAAGGGCAAGGTACACAACGAGCTGTAGAGCCAAGAACGATGACAATGATCAAATTCAACTACTTCACTTTTAGCTTAACTTAAGATTGTTGAACATTTGATAAAGAAGAAATTGTATTTTTTCAATATGATAAAAAAGGTTATGTTTAGTAATTTTATGGAATTTATTATCTGTAACCAAGCACATTTAATTGAGGAAATTAGAAAAAATCTAAGTCTCATGAAGATTTATGGAGTAAAGCTTTATTTTGCAATTTTCTTTATTCAACAATTTTTTTGAATCAATTTACAGTGAAAATCGCTTTTGAAATTTAATCTTTTTACCTTTTACGTCTTGCTGATATCTAATTACACACTAAAGATTTCATTGTATCATATTGCAAGACCAACAAGATACATTTACAACCGTTTTAAAATGATTTTTATGTCTATCAACGAAAACGACTGCGTTTTGTTGATAGACATAAAAAGAATCACAAACATTCTAAAATCGATAAGTTTGCGTGTGTGGTCGGACCCAAACGACACCTAATTGAAATTAAGAATGCATTAGAATACGGAGTTGTAGTATCCATTAAAAATTGATACACAAAAAGAAATCATCTATCATTTTTAGACAGGTTGTAATTATTAAAAATACTTACTATCCGGGGTGATCATAACAACTTGATACACAAACTCTCGTTACTCCATTAGAATTTCCTTGGGTGTCACTTGCGTTTAATATCATCAAATATTTGTTAAACTTCATATCGCTTCCTTTACATTCGAATTTAAGATCTTTTTCTCTGAAATTTTGTATACCACAGACATCGGCACAATCGTTATAACCGTACAAAATCCTGTAAATGTTACCGTAAAAAATACAATAAGTTGATAAAATAATCTGAAAGTTGGAAATTTAAAGAATTTGTTAAATTTGATTGTGTTTTAGTACCAAAACAATAAGAGCTAAAGACATGAGTATCAAGAAGAAAATATCTGTGCATTGTCTATCTTTTTTTGGATGAGTTTCGCTTTCTTCAGGATTATTACCAAAAGGAATCTGCAAATAAAAAATTATAATTAAAAATATTAATTATTATTTTTTATAGAATTAGGTGATGAATATTCAAATATAATGTTAATTACTGACCTCTTGAGGTTGAACTTTATCAGTCAAGCTTATAGATGAACCCATTTTTTTAAATCCACAAAAATAACTATAACATCATCGTCGTATCTTCTAAAAGAGAAACGCTGACAACACCAACTTCATTGTAAGAGGTTTAACGAGAATATAATGCACAGTAATCACTCCATTAAATTTCTTCTGTGCGCAGTGTGAGGTGTTGTGGTGGGTTTTAAAACGAAACGCCGAATAAAAAGCTCATGCCGAGGTAAACAAACCTGTTTGGTTGTCACGGTGATAATAATGCGGCATACAATGGTTCTTGTATGTATGTATGTGATAAAGTGAGATAATTATGTATAAATTTTTTTTGGGAAACTTGTTTATGTAATGAGCGTGTTTACAAACAATTAAGTTTAATTATTATGTATTAATCTAAATTAATTTAGGTAATTAGAAATAATTTTCATAAAAATGTAATAATTTTGGATACATTTTTATTTAATTAAAAAGATTATATTAATAATGTTTATGGTTATGCAAGGTTGAGTTCAAAAATTCATAACTTTGAAGTTTGAAGATTTAGAAAAACCATCTTTAATATATTAAATATTAAATTAATTTGCTTTAAATTGTTTTTTGTTTCATGATGATATCACAATTAGTTTATGAGATATGATATTTTTAATATCTGCTATTACAGATTAGAATAGTCAAACATGCCAAGTTGGATTTTAAAAATCATAACAACGATGTTTATGGAAATTAAGAAATTATTTATGGTGCATTGAATCTTCATCAAATTTGCTTTAAAATGTTCTTTATTTTATGATGATATCTCAATTCGTTCTTGAGATACGACTCTTTAAAATTTATATTGCATATCTATAACAATAAAACATGCAGAGTTGGATTTGAAAAATCATAACAACGATGTTTATGGAAATTAAGAAATTATTTATGGTGCATTAAATCTTCATAAAATTTGCTTTAAAACGTTCTTTAGTTCATGATGATATCTCAATTCGTTCTTGAGATACGACTCTTTAAAATTTATATTTCATATCTATAACAATCAAACATGCAGAGTTGGGTTTAAAAAATCATAACAACGATGTTTATGAAAATTAAGAAATTATTTATGGTGCATTAAATCTTCATCAAATTTGCTTTAAAATGTTCTTTATTTCATGATGATATCTCAATTCGTTCTTGAAATACGATTCTTTAAAGTTTATATTTCATATCTATAACAATCAAACATGCAGAGTGGGATTTAAAAAATCATAACAACGATGTTTATGGAAATTAAGAAATTATTTATGGTGCATTAAGCATTCATCAAATTTGCTTTAAAATGTTCTTTATTTCATGATGATATCTCAATTCGTTCTTGAAATACGACTCTTTAAAGTTTATATTTCATATCTATAACAATCAGACATGCAGAGTTGGATTTAAAAAATCATAACAACGATGTTTATGGAAATTAAGAAATTATTTATGGTGCATTAAATCTTCATCAAATTTGCTTTAAAATGTTCTTTATTTCATGATGATATCTCAATTCGTTCTTGAAATACGACTCTTTAAAGTTTATATTTCATATCTATAACAATCAAACATGTAGAGTTGGATTTAAAAAATCATAACAACGATGTTTATGGAAATTAAGAAATTATTTGTGGTGCATTGAATCTTCATCAAATTTGCTTTAAAATGTTCTTTATTTTATTATGCTATCTCAATTGGTTCTTGAGATACGACTCTTTAAAATTTATATTTTATATCTATAATAATCAAACATGCAGAGTTGGATTTAAACAATCATAACTACGATGTTTATGGAAATTAAGAAATTATTTATGGAGAATTAAATCTTCATCAAATTTGCTTTAAAATGTTCTTTATTTCATGATGATATCTCAATTCGTTCTTGAGATACGACTCTTTAAAATTTATATTTCATATTTATAACAATCAAACATACAGAGTTGGATTTAAACAATCATAACAACGATGTTTATGGAAATTAAGAAATTATTTGTGGTGCATTGAATCTTCATCAAATTTGCTTTAAAATGTTCTTTATTTCATGATGATATCTCAATTCGTTCTTGAGATACGACTCTTTAAAATTTATATGTCATGTCTATAATAATCAAACATGCAGAGTTGGATTTAAACAACCATAACAACGATGTTTATGGAAATTAAGAAATTATTTATGGTGCATTAAATCTTCATCAAATTTGCTTTAAAATGTTCTTTATTTCATGATGCTATCTCATTTCGTTCTTGAGATACGACTCTTTAAAGTTTATATTTCATATCTGTAACAATCAAACATGTAGAGTTGGATTTAAAAAATCATTACAACGATGTTTATTGAAATTAAGAAATTATTTACGGAGAATTAAATCTTCATCAAATTTGCTTTAAAATGTTCTTTATTTTATGATGGTATCTCAATTCGTTCTTGAGATACGACTCTTTAAAATTTATATTTCATATCTATAATAATCAAACATGCAGTGTTCGATTTAAACAATCATAACAACGATGTTTATGGAAATTAAGAAATTATGTATGGTGCATTAAACATTCATCAAATTTGCTTTAAAATGTTTTTTATTTCATGATGATATCTCAAATCGTTCTTGAGATACGACTCTTTAAAGTTTATATTTCATATCTATGACAATCAAACATACAGAGTTGGATTTAAACGCGAAAACAAATAATTATATAAAAACAACTCCTATAAGAACTATTTTATTTGTAATTCCTAAAAAAATCGATACTTGAAACACCTGTTGACCATTATTTCTATAGCAACGTACTTCAAACAAGACAGAAAATAACCGGAAGTCAGTTAAAAAGGTGAAATTGTCATGGCGCGTGGTATAACAAACGAAACTAAAGCAAAATTCGAAGCTCTTTTAAAAGCAGCTTTAAAAAAATCGGATTCAAAATCGACTCAAAACCTAATCGAAAAATCACCAGATCACGGTGAAGACAATAAAGTGTTTGAAGAAACCTTAAAACACGAAGAAGAAGGAGCAAACAATTTTATTTTAAATAAATTTTTAACTGATGATTCTACTACGATTGAAGTTCAAAGACCAATTCCTAAAGTGCGAAAGAAATTGCTAAAACAACAATCGAGCGAATCCGAAAAAGGGAGCTTTCAATCTAATCACACATTTGTTATTGAAAAAGAAAGTGAGTCAAAAGATTTGAATTTAAAAGACTCCTCTCAGATTATAAGAAAGTTATCGTCGTCCTCTCAAAGCTCGCGAAAAACCTACGATGTTAACAAAGAAGAAATTGGAGATATTCTTGTACATGACAGAAAGGAAGCGATTCAGGTCTTAAAAATAAACACTAATAATCGTACTGCTTCATCTATTTCTAACACAGAATACGAAGGAATCGAATTAAACGAATTGGGAAATAATGAAATTTTTAGTGAAGTTGAGAAAAGTGATAAAGACGATGAAAAGACGAGCATACGATATGTAAATGAGAAGAAAAAGAAAATTAAGAAAAAAAAGAAAGAAATTATAGAAGAATCTAGTCAAAATGTTGTTGAGATCACAATCCATAAAACGAGCCGATTAAAATTAAACAAGTTAATTCATCCAATTGTTAAAGTCTTTGTTATAAATTTCGAAACGGGGGAGTTTGTAAAAATGCAAAATAATCTTAATCCTGAAAATATTGAAGATTTAAAAATCTCAACGCAACCTTTTTATTTACAAAAAGAAAGAAAATTAAATCCTGAATGGGAAGAAACATTAATAATAAATATTGATCATAAATTATTTACTGAAGAAAAAAATATGTTGTTATTTGAAATTGTGGATTATGATAGTTTTGAAACTCCAGAAACAGGTAATTTTTAAATTTAACAATAAAAATTATTCTTAAACTTTGAGTACACGCGAAGTTTTAGATTATAAAAATATACAATAATGTAACACTTAATAATAATTAAAAATTGAATAATCACTAACACTGAAATATAACAATTAGAACTAACATTAGAACTAGAAACATTCGGGTTTAGCCAAGCGTCTGTTAAGACGGCTAAACTCGAATGTATCTAGTTGTAAGTCTAGTTTTAGGTTAATGAAAATATACAACAATCTAGCGCTGAATAACAACTAAAACTAATTCTAGCATTAAAACTAACACTAGATCTAAAACTAGAATCATTCGGGTTTCGCCGTGCGTCTCTCAAGACGGCTAAACCCGATACTTTCTAGTTCTTGGTCTAGTGATAGTTTTAGTTTTGCACTATCACTAGAACTAATACAAGACCTAGAACTAGAATCATTTGGGTTTAGCCGTCTTGAAAGACGTGCGGCTAAATCTGAATGTTTCTAGATCTAGGTCTAGTGTTAATTCTAGTTTTGCACTAGCACTGTCACTAAAACTAACATAAGACCTAGAACTAGCACCATTCGGGTTTAGCCGTCTTAAGAGACGTGCGGCTAAATCCGAATGTTTCTAGATCTAGGTCTAGTGTTAGTTCTAGTTTTGCACTAGCACTGTCACTAAAACTAACATAAGACCTAGAACTAGAATCATTTGGATTTAGCCATCTTAAGAGACGTGCAGCTACATCCGAATGTTTCTAGTTCTAGGTCTAGTGTTAGTTCTAGTTTTGCACTATCACTAGAACTAACACAAAACCTAGAACTAGAATCATTTGGGTTTATCCGTCATGAAAGACCTGCGACTAAATCCGAATGTTTCTAGATCTAGGTCTAGTGTTAGTTCTAGTTTTGCACTAACACTGTCACTAAAACTAACATAAGACCTAGATCTAGAACATTCGGGTTTAGCCGTTCGTCTGAAGACGCGTGTGTATTGAAAAGTTAATTTTCTCTCAATTTCAGATATATTATTAAATTGGCATCATATTGCATGGGGATTTCTAAAAATCGTAGCAGGAGATGGAAGTTTTAATATAAACAAAACGTTACGACTTCAACTTTACAAACCAGGTAATACAAAAAAAGGAAGTTTTTGCCCTGTTTATGACTGGTGGAAACAACAAAGAAATAAATATCCATCGACACTATACGTTACTATAAAAGAAAATAACACGACTATTACAGATGCAATAAAAAATTTAAAAAACAACATAGATAACGAATTCAAACATCAAGAACAATCAAGTAATGTTAATGAATATGATAACAAAGATTTATTAAATTCAGAACTTAAAGAAAATGAAAAAGAAAAAGTTAACGAGATATTAACAAATTTGCAAGAAAAAACGTTTAAATTGCCGAATAAATTACACAGTGAATTAGAAAGTGGTGATGAAGGATGTTTTGCTTTAAAATTTGGAAACACTGGGAAATATTTAGTTTGTTCTATTCTTTCCAAAGAAACATACTTTTTAGTTGTATATTTCCTCCCAAATTTAGACGAATATTTCAAATTAAGCTCACATCAAGACTTAATTTACAACATAACTTTTTCGAAAAATGACGATTTAATCCTCGCATCATCAGCCGATGGAACTGTATCAATATGGGACTTAAATAAAGTTAAATTTATACAGGTTCTTATTAACACTTTATTATATAAAAATACTTTATTAAATAAATTTATTTAAGATGTTACCTCATCCTTCGTTTGTGTATTGGTGCGAAATCGGTCAAAATTTCATCGCGACCGGTTGTTACGATAAAATAATTCGAATATGGCGATTAATCGGGGATTTAACGTGGGAATTGTATCAAGAGTTAGAAGGACATGATGGATACATAACTTGTATATGCATCAATTCAAAATCTACCTGTATTTATAGTTCGGATTCTTTGGGGAATATAAATTGTTGGGAAAAAGGCGTCAAAGAAAATTTTAATTTATACAAGTTCGAAATGTATTATTTATTTAACAAAATTTTATATTAAATTTGTTTTAGGGAAATCGTCCTGGTGGAACTTAAAAATACGGTTATAAATCAAATTCTATTACATAAACGAGAAAAGAAATTAATTGTGCATGCTAGAGATAACATATTGAGGATTTTAGATATGAAAAGTGGGTGTGTTATAAATTGGTTGGAGGGTGGTGTAAATAATAGGTAATAATTATTTAAAATAATAACAAAAATAAAAACATGGATTACTCGTTATAGTATTACTACTCTTATTGTGAAATGAATTATCACTTTCTAAGTATTTTTATACTGTGGTCAGTTAGTTTCGCAAAGTTTAAAAGTTTTTTTTTATATTATGCATAGCACAATTGTAAACCTAGTAAATACATACTAATTAGTTACTTATTTTTAACACCAAATTAAACTAGATAATCTTTTGCAGCTCTTCCCAGTGGTTCAGTCTGCTTTACCCATAATATAGCTAAATATTGTCATATTTTTACCGTTTTAAGACCAAAACACAAAAACGCGCACACTGCAATACGCGGAACACACGTTTAGGGTATTATTGTTTTTGTTATAATTCGCGTTTGAATCGACTAGGGCACTAGGTCACTAAATCGAACGGCTTCATCCTCTGAAGGCGACGCAGGACATCCTCGTTGTCGAGAAGCTGGATGGCCTCGATGTTGGGATGATCGTGCATTCTCTTCTCATGTTTAGATGCGAATGATGCAATTTCTAATGACACCAATGCTACTTTCAAGTCGGGATGGATGTCGGTGTTTCTTGTATACCAGGGTGCATTCACTATGCACCTTAGTACTTTGTTCTGGAATCTTTGAATCAGACAAATTCATGCATTTGTCTTGCAGGTACAACCCCACAGTTGGATTCCGTATGTCCATTTTGGTTTTAATACTTGCTTGTATATTAGCAACTTGTTACATAATGATAGCGTTGATTTTCTGCCAATAAGCAAAAAGGTGTCTAAATTTGATATCAAGTTCCTTACGTTTTTTTTCGACGTGAGCTTTCCATTTGAGTTTGGCATTTGTGTATTCTGGGACATAGTTTACTTTCTTGTAAGTAAAGTTTATATATGTCCATTTATATGTATTTAGTTTTATTAGCCATCGTTTGGTCCAGTTTTCTATTGAATTTAAGGCCAATTGTAACTTATTTGCTGCAACTACTTCATTTTCTGCAACAGCTAAAATCGCTGGTCATCTGCGAATGTAGCTGTTAAAGTTTCTGGTACCTGAGGAAGATCGAATATGTAGAGTAAGTACATTGTTGGGCCAAGCACACTTCCTTGAGGAACTCCGGCTCGCATTTCATGTAATGGTGAATAAGCGTTTTCGTATTTTATTCTAAAATATCAATCAGAAAGATACGATTTTAATAGTTGACTATACGTTGATGGTAGTATTTGGTCTAGTTTGTAATTTAAACCATCTAATCAGACTTTGTCGAAAGTTTGTGCAACATCCACAAATACGGCGGAGCAGACTTTATTTTCTTCCATTGCTATTTCGATAGTATTCGTTATTCTATGCATTTGGTCTATTGTTGCATGTTTATTCCGAAACCCAAATTGATGTGTTGATATGAGGGCTTTTTCTTCTATGACAGGTTTTACTTTTTTAATAGTAATTTTTTAAGCAGTTTTGATAGTAAGGGTAATAATGAGATTGGCCTATATGACAGGGTTTGGTATCATTATTATTTCAGCAACTTTCCATATGCTTGGGAAGTATTTCTGTTTAAAAGTAGCATTAATTATGTGTAATAGTTTTGTAATCGCCCGTTTTGGTAGATGTTTCAATGTTTCTCCATTAATTAGGTTATAACCTACTAATTTCTTTATATTTAGTTTTTGTATTTCATAATACAGTTCTCTCATTCTTACACATGGTATATTACTCTGCTGATCACTTTGAATTACGTTAGGGACACTATTTAGCATAGTTGTTGGACTGTCTGATGTAAAAGTTTCTTTCAGATGTTCAGCAAACAAATTAACTCTTAGCCCAATTTCCATTATTATTTCGAATTGGAGGTGTATGTGTTTTTGGAACTTTAAGCTTTCTTGTTGCATTCCACAGAGGCAATAATTTTGAATTTCTTGCTTTCCGTTTTTCTGCAATTTTGTCTCTAATGAATTTACGATAAATATTAGATTTTGGTGTTAAAATTGGTGTTGAGTTTTTGTATGTCTTTTAAGAACTTTTCATTGTCAATGTCTTTGTTTGTTTTCATAAGAGCATTCAGATGAATTTTATTATCTAATGTTTGTTGAAATAGATTCCAATTAGTGAATTTATTAGTTAGTGATAAAAAAGGTTCTTTGTTACATACTTTGTTATTTAGAGTAATAATTACTGATGAGTGATCTGAATCCAGTCCTAACTCTTCTTCTATGTTTACGAAGTTAAGCGATTTTACTTCTATTTGTTGGCCAGTAAGTTGGCTTTAAAGTAATCGATTATGGATCAAAATTCATCTGGGTCTTGTTTGATTAACAATTTGCTTACCAGTTTCAGATTAATATTAAGAACTGAATTAGTCAAAAGATCCACATCTTAACTTGATTAACTTGAAGGGCCGATTAAGAATTCAGTCAACTGATTCTGATATATTGGGGATATTTATGATCACCCCAATGACGCTTTGTATGATCCATACTGGATTTCGAAAATATGCCTAATTAGCAAGCTAGTGTGTTGTTGTGTCTCCACTCCTGGTGGTGCCCAAAATCTCTGGCTTTCCGAAACTTACCCGTCGAGTCATCGGAGGAATGTCAGGGGATCGCTAGCTGGCATCGTTTATGGTTAGAACTAGAACAGTATCTGATCTCCTTCGAACCTCTAACGTCTTCTTATGAATGCCCTCATCCGTTCCTAATAATTATTTCCTCGAACTTTCAAAAACCAACAGAATTTAACCGAGGTTCTATTCCATTATTCCATGCACGCACTATTCAGGCAATGTTGGGATTGAAATTGGACCAACCCAAAGAGCTAAGGCAACCAATTGCTCTTCAATTGATACTCGTTAAATGGTTTAGAGTGTATTCATTCCGATTACAGGGCCTTGGATGATACCAATGGGTAATTTGTGTTCCTGCTGCTTTCCTTGGATTCTCCCTTACAGCCATCCACTTTAGGATAGTTGATCAATTCATTTGAAAGATATGTTGCCAGTACGATCAACAAAAATCACCACAAATTAGTTTTAATATAAAAAAAACACTCTGCATGAATTAGCGCTGTAATTACCAGTTTTCAATTAAATGTGAGTATGAGCACACTATAACTGATTTTGATGAGCTTAATTAAGGCGAAAGCTCATCCTTGCCAGTCTTTGAAACTAGAACAAGAATGTTGCGATCTTTAATATAATTCATACAATAATAAATGGTCGTTCATGTCAACGAGTATAACTACTTTGTTGCATGTACCTATTAATTGCTCAAAATCCTTTATTGTAAGTGTGCTGCGTGGGTTACAAGAAATATGTGGTTATATGCAAGTTCTAATTTCATTTTCTTAATCAACAATATATCTGTAGGAATTAGTTTAGTCACAACTTTGGCGATTTCAATAAATTCCGAGCTAATGGTTGGTGGTGTAACAGTGGTTGGCGAAAGATTTATGGTTGTATTTTGGGCTTGTGTTATAGTTAGCTGTTAGGCCATTATTAGCAGTTCTTGCATTATTAGATGGTTTTGTACTTTCTAACATTTGCTCTGATGTTGTTCTTGTTGCTAGTTCTTGTAATTTTGTAAGTTTTTGGATAACAACGCCGATCTCGATTTGCATATGTAGATCATCGAACACACAAGCTTTTTGTGCTTTTCCTTTCTTGTATGTACAGGGTGTGACCTCCAAAAGTCATCATACCGCATAGATATATGATTTTGAAATTGATAGTTGACAAACTGAATGTTGCATGAACACAATCAGTAATTCCAATAAACATTCTAATAATAACTAATTCAAAAACACTTTCAATATTGCTCATCAAATGGCAGAACTATTGATCAGCTCATCAAATTACCTTTAAAAGTTTGTGTAAATTTGTAAAATCCTTTTTGTTTTTAGAGTAAGAACAATTTGTTGTTTTTCACAATGTAACTCATACATATTTTGTGGATCAGAATCAGGAAATATAAATGTTTGGAACATAGACACCGGTAAACTATCAGCGATTTATCATCCATATAAAAAGTTCTCCACAAACACCTTAACCATACACACTTTGGATTTTTGTTCAAAATCAAAAATATTAGCTTTCGCTCATTTTGGGCGAAAAATACCAATTATGATATACTGCTTCGATCCAATAACGACTGATATTGATTTAGAAGTTTTTGATGTCCAAAGAAAATGGAGAAATGCAATCAATACTGTTGGTGGAAATCCTAGGAAAACAAGATCGGCGGAGGTTGGACAAAATGAATCTAAATGTGTTAATTTAAAGGAAATTTTAGATAAAATCGATAGAATTATTACTTAAATGCAAGAATATATTTTAGAATTATAATAAATGAGATAGAATAAATAAGTTTTTTTTATAAATCTGCTCTTTTCCATATAATCACCAAACCTTCCAAATCGCTTGTAGCTAATAGAGATTCGTTATAATTAAATGTAATTCCAAGAACGGGGCTTGAATGTCCTTGTAAAGTATTTACGCAAGATCTCGATCCGTGTTTTTCTATATCAATAAAATAAACGCTTCCATCATCACTACCAGTAACTAAAATTGACGCATTTTAAGCAAATTTTCTGAGCACATTAATTAATACATACCGACGCAAGCCCCTTGTCTGAAAGACATAATAGGACAAAATGTCGATTTTACGGAATGTTTAGTGTGTCTATTCGGAAAGCGGCGCTTTAAAGATAAAGTTCCTTCATAATCCACGATACTAAAAAATTCATAAATTGTAATAAATAATAATACATATTTTTTAATACGAACTTGAAGAGGCATAAAGAATTATTTGACGAATTTACAAGAAGTAAAGGATCTCGAGCTTCTCGACTAATCCAAGCGCGATAACTTAAGCTAGTTATTGAACACGGCATTCCCATGTTTAATCTTCTTGTGCGGCACAATTGACCGCTTATGTCGCAAAGAATAGAAACGATTTCACCCTGAAATAAATATTTTTGATTTTTTCTGTATGTGGGGTGCTGCGAGAGGGTAAAATATCAGCTGCGATGTCCGAGTGGTTAAGGAGTTTGACTCGAAATCAAATGGGCTTTGCCCGCACAGGTTCGAATCCTGTTCGCAGCGAATTTTTTTTTAAACCATTTAATTTTTACCTTATCATTTCCAGCCCATATTGTTTTACCATTCGCATCTGAAGCTAAACACAAGACATTTCCAGTAACTCTACAAACATTTTTCATAAATCTCCCAGTTGATACATTTGCAATTCTGACTTCCCCTCTACTATTTCCGGTCTAAAAAGTGATTTTAAAACTTGTTACCACTAATCTAACTTAACTTACTATTAAAAGATTATTGTTAACCGGTTGGAACAAACAACAAAGAATCTGCGAAGAATTAGGATCTTGAACTGTTCTTAAACATGAATAATCAGCAACTTTCCATACTTTAACTGTACTGTCTAATGAAGAACTTGCAATTAAATCATTATTAGCAGACCAATCAAAACCTTAAAATGTCATAAAATATGTAATGGTGCTTTTTAATTTTAAAGAATGTTATAATACCTGTTACAGCTTTTGTATGATCTTTTAAAATTGCTAAAACCGCAGGTGGCGAATCAGTTACATTGCACACAGATAAATTACCATCAACAGAAGAACAACATAGTAACGATTGATCGTTGTTAGCAAATTTAACCATTGTAACTGGTTCATTATGCTTAAAAAATTGAGATAATTAGATAAATATATATGTAGGGTTGTTTCAAAAATAATAATGCTAAATGAGAATCGCATATAAAATCGAAAACGAATATGTACTATGAATATTGATCAGAAAAATTAAAGTTGAAAGATAAATAGTTTTTAAATTTACTTCTAAATTTTTGTAATTACTACACTGTGAAAATATTAATGCCTAAAGAAGCAACCCATAGTGTACCATACAGTGTCGGTAACCTCAATAAGTGCTATGACCCCAATAAAACCAGCTTGCAAGTTATCTAACATGTAACAACTTCTCCTCTCCATACCATTGTTGCTTATAATTACCGCCACCACAAACTAAGCAAAAAAAAAGAAAAGACTGGGTGACAGCCTGTGCAAGGCCAGCTGACAACTTGATTCAGTTGGTTGTAGAGAGATATGTGTTACTTATTGATTTTATAAATAGTGAAATAAATGTTCCATCTTCTTCAGGATGAAGCATTGTCAGAGTAGTAGTAGTCTGGATTTATATTCATATATGTACAAAAGGTCGAGGACGACCACCCATGAGATAGGAGATTCAATTACACAATGGATATAAAATATGACAAGAAG
Source organism: Onthophagus taurus (assembly GCF_036711975.1). Lineage (NCBI taxonomy): Eukaryota > Metazoa > Arthropoda > Insecta > Coleoptera > Scarabaeidae > Onthophagus > Onthophagus taurus. Next base: position 6,366,779 of record NC_091966.1, read on the forward strand.
ATTCAAGGAAAAGGAAAATAATATTATAATAAAAGCTTTTTGTTTGTTTTTCTAGTTTTGTATTTGAAGGACCAGCCAACTTAACAACACGTCCTACACGCGAATAGTGAAAAGATCATCTTTCCAGCGGCAAAAACGTTTAACAGGATAAATTTACGATGCATGAACCTGCTAATGAACCCAGCTAATGCCAGGTGTTTTAGTTAAGCAACATTTCATCCAAAAAATTTTATACAAATTTAATATTTGGATTAATAAGCACGCAAAGAATTTCACAAAATCATTGAGAAAAATGTCTTGGTTACATGGCTAATAAAATCGAGGAAAATTATCGAAAATAGTATCACAGTCTTCTAACTGGAAAATTCTCGGTTCCAGGTCTTTGCGTTTTTGCTCATTTAGAACTACCAACATGTTCGCGCTTTCGTCAACTCACCACGTCCTGCACTTCCAGGTTTCTCATTAAGTACACATTATGTACTCTGATGATAGTTTTGAGATGCTTGTTATACTTCTCTAGGTTCTCATTCCTGTAGTGATTATGACTTTTGTGTGGGATGTTTCGGCTTTTTACACCCATGCATTTGTTGTGCCATATTATCTCTTAGACACCCTGATATTATCGCTGCCTTATTTGCCCGATTCATCCCTTCATTCATTAATTCACAATTAATTTGCATCTATTGAGGTCTTTAGCTCACCATCAATTTGGTCTTCTCATACGCTAATTTCATATTAAATTTTTCGGCTGCTCTTGCAAATCTGTACAGAACGCTTTATAGGTCATTCTCATTCTATGCTATTAGTACGGGATCGTCTGCGTAACAGAGGATTCGGAGAATGAAGTTACCCATTTTGAATCCGGCGTTAACCTCGTTTATTCTTTCATTTATCTTGTCCACTATAAGATAAAACAAACATGGGCTAAGACTGAACTGTCTTCCAACTGGACAATTGGTTCCAAGTCTTTGTGTTTTTGCTCATTTAACGATTCATGTCAATCTCATCATATTACTGCAACTTACCACGTCCTGCACTCCCAGATATCTTATTAAGTACTGTATATTTACTGTCCGAAGCAGCCTACTTTAATCAAAATTTTTAACTTTACTATTTTGGAATTGAAAGATAATGCTTATTTTTTGCAAATACATCATGCGTGCGATGTATCATTAGAAAGCTAAAAATATGCTCTTTTCAGCAATATCATAATCAATTATAGTTTGTATTTAAAAAACAACTTATACAACTTTATGGTATATCTTAAAAATTATCAGCTACGTTTAAAATTTTTCAACGGCGCTATATTCTATACAACAACAATTTTGGTCATATCTAAGACAAAAAAGGGCGGTGTTGGCTTTCCGGTGGTTGTCCGACATAATGGTGTCTCCTCGGTGAATGGGGAGGAAGTTTGTGAACTCTTTTCCGACTACTTCGGATCTGTATTTGCCCCGCCGGTAATTACTGCATACCCCGAGACTGTTTCGATTAATCCAAGGTTGAAGTGACTCTTTTTGGTGTTGCTGTTTCCAAGGGTCTGGGCTCAGATGATATACCTTCCATTGTTATTAAGAGATGCTCTAAATCTCTTGCTAGACCTAAGGACAGTAGAATCTAACAGGACTGCTACATCCATTGTTGTGACAACCTGCCCGCAAACTACGTCACACACAGCTGTTGTTATGGTCTATGCTTTTGCTGTGTATTTTTAGAGGTTGTATCCTAGGACGTATTCATATTATTTTTGAAGTTTTATGTTTTTAGACGTATTAATGTCTCTCATATAACCTCTAAAATCACAGAGTTACCAGGTGTGGCAAATAGTGCGGGCAACCAACCGTTTGTTGGTTGTAGTGGACTACAAAAATATAATGGATGTAGCAGTCCTGTTAGAATCTACTGTCCTTGGCTAGACCTCTATGCTTAATTTTTAATATGTCGCTACGTTACGGTGTTTTTCCAACTGTGTGGAAACGGGCGAAAATAGGCAATTACGCCTATTTTTATGTCAGGAGATCGTAGTCTTGTAACTAATTACCGTCCTATATCTATTTTACCAATAATGGGAAAAATCTTTGAAAAATTGGTTTACAGTAAGCTATTTTTTCACATGAAGCCCTGTGTGGGTGCGGAGCAACACGGTTTTTATCCGGGGCGATCTGTGGACACCAACTTGTTAGAATATGCTGACATTCTTTTTTCGACTATTGATAAAAATATCCAAGTAGATGCGATATACACTGACTTTAGCAAAGCTTTTGACAAAGCGGATCATCGTTTATTACTGTTGAAGTTGGAGCGCGTTGGTGTCGCAGGTGTCCTTTTGAGCTGGTTTGCTTCGTACCTCTCCAATCGCACGCAAGGGTTGGTGGATATCCGTCCGGTCCTGTTATCATGTCTTCCAGAGTGCCTCAGGGTAGTCATCTGGGCCCGGTCTTGTTTACGGTGTACATAGGTGACATCTCCAAGTCTTTTCTTACCTCAAGATGTCTTATGTATGCTGAGAACATTAAAATATTTTCTCCTGTTGCTGCTGTTTCAGACTGCGAATGACCTGAACAGATTTTATGATTTTTGTGCGATTAATAATTTGTCACTTAACATATCGAAGTGTAGGACTGTTACTTTTACGAGAAAAAAGCAGTTCATTAAATTTGATTAGCGGTGCGGAACATGCTTACTGGATCGTTTTTACACTATTAATGTCCTGGGCATTATTTTAGATAACAAACTACTGTTTGATCAACACGTTGATGCAGTGGTGACCAGAGGTAATAGGATGCTGGGATTTGTAATGCGCTCTTCTGAATCGTTCTGCAGCCCTAGACCTATTATTTCTTTATAAAATGTTTTCGTTAATAGTTTTTATCGTTCGGCTGTACAGTTTAGAACCCTCAGTACGACGCATACATTAACAGAATAGAGAGGATTCAGATAAGATTTCTGAAGTATCTCTCGTATAAATTTCGGCATCCTTATACAGATTACCAATCTGCCTGTCAAATGTATCATATGCTCACACTTCAGCAGCGCAGAACTTGCAGTGATGCCTGTTTTCTGTTCAGGTTGGTCAGAGGCTATTGTGATTCTTCCTATCTTCTTTCACGCATTGATCTGCATGTTCCCCCTCGTCGGCTGCGTTATGACTTTCTGTTTTATGCGCCGACTGCCCGGACAAATTCGTATAGAAATTCCCCAATACTTCGCATGGAGAGCGCAACTTCAAACAAATTATTCGTAATGCCGTGCTCACCCTACCAGTTGTGTGATTTTGAGTACATTATCTCATTGCAGCGGCTTGAGTTCTCCCTTGAAATGGATTGATCACATATACTTAAGGCCATTAATTAATTAATTGTTCATTTTCAATTTTGTGTTCATACAATTATTGCATATAAAATGTATTATAGTGGAGTAGCTTTTATGTGGGACTGTGTCCTGTTGCTACCCCCATGTGTGTAAATAAAATAAAGAGTGTCTTAAAAAGCGTATTAACCCTTTTTCTTTAATTTAAAAAATAGACGAAATATGAGCATTTTTTGAAATCGCGAAAATTTTGATTTTTGGCTGTAATTTAAAAACAAAGGAAGATAGATGTTTGGTCTTTGCTGGATTGGATTATTCCAGGAAAAAGAGACTGTGACATGGTATCTACTTTTTCATATCTCTTATAGTTTCTGAGATAGCCTATAATAACACCCAAATTTGCCCACCCTGCACAAAATGCTTTATAGATCATTTTCATTCTATGCTATTAGTATAGGAATACTGACGTTAACCTGGTTTACTCTTTCATTTATCTTCTCCATGAGAAGATTAAACAAAAATGGGCTAAGACTGTCCTTATACATGCAAAGTCCTTGACTTCTTTGGTTGATCCCTAATCTGTTTTTATTCTTGTTTTGTTATGTTTTGATTTGCATGATATGAGACATTTCAAATATACATTGAAAAGTAAATTTTTCCCCATGCGATTTTCGTTTTTCACATTACTTTTGAAACAAAATATAAAAATAGAAAATAATTAATTACTTGGTCAAAAATATGATGTACACCTTTAAATGCATAATTCTCAGCTATAGAGTTACCACCAACTATTGCCCTAGAAGCTTCAGCTTGTTTAGTTGGAACAACAACATCTTTAACACCAAATATAGAAGTTCTTGATTCATTTGAAATACTAGACTAAAATATGTTATGTCTTTATACTATTAATTAAATATCCTCAAATTAAAAAAGATTTTTGAAGAACATACTCTACTAGTAGATCTTAAATGAGTTGAATCACATCCAGCATTTCCATATCTTTGCTGTAACAAGGTGGATCTTAATTTTAAATATTGTGCCCATTTATCTGGTTCTCTTTCGGTTTCTCTTAATAACTGACTTCTTCTGCGAATGTACAACGTTCCTTTTAACAAATCGAAATTTAGTTATGTAAATATAATTACTTATGTATGTACTTACGAAATCCTGGGCTATTTGGGGCCCTATTTGCATTATATTTTGCATCTAATGCAAAAACTTGTTGTTGTAAAGCTGTCGTCATTTTTCACCGTTAATAATAAATAATTTAAGATATTAATCGTTCCATAGTATTTTATTTTTAATTTACACGTGTTATTTACACCTATTGACGTAAGACAGCTGTTAGTGTGTTAAAAGAGTTGCCGCATATTTAGGGACTTTATTATAGATTTCCAAGAAACTTTAACATTAAATTTAAAAATATTAATTAATAATATTAACAGAGGAAGTTGATCTAAAAGAATCCACACTCCTATGTTTTATTTTTAACACTTCCACGTTTTCTTCTTTTAAATGGACGAGGACAATATCATATTTTGACTGCCAAAATCTAATTTCTCTTTTAATTGCAAAACTGCGAATCAAGCAATGATGTTTACATCTTTGCACATTCGTTCGATATTTTAGGTCGCGTGTTGGATCAAAAAAAGCTCTGGTATGTCGTTTTCTTTTAGCGGGTGGGCCCCATTCTTTTGTAGAATCCAAAAGACTCTTGTTAATTCTCATGTAATATCGTAAAAGCATCACACATATTCCAGCGGGAATCGGCCATAATAATCCACAATACAAAGCTATAGATCCCTTATCCGCAATTAATCGTTGATCATAAAGAAGCTTTAGCAAAATCTAATGTTGATGTTTAAGAAATTAATAATTAGTTTAAATTTTGTAAGTAATTAATTTACGCAAAAAACAATCGTTCCTAATTTTAATCCAATTATCCAAGAAGAGCTTAACTTTTCACCAAATGTAAAATGATAATCATCGGTGAGCTTATGAATGGAATAACAAAACATTCCAATCCAAGCTGCAAGCAATTGAGTTGCTATTATAGCCGGGAAAGTGTATCCTACATAACTCCTAAAAATGTAAGAAGAATATCATAAATAGTTTTTGTTTTAGAAGATAAATACCAATAAGCATCCATAAAATTTGGTCGTAACATATTTATATTGAACCCACAAACAACTCCAAAAATTATGAAACCTACTATGGCCCTGTATTTATTGACCAGACGTAATTCTTCTGCCATTGCTTCAATTGCATTAGTTACAACGCACATACTAAGAAACAAATTCCAAATAATTATGATTAAGAAATAAAGAATAAGTATTGTATATCCCCCAGTACACCAAGATAAAACATCTGGTAGCATAACAAAGAACAAATAATCACCTAAAATTAAAAATACTTTTTTGAAAAACACTGATTAATAAAAAAAATTTTTGATTACCTCTAACCATCACACAAACATCATCTTCTATTTTATAATGATTTTCTATAAATTTGCCCGTTATGGATGCCCAAACAACACTCATCGCACCCCATACAATTTTACAAGTGAATATAATAACTGTATCAGTTGTAGAGCTTACAAGAGGTAAAGAAAGTGCACTCAAAGCTATAACATCACCAGGAACTTCATTATATAGATAATGCTCAACAAAATCTAACCACATCTAAAAATAGTAGATATGTATACTTACTACTTACTTTGTCCCACATAAAATGCAACATGTCAATTTAATTTGGCATTACAGTAAAACCTCGATAATAATAATACTTTATTGGTGATAGCATCAATAAGTGATTTTCACAGGTCATAAAAGAAAATAATACAATAAACATAAAATGCAGTTTACAATAATGGTAGTACACTAAAGGTAGTAATAAGTAACAACAGGTAAGTAAAAGAACAAAAAAAGAAGAAAAAGGCTTCTGGGAGGCGACACACACAAGTCATCAAAATCATTGATCAAAAACTCCTGAACAGTATAAAAGGCCTTCGCCACTAAATAATTTTTCATTTTGTTTGAAATTGTTACTCTCTAGCAATCTTATGTATTTCGGAAAGACATTGTAGAAGTTTATGCCAAAATAATTGACGCCATCCCTGCCCCTTGCCGTTCGAGAATAGTCCGTAATTAAGGTATCACCCGCCCTAGTGTGTTAATTATGATAAGTATTAAGAGTTTTAAATTTGGAGATATTACCCTTGATATATAAGAGACAATGGAGAATGTAAAGCGAAGGGAAAGTCATTATCTTATAATCAATGAAATTGGGTCTACAACAGTCCAGAAAACCTAGACCGGCCATAACTCTAACACATCTTCGCTGCACACCAAAAACACGATCCACATGGGCGGAGTGACCAACCAGTCACCTTGACAGGAAATGGCTAGGTGATCAGAAATGGACGGATCGATACATTAACCAAAAACAGAGTTGGATCAAAGTTGGTAAATATGTTGTCTAGACATGAAGTTTCACGGGTACAATCATTAACACATTTGTGCAGACCATAAGATTCGCACAGGTTGCACAAACTCTGAGCCTCTCTATTATCTAGCTCAAAGCGTACATTAAAGTCACCAGTAATTATAATAATGCGTGTGTATGAAAACTTTGACAGCGTATCGTTTATTTTACTTAGAAACATCTGAAAATCGCCGAGCGGTATTCTATACACAGTTAAGAGTTGTACCGCCTGATAATCGACGCCTGCAATCTCAAAATTTATTTCGTTGAAAAGATTGACTACGACCCACTTTTACCACCTCTTGATAAATTTATCCGATAGATAAATCCTGCTCTTAGGTTCATTACTACCATCTTTTAGTTAAATTTATCTTATAGATAAACCCATCTACTAGCCAATCAGAGCGCGTAAAATAGCCGTAACCGTAGTAATAATCCCTTAGATATCTTAGCCAGAAGATGGTAGTAACAAGCCTTAGCCAATGAGAGCGCTTAAAACCGCCGTAACCATGGCAACTATCCTCTAGATCAGCGGTTCTCAAACTTATATCCTTGCGTACCACTAAGGCTATTTTAAAAATCAGGTAGTACCACTGAACAAAAAAAAAACAATAATGATAATACAAATATAAACTGTTTTGCGTACCACTTGAGAACTTCTCGCGTACCATCAGTGGTACGCGTACCATAGTTTGAGAACCACTGCTCTAGATAGTTTATCAGGAGTATGGTAAAAGTGGGCCTAAATCAAACGGCAAGGGGTAAACAGCAGGTGCAAGGTCCTCTTTAATGTAAACAGCAGATTCGCCACGCTTATGTTCGGAACGGCAGAAGTGGGATACACACGAGTAATCGTGAAATTTTAAATTACAAATCTCAGGAGCCCTCAACCAATGTTCATTCAAACATAACACCTCAAAACTATTGCTCATTAAGTAAGATTCGAATTCGTTAATTTTTTTACCAGACCCTGCATATTATAATGTAAAAGTCTAAACGTGTGTCGCCCCCCAGAAGTTAGATTAAGACAACGATATAACGGATCAATAAAAATATACAACAATCTAGCGCTGAATAACAAATAAAACTAGACTAACTGAACTCACTAGAACTAATACCAGACCTGGAACTAGAAATTTCCGTTTAGCCATGCGTCTCTTAAGACGGCTAAACCTGAATGTTTCTACTTCTAGGTCTCATGTTAGTTCTAGTAACAATGGTAGATAAGATAGAGATCATAAGATGTCACTATGTTGCATATTTTTATGACACTAAAACTAGAACTAACACTAGACCTAGAACTAGAAACATTCGGGTCGTCTGAAGACGCACGGCTAAACCCGATACTTTCTAGTTCTATTTATTTATTTACAATTTATTGCCACAGATAAAAATACAAAATTACATAAGATACATAAGAAAAAAAACAATTAAAAAAAAATTATAATAAGAACAAAAATATATACATAAAATCCCATTGTCGATTGTTAGTCGAGGAACTAATAAACTTATACTATAATAAACTTAATCTTAAACAGTAAGGAGTATCAGCAAATGGATCATTTTATCGCACAAGCGATCTCTGCCAAATGACCCAACAGAACAAACAAAAAATAATATTTACTGAATATGGCAAGTAGTGATAATTAGATATTATTAACATTTATCACCAAATAAGATTAAGCAAGAAAAAGAGAAAAATAAAGAAAAGACACGAACAGAGAGAGAGAGAGAGCGGCTAAAAGAAACCAAAAGAATCTGCCGGATATCTGCCGGAGTTCTAGGTATAGTGTTAGTTCTAGATAGTAATGCTGTTAGTGTAAAACTAGAACTAACACTAGACCTAGCACCAGAAAGTTTCGGGTTTAGCCGTGCGTCTGAAGACGTACGGCTAAATGTTACTAGTTCTAGGTCTAGTGTTAGTTCTAGTTTTAATTGTTATGCAACGCTAAACCAAGAACTAGAATCACTCCGGGTTAGCCGTGTTAAGAGACGTGCGGCTAAACCCAAATGTTTCTAGTTCTAGGTGTAACGTTAGTTCTAGATAGTAATGATGTTAGTGAAAAACTAGAACTAACACTTGACCTAGAACTAGAAAGTTTCGGATGTAGCAGTGCGTCTGTTAGTTCTAGTTTTAATTGTTATCCAGTGCTAAACCAAGAACTAGAATCATTCGGGTTTAGCCGTTTTAAGTCGGCTAAACCCAAATGTTTCTAGTTCTAGGTATAGTGTTAGTTTACATACTAATAGTGCTAGTGTAAAACTAGAACTATCATTAGACCTAGAACTAGAATCATTCGGATTTAGCCGCACGTCTCTACAGACGGAAACTCAGAGTTATCATAAGGACGTTACCTTTTTCCAAACAAAACTTTTCCTTCGCAAAACTACCGAATGCCTGTACTAGATTATGCTATGTTACATTTTATGTGGGACAGTGCAAGTGCGTAGTAGTTTCATAACTATGGTTTGCATTCATATATAGCAAGTTACATGAATAATTAAATGTCAAATTATTATTTAAAATTAAATTACCTCAGAATTTAAAATATTTGATAAACTCGCTTCCATTTCGTCCATAACTTCATAACCCGGACTTAAAGCAATAGTCAAAATAACCGCTGGTATTACGGTGATAAGAAATATAATGTCAACGATCCAAAATAATTTTCGAAAATTCCTCAATCCAATTAACATGAATAAATATAAAATTACCCACACAATCGCCACAGCAATTGACCAATGAAGCAATAGATTGTAATGTAACGGTTCTTCTTCGTACCCTTCTTCAAGCACGAAGGACATGTAATAATCTAAAGAGGCAAACTTGGCGGAACTTTCAGTCAAATTTCTTTTACCGCAATCTTTTGTCCGACAGCACTTCCCACTATGCAAAAATTTTGCCTTAGGATCGGTAAGCGCTATACAATCTTTATTTGCCCTGGGAAAATTACAATCTTTCCATGGTACATCACCGTTCGTAATCAAAATGTATAAATAATACATGGCAAGTCCAATAAAACTGATATTAAATGTTTCCGCAAATAATTTAGTTAGTGCGATGGAATATCCTAATCCTTTCATTAGCGGTACGCAATCCCAGAAACGTATGTATGATCGTCTTGAATACGATGCCAGAATCATGTACGCCATAAATAAGGGACTAGAAATTAGTATTTGAACTACTACAAAAGTTATAATAACCATAACTAAAAGGAAAATATATGATAGTGTTATTGAATTTATAGAATAACTTGTGGGAAATGGAACGATTTTTAAGTTGAGTGGTATTTATATGGTTTTTAAAATTACAATAAATTTGTTATTAAATTTTTGGAAATTATTATTTAAGCTGTAAAAGTAAGTTTTCCATGTGATAGCAACTAACAACTATCAAAAGACTAAGGAAGTGGAAACTATTTATATAAAGGACACGGATGGATTGAGGGGAAAGGAAAAAGTTATACAGAAAGCAAAAGACGCACAACAAAAACAACGTGGTACTAAGAAGTTATGGTAAGTTGAGCTGATGAAGTTTGGAAATCGTTGACGATCAAAGATACAATTTTCACAGAGGCAATTGCAAGGAGTGGAGTGAAATATAGGGCTATTAAAAAAGGTTATTAGAATGTAATGACACACTGGAGGAAGATGAAAGTATTGTTTTAGCATCTGGTCAAGAAGAAACAACTAAATCTGAACTAATTGCATTAGTACAGAACTCCAATGAGTTCAAGGAAACCGATGATAATGAGATCGAAAAATGGATCCAGTGTGAGCTTCTTAACAACGACGATATAGTTGAAGAAGTTTTGGATCAACCTAGTACAACGCAGCCTTGTTCATCCGAAAATGAGAGTGGAGACGAAGAAATTGATATCATGGTATTAGTCAAGCGAGTATCGAACCGGGAGGCTGAAGAAGCTGCGAATGTTCTACTAGACTATTTTGAGCAGCAAGAATCTTCAGACCTTGTTGACATTTTAAACCTGTACAAAATACGCCAGGTAATTAAAAAAATAAATAAAATGTGCAACTCACTTGGCATTGGTGATTTTTTTTTAATCTAACTTTATTACAACACATTCTTTGATATTTTGTTAGAACTGCATAGAATAGGTAAAATAAATTAAATGCATCAACTTAAAAACATTATGTTCCATCATAATGCTATAATTGAGGTTCAAAAGAAAACCGACATTCCTTCACATTATAATTGGAGTTTCTTCACGGTATAATTGGGGTTCAAAAGAAAACCGACATTCCTTCACGCTATAATTGGGTTACAAAAGAAAACTGACCTATCATAACATTCCTCCACGCTATAATTGGAGTTTCTTCACGCTATAATTGGGGTTCAAAAGAAAACCGACATACCTTCACGCTATAATTGGATTTCAAAAGAAAACTGACCCATGCCAACATTCCTTCACGCTGTAATTGGAGTTTCTTCACGCTATAATTGGGGTTTAAAAGAAAACCGACATTCCTTCACACTGTAATTGGGCATCAAAAGAAAACCGGCATTCCTTCACGCTATAATTAGGGTTTCAAAACAAAACTGACCTATCCTAACATTCCTTCACGGTGTAATTGAAGTTTCTTCACGCTATAATTGGGGTTCAAAAGAAAACTGACCTATGGTAACATTCCTTCACGCTGTAATTGGAGTTTCTTCACGCTATAATTGGGGTTCAAATGAAAACCGACATTCCTTCACGCTGTAATTGGGCATCAAAAGAAAACCGGCATTCCTTCACGCTATAATTAGGGTTTCAAAACAAAACTGACCTATCCTAACATTCCTCCACGGTGTAATTGGAGTTTCTTCACGCTATAATTGGGGTTCAAAAGAAAACCGACATACCTTCACGCTATAATTGGATTTCAAAAGAAAACTGACCCATGCTAACATTCCTTCACGCTGTAATTGGAGTTTCTTCACGCTATAATTGGGGTTCAAAAGAAAACCGACATTCCTTCACGCTGTAATTGGGCATAAAAAAAAACCGGCATTCCTTCACGCTATAATTAGGGTTTCGAAACAAAACTGACCTATCCTAACATTCCTTCACGGTGTAATTGAAGTTTCTTCACGCTATAATTGGGGTTCAAAAGAAAACTGACCTATGCTAACATTCCTTCACGCTGTAATTGGAGTTTCTTCACGCTATAATTAGGGTTCAAAAGAAAACCGACATTCCTTCACGCTGTAATTGGGCTTCAAAAGAAAATCGACATTCCTTCACGCTATAATTAGGGTTTCAAAACAAAACTGGCCTATCGTAACATTCTTTCACGCAAGGAAATTAACCGTCTTAACATTCCTTCACGCTTTAATTGGGGTTTCAAAAGAAAACTACCTGTCTTAACATTCCTTCACGCTATAACTGTGGTGTCAAAAGAAAACTGACCTATCCTAACATTACCCAATGTTTTTGTCAGAGTTGATTGATATTTGTAAACAAAACTAACCTAACTCAACTTTTCTTTTCAGGAAGTCATTGCTCATTTTTTTTGTTAAAACACATTCTTTGATATTTTATGAGAACGGCGTAGAACAGACAATAGTATATTGTTTTATATGGAAGAGAAGCAGTGCTTTTTATGGCGTGGTCTGTCGCTTAGCGACGAACGCAGTGAGTCGCTAATGACAGATGAGCCGTTAAAATTGTGGCGTGTTCGACAGTTTGCCGGACGAACGAAGTGAGTCCGGCAATGACGGACCAGCCACAAACGAATCTGCTTCTCTTCCGAATAAAACATAGTATTTTTTCTTCAAACGTTGCAAATAATACAGCGCTAAAGTGAAATGTTCTTCAACGTTATGGCGCTAAAGTGAAATTTACTTTAGCGCCATAACGCTGAAGTACTTTTTTGCTATGTTGATCTTAGCAACCGTCGTTATGCAACAATGACTTACTTCTACCGCGAGTAAACACGACAACAAAGTTGTCATTTAATGACGTTTGAAGAAAAAATAAATTATATGCACAATGTTTTAAATAATACTCCACCTTTGGTAATAAGTTTTTCAGTTTTTGCTGATACGGCGAAAACAAAACACGATAACTGTTTAAAGTTTTGGGCATTAGCAGTTTCTCGAAAAACGAGATCATGGCATGTTAGCTACTTCTTTTCTATCTCTTTTAGTTTCGGAGATAACCTATGCGGGCAACCAAGTTGCGACACCTGTACATTGTAAAAGTGTAAGATACAACTATGGTTAATTTGCCGAAATCTTGTGTTCTTGTGGGATACAAAGTCCATGATATAAGATACATATCGTTACATGGACGAAGGAACAGGAACCGTATGTGATACACTGTTGAAAATAATTCACGAGCACACCCTACATAATCTGAACGCGTGAAGATAAATCCATAATATTTTCAGAGCACAAAGGTTTACTGTAGATGAGTCTATTCAGGGAGTTTCGAGTAGTTCCGTCGCGGTATTGTTGACTGAGCTGCCCTTCCAAGCGGAACATTCCGTCGCTATGGTGACCGAAGTGGATGGAAAATACCGGTCGTTTTTAGTGTGGTGTGAGGGACCACATTGTTATCGTACTCTGTGCGCAATAGATGGGCGATCGCGTTACTTACGCGAGTTTGGGCGAGGAATGTTTGTGGGTATGCACATTGAGGGTGTATCGTTCTGTGAAATTGCGCGTCGTCTCGAGCGGTCGTTATCGGCAGTGCAACGGGCATGGCGAGAATGGTCTGAGGTAGGACATAGGTACCTTTAGCCGCGGTCGGGACGGCCCTGCGTGTCCCCAGCATACGAGGATCGCGCTCTTGTGCTCAGCGCTTTAGCGTCGTGTGTGTCCTCCTCAAGGCAACTGGGAGCTGTTTGGCCACCGGCAGGGGAAGGCGTACTCACTACGCGAACTGTACGGCGGCGTTTGGTAGATAGTGGACTGCGCGTGCGTCGTGTGATACAGCGTATTCCAGTAACACCCGAGCACCGCAGCATACGTCACGAGTGGGTCGACGCTAGGCATTAGTAGGTTGCCGAGTAGAGGGACATTTTGTTTTCCGACGAATCAAGATTCGAATTGAGCACCAGTGATGCGCGAATTTTAGTGCGTCGGAGCCCTGGTGATCGTCTACTCGAGCAGTGTGTGCAAGAACGCCCTATCTACCGACAACCGAGGATTATGGTATGGGGTGCGATTACACATGGTAGACGTACACGTCTGCTGCGTGTATAGCAGACCATGACGGGTCAACGATACGTAGATGAGGTGCTATGGTCCGTTGTGCTTCCCTACGTTCGGCGGCTCTCAGGTCTGCTATACATGCACGACAACGTACGACAGCACATTGGGCGTGTTGTACAGACCTTTGTGGAAGAGCACCGTATACGAATGCTTCCATGGCTAGCTCGGTTTCCGCATCTGAATCCGATCGAACATGTTTGGGACATGACTGGTCGGAGACTTCTACGTTATCCGGCTTCCTCGGCTGACGTTGAGGAGCTATAGAGGCGAGTTAAGGTGGCATGGTTGGCCATCCCTCTCGCTACAATACAGCGACTTATAGACTCCATGCCACGTCATGTAGCGATGGTACGCGAAGCTCACGGGGGATACTCTCGCTATTGATGTTTCTCCTCCCAGCAGAGTTGTGCCGCTCTCCATGTGAGAGTAAGTTACACTACTTTAGTACTACTTCCATACCAAATTTTATTGTGCTAGACACACGCGTTCAGATTATACAGGGTGTGCTCGTGAATTATTTCCAACAGTGTATTACAGTATTACAGGCAGAAATATTTACCATTGACACGGGTATCATAGTTATGGCATAGAGAAATCAAGACGTTGGCTTTCAAGCTGTAGCAGAACATTAATTATAATCATATGCCCAACTGGCAATGAAATAAATTATCGAGAAATAACCTCACCTACTGTTTTCCAACATTCTCTCCATTAAACATCAATAAAGGTTACTTGACACGACCAAAGTCAGGCTTATATTAGAACTTATAATAATTTGCTATTAATTGTCATATTGCAGAATACTCTGGATAACTGCTGCATTTTGAATCTATGAGAAGTATTGTAATGCCTTCGTTAGAAATTGCATTGGTGTCTTGGAAATAGTGTAAATTCTTTTAGATTAAGAGATAAAAAGATATTCGTAGGGAATTGAAAAAAAATCGAAATCGCATCTAACGCTAAAAGCAGTAAATTTATGCTTCATCAACTACGTCGTGTTAACTGTTGATTCTATTAAAAATAAATATTTTTCTTATTTAAGTTAATTTAAAACCATCAATTGCCCACAAGTTAATCTATAATTAATATTGGTTATTTTAATATACTTGAACCCCATTTAATACTCATATCCACACAGTTTATATTAAATGCAATCGAAGTATTTAACAGAACCAAAATAGGAATGTATTGCCACCATTTTAAAATATAATTTCTATTGATTGGGCCGAACTAAAAATATGTGAAATTTAATAATGATTATATTTTTTTAAATCCTAATACCATTTGAGAACAACTGATACCGCATGGTCCACCACCAATACTTTTCAAAAGTTCCGCACGTGATTCATCATCTTCATAAATAGACATTCGAGTACCACCGTACATATCATGTGATATTTCATCATCGCTGTGCAAACTGCTTCCTCCATCAAGCGATAGATGCCCCATAGTCAACAATCTTTCAGCTTCAATCCGTTCCAATTCAAGTTTATAGCGATCAAATATTCGAAGTGCTCTATTTTCTAATCTGCGCGCAACACCGCTACCGTATCTTTCAGCTCTTGGTGATAGAAACTCCATGATTATTATTGCAATATAAATGTTAAAAACTTAGTTATTAACCAATTTATTCTGATCGCACTATGACATGTTATGTTTCGTATCTATGGCATGATTTATCCTGTCATAAAGCGCAAAGAAGCAAAGAATAGAACGGAGAAATGGGAAAATTTTGTGATGCGTGTGGTAGAGCTGCTTCTCGCTTAATAGCACGTGGAAAATCTATTCTTCGACAAAGAGGTCGGAAGAAACGGGCTAAATCAAGAATAGCAAAATATTCCTGGGATAAGCAGTATTACGGTTTAAAATTAAAGTCTGTTTCAAAAGATATCGATCTTGATGGAGACGATGTGCAAGAAATTAATTGTCGAGATATTTTTTGTGGCGATCATGTATTTATATTTTGTAAAAATGATTTAATTTAATTTTCGATTTATATTTTAGGGCGATAGGGAAAAATATTTATTAACGTGGGCGGAATTATTTACTTTTGCTATATGTACCCGATTTAGTGTCTCTTACATTACAGTTCAAATGTATATGATGACTAATTTTGGACCAGGTAATCAAAACCATTTCATAATTAGTTTTAATTACAACATATTTATTTTTAGCATTAACATTTTCATTATCCACCTTTATTATGATTTGCACATGCGTACCTGTTCAGAGTGCGTACATTTTTTTGGGCAACTTCACTAAAAGATATTTTGTTAGATTCTGGGATTGCGTACCTATATTGAAAGGACTCCCATTTGCACTTATTATCTATTCTATTCCGATGCAAATATACAATGTTTATTTCGCCGGACAGGCTCTTTATTATATCAGTAAATTAATTCGTAGTGGTACTATTCCATGGGAAAATTGCGACTTTGATGGGGCTTGTGATGAATGCACACCAATGTATGGTGATCATAAAAATTTTACAACAAAATGTTGTAATACTCTTTTAGATAAAAATTGTACCTTCGTTAACCATATACTTGAACTACCTACCTTTTCTACGATGGATTTTTGGATCAGTATCAAAGATATTCACAGTATAAACGAAGATACCGATATAGAATCCATTTCAGAATGTGTTGGAATACTTTTTTGTCTTTATATAAGTATTTTTTTATTTGTTATGATCGGAATGAAAAGATTTCGGCATGTATTAACTAGGTTTATCTCATACAGCGCTATAGGCATGGTACCAATTATAACGGTAATTCTTTTTTATGGATCCAACATACCAGCACCTAAAAAAGATTTTAGTATTGATCAAAAATTATCGATGCCACAAGTAACTGAATGAAATCGTTTTGATGTTATTACTGTTTGTTATTTTATTCAGTTTTGGTCGAGTATTATTAGTCATAGTATTGTTGTGGAATTGCCCATGGAAATGGTAAATTTCGGATCTCAAAGCCCGGTTACCACCTCACCAACAGCAGCCAGCGTTCTTTTATATGTTTCCATTGAAGTCGTAACTATATTAATAGCGGTTTGCTTGTGTGTAAGTTTTAAATTAGCACAAACAATTTATAAAATCCATGATAATCGTTGTCTTATACTACAAGGTAATCTTTTAAATTCTGCCTGATTTACAGTATTTTAAAATCATTGCAGTCAAGATAGACTCACTGAAAAAAAATCATTCTAAGACAGGGCTAAATTATTGATTTAAACAATCTATTCACTATTAGGATTTACTGGTCCAGAAGAAAATGAGTAAATTTGAAATTGAAATGAGTTAAAACAGTTTTAATTAATTATTAAAACCTGTAAAGAAATGACCACAAAATGGATTACAAATAATCATGTCAAAACCGGTTTCATAAAAGGTGTCAAAAATGAATTTTGCCAAATAAAATCATTCAAGAGAAGTCTAGTTGCATAATAATACTTCAAAGATGTTTATTTTATTCTTTATAATTTAATCCAGCAGCAAGACACAGTACATAATGCTTATTAAGTCAGTAATATTGTAAAAAACCTTAGTTCACATCTTAGGTAAAACTACTAACCCAAAAAAAATGAGAGCTCACTTAATGTATAAATCAAACAACACACTAAGAACTACACCAACTACACAAACACAATAAATAGAGCAAACACCAGAATAAAAGAGATAAAGAACATTGAGAGAAGTTTAGCAAATACATGGAAAATGACTTATATGGAACCCAAAAACGATACTGTAAAATTGTTAGAGCAACAAAAAGGAAAGTAAACGAAACAGAAACCAAAGAATAATAGATTAGCGGACAAATTAATTAGTAATCTCCGCCGAAGGACAAACATTAGAGAGAGAGTGACGTTCCAGACGAAACAACTAAATAACGGCAAGTAACCAGGTCAAGATAATATTCCTAATAAACCCCACTACTGAAGAAAAAATGAGAAGTACCAACTGTTGGAAATACAAACACCAGGCAGCTGAACAAACCGTATCATTCTTTAAGAAACGAACATTCTCAAATGCAGATAATTACCGAAGAATTTCACTCCTAGATATATTCATAAAGCTTTTTTCCGTCTCCTGCTACATCACATTTCCAGCACATAGCAACAAGTGAAGAACAATAGAGGTTTCGGAAAAACAGCAATAGAATATAACAAAAAACAGCATACTTGTATTTATCTCCCACGCCCTCCTCCACACTCGAATGCACAGAAAATCGCCTGCATCTTGTATTTCATCCCCCCATAGTTTCCGGGATTGCCCCACTTATCTTTTCTCATATTAGGTAGTCTTTGGGTACATTCTGCCCACAAGTCTCGTCCACTGTAACTGTCACAGTTAGGTCGGCAGGAGACTCCTTTTGGGAGTAAGAGTCTTATGGAGAAGTCAAGACCACTTTGACAAAACAAGTCTACATGTTAGCAAGAATAGGAGAAGCACAAAGAACGATAAACCAATAATGACATATATTGCAAAGGCGCGGACAGACTTAGTGATAACTAAAAGGATGGCGCGTACCAACAAGACACTAAGGGATCAGAGGGGAAGCAAGAAAATTCGGTAGGAATGTGAGACGGAGAATCTGGTAAGAGATCCTGGAACGAGTACATTTCACGAATGGAAAAGAATAGAATACCAAGGATTGTCAAAAACTACAACCCAGCATTCAAAAGGCTGCCAAGACCACCTCCAAAATGATGGTAAGATAGCTGGTCGTCCGCATCATAAAAAATGTAGGCAGAACAGAATGGGTAGAACAAGTCTGGCTACTGCACAGAAGAAGAAGAACAATATTTGTTCATAAAAAAAATTCAAGGTCAATCAGGAAAGCTCCATATCTGCACAGATTTTCTTTTGACTTTCAATCACGACTATTACACTTTAAGTACTTCATCCATCTCATTTTTTTATTGAACTGATTCTGTGTGCTCCCCAGAAGGACAATGAAGCGTTTATTATGACATGTGTTGTTAAAACTAGCCTAGAATGATCAAGTACGGCCAATGATCTAATACATTTTATTTAGCTTGTATTGCATACGTTTAGAGAAAATATTTCTTCCATATGAGGCATCAATCGAGGTGCATGTTTAGATATTTTGATCTTTTGTGGTAGTTTAGATTTGTTGATGATCTTAGAAGGGCAACTTTCTCTACCATAGTGAAGAAGAATAATGTTTAAATAATCTTACAGATTTCTGGAGGCAGATATCGCGTCAGTGTGCTTACAGCTTTTCGACGACTTTGGAGATCATAGGTAGCAAGCTTATGGGTCTATACGTGGTAATTTTTTCTGGCATTTTATGAATCAGAATGATTTGAGTAACTTTCCAGCTGCTAGGGAAATAGTTTGATCTCCGAATATCATTAAGTATGAAAGTTATTAATTTGTATCATGTATTCCTGTAGAATATTTCCATAATAAGGCCAAATCCTGGAGCCTTTTTATGTTTATTTGTTTCGTTATCTGTTTTATTTTATTAGTTGTGAAATTACAGTGTGGTAGTTCTGTAGGAAATTGCACATCTAAGGAGCCACATTGGCTTTTTCTTAGTTATATCTTGTCCAGAAGTTATTCTCATTTGTAATTGGGGAGATGAGTCGTTACGATTTTTTTAATCTTCTGATAATTTACCACAATTTTTTTATTTAAACTTTTTATCACTCTAACACAGTCTTGCTCATCTTGAATTGTAATCGCATCGCCACATCCTTAATTTTTGAAAACTCTTTTAACTCATTTTTGACCCAATATAAATCAGAATCAAAATATTTAATTTGTAATGTAATTAAAATAATGTAAAGCAGGCACTATATAAAAATAAATATCTAATTACTTTAACTTTTATAGGTCAAATATTTATATTTGTGTTAATTCCTGATTTAATATCCCGTTGGTATCTGGGTTACTATATTTTGATTGTTTACTTCTTTTTTCTGTTTATTTGGTGGATGATTGGCGTTATTATTAAATGTACTGCAATCGTAGACGCTCTCGTCGGCCAATTTCCAAGGATGAGAATGTACCGAACTGCTGTTTCAGGCATCTTGTGTTCTGTTATGTTTTCCTATAACATCTATTTAAGATACGAAGATTTATTTGAAGCGAATTACCAGTAATTTTTATGATGATAATTTTATGAACTTGAATTAACTTTGATTTAATTTTAGCAAATTTTCAACTCAAACTCCATTCATTACTTATACATTATTAAGCACTGTCGCCCTTGGTATTTTTATATATAGCCCAGAGAGGATAGCAGTGGATTATCAATTCGTACATAAAATTCCACTGCATGCTTTTGTTATATATGGTATTAAAATGTATATAGTAATAGCTTTTGTGAGTATTTTTTAATTTCATTTCTTTTAATTTTATATTTACTGTTTTTTAGACTGTCTGGATTACATTAGATAGCTCTGAAATTAAAGAACAATCGCTTACTGTTAGAATAGTGGTGTTGCTTCCTATTATAATCGGAGCAATTTTTGTTGTTATTCAATACTTTGCTGGTGTAAGTATTTTAATTATTCGATCAATTCTACACAATCATCATTAAATCTATTAGTATAGATCAACTATAATCACTCCCAGCTATGATTGGGGTCCGAAGAACAGCACAATCAGAATGGATCGAGGTTGGTTTGATCCAACTCATCACTTCATATTCGACACTCGAGAAAAGCTTTGTAAACATAAGTGTGCAGCAACCCATGCAAATCTTAGCTCCGAAGTTGAAGCTTGGAAAAATAAACTACAAGCACATGAATATTCATTAAATAATCAACTTAATTAAAATGTATTTCTTTCAAGAATTATTATTATTGTTTTAATTAACTTCCTTACATTAATTTGTTTGGCACTTAAAAGGAGAGAATGCGTCGTGATGGTCGTGACCTTTTCGTGAGATAAGGCCATATTTTTCGTCAAATAAGTGGTTAATTTAAAAAAACGGGTTTTCACGCATTTAAATATATTTCAACGGGCCGGTCGT
The DNA here is from genome assembly GCF_036711975.1 of Onthophagus taurus. Lineage (NCBI taxonomy): Eukaryota > Metazoa > Arthropoda > Insecta > Coleoptera > Scarabaeidae > Onthophagus > Onthophagus taurus. The sequence goes on from NC_091966.1 coordinate 6,387,797, forward strand.
TTGGGATCAAGCCGCGTGCGATTTTACAGTTACCCAGAGAATAACAGCCGCTGTTAAAAAATAAAGCGCAACTGGCGTAAGAGCGAACGGTAAAGTACGAAGATCCGCCCGGACCGATAAAGTAGATAACCGCCTCGGATAACAGCCCCGGATAACAACTCCAGAGGATAACAGCGATTTCGATTGACGGTTATGCTACTCGGTAAATTGACAGCTGTTTGAAATATGACTGCGTGACTTTACGCCGCATGCTTAACATTCACCGTCACAGTTCGGATCCCGCTGAAACAAACGATTTTAACTGTTTTTACGCGATATTTACGCCTGGTTTTGTTACACAAAAGTTTTTCCGTTAACTAGGATAGACACCGTCTCAATTTTTATTAATTAGTGTCATTTATATAATCAGCTATTGTTTTATTAGTTTTTTACTTTAAATACGAAGCCTTTTTAAAGTAGACTTCACAGAATAGTAAATAAGTTTATAAAATAATAGATATTTTAAAAATCATATCGATTGCTTGAATCAGAATTTATAGTAATTAGGAGACATCAAAACTAGTCTATCTAACATTATAAGTACTGCATCGCTTGCAGCCGAGCCAGTAAAATTAATATCATATTAACTTGCTAAAGTGTAGGTAGCAAACCATCTCTGCTTGGTTCCTTGATTCCATTGTTTCATCTGAGTACGCTTGCGGCCGGGGCACTATAATACACCCCATACCAACAGAAGTTAAGCAATACATATTACAGTGGCTGCAATGACTGTTTCTTTTGAGTAAGCCCTGATATGATATTAATTGTACTCCCTCGGCCTTTGGGTTGATATGATATTAATTATACTACCTCAGACGCAAGCGACCTTAGCTTGGTTCCTTGAATCACTGTTTCTTTCGAGTAAGCCGAAGACGCTTGTGGCTGAGGCAGAATTTTATACAATTCGTATTTGAGTTGATATGATATTAATTGTACTGCCTCGGCCGCAAGCGACCTCGGCTTAGTTCCTTAAACCGTTATTTCTTTTGAGTAAACCGAGTCAGTACATTATGTTATTCATATTTGGGTTGATATGATATTAATTATACTACCTCGGCCACAAGCCACCTTGGCTTAGTTCCTTGAATTACTGTTTTTTTCGAGTAAGCCGAAAACGCTTGTGGCTGAGGCAGAATTTTATACAATTCGTATTTGAGTTGATATGATATTAATTGTACTGCCTCGGCCGCAAGCGACCTCGGCTTAGTTCCGTGGATCACTGTTTCTTTCAAGTAAGCCGAAGACGCTTGTGACTGAGGCAGAATTTTATGCTATTCGTATTTGAGTTGATATGATATTAATTGTACTGCCTCGGCTGCAAGCGACCTCGGCTTAGTTCCTTCATTCACTGTATCTTTCGAGTAAGCCAAGGACGCATGTGGCTGAAGCAGAAATTTATGTTATTCATATTTGCATGGGTTGATACGATCTTAATTGTACTGACTCGGCCAGAAACGACCTTCCCTTAGTTCCTTGAACTACTGTTTATTTTGAGTAAACCGAGTCAGTACATTATGTTATTCATATTTGGGTTGATATGCATTAATTGTACTGCCTCGGCCGCAAGCGACCTCGGCTTAGTTCCGTGAATCACTGTTTCTTTCGAGTAAGCCGAAGACGCTTGTGGCTGAGGCAGAATTTTATGATATTCATATTTGGGTTGATATGATATTAATTGTACTACCTCGGCCGCAAGCGACCTCGGCTTAGTTCCGTGATTCACTATTTCTTTCGAGTAAGCCAAGGACGTATGTGGCTGAAGCAGAAATTTATGTTATTCATATTTGCATGGGTTGATACGATCTTAATTGTACTGACTCGGCCACTAACGACCTCTTCTTAGTTCCTTGAACCACTGTTTATTTTGAGTAAATCGAGTCAGTACATTATGTCATTCATATTTGGGTTGATATGATATTAATTGTACTACCTCGGCCGCAAGTGGCCTTGGCTTAGTTCCTTGAATCACTGTTTCTTTCGAGTAAGCCGAAGACGCTTGTGGCTGAGGCAGAATTTTATGCTATTCATATTAGAGTTGATATGATATTAATTGTACCGCCTCGGCCGCAAGCGACCTCGGCTTAGTTCCGTGAATCACTGTTTCTTTCGAGTAAGCCGAAGACGGTTGTGGCTGAGGCAGAATTTTATGCTATTCGTATTTGAGTTGATATGATATTAATTGTACTGCCTCGGCCGCAAGCGACCTCGGTTTAGTTCCGTGAATCACTGTTTATTTTGAGTAAATCGAGTCAGCCCAACCCAACCCAACCCAAATACGAATAACATAATGTACTGAACATTATGTTATTCGTATTTGGGTTGATATGATATTAATTGTACTGCCTCGGCCGCAAGCGACCTCGGTTTAGTTCCGTGAATCACTGTTTATTTTGAGTAAACCGAGTCAGTGCATTATGTTATTCGTATTTTGGCTGATATGATGTTAATTGTACTGCCTCGGCCGCAAACGACCTCGGCTTAGTTCCTTGAACCACTATTTCTTTTTAGTAAGTTGAGGCAGTACATTATGTCTTTCATGTTTGAGTTGATATGATGTTAATTGTACTGCCTCGGCCGCAAGCGACCTCGGCTTAGTTCCTTAAACCACTGATTCTTTCGAGGAAGCCGAGGCAGTACATTTCAATAAACATCATTGTTATAATTTTTTAAGTCCAACTCGGCATATTTGATTATTCTCAATTCTAAGAACAGATATTAAAAGAATCGTATTTCAAAAACTAATTGCGATATCTCCATAAAATAAAAAACAATTTAAAGCAATTTCTTCAAATTCAAGATTTATGAATTTTTGAACGCAACCTTACATAACCTTAATCATAAATGTTACTGTAATTAATCTTTACGTATCTCAAAAACTAATTGAAATATCACCATAAAATAAAAAACATTTTAAAGCAAATTTAACGAAGATTTAATGCTCCATAAACAATTTGTTATTTTTCATAATCATCGATTTTTTAAATCAATCTCTGCATGTTTGATTGTTACATGAATAAGTCTCACTTCAACGATTTACTCTCTCATTTCTTCTTAAACGTGATTAATAAAAGCTAAATAAAAATTAAGTTGGCAGTTGACTCTAACTGACTGTAACATCCATGTCAATGTACTGTCACACCCTTTCGCCCTAAAATATTACCTAAAATTTTAAAGTAATTTCTCCCCATAGTAGACTTAAAAGATCGCAATGTTCTCGTCACTTCGTCATATGTTAGCACCAAAAACTACAAGTTTCATTGAAAATTGCAGACTGTAAGTAAATAATTCCCAAAAATTTTTTAAATTAAGTATAATCTTTGCAGGGTTCTAAATAAAGAGATCCACTCCACTCCGATTCCTAAAAATTTATGCGGTGATGACTGGTATTGTGATTTATAATTCTCTAATTATCAACATTAACCATATTTTTCTTTAGTAAAGGTACAGAGAGTGGTATTTTTATGGAACCAGCCTGCAAAGTTGCGTTGGTAACAGGAGGTTCAAGTGGGATAGGTTTAGCAATCGCTGAAAGTTTGTTAAGAAATAAAGCCAAACATGTAGCTGTTACTGGGGTAAACGTAGACAAAGGTAAAGAGGCTATTTCAAAATTAAATGGTGGATTTGGGCACGGTAAAGCTATGTTCATCAATGCTAATCTTACATGTATGAGCCAATTAGAAGGTAAAATTAAATTTAATTAATTAATTTTTTTTAATAATTTAATTTATTTTTTAGAAACTTATCGTGTAGTAAAAGATGTTTATGGAAACATAGATATTGTTATTAACTGTGCTGGAATTATCGACGGAAAACATTGGGAGAGAGAAGTTGTTACTAATGTGATAGGAACCATTCGCGGATCATTATTAGCCTACAAGTACATCGGTAAAGAAGGGGTGGGTAAGGGGGGTGCAATGATAAACGTATGTGGCTTAGAAGGTATAACACCAGCGCCATCAGCACCAACGTTTGCATCAACTCAACACGCGATAGTAGGATTAAGCACAAGTTTTGGAGATAACTGGCACGTGGCTAGAACCGGAGTTAGAGTGATCACCCTATTAGTAGGAGCAACCAACACAAGCTTTACGAAAGGTCTGGAAAGTAAAGGCATGTCACCAGCACTAGGTCAAGAAATGCAACTAGCTATGAATAAAGCAAAGAAACAAAGTCCATCTGCTGTTGGTCAAGCAGCTATTCACGTAATCAGATGTGGTAAAAGTGGTTCGATATGGGTTATAGAGGGATCCCATCTCTATGAAATTTTACCAATTTCTTGGGATAAACATAAAAAGTTAGCTGCTCAGTTTATATAATTAAGAGTTGGTGTAAATGTACGTTGAAGGTTATATCTATGCCAATAAAATAATGTCCATCGATTTATTCTTTTATTCTATTTAATCATCATCAAAATAATCATGCGTCCTATATCTTGACAGATATATTATGACATATTTTTATTGTTTGTACATCAAAAATATGCTAAATGTCAAAAACAGCTAAAATGTCTTCATTTTAAACCTCCGATCTACTTATTTTGCCAAATTTCGTGTTCAGCATGTACTACCGTCTGTTCAGGTTTAAAGCATTAATAAAATCGGCACGGTATGAGTAATTTCGAAGTGAAAAATTAAAATAAGATATTCTTTTATTAATATTTTTCAGCATACATCTTGGTGGCAGAGGACATGTTGATAACATAGACAATTTTAAAAAGGTAAAATATATACCAGGTAAGCGAAAAATTTTGCGTGATAAAGTAGCTATGGTAACTGGAGGTGCAAGCGGGATCGGTAGGGAAATTGTTAGAGAATTTCTGGAGGCTGGTGCTATGGGAGTATCCATAGCAGATATAAACCATATCACCGGTGAGCAACTTGCACAGTCGTTAGCGGAGGAATTTGGAAAAGGAAAAACGGTATTTGTGAAGTGTGATATTAGAAAATCTAGTAATTTTGATTGTATTAATTGTGTCTATTTATAAAGATCTCTTTTGATAGAACGTAACTTTTTTAGGGGCATACAAACAAACGTTAAAATCTTATAAACAATTAGACGTTGTGGTGAACAATGCAGGAATGCTTAATGATCCTAAATGGGAAACAACTATCTCAACCAACATAGTAAGTGCTTTAAAACATATAATTACAACGTTATGAATCGTATTTTTATTAGGGTGGATGTGTTATTGGATCTTTACTCGGCGTTCAATACATGTCTAAAAGTTGTGTTGGTAGTGGTGGTCATGTTATCAATATAGCATCAACGTGCGGTTTAATTTGCTCATCCGGTTTGCCAATTTATAGTATGACCCAATCGGCCATTATAGGATTTGGAAGAGCTTTGGGTGATTCAGATCAATATGATCGATCTGGGGTGAAAGTGATCACCCTTTGCATCACTCCAGGTTTTTCCAAAATGAAAAGTGGTGCTGATGTAGACGAAAAATTTAATTACGAAATTTTTGATGATATGGAAAACATGATGGTTCAAAAACCAAAAGACATCGCGAAAGCTGTTATGACATTGCTCACAAAAGCGAACACTGGTTCTGTGTGGGTCGCTCGTACCGGTGAGCCGCCCTACGAAGCACGATTGCCTGAGCAAGTTGAAGATCTTAAAGTTGGTCATTAACCTAAAAAAAAAATTTGTGCGTTTACTTGTCTGAAATTATCGCGTAATCGTTTTGAAAATAAACGTCTGCTTTGTGATATTATGTTTGAACTTGAGTCTCAAAACGACCTACCTCGCTTGCGGTTAAATCTAATTTCAAAATTCCGGGGATTTTATTAAGTATTTTCGGTAAATTAATTAAAACGATAATTATTTTTAAATAGAAATTTATTACATCATTAGTTCCGATCATTAAATTTAATTATGAGATTGCTCATAATTCGCTTGAGGGACGTTAACAAATTAAAAGATTTTTGGTAGTTTTAATTAAGAGGTTCATTAAAAAAACTTCGATAAACAAACAAAACAGGATTACAATTTGACATACTTTGTTTTAATCTAATATATGAAGTTGATATCTAATTTAAATTAAGTTGCTTAACCCATTGTTTACCTTTTACAAGTAGCAGAAGGTAAGCTTTAAAATCTTTGTGGAGTTTCTTCGACAATCACAACATCCTAAAATTACTTACACCTATGAAACCACCAAAAGCAGAAATTTCTGCTTTGGTTTGTGAAATGAGTGTTATCTCCGTTTGTAAGCGACCGCTTCTCCAAGTTGCAGGCCCTAATTCTCTAGTCGAAGCCCAGATATATCAAGAGGAAGTGTGTGATGAATTATTATGGAGACGTGAGATAAAGAAAATTAACTGGCTGTGTTGGGCTGAGTTGAGTTCCCAATCCGGTTCTTCATGCACATAATGCTGTAGTCTGTACAAACAAAGTATTGGTGGTTGAGAGTTCAGAAAGACGTGTACTATTATCATCACTTTGCAATGTAGTCATGTGACACTTCCAAACCCAACCCGCTACAAAACAAGACTTGAGTGTATACACGAGATCTAACCAATCATATAGAGTTGGTTAGCCCTATTTGGTCTACAAAAGCAATATAAACGATGTTTATAACAACTACTTAACCCGCTACAAAACAAGACTTGAGTGTATACACGAGATCTAACCAATCATATAGAGTTGGTTAGCCCTATTTGGTCTACAAAAGCAATACAAACGATGTTTATAACAACTACTTAATATGACATTTGGCCAAACACTTTATAATACTTATGACTATCTTCACATTTTAAAAGAGACATAGTAAATCACTTTCTTTTTACATTGCTTTATAGCAGTGTAGTCCACTAATTTTTGATCAAGATCGACTTTTTATATAAATGTCTTGCCAAGATCGACCGAAGGGTTTAACGTAACCTTCCTTTTTTTTGCTCTGATTCCCAGATATATGTAGATATTTCAGCTTCATGATTTTTTTGGCAATCGACGTTATGGTCACCACTGATTTAGAGCTTATTATAAATAAAAAATGGTAATAATTGCGTTCAATCTTTTATGGATCTAGTCTTTATGGTCCATTACTAAGGTTTTATGTATAAAAAGTATTTTCCCATCGCTTTTAGTTTTTGAGTTATAATTGAGTTAATTTTCGAAAATCAACAATTTTGATGTTTAATCGATTTAGAGCTTATAAATAAAAAATAGTAATAATTGTGTTCAATCTTGTTATGGATTTAGTCTTTATAGCCCATTACTAAGGTTTTATGTATAAAGAGTATTTCCCCATCGCTTTTAGTTTTTGAGTTATAATTGAGTTCATTTTCGAAAATCAACAATTTTGATGTTTAATCGATTTAGAGCTTATAAATAAAAAATGGTAATAATTGGGTTCAATCTTGTTATGGATTTAGTCTTTATGGCCCATTACTAAGGTTTTAAGTATAAAAAGTATTTCCCCATCGCTTTTAGTTTTTGAGTTATAATTGAGTTAATTTTCGAAAATCAACAATTTTGATGTTTAATCGATTTAGAGCTTATAAATAAAAAATGGTAATAATAGGGTTCAATCTTGTTATGGATTTAGTCTTTATGGCCCATTACTAAGGTTTTATGTATAAAAAGTATTTCCCTATCGCTTTTAGTTTCTGAGTTATAATTGAGTTAATTTTCGAAAATCAACAATTTTGATGTTTAATCGATTTAGAGCTTATAAATAAAAAATGGTAATAATTGGGTTCAATCTTGTTATGGATTTAGTCTTTATGGTCCATTACTAAGGTTTTATGTATAAAAAGTATTTCCCCATCGCTTTTAGTTTTTGAGTTATAATAATTGAGTTAATTTTCGAAAATCAACAATTTTGATGTTTAATCGATTTAGAGCTTATAAATAAAAAATGGTAATAATTGGGTTCAATCTTGTTGTGGATTTAGTCTTTATGGCCCATTACTAAGGTTTTATGTATAAAAAGTATTTCCCCATCGCCTTTAGTTTTTGAGTTATAATTGAGTTAATTTTCGAAAATCAACAATTTTGATGTTTAATCGATTTAGAGCTTATAAATAAAAAATGGTAATAATTGGGTTCAATCTTGTTGTGGATTTAGTCTTTATGGCCCATTACTAAGGTTTTATGTATAAAAAGTATTTCCCCATCGCCTTTAGTTTTTGAGTTATAATTGAGTTAATTTTCGAAAATCAACAATTTTGATGTTTAATCGATTTAGAGCTTATAAATAAAAAATAGTAATAATTCGGTTCAATCGTGCTATGGATTTAGTCTTTATGGCCCATTACTAAGGTTTTATGTATAAAAAGTATTTCCGAATCGCGTTTAGTTTTTGAGTTATAATTGAGTTAATTTTCGAAAATCAAAAATTTTGATGATTAATCGATTTAGAGCTTATAAATAAAAAATGGTAATAATTGGGTTCAATCTTGTTATGGATCTAGTCTTTATCGCCCATTACTAAGGTTTTATGTATAAAAAGTTTTTCTTCATCGCTTTTAGTTTTTGAGTTATGATTGAGTTAATTTTCGAAAATCAACAATTTTGATGTTTAATCGATTTAGAGCTTATAAATAAAAAATAGTAATAATTGGGTTCAATCTTGTTATGGATCTAGTCTTTGTTGCCCATTACTACTGTTTTTTGTATAAAAAGTTTTTCTCCATCGCTTTTGGTTTTTGAGTTATGATTGAGTTAATTTTCGAAAATCAACAATTTTGACGTTTAATCGATTTAGAGCTTATAAATAAAAAATGGTAATAATTGGGTTCAATCTTTTTATGGATCTAGTCTTTATGGTCCATTACTAAGGCTTTGTGTATAAAAAATATTTCCCCATCGCTTTTAGTTTATGAGTTATGATTGAGTTTATTTTCGAAAATCAACGATGTTGATGTTCAGTCGATTTAAAGCTACTAAATAAAGAACGGTTATAATTGGGTTAAATCTTTTTATAGATCTAGTCTTTATGGTCCATTACTAAGGTTTTATGTATAAAAAGTATTTCTCCATCGCTTTTAGTTTTTGAGTTATGATTGAGTTAATTTTCGAAAATCAATAATTTTGACGTTTAATCGATTTAGAGCAGTAGTGTCCACTAATTTTTGATCAAAATCGACTTTTTATATAAATGTCTTGCCAAGATCGACCGAAGAGTTTAAAGTAACCTTCCTTTTTTTTTGCTCTGAAGCCCAGATATTAGATATTTCAGATTCATGATTTTCTTGGCGATAGACTCAAAACTGCTTTGCGATCGATCAGTCGAACACGATCGACGTTATGGACACCACTGCTTTATAGGTATCAATCTTACTATCAGTCTCTTTCTAGTATCACTCGGAGGTTTCTTAATATACATTTTCTTGGAAACATTTCGCTAGAATCGAAGCGTTTTTATTTTCCAACCATCCATATCTTTATTCGGGTATTGTAACTATAGGAGCAGGTCTTTTAATAATAAAAATCTATAAAAATCTGGAAAACCATAAAAATCTTCAGTTTATATTTGGACAACTTCAAACATTTCAATAAATATTCTATGATTATTTTTAAGCGGTCGCACATTTGTGATGAGTACTATACACAAGTCACTTTTTTGTTGGTTTACAAACTAACAGTAATAAGTACAGGTTTTAAAACTAACATAAATAATTTACAACCACTTAATTTCAGCCATTTTTTAATTTCCAAATCCTTGCTTAATATCGTTTCAAATCCAGATTTATCGAAAAACCAGATTGTTACAGCTGTCAACTCACACAGCTTATGTCCTCATTTTTAGAACCATTGGCACAACGAATATTAAAAATTATCCATACACTGCTTCTTTCATATTAAGTCAAATTTCGCAATAGTGCCTTTCAATTAACTTACGTAGTGATAACGAATCCTTTTCGAATTAATAGTAATCGTGTTTACAATATTTGTTATGTGAATTTTATTTTTAATTAACCTTGATTTAATATTAGAATTTTATTTTTACAAGTTCATTTTAAAATTTTCCTACAACTTCTCCAAAAATCCTGTAATCCAATTATTGTCTATACATTATTTATATTAAATTATCGTCGATAATAAATACAGATTGATAAGATACGTAACCTTGTTGCAACCTTTTTACGAATTTTGTCTCATATTTGTCTCTTGATACAGCATGAAGCGAAAAATCGCTGTTATAGGCGCTGGCGTTATAGGTTTAACGGCGGCGTTAAAAATTCAAAAAGAATACGGAGAAAACATCGTTGTCACCATTTATACAGCTGATAAGAGTCCTAATACAACAGGTGATGTAGCCGCGGGACTTTGGGCACCGCATCTAGTACAAGATACTCCGGAAGATAAAATATTGTAAGTAAACAACTCTTAAATAACTTGATAAATAATTGTGATAATAGAAAATGGGCAAAAGAAACTCAAGATTTTTTCTGGAAATTATGGAAAGATGGTTATGCGCTAGATGCTGGTATTTCTTTACAACCCGTGGTAAATTTGTTATGTGATGATACAAGTATTCCGAAATGGTCAACAATTGCTATTGGATGTAATGAAATCAAAGGAAAGGAGTTGGAACGTTTTAAAAATGATCATAAAATTCCATACACGTAAGACTTAATAATCTTTTTTAATTCCTTTATGATTTATTTTTATTGCAGTGGAGGTTTTACTTTCACATCATTCACATGCGAATCAACAAAGTTTTTACCGTTCTTAGAAAACATTTTTATTAATAACGGGGGACAAATAAAAATCAAAAAAATTGAAAACTTCTCTCAATTGAAGGACTATGATGTTATTATAAATTGCACTGGGATATATTCTAAGATTTTAATGAGTGACAATAGCGTTAAAGCGATCAGGGGACAAATACTAAGAGTAAGAATAAAATTTTTATTTTTAATTTTTTTTAGATACTTTATTTTTAGGTTGAAGCATCATGGCAATTTCATACAGTTATAGACGATTCTGATGATGGCTGTTACATCATACCAAAGTAATTCGATTTGATTTCTCGAATAATGATGTAACTAAATATCGATTTTTAGTGCAAACTGTGTTATATTGGGTGGAACCCATCAATTAGATGATGAAGATACAAAACCAAGAATTGAAGATGCCACTCGTATAATAAAAGGTTGTAAACAGATGATACCATCTCTTCATGTAAGTTAGTTTAAATTTGCATCAATTAACACTACTATAAAGTATTTACCGTTTCTTTAGGAAGCGAAGGTATTGAGACATCAAGCCGGCCTTCGTCCAGGACGTGATCAGATACGGCTTGAATTAACAACGATTAACTTAGGTAATAAATTGGTTCCGGTGATCCACAACTATGGACACGGCGGGAGTGGCGTTACATTATGTTATGGCTGTGCAGGGGAAGTCGTCGATCTTGTAAAGATAGCCTTGACAAAGAGCAAGCTGTAATTGCGAATTAAACGTTGAGTTGATCCGAAATAATGGTGTAATAGCTTGTTTTGTTATTGAATGTCTCAATAATCTTGTGATGAGGTCGGAATTTATATTATCCCTTTTAGAGTTTCTACAAAGTGAAGCAGATTAAGTACATGAATAATAATTATGTATCATAAAATCGACTGTTTAGAAAAAACAAATTAAAATGAAAATTAATTCTTGTGTCTTATTTTGTGTTATTTTATGTTGTGCCTGCATTCATTTTGACTAGGTTTTGAGTTACCACATTATCAGCTTAATCAATTGTGTTAAAAATTGTTTATTAATTTAAGTAATATTCAATTATCTCAATTTAGTCTTGGGATACGATGTTGTAAAATTTGTTTCATATCTGTAAGAATTAAACATGCAGAGTTATATTTTAAAAATCATAAGCTCTATGACTATGGAAAATAAGAAATTATTTATAGTGCATTATAATCTTCGTTAAATTTGCTTTAAACTACTTTTCATTTTATAGCAATATCTCAATTAGTTTTCGAGATATGTAAAGATTAAGTACCCTAATATTTCAGTTTAAGGTTATGCAAGGTTGCGTTAAAAAAATCATAAATCTGAAATGAGGAGATTTGAAGAAATGATGTTCAAAATGTTGAATCTTAAATAAATTTGCTTCAAATTGCTTTTTATTTCATAATAATATCTCAATTCGTTCTTGAGATACGATTTTCTTAAATTGTATACAAAGTTGGATTTAAAAAAGAAATTAAGAAATTATTTATGGTGCATTAAATCTTCATCAAATTTGCTTTAAAATGTTCTTTATTTCATGATAATACCTCAATTCGTTCTTAAGATACGACTCTTTAAAATTTGTATTGCAAATCTATAACAATCAAAGATACAGAGTTGGATTTAAACAATCATAACAACGATGTTTTTGAAAAATTAGAAATTATCTTAAATCATCATTAAATCTTCATTAAATTTGCTGTAAACTGCTTTTTATTTCATAACGATATCTCAATTAGTTTTTGTGATACGTAAAGATTAGTTACCCTAACACTTATGTTTAAGATAATGCAAGGTTGCGTTCAAAAATACATAAAATTTGAAGATTTGAAGAAATGATGTTCAAAATAGTGAATACTAAATAAATTTGCTTTGAATTGCTGTTTATTTCATGGTGATATCTCAATTCATTCTTGAGATACGATTTGTTTTAATTTCTATTTTATTTCTCTAACAATCAAACATATACAGTTGGATTTAGAAAATTATAATAACGATAATTATTGAAAACAACAAAATATTTTTGGCACAATACTAAGTAAATTTGTGTTAAATTGCTTTTTATTTGATGCTGATATCTCAATTTGTTCTTGGGATACGATTTTGTAAAATTTATGTTTCATATCTATAACAACTAAACATGCAGAGTTATATTTTAAAAATCATAAGCTCTATGACTATAGAAAATAAGAAATTATTTACAGTGCATTAAAATCTTCGTTAAATTTGCTTTAAACTGCTTTTCATTTCATAAAAATATCTCAGTTAGTTTTCGAGATATCTAAAGATTAAGTACCCTAATATTTCAGTTTAAGGTTATGCAACGTTGCGTTAAAAAAATCACAAATCTGAAATGAGGAGATTTGAAGAAATGATGTTCAAAATGTTGAATCTTAAATAAATTTGCTTCAAATTGCTTTTTATTTCATAATAATATCTCAATTCGTTCTTGAGATACGATTTTCTTAAATTGTATTTCATATCTATAACAATCAAACATACAGAGTTGGATTTAAAACATCATAACAATGATGGTTATAGAAATTAAGAAATTATTTATGGTGCATTAATTCTTCATCAAATTTGCTTTAAAATGTTCTTTATTTCATGATGATATCTCAATTCGTGCTTGAGATACGACTCTTTAAAATTTATATTGCATATCTATAACAACCAAACATCAGAGTAGGATTTAAACAATCATAACAACGATGTTTTTGGAAAATTAGAAATTATCCCAAGTGCATTAAATCTTCATTAAATTTGCTTTAAACTGCTTTTTATTTCATAACAATATCTCAATTAGTTTTTGAGATACGTAAAGATTAGTTTAAGATAAGTTAAACACTTATGTTTAAGATTATGCAAAGTTGCGTTCAAAAATTTATAAAATTTGAAGATTTGAAGAAATGATGTTCAAAATAGTGAATACTAAATAAATTTGCTTTGAATTGCTTTTTATTTCATAATATCTCAATTCATTCTTGAGATACGATTTGTTTTAATTTGTATTTTATTTCTATAACAAACATATACAGTTGGATTTAGAAAATTATAATAACGATAATTATTGAAAACAAAAAAATATTTTTAGCACACTAAATCTTCTTCAAATTTGCTTTAAGACGTCGTTTATTTCATCCTTATATCTCCATTCGTTCTTGAGATATAGTTGTTTAAATTTCTAAAACCTAAAATCATCATACATGTTAAGTTGGGCCTAAAAAATCGTAACAACGAAGTATATGGAAAATATGAGTTTGTAGCACATTTAATCACACATCATTATGTCACAATTCGTTCTTGAGATACAATATTTAAAATTTTTATTCTTAAAATCTACAATAATCAAATATGCCGAGCTGAGTTCTAAAAGTAATAACAACTATGTTTATGGAAATTAAGAAATTGTTTATGGCACTTTGAATCTGCATTAAATCTGCTTTAAAATGCTGTTAATTTCGTCATTACATCTCAAGCTGTTCTCGAGTAGCGCTCTGTTCTTGATTGATGTAATAGTGTAGTAGTTCTAATTTTTAGTCCTTTTTGTAAATAACTTGTCAGATATTTATATCTTATGAAGTCACTGAAATCTACAGCCCCAAAAAGACTCTGATAATGTAGACTGGTTTTGATCTCACTTAATATGTCTCTCTTAGTCTACATCCTTAGTACCAAGTCTTTTTGCCAGCCTGCACAACAATTGCACTCATGTATTATGCTCCTATGACATCCAAATTGTTTTCTTACATGAGTTCTAACTTTTACTCATTTCATTATCATTGCTTTTGCGAATAGAGATCCTGAATTTCAATTCAAACGTCTTCTATGTTTTTTGCAACATACGTTTTTGTTATCAAGCTTTTTTACACTCTCTTCTTTACTTCTCCATTCCATTGCACTTATTTCTGGTCACTTATTAATTATAAAACCTTTAATCCAAATTTATCCCAAAATTCATGAGAACGTCTCGAACACTAGCAATTAGTTCAACGTATTTATTTTGGAACCCTTCGCAAGCAACAAAGATTTGTATAATTGATTTAATTGTAATTGAGTTGTAATAATCAATACTAAATACCTATGTCAAGTATTTACAATATTTCTTAAAAAATTTGATTTTAATTTTATAATATCCATAAAATACAATGGTTATTAAATGTGCATTATTTGTGTTTAACTATCGCCAATACTAAATATAGATTGATAAGATACTTAACCTTGTTGCAACCTTTGCAAGATTTAACATTGCTTTTTGTATTATCTCATTTAGTTTCTTGAAACAACATGAAGCAAAAAATTGTTGTTATAGGCGCTGGAGTTATAGGTTTAACCACAGCGTTAAAAATCCAAAAAGAATTCGGAGAGGACATCGATGTCACTATTTATACAGCTGATAAGAGTCCTAACACAACAGGTGACGTATCAGCGGGACTTTGGACACCGTATTTACTACAAGACACGCCAGAAGATAAAATAATGTAAGTAAATGATTTTTAAATGTTTTCATAAATAATTTTTGTCTTAATAGAAAATGGGCAAAAGAAACTCAAGATTTATTCTGGCTGTTATGGAAAAACGGGTATGCTTCAGATGCTGGGATTTCTTTACAACCCATGATATATTTATGGTGTGATACAACAAGTCTTCCGAAATGGTCAAAAATTGCTATTGGATGTAACGAGATTAAAGGAAAAGAGTTGGAACGTTTTCAAAATGACCAAAAAATTCCTTACACGTAAGTTTTAATAATTCTCATGTATTCGTTTTTGATGTTTTTATTGCAGCGGAGGTTTTACTTTCAATTCTTTTATATGCGAACCAAAAAAATTTTTGCCATTCTTAGAAAACATTTTTATTAATAACGGGGGAGAAATAAAAATCAAAAAAATTGAAAACTTCTCTCAATTAAAAAACTATGATGTTATTGTAAATTGCACCGGGATATATTCCAAAATTTTAATGAAAGACGAAAGAGTTAAAGCAATTAGAGGACAAATTCTTCGAGTAAGAAATCAATTTTTGTTTGATTAGGTATTGATGCTTAATTTTTAGGTTGAAGCATCATGGCAGTTTCATACAATTATGGATAATTCTGATGATGGTTGTTACATAATACCCAAGTAATTTATATAGATTGTATTAATAATGATGTAATTAAATATTAATTTTTAGCGAAAATTGTGTTATATTGGGTGGAACGCATCAATTAGACGATGAAGATACAAAACCAAGAATCGACGATGCTTCTCGAATTCTAAAAGGTTGCAAACAAATGGTACCATCTCTTCATGTAAGTTGATTTTAATTTGCATCAAAAAGCACTACCATAAAGGATTTACCGTTTCTCCTTAGGAAGCGAAGATATTGAGACATCAAGTTGGGCTTCGTCCAGGACGTGATCAGATACGGCTTGAATTATCATCGACCAATATAGGTAATAAATCAGTTCCGCTGATCCACAACTATGGACACGGCGGGAGTGGTATTACTTTGTGTTATGGTTGTGCATCGGAAGCCGTCGATCTTGTAAAGATAGCCTTGACAAAGAGCAAGCTGTAATCATAACTTACATTAGTATAAGTAGTTATTAGAAAAGCGCTCGTAGTTCATTGACAATTATCGAGGCAAGTTTGCGTGAGATGGCGCTCCTTTAGGAACAGAATGCGGCCTATTCAACAGATGTAACATTTCGTCGGCAGAGAATAAAGGAAACGTTTGTTCGCATGGCATGTCGTCCTCTTGTCTTCTTCCTGACCGTATGAATCAATTTTCCGCTCGTTTGTTACGGTTGCAACGGTTCTCTCTGTATATCAACGTTTGACCGGGTTATTTGGACGTTAGTAAAAATTTAAAGAAAAATGTCGTACTTTTTTACCCATCCATATATTATTTTAAGCCAATTTTATTAAAAATAAATAAAATTTCACCATATGTACTAATAAGGTTATTGAACAATTATCTGAAATTAACATCTAAATTATTTGTTTCCTATCGTAAACTTAAATGGTACGATCACGCCGTGCCTCCATACTAAGTGCTACCGGCAAACTTTCTAATACATTTTTCAAAAGCACCCTAACCCAGTAGGCTAATTATGGTGAATGCGATGCTCCGGAACATGCAGTAATCAACATTTACGCCATCTGATTATAGAAGACAGCTCCACTTTACGTTTCAACGTAAATTACTTTGGCGACGAATAATGCGTGAAAATTACGACACTGTAACTTCTGTAACACGCATTCGCGTGCCATCTAAGCGAATGCACCAGCCTATTGATCTCAATATTCAAATTTGCTCCCATTTCACCAAACCGGAACGGTGTAATAGCTTCAAACAAAACGTAATCCGGATTATATCACCGTGAAATGTGATTATCATCATAAAGTTATCAATAATTTTTCTTTAATTTAAAGTAAATAAAATCGATTTTAATAACGTTTAATATAAGAAACAATTTGTTTATACCTGTACGTGTACGAAGCATAGAAGGAGAAAGTAAGTGGATAAAAATGTTTAATTTATGTCTTTTTTCTTCGACTCTGATTAAAAAAGCTTAATGTAACATCATGCTGTGTATGTTTTCAGGAAACACTTGAAAGAAAAGTAATGTAGCAACTGTATTTGTATAGTACTGTAATAATAGGTACCGTAATAGTGTTTGAATTTCAATTAACGAAATAATAAGTGTTTTATTGTTTTTAATATTTACAATTTTCCCTTTAATACATTCTACTATATACAGGGTGTATCAGGTATTAGTAGAAAAAATTTGAGGTTTTATTATATTTGAATGTCCCATTCTTTGTCCTTCTTAAGATATAATACGATAAAGTTAAGGGTTCACAAGTTTGAGTACTACTGGTTAATGAATTAGATTAAGTAGGCTTTGCTTTGCAATTTGTAATTTGTTTCTAGTTTTGTAATTTTGTTGTTTTAATACAATAAGCAAGTTTATTTATTAAAACCTAAATTTTTGTAAATTTTCACATTAAAGAGTGATAAAACAGAAGTGATAAATTTATTCGTATAACGTAAACAACCTCTAAATAATATCTCAAATATGACTTTGATGTGTCAAATTAAAGCTATATTACATAAACAAAGCCTGCCTAATATAATTATACAGCTGTACTTAAACTTTCAAACCCTTAACTTTATCGTATCATATCTTAAGAATAGCAAAGAATGGGACATTGTGTTATAAGAATTTTTTATTCAGAAGGAGAGACCTATAACCCCTCAAGTTGTTTCTACTTATACCTGATACACCCTGTATATATATATATACTATATACACGTCCAGATCCTCTACCTTCCTCCCCCCTTTCCACACCTTCGCCTCCTCGCCCCCATCATCCATCTTTTGCCCTCGCCCCCTCTCCCAAAATCTGCTTCCTGTCCATTGCTTCATCTCTTAGCTCACTACACCCTCTCAGCATGTGTTCCAGCGTCTCCCAATCCTCGCCACACAGCCTATACTATCTCTCCACATCGTCTGCCCAATACCTATTCCCCCTCTCCTCATTACCACAGCGGAATCTGGCCACCAATCTCTTCCCTTCATCATCCCCTTCCATCAACAAATATTTTGGCAGTTCCTCTGTCACTATCTCCCCATATCTTTCATTGTATCTTCCTTCTCGTATCTGTGACCTTCTTTCCTGCCTCTGTATATCCATGTCCCTATCTATCAGTTCTCTCCACATTTCACCTCTTTCCGCTATTCTGTTTTCGATCCCAGTTAGTGAGTATCCCACTCTTCTATAATATACTTCCCTGTCTCTTTGCCTATAGATCAGCCTCCTCTCCTTAATTTCCCTCCAGCACTCTCCCAGGATCCTGCAATGCGGTCTAGCTTCTAGCATTTCCTCATACTTCACTGCTCTTCTCCCTGCCTCCAACCTTACTGCATCCACCTTAACCTCCTCCCTCACTACATACCCTGAAGTCTCCCTTGCCAACCCTAGTACCCATCTCCAATATCGTGTTTGTATATCCTCCAGCAAACCTTGTTCTCTCCATCCCCATACTTCTGCGTCATACATCATTGTGCTCCTTACCAAGCCATCAAACATAACCTTTTTTTTCCTACGTCCCTCCCGAAAGTTCTTTCCACCTATCGCCAAACCTGTCCCATCACCGATTATTACTTTCTGCGAAACCATATCCCAGGTACGTGTACTGTTTCACTTGCTTTATCTCTCTCCATTTCCTCTTCCAACCTCCCCAGCAGTATCTTTGCATAAATTTTGAGAGTTGTGTCCAACAGAGTGATCCCTCTATAATTGCTCACAACCCTTTTACTCCCCTTTTTATACAGTGGGCATATTATCCCCATTCTCCACCTGTCTGGAAACTTCTTCCCCATCCATGTGTCGATTATTACCTTCCATAGTTTTTTCATCACCGTCTCCGTCGCCTCCAACCATACCTCATTCTGGATCTCATCCTCTCCTGGCGCCCTTCCCCTCTTCATACTGCCTCCATTTCTTCCAGTGTTATCTCTTCTCCTCCTTGCACCCCTCGCTCTCCCTCTCCCAGTCTTCTCTCTTCCACCCCTCCCAACAATCCCATGAAGTAGGTTCTCCATTCAGTCATTTTTACATCTCTGTTGATTTCCTCTCTTCCCTTCCTCATCCTCTTTAAATATCTCCATACCTCATTTTCCTCTTTCAACTCCTTAATCTTCTCAACCTCCCTTTCCTTCAGCTCCCTCTTCTTTATCTTGCATTCTTCTTTGTATTTTCTCCTGGCCTCTATGTATCTATCTATCTCTACCTCCCCTCTCTGCCACTGTCTCAATTTCCTTCTGGCTTCTCTCTTGGCCTCTCTACTTTTCATGATAATATAAGATATTCGGTAATTTCTTGTCAAAAGTAATGATTTTTCTTGATATTTCAGTACCAGCAACATCCAGTAGAAAATCAGTGACGTTAAATCAAGTTAATTGTTTAAATTAAAACCATTATATAAGCATAGTAACCATAGTCCAACTAAATATAATCATGTGGTTCAGATACTATTTTCTTTATGCATAAGAGGAGGAAATAATATTATTTATTAACCGTCAGAGTATAGTCGTTCTCCTCAACAAAAAAATAAGGCCTTATCACAGCTGTTTTCCAGACTGCAACCTAAATAGTTAATGAATAAGAGGAACACATTAAAATGTTACCGAAATTATGGTTATAGAATCGTCTCGACGACAAAGACACCAACCACGTTCAAAAACAGTCGAATTTTCTGCTGAACCTTGTTTCTTAGATTCAATGACAGAAATGCATACGCTTTGGATATATTTTATTTTGATCATAAAAAGGTTCTCTTTTGTGCAACTCCCACCCGAATAAATATGAGATCACATCAACTTCATAAACCAACGCGCAAACATTGCTAAGTACTACGCAGCCAATTGGCCACTCTTCAGAAAGCTATCTAGAAACATTTCCAAGGTACTTCTAATTTAGTTCCATACTATGGCAAAAACAGCCATACAATTCGCAAACCGTGTTCATATGACGATTCCATCAATATTCGATATTTTGTTTTCCTAAAAACAAAAAGAACTTTCTGATGTGTGTCAAAATCGTGCTAATGTATTGAAAACACATCTAGAGAATTTGATAACGGCAACACAAATTAGCAACATCAAATTTCAATGAATCAAAATGGTCAAAGATATCTCTACGATACTTATCGGCGTGTGTCAAAACGGTGCAATCGATTTGATACGTACTGTGTCTTTTACGAAAAGGCAAAATAAGATAATAACATTAAAGGAGATGATTTCCAGAATTCAAAGACATTGGAATACTTAAACAACTAATTGGAGTGACTCAAAATGGTTCTAATAGACTCAAAAATCCATATGATACTTAACGAGGATATAATACAAAAGAAATTGGTTAGAATTAGACATCAGAAAATAGAGAAAGCTTGTTATGATAAGTAAATAAGAAAGGTTATCACAAAGGCAAAACTTTGGCAAAAATATTTTTTTGAAAGTTTCAAGACTTTTTCTCTTTTTTGGTGCCACAACAAGTCTCCGCAACGTTGGCAATCACATCGGAGGGGAAGAATCTAAATACTTGTTGGGCACTTTTGCAATGACATTTGCTTCCATCCAATTCCTGCTGATCAAGCTGATGGATTTAATATCTGCCTCCTCTATAATATGCCCTAGGTGTGATATTTTTCTGATCTTAATAGTTTTAAATAATTTATGAACAATATTTGCTCTATTTAATATTGCTTCGTTGGTCTGCATGGATGTCCAGGTTATTTGAAGCATACTTCTACATCTTGAATGCCTCCAGATGATTGATCGTGGTAGCCTTTAGAATCCAGATCTCAGCTCCATATAACAACACCGACCAGATATAACCTTTGATCATTTTTTCAGGCAATTTTACGTTTAAGTTGTCATTACAGAAGTATGATTTAATTGAGAGCTGTTTCAATTCTGCACTTAATCTCATTATTTGGATCTAGTTATTCTAGTATAAATTAGTTCACCACTGATCTTTATTCCAAGACTTTATCATTTAGAGCCCGTTTGAAAATCATATCATAGATCAGAGTAGATGTTGAGTAATAGCGGGGACAGAAAGCATTCTTGTCCATGTTCAAAAGCGTTCCTTGCTAAATTTTATCTAAAGCTTTTTCATAATCAATGAAACATACATAGATACCTTTACTGAATTATGTTTAAGGGAAAAAAGACCTCACGGGTGCCAAATTGAGTGAGTCATCTAGATTCCTTTCGCGTCTTCAATGTGTAACTCATCAGATTAATCAATTTGTACTCCCATGTTTATTCGGAAGTTGCATAAAAACAGACTATTGCCAGAGTTCTATTGGAGTATTGTGTAGTCTACTTGCGTTCTTGGTTTTGGCTGATTTATGGTCTTCAGTTTTTCTGAAGTCATCTCCGTATCACATGGATGATTTATTATAGGCCGAAAATGAGAGAAGAATAAAGAAGTCGTGTTGCTCCAAATCAATTTATTATTTATAAACCATGCAGTCATAAAAAAAAATTTTGAATTTCAAATCATTTTTAAATTTATTTATGTTCTTATCAAACTATTTTCACTAACTCTCTCTTTTATTATTATGTTTCAAAAACTTTCTAACTTATACTGTATGGAGGTAGATTCATTAATTTTATGGTATAAATATCGTTTGTTATCACTATAGAAAAAAAAAGCGGGTTGGTTTGATTTATCACAGCTAAAAAATAACCGTTACTTTTCAGTAGGTCAATTTCGAACTGTAAGAGACAAAATCTAATCTGTTGAAACAAAATACCGACTGGTTGACCGCAAGAATACGATGATACATCATCCGAATGATCAAATTGCGTGGCCAGTGGACCATTATACGGTATAATTGCCGCTACAGTGTAACAATTGTTCATTGTTCATTCGGAAGGAAAGAATCCATTAGCGGAAAATTTCGGACACAAACGAATTGTCCTGACAACGAGGTCGACGAAATGGATGACAGTGTCACAGGTCATTATGGATGGTTAACTTTGAATCGTGAGAAAATTCGGATTAAGTCATTTCGAAGAAGAAATACCAACAAATTATTTACGGTTTTTTTATTAGTTTACTTTTTTTATTCTTGTTTAATGGAGATGTCGAATAAAATTCGTCTACCTTTTTAAACTTTAGATAGTTTACACGTTTCATTGTACCACGGTAATAGAGAACCAACTGTTAAATCGGTGTGATAAAAAAATAATGGTGATGTTAATTGCGTCGTTTTCAACGATGACATCCTAATGAAAGGAATGTGCCAAGTGCTCATCAGGTGCGAAGGAGGTTAAAGAGACACCATCGATGGATTATAAGGCTCTAAAAGTGGGTATACGTGATAGTTTAAGATTTGCCATTGTGAAAGGCCAAGTCCATCACCAAGAGTATTGTTGATGGACATTCAGTCCGGATATTTACAGTTACTTTAATGTACCATCGTTTTACAAACCATAAAATTCTTATTAATTCGACCATATCTAATACACCTTTGTTATATAGTTGTAATGTAAGATAATTCTTGTACAAAATGTTGTTTTGTTATCTTGATGAATTATAATAATTATTGGGTTATTTCGAGAAAATTGCATTTTAAAATAGATAAGATTTTATACCCCGTTAGAACGTGATTAACATAACTTCAGAACAATGTAATGAACCATAACAATTACATAATCGGTTAAAAATTACGCATCTGCTCTTTTACTGGATCGTTCCTTAATTAATTCAAATTCTTTTCCTTGTCTACTTTGAATTAATCATAAAAAATTTTAACATCTGTTCTTCGCCGAGATTTAACAGCAACCTGTTAATATAATAAGTTTAAGCTTTAACGCTTCCGTTTGTACTTAGGGATACCAAACGTCATCTGCCACTAATTAGACCATCTGGTATCTTTTCGAATTTCACTACTAAAAATCGAACTTTAAGATTATAATAATTTTTATTTTTTAGCTTTTTCTTCGATTTCACCTCTCAGATTATTAGCATACAAGTTTGCGGTTAGATGCAGGTCGTATGTAGGCCATTGAACAGAAGTCGATCCATGATGGTGCTAATCGGAACCTATTCACCTAGAAACTACTAAAGTTTCCGGTAAATAAACAATTCCGCTCCGGTTTGAGTGGAAAAACGAACGCGAGCGGGCCAAACGTGAGAAGAAGACAGACTTAAAACAACAAGAAAAGTACAAACGTTACCAATTTTGTTTTGCGTGGTGGAGTAAAGGTAGAAGGGGTTAACTGGAGCGAAGAGTGGGCCCAGCAAAACGGAACAGGTCGAAAAATTGTTAGCGCGTGTCGGAGGACCTCCGGAAAAGTATGACGACGCCGCCTCCGGTAGCTTCCGCGGCGCTTGTGTACGTTCAAGAACTTCCAAAGAACAGTTTTCCTCCGGCTTCCTACTGACGAGGTCGTGTTCTTCTACGAGAACGTTTTTTGTACTTTGTAGTGCGGAACGTTGCGGTTTTTCTTCGCATGGAAAGAAGCTTTTTGAATCAATATTTGAAAAGTAAAAGGGAGGAAAGCGTTTACTTTTTGGAAAGAAAATCTTTTTGGTGATTTTATTTGGCATCATTCAATTTTTTACGATGGACCAAAAGGACTTTAAAAAATTCTTTACTGTTACTGTAATTGGATTGTTTATTCAGGTAATGAGAACAATTTTATTCAATATGTTAAATACGATTAGATACAAAATTAATCATTCTAATCTATAAACATGAGATTTAAGCTTTTAAGGATACTCAATTAATCATAGTTGATTGCTTTTGTATATTAATCAATCATTGATTTCATTGTTTCTATTGATAGAAAATGTATATATAATTATACAAATAATTAAATTGTAATTAATCGTAATTCCATGGTTAAAAACGATGATCAATTAATTAATTAAACTTCACAAAACTAAAAAAAAAGATTACTATAATTAATGATTGCTTTATATTTCATGGTTTAATAATATAATTGACACTCCCTGACATACTATTACTAAAGTAACTGCACATCTTTATAAGGTAAATTAACTTTCATAATGTTTCTTGTGGTTAAAATAAGAATATCCAATAAAATTACATATTTATAACCATACATCCTTGTTGGAACACAATCAATTTTAGTTTAAAACCTATAAATTGTAACTGTAACACTAAATATAACAATGTAAAACGGTAAAGTGACTCCATAAAAATGATGAGTACTTGCTATGAACGGAAAAGATGCAATTTTGCCTTTAAAAGGAGGTTTCTTGTAAGATGGATAAGAAAGGGTTTATGGTTCTATTTATTACACGTAAATTATTAAAACTAATTAAAATTAAAAAGTATCTACGAAAGGTTAAATTGATTCTATAATAATTCCTTTTTTATGTTATTTTTATTAACTCTTATTAATGAATTTATTGATTTTTATAATGCAGTAAAAGAAATTTTATCACCACTATTTCTAGAAATCTTTTAAAACACTTTATACTTAATATATCAGTGGTGTAAATAACGTCGATCGCAAAGCAGTTTTGAGTCGATCGCCAAAAAAATCATGAATCTAAAATATCTAATATCTGGGCCTCAGAACAAAAAAAAAGGAAGGTTACTTTAAACCCTTCGGTCGATCTTGACAAGACATTTATATAAAAAGATTTCGATTTTGATCAAAAATTAGTGGACACTACTGCTTTAAATCGATTAGCCGTCAAAATTGTTGATTTTCGAAAATTAACTCAATCATAACTCAAAAACTAAAAGCGATGGAGAAATACTTTTTATACATAAAACCTTAGTAATGGGCCATAAAGACTAAATCCATAACAAGATTGAACCCAATTATTACCATTTTTTATTTATAAGCTCTAAATCGATTAAACATCAAAATTGTTGATTGATGAAAATTTACTCAAAAACTAAAAGCGATGGGGAAATACTTTTTATACATAAAACCTTAGTAATGTGCCATAAAGACTGAATCCATAACAAGATTGAACCCAATTATTACTATTTTTTATTTATAAGCTCTAAATCGATTAAAGATCAAAATTGTTGATTTTTGAAAATTAACTCAATTATAACACAAAAAGTAAAAGCGATGGGGAAATACTTTTTATACATAAAACCTTAGTAATGGACCATAAAGACTAAATCCATAACAAGATTGAACCCAATTATTACCATTTTTTATTTATAAGATCTAAATCGATTAAACATCAAAATTGTTGATTTTCGAAAATTAACTCAATTATAACTCAAAAACTAAAAGCGATGGGGAAATACTTTTTATACATAAAACCTTAGTAATGGACCATAAAGACTAGATCCATAAAAAGATTGAACTCAATTATTACCATTTTTTATTTATAAGCTCTAAATCAGTGGTGACTATAACGTCGATTGCCAAAAAAATAATGAATCTGAAATATCTATATCTAGGCCTCAGAGCAAAAAAAAAGGAAGGTTACTTTAAACCCTTCGGTCGATCTTGGCAAGATATTTATATAAAAAGGCGATCTTGATCAAAAATTAGTAGACAACACTGTAATATATGTTCCAAGTCAATTTAATAGAGTAATTATTTTGATGAAAATCAATATAAGAGGTTTCCCCATAAGATCTAACCTGGATGTCGTGTCAAGTGTTAGTTCTAGTTTTAGTTCAATAAAAATATACAACAATCTAACGCTGAATAATAACTAAAACTAGAGCTAACACTAGCACTAGTACTAGTATTAAGTCTACAACTAGAAATACATGAAATGTTTCGGCATTCTTGTGGTGGTGAAACCACACTGACAACCATCTCTACTTACAAATTTCAGTATAAATTGGCGCTTTTGACAATACCGTGAAGTACTTTATTTTGAAACCTTTGTATTATAGCAACCTTTTTTTCTTCAGTTCACCCCCATAGCTGAATATAGGTTCCACACAGGCATCAAAATTTGCGTGTAGATACATGAGCCCAGTAACCAGTACATTTTATGACATTAATTTTTTTTCTTGTTTGATTCTGAAGGAAATAGTTTGAAAATCATAATGGCAAAACATAGACTCAAAACACACTGATCGAAATAGCAGAGCAATGATCTATGTCCTAGACATAGCAATAGTAATATAAATAAGAAGATGGCTAGTCAAAATACAAATGACTCTTTTTAACATGAATATAAAATTTTATTACATTTTTATGATTTATGATGGAAATAATGCAAAACTCTCAGCCCTTGAAAACATTATTAATAACTTGTGCAATTTAAAATTCATAAGTGAAATGGAAAATAATTTTAAGCTCAATTACCTTGACCTAGAGATTGAAATAAACATCACAACATCCAATAACTTATCCTTTAACATTTACAGAAAAGACACTGCCATAGAACTATTATCCTATAAAGATCACATAACTGCAATAAACATAAACTCACCACGTTCAGATTTCTTTTTAACAGACTCCATACATTGCGCCTTAACTTTAATAACATTACAAATAAACTTTTCAAAATCTTAAAAATGTTTTAATAGTGGCTATATCTGAAAGACATGCAGGAAATTTATAACAGTCTGCCAAAGTTTGATTAACAAGTTTATGTACCCCCACTCTAATCAACAACAAACTTACATTTGGACTTACAAGTTGGAAATGTCAGAATAATCCTTTTAACAAAATCAGAGCCTATATGTACTTGTGATGGAATGATGTCTCTTTCTTCAAGAATTGATGTTAATCTTTTGAGCACTAATTTTTCAAGTATTTTTGACATTACTGGTATCAGAGAAATTGCTCTGTATGAGAAAACATCGTTTGGTTATTTGCCTGATTTAAGTATCATAACGACCTCTGCAATTTGCCAGAAAGCTAGGACATATTTTAGCTTAAGGCAGCATGATACATGTTTATTAACTTCACGATTATCTTTCTGAGTAGTTGTTTAAGTAGAACCGAATCCCAATGCTTTTGTATTTAAATTATACTTAATTTCGTGATTTACTTTCTTTGGTGATAAAAATTCTATCCGTTCTGGTTCGCTAGCAGTCAGCGTCATGTATTACAGATTTGTATTTGAAATGCACATATTTGGTTGAAAGGTTTTTTTTCTGGAAAGTCTGCAAAGATGTTGTGAAGAGTTTCTTGCTAAAGATTCTTTCTTTAGAAGAAACTTGGGTTTCTTCTCTTATTGGACCATGGAGGAGTATATTTAGACTTTTAGTGCTTTTTCACAAGGAATAATCAATAAACGCGTTATACACGTTTAGATAGAAACTGGCTGCTACTTGATATAGAGGAGTTTATGAACTTTACCCACTATTTTATTTAATTTATTCTCGCGAATCCCTTGTGATTTGCCATTGTACACGAACACGTCTATTTTTACTTATTAACTCTCTTACCTCGAGTGGGTAACAGTTTCCGCTCTTGGATTTTTGGCAATTTTCGGAATTTCAACAGAAGTCTTCAGTGAACCTCTTGCGTTTATATTTTCTTCTGAGAAGGTTTTAAACATGTTATGCTTTGTCATCTGAGTTGTCAAAATAAGATTTTCTTCTTTTTATGATGTTTCGACTTAGGTACTGCCATAATTATTGGAAAATGGTCAGAATCTAAATCAAACACGGGATACACGTAGTGTATCGTTATGTTGTGGCAACCCATTGGCATTCCAAGTCATGACACGAAGACTATTGGCAATTGGTTTTCTAACTTGTACCTTTGTTGTTGATGACTCGATCTTATCAAGCCTAATAATAATAGTCTTGGTTATCTCTTCTTCTTTGTTTAATTTTTCGTCAGCCGCAATCTCTGATAAATATCTATCGCATCACTTGCATTGTTACTTTTCTTTGCTTCGCATGGTTGTCATTGAACATTTTCCGACTGAGAACTTGACTTTATTTTTGTTACGTACGTATACGATTAAATAAAAACTAGTTTGATTTTCTGGTTTCTTGTATTTTGTCGCTTTAGATAGGGAGATTCTTTGGAGAGACTTGATTTCTGATGAATTTATTCAATTCACTTTATTACTACATTCAAGGAATCTATATCCAATTTAATTATACGTTTTAATAGACGCACACATAAGCCGGAAGATTCTTGTTCTCCTTTTATATCTAAGTTTTGTTTTTTATGCATCGTAAATGAAGAAACGTTTCCATATTTTATTACATCTTTCTAATATTTCTTTCTTAATTTATTCCTAATTATAACTGTTCTCTTATAAAGATTTTATGTTGTTTTTGTATTTATATATTACTCTATATGTAGAGCAAAGTGATTATCTGCTTTTAATAACAAGATTTACAACGCATAATATATAAGAAAATAGCATTGTTACTTATAATCGTGTAACTAACAATATAAGTTAATATTTCTCAATCACTTTCAAAAAGTCAAAACATTTATGTAGTATTCCGTGATCCACGTTAGTATATAATCACGCTGACTTTAATAGTATAAAGATGTCCATTTAAATACAACCTCAAATCTCTTATTTAACGGTTGTGATGTAAGCCAGCGTCTTAATACATTTTATTATCATATAAACCACATTATTAATGATTCTGTTATTCTGTTCCGCATATCATCTGCAGTAAACACCGTTATTAAATCATTACTAAAGATATTAAATTAAAGCGTTTAAAGAAATAGTGAAGATTTATAAAATTCTTTTCAAATCTTACGTTGATCTAAAATATTCATCTCGTGTCACCATGAAATCTATTTAATCAACGTGAAATCTAGTTTAATCGATCATTTATCGCGTATTTAGTTCCACGAATAAAATAAAAGCGGAAAGGTACACTAAAGACGTCTTGATATCATCAGTAGCCGTTGACCGTGGTTCACGGTTGATTTGCTTTTATCGAACGATCTGATATTGTTAATGATATCTTATATCTTTGATAGATATCAAGGTATTAAAAGAGAAATTACTTTGGTTCAATGTTGTGTAAATATTTATTAAAATTCAATATTCATCTGTTATCAAACAAATTTTGCAAAAAATCATTCATATCATAGGAACGATTAGCTTTACAACTTTTAGCTAAGAGTAGTAGCTGACGTAAAATACCTCAAGTAATTCAAAAGTATACTCGAAATTATAATTTAGGTGGTGGAGTAAATGTCACAAGACGCAGAATGAAGTTATCTTGAAATTTAAAGTTGCCAGTATGTGTTAGGGCAAAAATGTCGGTAACTTTAAAGCGGTTGATGATATAACTTTTAACAAAGTGTACCTTTTTTATGTGAAATACTTTAAAGAATTCAAAATTGTATTCAAAATTATAATTTACTTGGTGTAGTAGATGTTACAGGTTGCAGAATGATGATATTCTCTATAATTGTGTTTATTATCAAAAAATCATTTATATCATAGGAATGATTAGCTTTACAACTTTTAACTAAATGTTGTTGACGTAAAATACTTCGAGTAATTCAAAAATGTACTCGAAATTATAATTTAGGTAGTTGAGTAAATTTCACAGGACGCAGAATGAAGTTATCTTGAGATTTAAAGTTACCAGTATGTGTTGGGGCAAAAATGTCGGTAACTTTAGAACGGTTGATGATATTACTTTTAACAAAGAGTACCTTTTTTATATGAAATAATACAAAGAATTAAAAATTGTATTCAAAATTATAATTTACTTGGTGTTGTAGATGTTACAGGTTGCAGAATGATGATATCCTCTATAATTGTGTTTATTATCAAAAAATCATTCATATTATAGGAACGATTAGCTTTACAACTTTTAGCTAAGAGTAGTAGCTGACGTAAAATACTTCAAATAATTCAAAAGTATACTCGAAATTATAATTTAGGTGGTGGAGTAAATGTCACAGGACGCAGAATGAAGTTATCTTGAGATTTAAAGTTGCCAGATGTGTTAGGGCAAAAATGTCGGTAACTTTAGAACGGTTTATGATATAACTTTTAACAAAGAGTACCTTTTTTATGTGAAATACTTTAAAGAATTCAAAATTGTATTCAAAATTATAATTTGCTTGCTGTAGTAGACGTTACAAGTTGAAAAATGATGATATCCTCTATAATTGTGTTTATTATCAAAAAATCATTCATATCATAGGAACGATTAGCTTTACAACTTTTAGCTAAGAGTAGTAGCTGACGTAAAATACTTCGAGTAATTCAAAAATACAATCGAAATTATAGTGTAGACAGTGGAGTAAATATCACAGGACGCAGAATGAAGTTATCTTGAGATTTAAAGTTGCCAGTATGTGTAACGGCAAAAATGTCGGTAACTTTTGAACGGTTGATGATATAACTTTTAACAAAGAGTACCTTTTTTATGTGAAATACTTTACAGAATTCAAAATTGTATTCAAAATTATAATATACTTGGTGTAGTAGATGTTACAGGTTGCAGAATGATGATATCCTCTATAATGGTGTTTATTATTAAAAAATCATTCATATCATAGGAACGGTTAGCTTTACAACTTTTAACTAAGAGTAGTAGCTGACGTAAAATACTTCGAGTAATTCAAAAATACTCTCGAAATTGTAATGTAAATAGTGGAGTAAATGCCACAGGACGCAGAATGAGGTTATCTTCAAATTTAAAGTTACCAGTATGTGTTAGGGCAAAATTGTCGGTAACTTTAGAACGGTTGATGATATAACTTTTAACAAAGAGTACTCTTTTTGTGTGAAATACTACAAAGAATTCAAAATTGTATTCAAAACTATAATTTACTGGGTCTAGTAGATGTTACAAGCTGCAGAATGATGACATGCCCAATTTCTGCGCTTTTCACCAAAAAATCTTTCAAATCTAGGGAACGGTTGTTGCTTCAAATGTAGCTTCTACAATTGAATTCAAAATTATAACTTGTTTAACGTAAAACAATGATTTTCAACAGTTTTAGAAAGAATTAGGTCTAATAGCAAGTAAATAACCAAGCTAAATGTAATTTATAGATAAAAATTGATCTGAAGTCACACTTTTCATAAGATTTCTCAAAGTTTCCATCGATTGATTAGTTAGGAGTGATCCTAATTTCCAAAAGAAAAATCTTCTTATTACACCAACTTATTTTTATAGTTACAGATCAGTAATTGTTATTCTCACTTAATGCTTTTGTCCAGAAATATACTTCTTTTTCGGGTTGACTTTATTCAAAACTTTATTTAGGGTTGTTGAAGGATAAATCTCAGAAAACGGAATTTGTATCTATTTTTTATAATATATCCAAGATCATCTCTTCATCATGTTTTTTACTTCCAAATCCTTCCCCATTCACTCCATCATCCATTCACTGTCCTGTTAGTTACCATATATCATCCCATGAAATTCTCACTACTCTTCTATAGAGTCTCATTTCGAAAGCTTCGAGGCTTTTTTGTGTTGTCTCGGTCAATGTCCACGATTCTACTCCATAGAACAGCAATGAAAAACTTTTACTGAGGAATCTGACTTTGATATCGATGCCAACGTTATGACTTTTGACCAGTTTATTCATCTGGTTGAAGGCGACTCTTGCTTCCTCTATTCTACACCTTAATTCCTGTGAATGGTCCTAATCGCTATTAATCACTGTCCCCAGGTAGGCGAGCTCAATCATACTTTCCAAACTGTCTCCGTACAAATTATCATGTCTTGGACTTACTAATATTGATCTCTAAGCCGTCTATGGCTTCCTCCAGCCAAAATCTCAGCCTAACCTGTGTGCATTGCGCATCGATATCTTTCCATAAAGCCAAAAAGTCTTCCCTATTCGTCTACCTGTATTTTCAGATATTTTGGAAATATTACCCCATAAAAATATATTGTATAGATTTATTAACACATAAATCTGCTTTAATTACTTTGAAACTTTTAACTGCTATTAAATCGATTTCGTCGATCGTAATTACAACTTAACCGTGATAATAACCGACGACATTACCCACGGTTTCGCTCATTAACAACGATTATAATTATTCAAATCGCATCCGATATTAAAACATTTAATTGCACGCGAACAGTTAAAGCCGGTAAATATACGGGCGGTGTTAACATCTAGGTCAATTGCTGAACTTGTCTACCACTCTTACATGACTTGTCAGTAACATAGGTAAGTGAGAAAATACCGTACCTATGGTTCCAATAAACCTCTAGCCTCAAGACTATTTAACTGTTAAAAAAAACAACAGTTAAATAATTTTAAGTGTTTTCTTACGTTAACATTAGCTTTATAACTGAGGATAAAAAGTAAAAATTAAATGCTCATTATAGGTGATTAGATAATGATCAGCATTTAATTTTCTGCTTTGTTGCGAAAACGAGAATTTAGCGATAAGCTTTGAGAGAATGGATGAAAAAAAATCTTTTTTTATTAATATGGAGATTATGTTCGGTTATTACCATAATCAAACCGAAGCGAAAACCGGCGATTACATATGTTAAATATGATAATTAGCGGCTGAATCTTTTGACCCCGTCTAGTACAAGAATAAATCAGTGGTGCTTTAGTGAACATCGACATGTAATCGGTATGTTCCACAACGGTATTCTAAGTCAGTTAATAGTTACATAACGTTACGATGACACAAACCTTCTAACGTAATAGGTGTCGTTTGTCAATGTTAAATGGGTCGATAAAACAATTAGAACATTCTTACTTTAAAGTCTAGACAGAAAATAAAGAAGACAAATTTATTTTTTATCATTCAACATTTTTATTCATTGGCACAGCTGGTATACAGCGTTGTGCCTCTTTCAACTTATTTTGTAGTTTTTAACTGTATATAAGGCATTAGCAGCTGTTGCATACAGTTCTCTTAGCATTGTATATTTCTTCGTTTTATATAATATTACATCTTCTTTGTGTTTATTTTTAGATAATAAATTACACATGATTCTGTTCATGACTTTGCTCTTATTAGTTAGAAATAGGTTTATAATTTTTCAATAACACTACTATAAAAAACGATATCGTAAAAATCCCGTTGGATTTAAAGATCGTAACCCTTGTTTTACAGCCTCCGCAGCTGTAAAGTAAGTTGGTTACTTTCCAACACAAAATTTACGGCACCTACTTCCGCAGACGATTATCTGTGGCTCAGCTATGCTATCTATCTTTTCGGCCCATATTCGCGACCTAGTGAGACGCACATTCACTTTTATCAATAAATCTATATGTTCAATTACATTTAAAACGTATCTGAACGAATGTAGAGTTTACAGTAGGAGTTAAAAGGTCAGGTATAATGATGAGATATGAATGTGTAAATAATAGCTAGATATGGTAAATGAAGTGGATAGATATTAATCTTGGTAGCTTTAGCGACGGCTCTCGGTGCCTCCTTTCCACTGTTGCCTGTCGTCTAACTTGATTTACGATGGGCACCGACCCAGCGGTTTCGCGGAAACATTGCCAGAGGAGATCTGGCTCACTAGGCCAGAAGACATTTTTTTTTATTTTCTGAACATGGAAATGTCTTCTAAGATTGCGGTCGAACCGCGAAATGGAGCGATTCGATAGTAAAAGATTTCGAAAAAAATTTAAATTGCGATCATTTCAATAGAATAAGAAACAGAAATCCAAAGAAATTTAATCAGCATGAATTGATGCGTATTGATATCTACTTAAATCGAAATGGCATTGAATTAATTTTCACTGAGAAAGTAGAAAGTTTTATTTTAGATTTTCTTAATAGAATTTAACAACACTTTATTTTGTAGCTTTTGCTGCCCCATAAAAGCAGTCAATTACGATTTTTACTGAAATGCCTAGTTAAAATGAAGTAGGCACTTAAACTATTTTGTAACAAAAGTTGTTTGATTAAAATGTAGCCAATATTCAAGTATTGAAACATCTCTAACAGTAACACAGAACCCATACGATAGAGAGTCTGGCCATAAATATTGCAATACATATACAACATGCCTTCACTGCGTTTCCGGAGACTTTCATGCGTTGCTTATTTTAACACTTCAATCTTTCCATACCGCTATTCGACTCAAACCAAAGCCTAGTAAAATAAAGTTAATAAGTCCAAAAAAACTACTCTTCCCCGGTGGTATGAATCGGCGACTCTTCCCATCAACTTCGATAAGTTACAAGATGTCAGCAATACTCTGAAATTTTTATTTTGGGTTAAAATTGGATCGCTATGGTAAAAGAATATAAACACTTGACGGCTTTCGTCATACCAAACTCAAGCCATAATGTTAATGAGTTACGAAAGTTTCTGAGTCTGTGGGCTTTTCTCTACTACACTACCATTCACTACTATTGACAGACTTGCTTTATGACAAGAAATCATTCAAATGGATGTCAGAAAGAAAAGTACCAACAACCTACAAAACCAGAGTCAAGGTCATTACAGTAACTCTGTATCAGGAAAAGGAAAATTGCAGGAAAATTATTGGAGTCAAGAGTGCTAAACCCAAGAAAATTATTATTTTGAGCAAGAAGCATTTTCGAACCTAACTGCAAAATCAAACCATGCCTCATAATCAAAGAACCGATAGATGTAGTCTGTTATGATTAAAAATTCCTTGCAACCAAAAGTCCAAACTAACTCGGTGGTTCTTTTAATGCAAGTATTTAAATTGACTATCCAATATGTGTTCGAAAAGAAGAAAAATTCCCGATGTTTTGAAATTATGCGATAACGTGAAGGAAACATCAGTTTTTCTGCTTTTGAGTAAGGGTGTTCGTAAACCGAGAAGACAGTTCGTTGACACCCCAGCACAAGACTAAGCAAGAATAGAAAAGAAAGATAAAAATACACCAATCATAGAACACAATCATAAGATTTCTTTAAGAACATTCACCCCACATTACAATGGTTAGACGATGATGCAGCATACAACATAGCTTACAGCATACGGATGAGCCCAACTTCAAGGCGCGTGATGCTGCAAATATTTGTAAATAATTTTTCTTATATTAATAAAAGAGAAATAAATATTTGAAAATGTTTTCACCACTTTTAGACTTCAATTTCTTCTTCAACCTCTTAACCAGAAATCTTTTTGCAAAATCTTCTCCATGAAATGAATAAGCACAACTCCAATTAAAATACCTTCATTAACTGTATCACAAATGCAGTTGCTCCATCAACGTATTATTCGTTGTCTCAGCTTTTCCATTGAGTTGTCCAAATAATGTTGTGGTTTGTTGTGCTTTTCTGCAGATTTCACTCACAATTCTTTCACATTCTGTACAGTTTTTAGATTAAGATTCAATCTCGTTTATGTTAACATTGTATCTTTATTAACTTCATTCATAAGTATTAAATGTATATAATCCAGTATAATTCGTTTGCCCTGACATTATCATCCTTTCAACTTTAACTATTTTTGCGTAAGCATCTTTAAATATTACCTTATTACTATTTTTTGTTACTTTCGATACAGATTATTTCTTTTAAATTGCTAACTGGAATGCTACTATTTTGCAACTATTTTGAATATATTTCAAATGCAAAAAAGTAGTCCTTACAAACTTTTTCTATATTGCTTACTCTACTTATTTCAAACGTTAATGGTTTTAGTCTCGCTACGCAAATAATCCGTTCATTTTAAAGACTTTTCACGCACTGTTGATCGGTAAAATTTTTCTATCTTGAATATTTCTATTAAGTTTCAATGAGTTTCTAGGTAATAAAGTACAACTAATGTATATTTTATACAAGAAAACGATTCTTACATAGAAAAAAAATTAAATTAAACAAAGAATTTTAATTTTCCTTTTTGTAAACCTAATTAGATTTCTTAACAAATTTGTTTTTTTAATTCTCTTTTGATTCTTATTATAGATCAGTGTAGTCCACTAATTTTTGATCAAGATCGACTTTTTATATAAATGTCTTGACAAGATCGACCGAAGGGTTTAAAGTAAGCTTCCTTTTTTTTGCTCTGAGGCCCAGATATAGATATTTCAGATTCATGATTTTTTTGGCAATCGACGTTATGGTCACCACTGATTTAGAGCTTATAAATAAAAAATGGTAATAAATGAGTTCAATCTTTTTATGGATCTAGTCTTTATGGTCCATTACTAAGGTTTTATGTATAAAAAATATTTCCCCATCGCTTTTAGTTTTTGAGTTATCATTGAGTTAATTTTCGAAAATCAACAATTTTGATGTTTAATCGATTTAGAGCTTATAAATAAAAAATGGTAATAATTGGTTTCAATCTTGTTATGGATTTAGTCTTTATGGCCCATTACTAAGGTTTTATGTATAAAAAGTATTTACCCATCGCTGTTAGTTTTTGAGTTATAATTGAGTTAATTTTCGAAAATCAACAATTTTGATGTTTAATCGATTTAGAGCTTATAAATAAAAAATGGTAATAATTGGGGTCAATCTTGTTATGGATTTAGTCTTTATGGTCCATTATTAAGGTTTTATGTATAAAAAGTATTTCCCCATCGCATTTAGTTTTTGAGTTATAATTGAGTAAATTTTCGAAAATCAACAATTTTGATGTTTAATCGATTTAGAGCTTATAAATAAAAAATGGTAATAATTGGTTTCAATCTTGTTATGGATTTAGTCTTTATGGCCCATTACTAAGGTTTTATGTATAAAAAGTATTTCTCCATCGTTTTTAGTTTTTGAGTTATAATTGAGTTAATTTTCGAAAATCAACAATTTTGATGTTTAATCGATTTAGAACTTATAAATAAAAAATGGTAATAATTAGGTTCAATCTTGTTACGGATTTAGTCTTTATGGCCCATTACTAAGGTTTTATGTATAAAAAGTATTTCCCCGACGCATTTAGTTTTTGAGTCATAATCGAGTTAATCTTCGAAAATCAACAATTTTGATGTTTAATCGATTTAGAGCTTATAAATAAAAAATGGTAATAATTGGGTTCAATCTTGTTATGGATTTAGTCTTTATGGTCCATTACTAAGGTTTTATGTATTAAAAGTATTTCCCCATCGCCTTTAGTTGTTGAGTTATAATTGAGTTAATTTTCGAAAATCAACAATTTTGATGTTTAACCGATTTAGAGCTTATAAATAAAAAATGGTAATAATTGGGTTCCATCTCTTTATGGATCTAATCTTTATGGTCCATTACTAAGGTTTTATGTATAAAAAGTATTTCCCCGTCGCTTTTAGTTTTTGAGTTATGATTGAGTTAATTTTCGAAAATCAACAATTTTGATGTTTAATCGATTTAGAGCTTATAAATAAAAAATAGTAATAATTCGGTTCAATCTTGTTATGGATTTAGTCTTTATGGCCCATTACTAAGGTATTATGTATAAAAAGTATTTCCCCATCGCTTTTAGTTTTTGAGTTATGATTGAGTAAATTTTCAAAAATCAACAATGTGGATGTTTTATCGATTTAGAGCTTATAAATAAAAAATGGTACTAATTGGGTTCAATCTTGTTATGGATTTAGTCTTTATGGCCCATTACTAAGATTTTATGTATAAAAAGTATTTCCCCGACGCTTTTAGTTTTTGAGTCATAATTGAGTTAATCTTCGAAAATCAACAATTTTGATGTTTAATCGATTTAGAGCTTATAAATAAAATATGGTAATAATTGGGTTCAATCTTGTTATGGATTTAGTTTTTATGGTCCATTACTAAGGTTTTATGTATAAAAAGTATTTCCCCATAGCTTTTAGTTTTTCAGTTATAATTGAGTTAATTTTCGAAAACAATTTAGATGTTTAATCGATTTAGAGCTTATAAATAAAAAATCTTAATAATTGGTTTCAATCTTGTTATGGATTTAGTCTTTATGGCCCGTTACTAAGATTTTATGTATAAAAAGTATTTCCCCATCGCATTTAGTTTTTGAGTTATAATTGAGTTAATTTTCGAAAATCAACAATTTTGATGTTTAATCGATTTAGAGCTTATAAATAAAAAATGGTAATAGTTGGGTTCAATCTTGTTATGGATTTAGTCTTTATGGCCCATTACTAAGGTTTTATGTATAAAAAGTATTTCCCCATCGCTTTTAGTTTTTGAGTTAATTTTCATCAATCAATATTTTGATGTTTAATCGATTTAGTGCTTATAAATCAAAAACGGTAATAATTGGGTTCAATCTTGTTATGGATTTAGTCTTTATGGCCCATTACTAAGGTTTTATGTATAAAAAGTATTTCCCCATCGCTTTTAGTTTTTGAGTTATGATTGAGTTAATTTTCGAAAATCAACAATTTTGACATTTAATCGATTTAGAGCAGTAGTGTCCACTAATTTTTGATCAAAATCGACTTTTTATATAAATGTCTTGCCAATATCGACCGAAGGGTTTAAAGTAACCTTCCTTTTTTTTTGCTCTGAGACCCAGATATTAGATATTTCAGATTCATGATTTTCTTGGCGATCGACGTTATGGACACCACTGTTATAGATAGACCATACATGTTGTTAATTATCTTAAAAACGATATCTATTATTGCGATCACGTTTGAACGACGGATTTTACAAGTAACACTTTATCTTAACACCAAATGGTACTGGTATTAAGAAACTTATCGCTGACGGTCATTCGTTTTTAAAACCGAACTCTTTAAACGTTTCCCAGGAGACAGTTAAAAGGAAGACTGTTATCCGAGATGTTTTTTTTTTCGAAGTAGCGGTTCGAACACACCGTATACTCTTCAATCGCGAAGTTAAAAGTGAACTCGTTCGTTTTTCTTTCAACAAAAAGGCGTGATGACATCTGCTTCGAGTGGTTGTTGATTCTGGTGGGTTCTTCTCGTGATGTTTTTACCGTGAAACGACCGCCAAACGATTATTATATAACAAATTGCGACAACACACCGTCACTAAAGAATACAGTTATATTATATTGAGTTATATTGAGTTTTAAACGGCTTTATGATTGCGTGTTACAAAGTTTGATTTAGGTTTATCGCCATAATAAATTTTACAAATTAATCTATTAGGAATGTGGGTTTTAAACAACTATGATAATTTTATGGTGACCCAATAAATAGTAGAATAAATAATGTGCGAAGTAAATAAAGTAAATCACGGTCATGTTCTGATGAAGACTAACTGCAGTGAGTAAAACCATTCGATGCTAATGACGACACCAAGTGGAAATCTGCTTCAACATACCTAACTGTCCCATTATCCCGTTTCGAGTCAAATAAGGCATTTTCTTCTTCTTCCACTTCTTCGGTTTCAAAACGAGTTATTAATTTATCGAACGGTGAATAAGTTAGCGGATCTTCTTATAACCTTACAGACGCCAGACGGGATTGATTAATGTACAAAAAAAATCCGGTCAACAGCTTTAATCAATTGGCATGACTCAATGATTCAAACAAAAACTTTGAAAAGTAAACTTATCCTAAAATTTAATCATAACACTTTAAGTAAGAAGTTAATTTAATAAAATTACTTAAATTTTCTTGCAATTTCTTAACGGAATTGAATACTAAATTACTTGAAAGCCGAAGATTTCCGCGCATTATTGTACGCAAAAATCTTTGGAACGTTATCCAGAAGTCATTAGATGTAATGAGCTATTGGAGTTTCAATAATAGCATTTCTGCTAAATCACGATAAATGCTTTCGCTAACTCTCGTGATTTCATTTCAAAGGAATTTGAATGAAATGGAAAATTTGCATTGATAAAATTATTTTTTATTCAATTTAATTTAATTTCAATTTTTTGTTTCAGGTTTTAAATGCCCAAGATTATGAAGGTGAGATTCAATCAATTAAAATACAATACATATAACCTCAACATAACGATCCCCGCTAGTGTTAGTTCTAGTTTTAATTGTTATTCAGAGTTAGATTGTGGTATATTTTTCATTGAAAAACTGAAAATAGAAATAGCCCAGGTCCTGATTTAATTACGAATGAAATGTTAAAGCCGGTGGATAAGCACTTTATGATCGACTATTCACACTTTTTAATAAAATCAAAAAACAGGCAGGTCTTTTAGTAGTAGCAGAAACAGTATATGGGAAGTATCACTTAATAGAGAAGGAGATAGTAAAAAAAGAAAAAGAATGGAAGGAACTGATGAGGATACAGATGAGTTGGAGGAGATAGACAATACGCCTACAGTTGCTCGTCTACATACGATCTTGGCAAAAGATCACAACACTGATCTAGGCCACCTATGCAAACAAGACGGTAAATACACTGAGGATGCTAAGGAATCGTTGGAGCTCTTACTGAATACACACTTCCCTTCCTCAAAAGTCTGCCCCCACGCAGATGCCGTCCCTGAAGTAGTGGACATAACGAGTCCATCAGGTAGGGTTCGCAGCATAGCTGGGAACATTTTTACACCCAACAGAGTAAGGTGGGCTATTTCTAATTTCAAGCCCCTAAAATCGCTTGAAGGAGATGGAATTCTGCCTATTTTTCTGCAAAAAGGCTTAAAAGACCTCCTCCCAGTAATAATATCCCTATATATAGCTAGCTACAGCCTTAGCTATATACCCACACTATGGAGGAATGTAAAGGTGGTCTTCATACCTAATAGATCAATACCTTAGGAATGGAGTGTTTGTCACTAATTCACTCCACCCTAGCCAACATGCTTACCAGAAAGCAAAATCAATAATTACTGCTCTCCATGCTTTGACTAGCACTTTAGGGGAGGCAATTGCAACCAAAGAGATAGCCCTATGTGCTTTCATAGACATAGAGGGTGCTTTTGATAACACCTCCTATAAATCCATAGAGAAGGCTCTAAACGTAAAAGACATACATCCGTCGACAATCAAATGGTGTATATCCATGTTAAAAGCAACGGGGAGTGCTATCACCTCTATTATGGTGCCTGGTAGTTGATGACTTGATGAACACCCTAACAAAAAATGGATTCAAGATTCAGGGGTATGCTGATGACCTGGTAATCACAATCCGAGGTAAATATGATACAATCATAACTCAACTAATACAGAAAGCCCTACTACTCACCAGTACTTGGTGTAGAAGCAATGGGCTCAGCATCAATCCAAATAAATTCAAAATAGTCTCTTTCACTCGGAGAAGGAAGCTACAAATAAAAGCACCCTGCATTGAAAGCAGAACTATTAACCTCAAAACAGAAGTTAACTACCTAGTGGTATACTAGACAGTAAACTAAACTTTAACTCATACTTAGATAAGGTGAGGAGAAAGGCCACCATGGCAAACCAGATCTGCCGCAAACTCCTAGGAAGGAACTGGGGTCTCAAACCACGAATCATTGGGCCTACGTAGTAATAATCAGACCCATGGTCGCCTACGCCTCATTGGTTTGGTTGCCAAAAACAAAACATAAGACAGCACAACAACTGGCACAAATCCAGCGGTTAGCATGTCTTATTATAACGAGTGCAATGAGATCTTGTCCATCTGCTTTGGAAGCCTTGCTCGGTCTCACACCACTCCATTTATATATACAAAAGGAGGCAGCTTCAAGTGCCTTATCACTGAAAACAGTTTCTACACTCAAATTGATGCAGGGTAACCTCAGAGGATACCTCGAAATCCGCAAGGACCCATGTCTAAATCACCTGATTGAAATTAAAACGGACCTTATACCGACAGAATACAACTTCAACCAGCCGTATAAGGTCATATTTAGAAGCAGGGATGATTGGACAAAGGGTGGGCCTCAATTAAAAAGAGAAGCCCTTGTCTGGTACACAGATGCTTCAAAGACAGTTGAATCTGGAGTAGGCATGGGAATTAGTGGATCAAATAACCGCATGAAATTACTCCTTAGCTCGGACAGAACCATTTTTCAAGCAGAAATAAACTTCTGCATCGCTTAGAACCTACAAATGGGACAGAAAGGTGCATCCATAAACATTTTCATAGACAGTCGGGCCGCCTTAAAGGCAATTCAGGCCTACACGTGTGACTCCGCACTGATCAGAGATTGTACCAGCAACCTGAGAGAACTCGCTAGGGGCAATGATGTTACCCTATGGTGGGTTCCCGATCACAGCAACATTGAGGGCAATGAGAAGGCGGACAAGCTGGCCAAAGAAGCAGCGAACACGCCCTTCATTGGACCCCAACCTGGCTGTAAACTACAAAAAAAACACCTAAAACAAATAATCATACATGGTGTGGATCCTTGTTACCAATATATATATATGAAATAATTAGAAGTATATCTTTTGCTTTTATTGGTATTTTTATTGTAAACTGTGCCTGACGCGTTTCGACGATCTACGCCATCTTCGAAGACTATCGTCTTGTTTTGTTAGGTTATGTAGTACATTTATAATATATTATTTCCTTCTTAGGTGCTAAGGTCAAAATGCTTCTTGCAAAGATTATTTTTAGTTTTTAATAACAAATGGGCTGGATTATTTATTTCTTGTATTATTTTTCTTCTTCTCGAGAGCGAACAAAATGCAGAAATGGCGTGTCTGACCATTTGTTATTAAAAACTAAAAATAATCTTTGCAAGAAGTATTTCGGCAAAACAAAACCAAAGATGTTTTATGCCTCAGCAAAGGGGATCTAAGGACGCTCTCAGGTTACCTAAAATGCACCCCTAAAATACCACCTCTTCCATATTGGACAAGCTGAAGATAAAACTTGTCGACTTTGCAACGACGAATCAGAAACAGCTGAACATATACTGTGCAATTGCGTCGCCAGAAGCCGAGTAAGACACAACATTTTCGGTAAAACTCTCTTGACACCTACCGACATAAAGGTTCAAGACCTCAGAGCAATACTAAGGTTCATCAAAGACCTACATTTATCCTAAACTTTTAGAGGGCTAAAGTTGCAATAGATCTTAAAGGTCGCGGTAACGAGAGGGGCTGCTTCCCTCAGCCCGGCAGCAATAATAATAATAAAGTTAATACAGAAAATATTAATTCTGATTAAGGGCAGACCGTCAGCAAGTGATGAGTGAGGAAAGAAAAGAAGACGAAAGTAATACATACAAAAGGCATGAAGATAGGAACAAAACAGCAAGAAGTTAGGCATATTATGCAAAAAAAAAATTGGTAGTATCACCAAAACTGAATGCAGTATAAATTCGATGCGCCCATACGCAGAAAATATACTTGGTTTAACAGTAGAGTTGGATAGGGAAGCAGCCAAGAGATTATTAAAAGAGAAGAGAATTAGGGTGGGTTTTGCAATATGCCAAATGGAAGATTTACCCCCCACTACATTTAGCAAAGAATTGTACGGGAGAAGACAGATCAAGTAAGTGCTACAATTGTGGAAAAGAAGTACACAAGAACAAGAACTCCTCTAACCCTACGAAATGTCTAGACTGTGTTTCGGAAGAACACAGAGCAGGAAGCAATAGATGCTATAAACTTAGAGAATTATTGAAATATCACAAACTGTTGAAAGATCTAATCCAAGAAGTTGATATGGAAGCTGAAATTAAAGAGCCCTAAAATGTTAGACCTTATTCACATCGAGCAATACGTTCAAAAGTTATTGCGGTTT
Source organism: Onthophagus taurus (assembly GCF_036711975.1). Lineage (NCBI taxonomy): Eukaryota > Metazoa > Arthropoda > Insecta > Coleoptera > Scarabaeidae > Onthophagus > Onthophagus taurus. The sequence continues at coordinate 6,431,446 of NC_091966.1, forward strand.
GAAACTGGTCATTATTGTTTTTCCTCTAAACAGAGGATGAGGGTGATAGAGATGGAAAAGTCTTGAGATCCATGTTGAATGTGACACTGCAAGATAGGCAGACCAACACATCTATCAGAGAAAGATGTAACATATAGGATATAGTAAAATGGACAAAAGTAAGAAAGAAAGGGTAGAACGAGCATGTGGAAAGAATGGATGCGAAGAGATTGGCAGAATATGCATGTATGAACGACTGAAAGGAAAAAATACACAATGACGACAGCCCAAGAGATGGGTACAGAGCTTATTCTCCTCGTCTGCTGAGTAAAGTCCAAACATGAGGCTTAACAAACAGGGATAGATCCCTAGTCAAAAGTAGAAGAAGAAGAAGAAGACTGAACGCAACGGTGTGAATAGCTTGAATTTATGTGCAATAAAATTATTCATACAACGCACTTTTGGTTATATCGAACATTCCCTTCCCCATATTAATCCGTTATATCGAGGTTGTACTGTATTTTTTACAACTTTATTTATTTTTATTATTTTTAGTAAGTGATATTCAATGTACTTTTGCTGAAAGTGCTGGAGAAGAAGCGAGAGATTCAATTGTGGCAATATTAAAAAAACCGGAACATTTTAAAGGTAACCCTCTATTCGCGGATGATAGAGACGTTGATCCTGAAAGAAATAGTGTATGCCAAATTAAGCAAGATTTAAAAGATCCAAACGGATTAAAGTATTTATTAAGAATTACCGATTTTACCCGATGTGGAGTTTTAAAACGAAATGTACGTTCAAAAATGATTTAATAATCCAAATATAATCCAAAATAATTTTTTAGGGGTACGTTCATGTAAGAGTTTGGTTTCCGCAATTTCCCGGTGTTGTTATGCAATCTGATCAAGAATTAATCATTATGTGCAAACCTCCTGAAAAAACGATTATTGAAAATAAAGCTGCGGGATTCGCTGGGAGCTTTCCAGCCGGTGCTAGAGTATCGGGGGTTGTTGAAGAATCCCCCGGAAGATTAGAATACGAAGTAGCTCTTTATAAAGAAGCACCAGCACGAATTAGTAACGTTAATAACGAATTACCTGTTGATCAAGCAGTCCCTATTGGAACCAAATTGCAATTAAGAGCTAGAATTAATCCAGATTCAGCATGGAAATATGTTAAACTTATGGAAGTTACTGTTAGTCCCGATCCAGATGATCCACATAGACCAGGAAGTGTTTCTTTGGTGAAAAGTGGGTATGTATCAATAATTAATTAACTTAATAAAACATTAATAACTTAATAATTTTAGATGCAAAAATGCTGAATTTACATCAATAATCCCACATCAACCCACACGATACAGAGAAAAATACAACGAAGTTTTCTTAGATTTCGAAGCCTTCTTATTAAGTACAATGAAAGAACGCTCAACTTTATGGATTCATTCTCAAATTAAAGCTTGTATGGATGAGGGTGATTGCGAACCGGAATACTGTTTAGGAATGCACGACACTTCTGGCCACGGAAGAAAAAGAAGAGAAATCACCGACCCTCAAGCATTAACAAAGAAGTACAACGACACCACACAATTCACTAAATTTAGCGATAACATAGAGTATTCAGTTTTAATGCCAAGCGAATTTTTCCATAAATCCGCTGCGTTAGAAAGTTCTTGTAGTACATTTTTAGTGATTGCGACGATTTTGGGTTGTTTATTGTTCATGTCTGCGTTTGTTATGTGCTGGTTAGCTTCAAGGTTACATACAGCTTTGTTGGGGACGAATTCTGAACATAAAAATATTGATCAATTAGTTCGAGAATCGAGGCATTATAAAGAAAACGGATATACAGGACGAGCAATGACGCAATAAATGATAATTTTCGAAGCATCTTTCGAAGTTGAAGTTATAACGATAAATTGATTGAAAATTTTTGTGCAATACGTTGTAAAAATTGAGGAAAAAAGCTATTATGTGATCAACAAAAAATACAAAAATCAACAATTTCTTTTTAAATCTTTTATGTTAAGCACGTATTTATTTTTTATTTATTTTATGGGTAGTCTTAATTACTTTGTGAAGTTCTTAAGATTACCATAAGAAAACGCAATTCCAACTGTGAGCAAATACATTTTTGGAATTGCGTTTTTATGTACATACTGTCTAAGCTAGTTGTAGGAGTTTATATTTTTCAACTTAAACCAAAAATAAATCCTCGTATTTTTATTGTGGGGGGTGAAAGTTACTATTTTGAAGTTACATTGGATTAGATTAACGATAACCAAATTAATACTTATTGTTTCTTGTGTCGTTTTTACTATTTATTATGTTAATAAAAATCTTTCTTTTATAGAATATTAGTTTTTTTTTACAGAATAACAGTTATTCTGTGGCAAGAGTAACATATTAGGAGAGATCAAAACCAGTTTATGTTATCAAAGTGTACCCTGAGGTTGTGACTTCACAAGATGTAAATATCTGATTTGTTATTTGCAAAATGTACTTAACAAATAAAATGAGATGTAAGAAATTACCACTGTCACACTGCTGCATCAATTAGGCGAGTTGTTAATAGTGGAGGAATGGAAGAATTAATAATCAACGCCTATAGATTTATTGATTAGTTTCCATCCATTAAAACATCGTATCTCAAGAACCACTTGAGATGTAATGACGAAATTAATACCGTTTTAAAACAAATTTCATATAGATTCAAAGTACCATAAATAATTTCTTAACTTCCATAAACATAATTGTAATTATTTTTAAAACCTAACTCAACATACTTGATTATTGTAGATTTTAATAATAGAAATTTAAAATATCGTATCTCAAGAACGATTTGAGACATAACGGTGAAATACAAAACATTTTAAAGCAAATTTACTTAATATTTAATATTTCGGAGTTGACTTTATCAAATCTTTAAAACTAGAAATTATGAATTTTTGAACACAACCAAAGATATCGAGATATGAAATAGCAAGCAGTTGAAAGCTAATTTAATGATGTTTTAATGTGCCATAAATAATTTCTTATTTTCTATAATGATCGTTGTTATGAATTTTTAAATCCAACTCTGCATATTTGATTCTTATAGATATGAAATACAAATTTTAAAAAATCGTATCTCAAGAAGGAATAGAGATATCTTCATGAAATAAAGAACATTTTAAAGCAAATTTAATGAAGATTTTAGGCATCGATGTTATGATTTTTTGAAGTTTATAATACAGCAGCCATCATTTGGATAAGATCTAACAGGGTAGTCCCTCAAAATGTTCTGAATTGATTGTCGTAGAGCTCCACAGTTACATTGGGACGATGGCAGTACTCCCCATTTGTGGAGGCTATCACTACAGACTCCGGCGGGGAAGTCCAAATTCTTTTGGTTCTTAGTTGGGTTGGATTTCCTCCCACTTAGAGTTGTTGGTCTAGTTTTTTCTAGCCAGTTCCTCAGCAAGACTTAATTAGGGTCTAGGGATCTGATGCGATTGATATCAAGATATCAATCCTCATGGATCAGCAACAGTGGGTTATCACTTATTTTTTTAAACTCTTTTAGGAAAGGTTTCTTTCTTCGCAAAGAAGCGGAGTCGCAGTTTTGTATGATATTATTGCGACTTTAGATTTTTACAAATGCGTTCTCTAGATGTTTTTTAAACGAGAGGGTTCTGTTCAAAGTGACATCTAAGTATTTGGGAAATCTTGGTGCTGCAGCGTTATGGTACTAAAACTGACCTAGCATTTCCTGGACGCCACTTTATTATTCAGGTGAAAAGCGAAATCGATACATTTAAGGCGCTAAAATACATTTTACAGGGAAAAACCCTTTAATTAATTGATATTGAATTCTATCAATATTATAATATTTTCCTGATACCATATGTCCTGAAGAATAAAACTCAAATTCTTTCTAAAATTATTGCTTGTGCAATATAGAAGCACTTACGTATGTCAACACAAGCTCTTAAAACACCAATAGAAAGGCACGTGTTGTTCATACGAGATAACAAAACAGTCACCATCGATCCAACAAATAACGAATGTGTAAAAATTCTAAAGGCGATAACACTAGTTTACAAATATTAATCATTTTTTTCCTCGAAGACTGCGATATTTCTTTTATAACGTAGAATGTTGTGCTGATTCTGAAACTATCTTCAGTTTTTCTCCATCACGTCCAGTTTTCGAAATATACCCAAAAATGTGGAAAATCGTAAATTAAAAAACATAGTAACGGTTCATGTTCAGAATATTTTTTATTTTGTATAGTGTGCTTCTGTAGCTATATGGACATGAAAGTAGAGATCCAGGCGAACATTTTGAGGTATTGATGACATAAATCGGACTTTCCATTATTTTGCTACAGCCTAAAACAACTCAAATCAAATTTTTTTGCATTTTTCACATTTTTTTATCACTTAATCGCACCGTAACGAAAAAGAATTATATATGAACAAAAAAGTTTGCTATTCTACACTGTAGAACATTTAATTCTCTAAATTTCGAAGTATTGGACACCATGATCGGATGTATTTTACCGAAAATATCATTAATTTACGACAATCGTGCAAAATTTCATTTTTTTTCCATTTTCAGTATATTGTTGAAACATTATTACGAACCATTTTTTTTAATAAAGAGGTTCTTAATTCACTGAAACAATTATTATTATTTTTTAAATACAACAAACAATAACATTCATGGAAAAAGTTTTTAAGAACTCGAGCGTTTTCCGGTTAGACCTTTTTTTGCAAAAGAAATTCTCATTGTTAAAAAACAATCACTTTCTGTGAAAAAGTGTTTTTTAATAACTCCACTTCTTTATATATTAGAACCTTGTTCTGCTAAACAGACTTTTTTTGAAATATTTTTTGTTATAAAAGAAGAATATATTGTCATAATATTTAGTTCTCCTTGAGACACCTCAGTGATCTTTCGTTTAAGAAAATAGCAAAGTATTGTACAAGTTTTGTTGATCATGGCTAGCAGAAGCAAAAGAGAGAACAAGAACAATCCTGATTTGTTCTATTTTATTTGCGGACAAAAAATTATTGGGATGATGGGACGACCAATTACAACTATTATTATTATCACAGTCTTCGAGATTTTTCTTGTAAACTAGTGTAATTATAAAATCAGATGAAATAAAAGTATTCTAGCCAGCAATGACTAAGTAGAAAGAGAGCTCTTAAACTGTCTCAATAAAACTATCAATCCACTGAAATTCCTGTTAAATCAATTAAAATTAAAATTTCTGATTACAGTATTAATATTTGATTAATATCTTACCATACTTTATATACTAATACTTATCTCAACTTCATTTTTAATTCTAAAAAACTAAAATGATAGGTAACATAGCATAAATTAAGGGGATTTCGTTATCTATATGATAAACTATAAAATATGGTTTAGTGACAAGAATGAAAAAGTCAAAATTTGTATTGTATAAAGAAAATGCCAGCAGAGGACGAAATTTAAGATTATTAATTGCAAATTATTTAAGTGTGTAATGCAAAACAAATTATATTAATTTAATTAATTATATTAAATTATATTTGTTAATCAATTAAAATTATTCAGTACGTTTATATTAACTTAAGTGACACAATTCTCCAGGAATCCATCACACGATTTTTTTGTCAAATAATAAAAATTAATGGATAGATAACGTAAGAGATCGTAATAATTCAAAAATCACGCGATATTTAATCTCATCGCCTCATTCACAATTAAACATCTACATCAACATATATAAATATGACAAAATGGATTAAATTTTGTTTTGATATGATTCATAAATCGATTTCATTATATCGCTTGATTAAAACATTTATTCTTCCGTTATGAATTAATATCTAATCTAATCTCAATGTTAAATAACTATTATATTATTCAAATCATTCATTAGATTAAAAAATTAAGCAAGGTTATCGAACGACGCAAAGAAGGAGAAAAGATTAGCGTCACAAACTATCTCGATTCTGTTAATCTTTGAACCGGAGATATTTTTTTATATTTTTAATAAATTATGAAAAATTAGATTATTAAGAAAAAAAAAGGTTGCAAAGTATACAAAAATTCACATCAAATGAATTTATTTAAATATAACTTCTTACGAATTAATAATCCTTGGCTAACACTAAGTCATACAAACAAACAAAACATGCAGCATAGAAATATTCTCATTCATGCACATATATTACAATAAATCTCCGCAAATATTCAAACAAATTCTGTATTAGTACGTCAAACAATAGCTTAGAGAGATCGTTTCACGCGAAATCATTTAGCATCTATCTTATTTAAAAAGCAACAAAATTAAATAATGAGACGAATAAGAGCTCCATTTGAACATAAAATTTAAAAAGAGACAACACTAAGAGGTATTTTTATTACACATGTTCGTTATATTTTTTGCCGAATGATTTTGATGTAAATATTAAGTAGCAAAGAGAGTAAAAACGACGTTTATTATTATTATTATGCGTAAAAAAGTATTATAGTGACTAGTATGAAAGCTAGTGATTTTTTGTTCTTGAAAATGTGTACTCAATTTTATTCCTAATTTCTTTTTTGAGTGTTTCTAAAATCTTAATTAAGAAAGGTATAAAAAAATTAAGACCCTGCTTATTTTTTTAATTTTCTACATAACATAATTTTCTTTTTAATCCAATAATGATTGTTAAAAACAATACAATTGTTGAAAATAAATTAAGTATCACCATTATTTTAATCAATTCGTTCTTGATACAAAGCTTATCATTGACTTTGGAATGAAAATGACTACAGTTTATTATTGTTTAAAAAAAGACAAGTTAAGACATACTACTTCATGCTTCACACCCCATGAAGTAGTATATTTATCAAAAAATAATGTCACCTAGATTAAATGTGTATTTTAGTTTTATTAGATTCGCCAGCGATTCCGAGTGCCTTTTTAGCCTGTGCACGTACATACAAGTTTGACTAGCGTCGTACAAGCGCTAAGTTCAGATTACCAAAGTGGTTAAAAGAAATCTTAAATAAGAAAAACTAAAAATATATAATAAAAATCATCCTGTTTAACTCAAAATTTGTCCGTAATTTTCTACTACTTTCTCCATGAGTTTCTTGTACACTCAACCGAGTCTCTCATCATCACAGACACCGAAATTTTGAAACGATCTTGCATTTTCCCCACTACTTATCCCCATTTGCAGTTATGAAATGCCCATTCTCACTGATGTGTCCATTGGCGGCGTGCCCGTTCATCACCTTTAATAATTCCAATTCCTTCTTCTCCTTCTTTTTATTTCTAGCTTCGTATTCCAAACGATTCCTGATGATTCGTTCCACAATTTTTTCCGTTGTCATATCATTTTCTGAATCAACCAGCAAAAATTTACCCAATTTCTTCGGTAACGCAAATGGATCACTTCCGTCATCCGCATCCATAACTTGTGTTTTCCCGTGAATGACTATGTCGATCTTAAAATGATCCAAAACATCTTGCGTCACTACGTAAGGCGCTCCAATAACCACTTCTGAGACGTATTTACATGCTAAAACGCTTAAAACCCGTTCGTGGAGATTCATAATTGGATAATTTGAACCTTTGTAGTGATTCACTACTGGATCTGTATGTAAACCAACAATTAAGTAGTCACCTGTAACAAAAAAAAATAAAATTTAGAAATTTAAATACAGGAATTTCCTCTTGATTTTTTATTTTTATTATCAATACATTTGACGTTTCGAACTCTTTTAGAGCGGTTTCTGATGATGAACTATTTAAAATGGTTCGAAACGTCAAATGTATTGATAATAAAAATAAAAAATCAAGAGAAAAAATAAAATTGTTTATTATTTTAACGTTGTTATTTTTATGAAGTGTTTTTAGGGCTTTTTAACGTTTTACATGAAAATTAAATGTATGATAAATCACATAATTGTGAGAAAATTAATTAATTATTGTAAAGCAATAAAAACAATATTGCTATTAGTAGATAAATATGTAAAGGTGAGTCAATGCACAGTGATTTTTGTTATCAATTATTGAAGTGTATTTGATTTGTTTTGGTACACTTAAGGTTTTTTGAAAGCTTCGCGAGATGAAATTTATTATTTAGACATTTAGTCTTAAGAAACACGCGTCTAAACCCAAATGTTTCTGGTTCTAGGTCTTGTGTTAGTTCTAGTGAGAATCATTCGGGTTTAGTGATAGTGCTAGTGCAATACTAGAACTAACACTAGACCGAGAACTAGAAACATTCGGATTTAGCCGCACGTCTCGCAAGACGGCTAAACCCAAATGATTCTAGTTCTGGGTCTTGTGTTACTTCTAGTGATAGTGCAATACTAGAACTAACACTAGACCGAGAACTAGAAACATTCGGGTTTAGCCGCACGTCTCTCAAGACGGCTAAACCCAAATGATTCTAGTTCTGGGTCTTGTGTTAGTTCTAGTGATAGTGCTAGTGCAATACTAGAACTAACACTAGACCGAGAACTAGAAACATTCGGATTTAGCCGCACGTCTTTCAAGACGGCTAAACCCAAATGATTCTAGTTCTGGGCCTTGTGTTAGTTGTAGTGATGGTGCTAGAGCAATACTAGAACTAACACTAGACCGAGAACTAGAAGCATTCGGGTTTAGCCGCACGTCTCTCAAGACGGCTAAACCCAAATGATTCTAGTTCTGGGACTTGTGTTACTTCTAGTGATAGTGCTAGTGTAATACTAGAACTAACACTAGACCGAGAACTAGAAACATTCGGATTTAGCCGCATGTCACTAAAGACGGCTAAACCCGAATGATTCTAGTTCTAGGTCTTGTGTTATTTCTAGTGATAATGTAAAACTAGAACTAACACTAGACCTAGAACTAGAAAGTATCGGGTTTAGTTTAATAAAAATATGCAATATAGTGACATGTTGCATTTTAGGTGAGACAAAGTACGTAGGTCGCCCTGGTTTCTATGGAAATATATTTATGTATAGTTCGTTTTTTTTCTATAATACTTGTGAATGTAAATTATTTAGGGTTTCTGTTGGTATTATCTAGGAGCCTTATAAAATTTATGTTGTTTTCATGATTTTTAGTAACATTTTCAGTAACTAATTAGTTGAGGTTAAAATACTAATAAATTTTTAGATAAATACGATTTCCACGAAGTACATATTTGTTGTAAAAACGTGCTACAAAGTAATTAATAGAATAAAATACCTTTTCTAGGTAAATAAATGGCAAATAAACACCCCACAACACTTTTTATGCACCTTTTCTTTTTGAATAACGAAAGCTCAAACGTCAATGTGACATATTTTCTTCAAAACATGATAAAACAAAACTCCCTGTTAATTTTGCCAACTTTACAACAATTTGACATTATAGAAAAAAAATGAACTATATGTTGCATTTTAAGTGAAATTGACTATATGTTTCTAATCGGAAAACGATTTTGATATCAGTTTAAAATGTAAATCCCCAAATACGTAAAATGGATGTTTTTATTCTGAGCAGCTATTTCTCTTATTTTTTTTACTACTCATGCGTATTACAATCTGGCCAACCTTGGCCAATCAGCAATTTTAATCTAACTTAATTTACTGAAAATGATAACAACTAAGATATACTCATTAGCTTTTCTTAAATTTTGTCATTTGAAGTACACCACCCTTGTTAAGTACACACACAAGCTCTACTTCACAACAACATTAATAGGAAGTTAACACCGAGTTCAATATTAACAAGTAGCTGAATGGCCGCGATCTTAACATGACAATGTAGCTTTTCTTCATGACTCTTAGTAAATTTCTTGATAGATTGGTTTCCGGCCTACCCGGCCATTTTTTAAAATCCGGCCGGATATCGGATAGTTACTAATTATTCGGCGATATTAAAAAACCTGGTACTTAGTACTCCACAATTCACAGGAATTAGTATCTCTTTTAGGTGTTGGACACTGCAGATAATAATTAAGTTTAACCCCAATAGGACTTTTTTCATTGAATACAACTTGTTTATATCAGGTTTGTCTTTAGCAACCTCATTGTAACAATTCCAATACGATGTTATATAAAACCTCTTGTTGCAGTTTCGTCCAGTTTCCTTCTCTTCGCTTGTAATTCATCATCATATTCATTACTAGCAGAACTGTCGTTGCTATCACTTTCGATTATTAATTAAAGTATCCTCTTCTTAATGCAAAAAGCCGTTTTGAAAAAACACTTTAGTTTTTGAGAAACAAATTTTTGAAATGATCGTCATTTTTTTCGAATTTTGCAATTTTCGTATAAAAATTCGTATAAAATCCATTTCTTGGAATACGTGTATGAAAAATTCCCAAAGTGTTAATAAAAGTGTCCTCTTTTCAATGAACCAACCCGTTTTGAAAAATAACTTTTAGTTTTTGAGAAAACAATATTTGAAGTTTTGATAAATTTTCGATGTTGCAATTTTCATCGATAATTTTTAAAATTGGCTATAAAATTAATTTCTAGAAGGATCCTTGTGGAAATATCACCAATTATTAATTAGAGTATCCTCTTTCTAATGTAACAAGCCATTTTGAAAAATAGCTTTTTGTTTTTGAGAAATAAATTTTTGAAATGTACAATTTTTTCGAATTTTGCAATTTTCGCCGATTAAGTTTTAAAAATTCGTATAAAATCCACTTTTTGGAATATAGGTATGAAAATTTCCCAAAGTGTTAATAAGAGTGTCCTCTTTCCAATGAACCAACCCGTTTTGAAAAATAATTGTTAGTTTTTGAGAAAACTTTAATTTCTTGAAGGATCCTTGCGGAAATATCACCAATTATTAATTAAAGTATCCTCTTTTTAGAGTTGCTTCGTTAGTTAAATCAGCATCAAAAAAGTTCATTTTGTATCTTGGATCCAAATAAGTTGACATATCTTATCAGTCAATACATGTTTCTATATCTAATTCCAAGCTGCTGTCTTTTCTTTTGAACGTGTTTTCCAACGGAACATCAAACGTTATACCTTTGTATTTCGCAGTGTTTGAGTATGGAACTATAGTATTATTGATATTTAACATGAATTAAACATAATTAACATGAATTGATTTGGTTTTATTTAGACCGATTCTCAATTTTTTAGTGCAGCTACTTGTTTTCTTGACTGCATTTCTTCATACCCCGTCATTTATCATATATACAGATTTTATTTTTGACATTTCATTTTCCTTTGGAACAATTACAGGACTATACTCAACAACTCGTGATCCCAAAGATAAAACAATGGCAGGAATTTTGCACCGTTGTATTCGAGTTGTGTCTGTAGCTTCAATGCAAGAATGATGCAATTTGATCTTTCAAACGTAGTAACGTTAGGCTTTCTGAAGCTATAATTTTAAGTCAGAATTAATTAGGAATTACGATATATCTAAGTTATCTTAAACATTTCAGAGCTACCACTTGCACAGAAAAAAAATGACACAAGATTTAAATCATTTGAAAACAAAGTCATTTAGTGGCAGAAGAGAAGGTGACGCGAGTAGGGCTTGACACAACCTGTTTATGTCTGAACTGCTTAATAGTAGGAATAAACTGATTACTATAAATGCCGTCAATTTCAGCCATTGATAATAAAGTCATCAATTCAATCAAGTTTCGAAGTTGGACGAAGTCATTCAAACCAAGGTAATATAGCGGATCGATATCATATCCGCTAGTATTAGTTGTTGTATAAATCTCTGCTAAGTCTATAAAATTCGTCAAATTCCATTGTTGCAAGATTAAAACTTCCGCAACAAAACACAGAAGAATTGACAGTATTCCTAAATTCAGACATATACAGCATATAGACATAGCCTAACATCAGTGCAAAAATTTAATAAATTCCTGATTGTAAAAACAAAGTAATTTTTAAAACATTACGTTATTAATTTAAATCAACGTGTTTACATCATCACCTTAAAGTAATTGACGTAAATCCCAAAACAATTACGTAAATGCATCCATCCATCCGGATTCTGATCAATTTAATCAGCATCGAATTAGAATTGAATGGTATGGGTTGTTAAATAAATTTGTATTTTTAATGAAGCTTACTATATGACCAGAATAAGAGATAATTTATTAGTCTCTAATTCATTATTCGGCTTTAATCAAAGACACATAGCTGATTTATTTTAATAGTACGATAATACTCAATAATCTTAAAACACGCCGATTTTTTTAAGATATGGCAAAGAACGTGCGGCGTCAGCAGTTCAAAACTAATGACCCGTACAGCTTTAAAATTGCTGTGAACCATTTATTTTGTGGAGGAAGTTATAACCTTAACTGATAATAAATTTCGATGTTTTATAATTAAATCGATATTTTCCTGTTGTTGATAAACGACATATTTTTTATATTTATCATTTTAATGTGTTTTATCATTGAAAACAAGAAAAATCTTGGGTACAATGTATATACATTTTTAACATTGACAAATATGATTTCATAAAAAATAATTTAAAATAAAAAAGACTCAATACTTTTTTTATCTTGCAAATTTTTTTAACAATAGAAAATTCCTTCACGTTTAAAATTTCATTAAACAACTTAAATTTGCTTTTGTAACATAACTCTACTTTTTTTTTAATAAAAGTTAATTCAGCAATAAATTTAAATCTACACTCACCGTGTTGTCTCGCTTTTTCTAAGAAATCCAAATGACCTACGTGGAACAAATCGAAAGCACCGGCGACGTAAATAACACGATCACCAGGCGCCGGTGGTTTTCCATCTGAAAATTGAATAATTTTTTGCGTTGTTGGTAAAAATTGAGAACATCCAGTCCAAGGCGATCGCGCATTCGAATCTTGTCCCATCGTTGAAGAGTGTTCTTTAGCTACATCGTATTCAAATTGTCCTCTACGGAAGTGCTGACGAGTCAATAGTAACATTCTGCCAACCAAATCTGTCGTTGAAACACCTGCAGTTCTTTGAACTTCACTGTAACGATTCAAAAAAAAATGTTTTAATACAATAAAATCGCAATATAACGGACAAAATATTTTTAAGTTAAATTATTAATATCTATTTAATATATCAGTATATTTAATTATAAATATTAGCACTCATAGATAGAATCCAACTCGGGTTATTCCCCAAATTGCTCTATTCCTTGTTCATAGATAAACTCGGGGTATTCCCCGAGTTGTCCATACGATGTATAAATCAATGCTACATTATAATTTTTATTGAACTAAAAGTGGAACTAACACTGACCGAGAAGTTTTAGGTTTAGTGTTAGTTCTAGTTTTAGTTGTTATTTAGCGTTCCACTTCCTTCTATGTATTAATGCGTTATATTGATATTTTACTGCCTTTATTTATTGTTTTTTGTAGTAACATTTTCGGAATTTGATATGAGGTAGTTAAAACAAACATTTGATAATCTAGAAAATGGTGGTGCAATAAGAGATTAGTATAGTACAACTCGTTTATATCTTATCTAATAAAACAAGTAAATAATGGTGCATTATGAAACGAAAATTATTTATGTTTAGTTATTTAAAAAACTTGTATTAAGCTTAATAAATTCAATTGAGACGAAATTCCTTAATCTTAAAACACAATACTAATAAAACAGCACGTTTGAGATAACATATCAATATTAATTAAAAATTTCTGACTTAAATATTTGTGGAAGTCGTTCTTTATTCAAACCTTCGTCGAAAGTATGATCCAATAGTATGTTGTTATCTATGAATGAGTACATCATTTCCTTCATGTTAATCTTTTATCACTAATAATAAGGACGAGCGCATTTCCGACCTAAACTATTAATTATCCTCGGAATGATTCAGCGGCATTAGTCGAGGCCACGTCAGGTAACTTTCTTATAAATATGGATGGTATTGTATCATTATTTATCGAGAATTATAGATTCGAGAAAATTCTGTCGCAACCTTAAAATTACAAAAAAATCTTGTTAAAAAAAGCAAGAAAAAAGATTATTTTGGCCATAATCGCAAAATTAAACAACATCAACAAACCTTTAGCCCCAAAACCAAAGAAACTTTTAAGATTAAATTATATTAAACTTTAAAATTGAAGAAAAAACAGGATATAATTATAAATTATTAAAAATTAACCTTGAATTTCAAATCAGACTATCTCAAGGTTTTTTCCTCGCAGCTATAATTTCCTTTAACAAATTATTTTTAATGGGATCATCGTCCAATAGAAAGATCAAAATGAAAATTGCTTCGGCAAGGAGTTCATTCGAGGTTGTATGGACCGATAAACCGAACACATAGCGTGTTCGGAATCGTCCAATCGCCGTCTACTATCACCTATCTCGTCTCTCTGAACGTCACACAAATTTATCTGGACCATGGACCACCGCAATTGCTACGCGTTGTTTACGATAGGGGGTCGTAGAGGTCGAGGATTCTTCTTCCTCTTTCTTATCACCAATACTCTCAAAAAGAAAAACGCAAAAATTACAACCTCAAAACCATCATATGAAAAAGTTAAAAAAAAAAAGAATCTTATTTTAACCAAAATTAAAATTTGTAAATCTTGTAGATGATAAAAAAGAATTAGTGAATGTTGTTTCAAAAATAGGCTTAAAAGTTCAGCCTATAAAGTGTGTTATAAATAGATGTGAGAATAAATCAATCTTTGATATCGTCACCATACGGTTCATTGCTGATTTGATTGGTTCAAACTTCCAGAACATTCTAATCAGTATTAAAACTTACTTTTTTATTTGAGTATTTGATTTCAATTGACCTATCACAAAATGATCTAAAAAAATCTAAATAAGTTCGACCTTCGTTTCACTTCAAATCAAGAAGTGACTATTTTTAGTGTCAGAAGGATAAATCGCAGAAGCAAATTATCTAAAATTAGATGGTGATTCTTCGTTTTAATTTTTTTTTTGCTACCCGTAATAAACCTAAATGACGTTTTTGAAGTAGTAAACGTAAATAACCACTCATACTCGCATACTTAGGGTAATTAAAAGTGATTGAGTGGCATATAGAGATGAGATGAAATTAAGATTATATAAAAAAAAAAAATGATGACTCGTTTATATGCATATAATATCTCTTTGGAAAGTTACATTGCGATCTTAGCGATAATTAAATCGTGTAGGATTAGATTTTCGCAACAATATTGTATTGGATTAAAATAAACCGTTTTTATTTTTGTACTACTACCTTCGAAATAAGTGTCTTAATTTGTAATTTGCGCATGTGGCAAGATTTCAAGCATTTTATTATATAATTTTTACTTTAATATTTAAAATTTCATAGACAAAACTGTAGGAGTTATAGATTTGATTAAATTACATCAAATGTTTGTTATAAAAAAGTATTTTTTGTCTATTAGGCGCTATTCATGAAATATTATTCATGGAAATTTTCCACATTTGTTTGTTGGTTTAGTTATGATAGAAATTAAACGTTGGAAAATTTCCCAGAAACCTAGAATTTGCTACACAAGTCCCACTGAACATGGGTAAAGTTCACAACGAATTAAATTACAATAAACTTTTTTTAAGAAAGATGAGGAAAAGATTATGAAGAAACTAAAAACTGATTGAAGAGGAAGATTAAAACAGTTTGTTCGATAGTTCGGAGAGTTTGTTCCAAGAGATGCGATGAAAAACCACAAATACGCTGAAATTAAGACACTGCAGTATGTTTAATATTCGAAGATTAAAACTGCCCGAATTAAATGTCTGGGCCATCTGGAACGCTTGCCGAAACACCCAGATGTGAAGAAAATATACTGCCAAAGACCAGTAACAGTGGTAAGATGACGTCGAGGAGGATCTTACAGGACCATAGTGTCAATCTGACGATAATGTATCATTCCCTATTCATTAAGCAGAAAGCTATTAATTTTTCCTTCCCAAATCTTCTCCCGTTTACATCAATTTTACTTAACAAATTTTAAACTAAAACGCTTCCATCCAATAATGTGATAAGAATACATTGATAAGCGAATCAGACAATGAAAGTAATATTTCTAACTTATCAGGCGACGATATTAATGGAGAAAATAAAGATGTTTCATGTAAAAAATTAGATGAAAAAAAAATTAGATGAAAAACTAATACCGCGAGATTTTTAAATTGCTGTAAATTGAAGGAGACAATTTCTGACCATTCTAATTTTCTTGTAATAGAAAGTTCTTGATCTTGTTTCAGCCTAAGTGTTATACAGTTTAATCCATAGTAATAATCTAATTTTGCAAAAATGATCTCATTTGAGGGATTAGAAACAAACACATAATGCAGAAATAATGAATTTTTGCTCTTCAAAGTCTACAAAGTGTTAGTAAGCGGAGAGAATGTATCAAAATATGTCAGAAATTATACGGGAACTCCATACAACAAAAATTTTCTGGGATGCAATAATAAATATTTTCGAATAGAATGCACATTTTAGACATCTTTTTTGTCTTTTCCAGGAATGAAACCTATAAGAAACTACGCTTTTTCTTCTTGTATTGGTGTCACAACATTCATTGTAATTTTGACAGGTAAAGTTGTGGATTGTTGTCAAATCATCTTACTACAAATCCTACGATGTTGGGCCGCTTAATATTAGGAATGGAAATAGCATAAGTGTTTCGTGACACAAGCAAAATGCTTCAACAGAGTGTATGGGTGAATTGCTTCAAAGGTAAAACAAAGATGTAAGACACTGTAGCATCTATGCTGCAGCATTCTTCTATAATAATTACCAAGGAAGAAGCAAAAGAATTGGTTAATATTCCGTTTCTCAATGTATTTCTGAGGTTCCCAAAGAGTTCAACTCAACAATTAATGTTAGCAATTAAATAAGTAGGATTTTGATATCCTCAACGCTAAACAATACTTTATCGCCAACCCAAACATTAACCTTGAGATGGTGCACGCGGTTCGAAACAAATTTAAACCCAAAAATTGACACTAAAAAACGATTACAATTCTATATCACATGTCAATAAGAATTTAAAATCGTAGTGTTACTAATTCAAAAGTACAATACACACAATATTTAACGAGCAAACAGTTACGTCAAAGTAATAACACGGAAAATGGAAATAATACATAGCGAATGTACACTTGTAAACGAATAAAAGAGAATTATGAAAGAATAAACGTCGATGAAAGAAACGTAACTTATAATTGAAACGTCATAACACGTGTGTCGAGGGCAAGTTGAAAGTCAATTAGGTAATTTATTTGCCCTTGTTTTGTATTTGATTTAGTTCGAAATAAAAGTAGGTGTTATAGGTAATATGGATTTCTCATTAATCATTATGTCTACTATTATGTCCCACCACATTCACAAGATACGCTACGACGTTGTGAAATATCCAAGATAGCTATATAACGACATGTATAAACAGGGTGATTCTGAACCTATACGCATAAACTTGGGGATATATTCCTCATGACAAATAATGACTAATAGGTGAAAAAAATTGTAGCAAACGCTTTTTAGTTTCCTAGATATCCATGAAGGTTTACTTTCAATGAAGAAACACATAAAACACTTTAAAATAACATCATAGCAAGTGTTCGAAGTTATTTCCCATACCTTGTATACACAATTGGGCCCGCCGAATCCACGATCTTCCACAAGCGTGACTTAAACCATGGTGTTTGGTTTAATTTAATTGGATTTCGCAATTCTTGCTCATTATGCACTTTAGTGGCGCACACTATGATTTTTAAGTCACTTCAACAATAAAAATCCAGAGGATTGAGGTTGGGTAAATTATCGTGCATAAATTGTAAATAATAAGCACCAGTTAATCGATTATCCAGAATGAAAGGGCCAATTCATTCCAAGAATGGAATGAGATCTACTGGTAGTAGGGTTTGTACACGTTGCATGTGATATGGATTGTGCCTCAATATTCGCCAAATTGTGGATTGTGATACCCCATGTTGCTCTGCAAGTATTCTAGTACTTAGGCCAGGCTGCTCTTCGACGACATTCAAAATCTCTTTTTCGACATTGACAATGTGTAAAGGTCTAACTGCTCTGTCAATGCTTAAACCAGAAAGTTGTTTCATGTAGTGGATTCATGTAGACGAGAAATGGTTTTACCTCACAGATGAACCACACAAGACCTGCAAAAGTAAGCGTTTTCTCACAAAAGTAATGTTCTTAGCCGCTGTAGCTCGTCCACGTTGGAATCATTCTGAAAACAAGAACTTTGATAGAAGACTTGGCATTTGGCCTTTTGTATTTTTGGAACCTGCTAAACGGAGCAGTAAAAATCGCACAGTTGAGACCATTGAAACGAAAGTGGTTTCTAATGTCGCCATAACATGATTATTGGAAAATTGTTGCCGAAATTCAAACAAAATGGCTAAGATCCGGTCGTCGCCATACAATTTGGATCCAGGAAGACAACGCTAAACCACACATTTTACCTGGTGACAATGAGTTTAATGAAGCTTCAAATACAACTGGGTTCAAAATCTAAATGTTATGTCAGCCACCCAACAGTCTTAGATTTAGGCTTTTTTAATGCAATTTAGTTATTGCAGCAACAATCGACTTGCAAAACTTTAATACAATAAATACTTTAAACAAAGTCTTCCTTTTTCACCAACAGTGTATGGTAGAAACCATGAAAGTGGACGGATGCAATAATTACATAAAATAATATAATAGTCAACTTCCTATTTTTATGAACTTTCTTGATTGTGCCCCCTCAAGATTATTTTGAAGGAAATGAACCTCAAATATGGCTCCAAAACAGGAACAAGAAACGTTCAGGGCTAAGATTAAAGAATATTTTGTTTAATTTAATCCATACTGATACTCTCTTAAGGCGGCTACACACGTAACTGCAAACTTGACAAGTATGCATGATCAATCTTTTTGTACAAGTATGCTTTGGCGTTTGTAGGATAATTTTGCACAAACATTTTGCTTGTGCAATCCGTTTGATGATGGATTGAATTTTAATCATGCAAGCTTGCGCAAGCGAAACCGCACGTGTGTACCAAAAAACCAAAGTTTCTTCGTTCATTCTGAGATAATTATGCCAGTTACGTGGATATATCTTCAATTCACTCAGTAAATTAATAAGGGAGTAGGTTTTTCTTTTCAATAACCACTCTTTACACTATATATCACGTGTCTTCTTCCGCGTTTTCCTCTTATGGACAAGACAAAAACCAGCCAGTGTCAGTGACGTCATCGTCGTTCGAGCTCGACTTGGTCCAAGTGCAAACTGGCGCTTGTTCAAGCATTCTTGTATTGTGTGAAGGTAAATTTTACATGCTTGTAGAAAAAGATTGATCATGCATGCTTGTCAAGCTTGCAGTTACATGTGTAGCTACCTTTACAACAATTTCTAAATTCTATATAATAAGCCGATTATGAATATTGTATTGCGACATATTGTATTGTGATAGTCTCATTGATCAGATAAAATATAAAATAATTATGTAGTATCATCTAAAATGGAATTTTTACCTCCCATGTACAAACAGAAGATAATTATTTATCCTTATCTCATAAACATTAATATTTAACACTTAAAAGGAACAAGACGTTTTGGCTATTGATAACCTATTCCTTTACACACAAATATTTATATTACACAGAAAATATTTGTGTTATGATTACTATAAATATTCCAAATGCAAACATCTTTTCCCTATTTTTAACTAATTCATGAAGAAATTGCTTCTCAATGAAATAAATACGTTACGTTTCTTTTTTATTCTTTATCAAATAATTTTAAATCAACTTATCAAGATTTAAAAGTATATATAAATAAGGTAATAATGAATGTAATCTTTATCAAGTACTACAACCGATGATGAGTATTACTCAGAATTTTATTAATAATCAGTCAACATAAGAATTTTTTTTAGTCAAGTTATTCATTAAAAATTGTTGATTCACAAATATAAGCAACAAAACAGGAAATTATCTTATTTTATGTTTCTTCCATTCCTTTTTGTTCTGTTTACTAAAATTCCATTATGGAAAGTTACAATTTATAACAATATATTTACATATATTGAAATAAAAAATACAATAACAATAATTCAGTGAAATAAAAGTATTTACCAATAGGAATTTAAAAACATGTAGTTTAAAGTTGTTTCAAAAATATGCCATTGTATTGAGGCAATTAAAAAATTAATGCAGTTATAGCATTGTATTCAACAATGCTCAGTAAATTTTTATGAACATAAAATTTCCACACACTTATATTAACTTACCTATATCTTCCAGCAGCCTTAACAAGATGATAAGTGTCCACACCATCAGCAGTCATTGTAATATCATCCCCATGACAACAAAAATCACAATTGTGCTTATCCAACGTTTCTAAAGTGGTCACATAAGGAGCCCCTTCAACTACTTCATCCACCCACTTGATTCCTTTAACCATTTTGTACCTTTCTTCCTGTGTAAACACCGGTGGGCCTTTATGCTTGGTAATTTCTTCATCATTATGTATCCCAACAACCAACCAATCTCCTAAAGCTTTAGCTTGTCTCAACGAGTTAGCATGTCCAAAATGTACCATATCATAACTTAACAAAATTTGAAATTAAAATAGGAGGAAAACGCTTACAACTTTAAATATCTTACCATCCATCACACCAAACACGAACTCCCTTCTTATCACCGTTACACTTGGACGTTTCTGGCATATTGACTTGTTTCCAGAATTCGGAATCGGAATTAAATATTATTTTAATGTATGTGAGGGGTTACACGGTGTAATAAAATCCGACCGAACTGAAACGTTCACCGTTTTCTTTCTAAATTTGACGTCTACCGTGTCATTTATAAATAAACTCCCACCACCAGACCGTGTGAGATAAGCAACCAATTTTTTGTTG
The DNA here is from genome assembly GCF_036711975.1 of Onthophagus taurus. Classification (NCBI taxonomy): domain Eukaryota; kingdom Metazoa; phylum Arthropoda; class Insecta; order Coleoptera; family Scarabaeidae; genus Onthophagus; species Onthophagus taurus. The sequence continues at coordinate 6,452,264 of NC_091966.1, forward strand.
ATAACGTGGGTACGCAGAAAACGCAAAACGTTAATTGAGGGAATTCATTCAACGAAACGATGCCGCCGCGCGGAGACCGTGCCCAAAAGTAAGCAAATTGACCGACAACCGGCGTGTACACGCGCATGCGGTTTTCAATCGCCAGGACAACGTTCGATTTGAAATTTTTCGTGGAGGAGGAGAACAACACGTCATCGTATGATTTTAATTTTATGATTCAAAAAAAATCACTATATTTAAGCTTAAATAATATTATAGGGCATACAAATTTTATATTTTGTGAATCATTACGAAATTTTTCACGTATAAGTGAATACAGAACATTATGCTGATGATATTTGACCTCATAGTGATAATTATGATTTAAAATTAATGGTGATAATGTACTGTGGGTTGCAGCCATTCAGCATATTTATGTATAATTTTGTATTTAAAGTTAAATTTTGGAGTTTGTTTAAACATTATAAGGAAATGTATAGAAATTTGTTAACTATGGTTCAAAATAAGCAAAACGAAGTACTGTATTTAAATTAAAATGGTAGTAGTAGAAAAAGTAATAAAATAATAAAAAAGGTAATTGTAGAAACAATTACACACACACGTCAATTTTTTTGTTACACATTTATTTTTACAATACTTTTTATCTGTTTTAAACGATTATTTATTGACACCTGAGCGTAATGTATTTAACAAGGCATCCTCTAAAGCAGTGGTGTCCACTAATTTTTGATCAATATCGACTTTTTATATAAATGTCTTGCCAAGATCGACCGAAGGGTTTAAAGTAACCTTCCTTTTTTTTGCTCTAAGGCCCAGATATAGATATTTCAGATTCATGATTTTCTTGACGATTCATGGCCACCACTGATTTAGAGCTTATAAATAAAAAATGGTAATAATTGAGTTCAATCTTTTTATGGATCTAGTTTTTATGGTTCATTACTAAGGTTTTATGTATAAAAGGTATTTCCCCATCGCTTTTAGTTTTTGAGTTATAATTGAGTTAATTTTCGAAAATCAACAATTTTGATGTTTAATCGATTTAGAGCTTATATATAAAAAATGGCAATAATTGCGTTCAATCTTGTTATGGATTTAGTCTTTATGGCCCATTACTAAGGTTTTATGTATAAAAAGTATTTCCCCATCGCTTTTAGCTTTTGAGTTATAATTGAGTTAATTTTCGAAAATCAACAATTTTGATGTTTAATCGATTTAGAGCTTATAAATAAAAAATGGTAATCATTGGGTTCAATCTTGTTACGGATTTAGTCTTTATAGCCCATTACTAAGGTTTTATGTATAAAAAGTATTTCCCCATCGCTTTTGTTTTTGAGTTATAATTGAGTTAATTTTCGAAAATCAACAATTTTGATGTTTAATCGATTTAGAGCTTATAAATAAAAAATGGTAATAATTGGGTTCAATCTTGTTATGGATTTAGTCTTTATGGTCCATTACTAAGGTTTTATGTATAAAAAGTATTTCCCCATCGCCTTTAGTTTTTGAGTTATAATTGAGTTAATTTTCGAAAATCAACAATTTTGATGTTTAATCGATTTAGAGCTTATAAATAAAAAATGGTAATAATTGGGTTCAATCTTGTTATGGATTTAGTCTTGAGGGCCCATTACTAAGGTTTTATGTATAAAAAGTATTTCCCCATCGCTTTTAGCTTTTGAGTTATAATTGAGTTAATTTTCGAAAATCAACAATTTTGATGTTTAATCGATTTAGAGCTTATAAATAAAAAATGGTAATAATTGGGTTCAATCTTGTTATGGATCTAGTCTTTATCGCCCATTACTAAGGTTATATGTATAAAAAGTATTTCCCCATCGCTTTTAGTTTTTGAGTTAAAATTGAGTTAATTTTCGAAAATCAACAATTTTGATGTTTAATCGATTTAGAGCTTATAAATAAAAAATGGTAATCATTGGGTTCAATCTTGTTACGGATTTAGTCTTTATAGCCCATTACTAAGGTTTTATGTATAAAAAGTATTTCCCCATCGCTTTTAGTTTTTGAGTTATAATTGAGTTAATTTTCGAAAATCAACAATTTTGATGTTTAATCGATTTAGAGCTTATAAATAAAAAATGATAATAATTGGGTTCAATCTTGTTATGGATTTAGTCTTTATAGCCCATTACTAAGGTTTTATGTATAAAAAGTATTTCCCCATCGCTTTTAGTTTTTGAGTTATAATTGAGTTAATTATCGAAAATCAACAATTTTGATGTTTAATCGATTTAGAGCTTATAAATAAAAAATGGTAATAATTGGGTTCAATCTTGTTATGGATTTAGTCTTTATGGCCCATTACTAAGGTTTTATGTATAAAAAGTATTTCCCCATCGCTTTTAGTTTTTGAGTTATAATTGAGTTAATTTTCGAAAATCAACAATTTTGATGTTTAATCGATTTAGAGCTTATAAATAAAAAATGATAATAATTGGGTTCAATCTTGTTATGGATTTAGTCTTTATAGCCCATTACTAAGGTTTTATGTATAAAAAGTATTTCCCCATCGCTTTTAGTTTTTAAGTTATAATTGAGTTAATTTTCGAAAATCAACAATTTTGATGTTTAATCGATTTAGAGCTTATAAATAAAAAATGGTAATAATTGGGTGCAATCTTGTTATGGATTTAGTCTTTATGGTCCATTACTAAGGTTTTATGTATAAAAAGTATTTCCCCATCGCCTTTAGTTTTTGAGTTATAATTGAGTTAATTTTCGAAAATCAACAATTTTGATGTTTAATCGATTTAGAGCTTATAAATAAAGAATGGTAATAATTGGGTTCAATCTTGTTATGGATTTAGTCTTGATGGCCCATTACTAAGGTTTTATATATAAAAAGTATTTCCCCATCGCCTTTAGTTTTTGAGTTATAATTGAGTTAATTTTCGAAAATCAACAATTTTTATGTTTAATCGATTTAGAGCTTATAAATAAAAAATGGTAATAATTGGGTTCAATCTTGTTATGGATTTAGTCTTTATGGCCCATTACTAAGGTTTTATATATAAAAAATATTTCCCCATCGCTTTTATTTTATGAGTTATGATTAAGTTAATTTTCGAAAATCAACAATTTTGATGTTTAATCGATTTAGAGCTTATAAATAAAAAATAGTAATAATTGGGTTCAATCTTGTTATGGATCTAGTCTTTATCGCCCATTACTAAGGTTTTATGTATAAAAGGTATTTCCCCATCGCCTATAGTTTTTGAGTTATAATTGAGTTAATTTTCGAAAATCAACAATTTTGATGTTTAATCGGTTTAGAGCTTATCAAAAAGAAATGGTAATAATTGGGTTCAATTTTTTTATGGATCTAGTCTTTATGGTCCAATATTAAGGTTTTATGTTTAAAAAATATTTCCCCATCGCCTTTAGTTTTTGAGTTATGATTGAGTTAATTTTCGAAAATCAACAATTTTGACATTTAATCATATAATGGTGTCCACTCGAAGGGTGGACCACTTTTTGATGTTGCCAAGAACTGAGTACATCTCGTCAAGGTAGAGCAGAGTTTTCTTTGCAAAGACACCTACTGCAGTCTCATCCCATCTATCGCAAAAAGCTCGATGGGAGATGGAGTTGCTCAGCTTTGATGCTGTATTAAAAGTTAGAAGTACAAACGGTTCAGGGGAGACCGGTGACTTTTTAGCCGCCCATTTCGCCAACCTGTCCGCATGATCGTGTCCCTTATTTCCGATATGTCCTGTCAGCCACTTTATTGTGACGTTGTTATAAACGTTAGCCTCCTCACTTCACTAACGATAATGTAGTTCGATGCCTACTAACCGCCAGCATAGCCTGTCTGCTATTAGTGCAGATTATAACGTTTCTGCCAACTTTTTTGGAATAGATGGTCATATTTTCTGCTATATCTATAGCAGTTATTTCAGCCTGAGCAGTCGTGCAGTACGACCCTAGCGAAGTGGAAAGGTGCAGCTTATTTAGTTCTACTCAGTTTAGTTTTCCCTCCAAAGCCATCAGGTCAATCGGAACGGTATTCGTACTAGATGTGGCTCTGAACCAGACATGGTACTATCACCAGCGTTCAACAATGCTTGTTTTAGCCTGATCTGTTTGCATATGCATTTGTTACCACCCCCGAGCGTGAGGTGGTAAGAGGCCCCCGAGTATATTCTCGGAGAAGGGTATTCTCCTCGGGTCCACTCTTTATAGGAGCCTCGTAACGTGGTTAAGTGTGTCAAAAGACAATGGGGAAAGGATCAAGCGGCGGATGTCAATAAACAAAATACAAAAGATCAATAAAAACTTTGAATTAATTAATGAGATACTTTAATTTAATTTCTTTTAAACGCAAATAAAATAAACAAAAAAAAAAAAAACAGTAATTATTTCTATCTCGTACTCACATAATGGTTTTTGGGTTGATTGACACCTTTTTCTTCTCTACTTTCTTCTCTTATTTTTCTCTTTTAATTTCTTTTAGTCTTTTTCCACTTTTCATTCCCACACTTTACCCATGCCTCTACTCTAACTCTCGACCACACTCTCTCTAACTTCTCCTGTCTGCCTGCTCTTTTCGCGAGTCCCTCATCCGTTGTCCCCACTCCCAAAATATTTCTGTACTTCCCCGAATTAAATATAGATATCTTTTCTGACTTGTTACATTACTCCCCCCTTTAATTAAGATGTTGGTTACGCATTACCAACAACTTATTTAAAAAGAAAACAGAAATATTTTGTATAATCCAAGTGTCAATCAACAATTTTATCAAAAATCCAATACATAATTAAACATCAAAGTAAACTTAACTCTATTACAAAAAGAAATTGAAATATTTTTTTTTTTTCTTATAAAGTACATATATGTTTATAAAACTAATGCCTTAAATACTCATCAACATGGTCATCAACATGTTATCAATACTCGTTTACGTTTTTACCCAAACAATATATCTATTCAAGATTTTTTTTTTTTCTTCATTGTAGAGCATCATCGTTACTATTAGTGTTAACTGGCTGTGTCAACTACAGTTGTAACTTAATTTTCGCTTTTCTTCATAACATATACATATATATTGTTTTGTTTGTTTTTTCTTTCTTTTCTTTACTTTTTAATATATATGTATTTTTTTCTTTCTTTCGAAGTTTTGTGGTAATTTTTTTTTTCTTTTCCTGTCTTTACTTTTTCTGTATCGTTTTCCATACGACATGCCCGATAACTAACAGCTTCATCCTTCGTAGTTGTTTTTTTTTTAATCCATTCTAAGGAAAGGAAGGCGTTTCCTTTTCATTTCCCAGCATTTTTTTTTTCTTTTTCGGAGAATTATTTTGATAAGATATATTGCGTTATTCAATATGCAAACCTTTGTTTAAATCAAAACTTTTCATTCATAAATTTAAAAAATTTTTAACAACTCAAAAAAAAAAAACTATTCGAAACTTATTACCTCCACATGGTGATGAGTATCAAACTTTCTTAACTTTCTCTTAATGAATTATTATTTTTTTTTTCCTTTTTCATAACAATAACTTCTTAACCTAATTACAGACAATAAGAGTGTCTTTGTGTTACAAACACGTAACGACATATTTAATCGAAAATTCATGGCGTCTCTTGTACAATATGGATTTCCGGATACATCACTTTACTGCTATGGGGTGCTGTAGGTTGAACAGAATGACCATCTTGTACTCGTGCAAAATCTTCCTGGTTCTCTGGATCTGATACTTTGTGATTATAACTTCGATGTAAAAACCATGAAGTTAAAGTCGTCCAAAAACTGGCAATAATCGAAAATCCGCATCCCAGAGCCTGGTATAAAACAAAACCATTTAAAATTACTGAACAAATATATTTTAGGATGATAAATGCTATGTATATTCCCATAAATCCTGACATAAAAATCCCAATATCGGTAAACCAACCCCAAGCATAACTTAGTGTCGACTTAGCGATTCGTTTAATTTCTTTTGAACTAAATAATTTTGTTGTGTCGTACTGGTTTGAATCATCAGTTCTACCTGCAACCCGATTGACTAAAAATGAGGTAATTGCATCACGCTCGGATCCAAACAGAAAATTATGTTGAATCTTATCAATTTCATTTTGAGTATACAATCCTCCACTTCCCAAATTTCGAATAGGACTAAATTTTATATTATTTTCATCGTTAATTTCTAAAGAAGCTGGAGAATTATACACTGTGGGATATGGACTAAATCCTACCCATCGGTTCTCTATGTAAAATAGTGAAGGAGCTACCGGAGAGCACATTATCTCTTCGGCATGCTCTTGCACTACATGTGTGATTGGAGCCATAAATAATGACTCATTGTTATTAACCAGTATCGGCAATTCATTATAGCATTTATCAACCCTTCGCACTTCTGCGATTTTTGGTTCACATTTAATGATGTATAAAACTTCCCCTAAAACCCTTCCCATATACCCCAGAGAAGTCTTGAAAATACTGGCAATAGCATTTGTATTTAAAGGTGCCATCAACAATCTATTTCTCAATACTTCTCTCTTTATTAAACATCTTCGATATACTGCTTGAACATGTAACTCTCTAAACAATAATTTTGACGAAATTTCAATATACATAAATTTTGAATTAACATATGTCAACAGATTTATATTATTGACGTCATGAGTTTTAGAATTTAAATGATAAAAAGCATTTTTAGATTTTGTTACTAGTAATCGAGGATGTTCGGTAACCCAAACCTCATAGTTACATACAATACCCTTCCTTAGTAGATTCAATGCAAAGATGTATTCGTCTTGCTCAACAACCAAATAATTTTCAACTGTATCCTGACTACTTACTGAAACTTCTGTTCCAATACCTTCATAAATAATTGAATATTGCCGTTTCTTACAAGCTCCTTGTTCTATTTCATCCCAAATAGTTTCACCTGCTTCAACATCCATACAGTATCCATCTACAAATGGACATGTAACTCCTCCCATCAATGATATTTCATTAGAATCCAAAGCGATAGTGGCATAATATTCTTTTAACATAAATGTAACAGCTGCAGTAACAACTACCCTAGACCATGTCTGACCATTTTCTGTATAAACTGTTCCTTCACAATCTCCGTTCATAGATAACTTCCCAGCAACGGTAATTGATGCAGATGTTGTGGCATTTACTTTTATATTAGAAATAACATTCCCTGAATATCCTATATAAGTACCAGTATTATGAAGTTTTCGACACTCATCTCGTCCAATTGGCCTGATGGTTTTCATCAACCCTTGGTGGACATCACTAACATGACTATTCATACCACAATATCTTATCAACCGTGTTACTTCTATAAGACAAGTTTTTACTTTTATTTTGGAATAGTCATTTTTCTGAATCACTCGGACATTTATTTTCTTCTCGGTGTAGTTTGTTTGCGGAGATGGACAGGGTGCCACATCGTGAAGCGACACTGCTGTAATGTTGGTAGATGGTCCCCGACAATCGTATACAATTAAACCCTTTATATACATCCCCGTAAAAATCAGTAGCCAACTAGTTAAATAGAACCTGAAAATATATATTTTATTAATGTATTCAAACAATTATACTCCTATAAATCTATAAATCCCAAGAAAACGTATTATATCTATGTATTAATATTCGAAGCCTTAACAATATACTATGTCTAGATAGATAAAACCTTATTAATAATAATCAATGAAAACAACCAACAAAATGTATACATAAAAATTATTAAATTCTTTTCGGTAATACCCATGGCAATTCTGGTACATCACCTCTACTTCTGGTAAGATATGAATGCCCAGTGTTTTCTTCTCTTTGAACCGTTGTATCATTCCCTGGTTCAGTTGTTTCGAGGTTAGTATCTTCTATATTTTCTTCTGGAACGTATTCCACTATACTCTGAGCTGTCTGTTCTTCTAACAGATCTTCCCCTCCGTCTTCGTTATTTTGGTCCGGAAATACTTTCCAATCATACCACATAGGTTCTTCTATATCAAAACTCAATTTGTTGTTCTCTAGGTCTTTAGTATCTGACTCTTTCTTTCTCTTTTCTTCAACATCTCCCTTATAGAGTTTTATACGATTCGAATGTACTAATTCGACTTTTGAACCATTAATTTCCTTTATTTTAAAGTTTACTGGACCTGTTTGTCCTATTATTCGGTATGGTCCTACCCATGGTTTACTTAACTTTAAATTTACTCCAGTTTTGATCCCTGGATTATATAATAATACTTTGTCACCTAGTTCCAGATTTTTCTCTTTAGCCCTTTTATTAAATTGAACTAATTGTTTATTTTTAGCTTTGACCTCATGACTTCTCACAAACTGATACGATTGATGTAATCGTTCCAGCAGTTCGGATACGTAATTGTCGTCATAATCATATCGATAACGATCTGGTTTGGTATAAAGTTCGTAGGGTAGATTCATATCCCTTCCGTGAAGTAAAAAGTATGGAGACTCTCCGGTAGTAGAATGTACGTTGTTTCGGTAAGCCATCATTACATATGGCAACCAATCGTCCCAATCTTTTTGTTTATCATCTACCACATGAGATAGTAAGTCCTTTAAAACTCGATGCATTCTCTCAATCATGCCATTCGTTTGTGGATGATATGGAGTAGTGCGAATCTTTTTGATTTGTAGTAATTTACATACTTCGTCCATTAATTTCGACATGAAATTTGTGCCTTGATCGGTAAGTAATACCTTTGGAGTCCCATGCCGCGTAATCACATGCACCACAAAAGCTTTCGCCACTGTCTCAGCCTTCTGATTTTGCAATGGGATCGCTTCGGTGTATCTCGTAAAATAATCTTGAACCGTGAGTATATATTTATTTCCATTGTAGGTGATCGGCAATGGTCCTACGATATCCATTGATACCCTTTCAAATGGTTCCTGTGCTGGCGTAAATAATTGTAATGGAGCTGGTTTTAAATGTGACGAACTTTTCCGTTTGTTACAGGCTAAACATTTGTCACAGTAGCTTTTTATATCGTCGCCCATATTTTTCCAATAGTACTTTTGCTTCACCTGAGACTTGGTTTTATCGACTCCAAAATGTCCAGCATACGGCAAGTCATGACATTGATACATAATTTCTTTTCTTAATTCCGTTGGTACTACTAATCTATGGTATCTTTCATTCTGTTGTTTTGTTTTATATAGTATCCCCTCTTCGTCAATAAAGAAATCTAAATACTTTGGATCGTTTTCAATTCTTGCAATAATAGTTTTAGCAAAACAATCCTCCTTCTGTTTATCTGCTATTGTTTTTATCTCTTCGGTGGTTAAAGAATTTACTCCTGCCTCTATTTGCACTCTGGATAACGCATCAGCGTTTCCGTGTAATCGTCCTGGTCGATGTGTTATTTCAAAGTCGTATTCTGCTAGCGTTAATGCCCATCGGGCTAAACGTGAGCTTGGATCTTTGATTGACAATAACCATTTTAATGGTCGATGATCTGTTATGATTTTAAAATGTTTTCCAAACAAATATACCCGATAATGTTTAACGCCCCATATCACCGCCAAGCATTCTCTTTCTGTAGTGGAGTAATTCATTTCTGCTTTTTGTAGTTGCCTACTGGCATATGCCACAGGTTTTTCATGTCCTCCAACTTTTTGACTTAGTATAGCTCCTATTGCTATTCCCGAAGCATCCGTGGTTAGATAAAAAGGTTGTGTGAAATCAGGATAGTGTAAAACAGGTTTATCACACAAAGATTTCCGAAGTAAAGTAAATGATTTTTCCTGTTCTTCTCCCCAAATAAAAGGTTGATCCTTTTTTGTTAATGCCGTTAAAGGTTTAGCAATTGCTGAATAACTTTCAATAAACCGCCTATAAAATCCTGCTAATCCTAAAAATGCCCGAATATCTTTTACAGTTTTTGGTTTAGGATAATTAAGTACAGCTTGAACTTTTTCTGCATCTGGTTTGATTCCTTCGTTTGAAATAACGTGACCCAAATATTTGGTTTCGGATAGTAAAAACTTGCATTTACTTGGTTTTAATCTCAAATTTGCCCTTCTAATTCTTTCAAACACTTCTTTCAGTCTGTTTAGATGTTCAATTATTTCGTTCCCACTGAATACTATAACGTCGTCTAAATAAACTAAACACTTACTCCCCGTTAATCCCGATAAATTGGTATTCATTAACCGTTGAAAGGTACTGGGCGCATTGACCAGACCAAATGGCATCTTTTTACAATGATAGTGCCCTTCTGGCGTACTAAATCCGGTTTTTTCTTGATCTTCTTCTTCTATTTCCACTTGCCAATACCCAGAAGCAAGGTCTAGTGTTGTAAATATGGTAGAACTTCCCAATCTATCTATTGTTTCGTTCAGGTTAGGTAACGGATAGAAATCCCTCTTAGTGACTGAATTTAACCCTCGGTAGTCAATACATACTCGAACTTCTTGTTTTCCATTATCAGACTTTTTCGGTACCATAACAACAGGTGCTGACCAAGGTGATTGCGACTCTTCAATCACTCCTTCGTCAAGCATTTTGCTTATTTCTTTATTTAAAATTTCCCTTTGACTATGTGGTACTCGGTATGGTGGTTTTGCAATTGGATGACAAGCCTCTGTAACAATTCTATGTTTCACGCCATTAGCAGTTCCCAATTTATTATTTCCAAATAAAAAGATATCTTTGTACTCAATTAACAATTTTAATAATAACCGTTTATCTTCACCTTTCAAATGATTTAAATCAAATAACTTTTGTATGTCATCCTCCGCGTTTTCAATTCCAGTATCTATTACACGAACTGAATAAGGGTTCACATCCCTATCCAATCCATTAAGATGATAAATTCTCACCCAAATATTTGATCCTTTAAATATCCATCTGATCATATTGATAACTCTGTCCCACTTTAACCCATCTAACCCACAAGCAATCTTTGGTAGGGCTAATTTATGAATATTATTTTTCTCACAAAATTCCCTTAATTTTCCCAAGGTATAAAACAAATCTTCGTAAGTTGGTTTATAAAAATATTTTCTTTTAGTAATAAGGTACAAAATATACCTTCCATCTCGTCTTAAATACAAAACATCTCTCACTTTTGGATTCTGTTTATTTAATTCTTTTATTCCCATAAATTTCTCTTTGACTTCAGCAGCGATTCCTGCTCCCATTTTCAAATCTTCACTCACACAATGTGCCAAGCTATAATCCCTCGGCGCATCAAATAAATTACCCTTATCTTCAAGAATATCCCAATTTTCTACAATATTTTTCGATATTTTCTCTTCGTATTCCCTGTAATTTCCATACATTTTCTCCCTTTTATGAGTAGTGCTATTTACACCATTTACATTTTCAAGTTGAGGTACCTCTTCCCAAATCCCAGCTGATGAATTCTCATCTCCTTTGTGTTCAATATCAATTTTATTTACGCGCGTAATAATTCCAACACTTGTTCCCTTATTCAACATTAATGGTTTCTCGGTGACGTTGATCAGGCGCACCGGAACCCGTTGATTTTTATTTACCCTTGTTACAACTCTTGCTGACATTGACCCATAAACACCCGTATCAATTGGTTCAATGATAACTTCTTCATCTTTTTCCCATTGGTTTTGTAAAGCTTCACAAACAACCTCACATCGTCCCGGAATTTCTAAAGCCTCCATCAACAGAGCCGAACAGGGACCAACTGTTCGTTCTGTATCACCAATCATCTTTGGTCCAGATGACGATGATCTCTCCGTGTCCTTTTCTTTCTCTCGATGATCCTTCGTTTGTGTTTGCATTACTCCAACCTTTTCCATATTTTCTTTATTCGCTATCTTTTGTTTATCGCCCCCATTTGACAAACCAAAACCCAATTCCGAAGATTTATCGGAAAATAATAGTTCTTCATTTTTCGATGTTAACACCTTAAATGGGAAACTTTTAGTTAAAACTGGAGAGGGAGTTTTCATAATTTGTGTTTGGCAGTTGCTTTTCTCGCTCATATTCATGTCATTTTGTAAACAGTTCCCATGCGCAGTAGAAGATTTTTGTCTTTTTGATGATGTCATGATCAATTTCAAGTGAATATGTCCTAACTTCAAAATTCCCTGATTATAATCAAGAATAGCTTGATTGCTAATTAGGAAGTCGCATCCGATTATCCCATCGGTTTCAATGGCAATATTTTTACAAATCACACAATTAATATTAAATTTCTTGTTTTTCACCCTAAAATCTAACAAAGAAAATCCTACTCCTTCTACTTCATTTCCCGTGATACCTTTTAAAGTTATATGTTGTTGCAAATCTAATTGGTAATTAATTTTTGTCCGGAGTAAACTCTCCTCCTTCAATAACGATACTGCTGAACCCGAATCAATCAAAAATGATAATTTTGTACACCCCATTGTTAAAAAAATTATGGATTTGTCTGCCTCTGAATTTATAGCACTGCTAACTGATTTTACTATTGCGTTTTTATTTGTAATCTGATCATTTACCCCTGGATTTAACATTTTCCCTCGGATTGGGGTACATACGAGGTGGCATTTAGGTTTAAATGACTGGTTCCCGTTCTTATAAAATTTTGTGTTTCATTTGGGTTGCGTGATTCATTTCTTATATTTCCATTTTGATGGTTAAACTGAGTATGGGATCGAGTAGTATGGTTACTCGTACCGGCTTGTCCCCTTGATTGGTTATTCTTTTTCCAACACTTAACTTCTACGTGACCCGTTTTTTTACAAAATCTACAAACAACCTCATTCCGACAATTCCCAGAAAAATGTCCCGGTTGATAACATTTGTAACACACATTATTTGATTTTTGATTATATTTAAAATCAGGTTTTGTTGAGTTAGATTCGAAAGGTTTAGAAAATGATGAATGATATGAAATGGATGGGCGATTCTTTTTATTGAATTGCTGTGGTTTAAAATTTGGTTTATTAAAACTAACCCGTGGTGCAGTTGAATGAGGCTGAGATTTAGAAACACCTTCTTGAGAGAAATTACAAGCATATTCAGAATAATAACTATGTGAACAGTAGTTAATTGTATTTTCCGTCATCATCTGGTTCAATTCTTCTTGACTCGCTATTTCTGCGGCTTTATCGAGTGTTAAATCACTCTCTCGCATCAGCAAAACTCCAATAATCTTAGAAATTTCCCGTTTTATTCCCATTCTAAATTGCGTCAATAGAATATTGTTATGTTTTTTAATTATACCCTCCCGTTCCGCCTGTGAAGCGTCAATTAAATCCTCTTCTAATACCTCCTGTCCAATTAATTTTAGTCGCGTGAGAAATTGACTGATAGTTTCGTTACGGCCCTGTATACATCTTGACAAAATTAGTTGAGCCTGACCTGGTATTTTCAATTTCGAAAATTTTGTAATAAATTTTTGTTTGAATTGCTTATATGTTATTTCATTTGTTGATAAATTTGATTCGCTTTTATAGTAACTGAATGCGTCTCCCGTTAGTCTACATCGCACGATTTTAATTAAGTCTTCGTCTCCAATGTTATCTAAACTTGCTCTCTGTTCTACTCGTTCAAAAAAATGTTTAACGTTCTCTTTACCAGTAAAATTTTCAATTGAATTTAAAATAGATGCTAATGATGGTTTAGGCATTTCAACTTTTACGATAGGTTTTTCATCTGTATTTGTAGCCATTATTTTGGTTTTTAGTTCGAATAAAACTTAAATAAAATGTAAGTATATGGTATTTGCAAAATAAAAATTTTATAAAGGGGTCCGTTATCAAGAGTAATTCGCAACTTGATGATTTCGCGATTTCTAAAGTGCGATACGCTGGAACAGCTCAGACCGTCTGGATCTCAGTTTATAATATGATAAATTTGTTTTAGCAAAAATACTACCTTTCTCTCTCTATCTCATTAAAAAAAAGATTTGAAGCTCTATTTTAACTCAAATGACCGACACAAAATAACAATGAAAATAATTTCGATTTTTACATAACCAAATCTATGTTGTTGGGATTAATTTTAATTTGAATAAAGGGGAATTTCTCATATTTTTACATACATCTCACCGTTAACACGTCTCCACCCGTCTTCAACACACATCCCACACCGCTTCAACACACATCCCACCGCTGCCACCAAATATGTTACCACCCCCGAGCGTGAGGTGGTAAGAGGCCCCCGAGTATATTCTCGGAGAAGGGTATTCTCCTCGGGTCCACTCTTTATAGGAGCCTCGTAACGTGGTTAAGTGTGTCAAAAGACAATGGGGAAAGGATCAAGCGGCGGATGTCAATAAACAAAATACAAAAGATCAATAAAAACTTTGAATTAATTAATGAGATACTTTAATTTAATTTCTTTTAAACGCAAATAAAATAAACAAAAAAAAAAAAAACAGTAATTATTTCTATCTCGTACTCACATAATGGTTTTTGGGTTGATTGACACCTTTTTCTTCTCTACTTTCTTCTCTTATTTTTCTCTTTTAATTTCTTTTAGTCTTTTTCCACTTTTCATTCCCACACTTTACCCATGCCTCTACTCTAACTCTCGACCACACTCTCTCTAACTTCTCCTGTCTGCCTGCTCTTTTCGCGAGTCCCTCATCCGTTGTCCCCACTCCCAAAATATTTCTGTACTTCCCCGAATTAAATATAGATATCTTTTCTGACTTGTTACACATTGTCTAAGTTAGTATTAATATTGTATCAATTACAGCGTTTTAGCTGCAAGCGATTTCAGCTTAATCAAGAAATTGATTCATTTCTGGTTTTGACGTCAGCCAAGATGACCTGCAGCCGAGGTGCTGCAGGAATTAATTTTAACGTATCGATCATATACAACCTCGGCTTAATCAGCCAAATTCATGCAATTCTAGAATAATCAGACGTAGTCATTGAGGTGTTCACCAGTTTTAGATCGATATGATAGTAACTGCAGCGCCCGGTTGCAAGCGATCTCGGTTTAGTCAGGCAAAATCTTACAATTTCTGTTCTGATTTTGCCAAGATGATGATATAGCAGAGATGTAATGTATGTTGATACGTATTAGGTGAATATGGAATTAATTGTAAAGTCTTGGCCGCAAGCGACCTCGGCTTAATCAATCAATTTCATACATTTCCACAACAATCAGACGAACTCATAGATATACCTCAGTTTAATCTATCAAAATCACACATTCTCTACCATAATTTTAGTCAAACTTATTTCAGTCAAAGGTGTTACAATGTATGTGGTTTCATTTAGTATGAGTGTTGCATCAATTGTAGATAGAGATGAGTGTTGTCTTCCTCTACAACTTCTTTGAATCATGACATTTCTTTCAACAACCTCCTGTTCCAATTCTTCGATATTTCCTTTTTCTACTAATACTTCATTTAATATCAGCAGGGTTTTCAGTGTTTTCTGCTTTATAACATTCTTTTCAAAATCTAACACACTGCTAAATAATATCTTGATGTATGAAGATGGCAGCACCAACTTTAAGATGTAGTCACTGTCACAACAAACTCAAAAAAAATGGAAATAAAAATAAACAATTTATTGTACAAACTTAATATTAACAGTATCGTACACTTCTCGTAATACAATCAACATCATATATTCATCTCAATTAAACATTTCTTCTTAACCATAAAAATTATTTAAAACATTTGCTGCTTACTACGCATATCAAAAAAAATAAAAATATACACATATTATTTCAGATGTTTATGTTTTTCTTGTGAGGTTCCACGTCATCAATCCCACCGGAGGTAATACGAAATCGCACTTCTGCTTCTTCCATGTCGGGACTATCAAAAACTCTTGCAATTCGAACAGATCCCTCAGCATTGCTAAGCGAAATTCTCGAGGTGGAAGCATGAGCAAGAATATTCCCTCCAGTTGGCTTAGTAGTAGCCAATTGATCTTTAGAAAAATTAGAACTGATCTGATTCGTAATCAAAACGGCAATATTAAACTCTTCGCTCATTTTTTGAAGTTTCGACATCATCTGGGCCAGCTTGTGTTGCCTTTCGAAAATTTCCGCGCGTCCACTATAATCAACTCGAAAAGTCGCCATAATTGAGTCGATAATCAATAGTTTGAAAACACCAGCCTCTTCGTGTAATTTTAAACTGACTTGATCTAATAACTCTGATTGATGCTCGGAATTGTATGCACGTGCGTACAAAATATTGTCTAAAACTGTTTCTTGGTTCAAATCGAATCGTTCGGCTATTGAACGTAATCGATTCGGGCGACTATAAAAAGTTAAGGAGAAATTTGATACCGAAGAGAGAAAGGGAAAAAATAAATTTGACTTACACCATTGTAATAAAGTTAAGCGCGTCTCGAGATTTCATGAGGAAAGTATTAACATAATAGTACAAAAAATTCTAAAATAGCCAAATACATTTTAAAACAGAAAATAAGGAAACACCAAGCTAAATAGAACATTATAATTGGAAACCACTCAATATTCAATACATAGTATGTATTGTACATACCACAAATCCGACGAAATTGAAAACACACAGGGAAATCTACTGGAATTAGTAGGGAGGTATGAAATCAACAATCACCCAAACTGACGTGTTTGAATTAGCAGGTAAATGAACAAGAGTGTCTAATAATAAATATCCTCTCTTCCTCGCTTTGGTTTCTTAAATACTGTCAACCTCAAACCCTGTCACATAAAAAATATTATAAGACTTATTTCCAAAAAACCCAAAGATGTATGAGGTACAACAATGGTTACAAGTTAAACTTTGCAATATTCTAGTTCCCTGGTTGTCCCTCCTAACTAAAACAAGCCTAACTTACGTTAACAAGAACTTTCATGAAAATAAAATATTTAAACAAAACATAAATTCGAATTTTAAAGGATACAAAGTATGTTCTGTGTCTATAAAAATAACTTTTCCACCAATATATCCATTAGGACCAGGCATTTGGGTTGTGACACATAATGTATGAGACAATTGAGTTTTTCCTGTACGAAATTCACCAAAAACTTCTGTTATAGACATAGCTTCTATACCACCTCCAATCAGTTTACTGAAAAAAAGATAAAAACTTTTTATTGAATCACTCTAGTTATAAAAATGCACCCCTCTTTTACTATTCTAAGAATTAATCCATATGATAAATTAAACTTACTCAAAAGCTATACTCCCTGTACTCAATTTAAAAACTTGTTTCCTTTGAAATGAAACTTCATTCGCGGTCATAAAACTATTGGAAACCGAAATTTTACAAACGACGCCCTTAATTTCTTTAATTTTCGCCTCATTAAACCCAGGAATTGTTAGTAATTTCTTCATAAGAGTCATTTGCATCCCTTTTATGGTATTTATTCCGTGTTGTTTTAATTTATCAATGTCTTCCTTTTTAACACCATGTTCCGCGAGCATTTCGATGTCTTGAAAGTATACATCCTCCTCTTCCTCTTCATTTTGCTCTATTACGGTGCTTACTTCCGTATTTTCGGCAACAACCTCAGGTAATTGTAGCACATTTTGGCTCATTTTGATGAGATTTTTATTTTATTTTTTGACAAAACAGAAATTTTGGTGCAAAACCTTCATAAACTATGTCAAATTTGAAACAAAAAACTTTTACACCGTGAAGTTAGTTATTAATGAAAAAAAATAAATTAATTTAATTAAAATAACTTAATTAATTAAGTTACATTTTCGTTATATCTTAATTAATGAAATTGTGTTAAAAATGTTTTAAAATTATAAAATGTTATAAATTAATTTTTGCATTGAAATATTTTTGTTAAACTAACAGTTGGCATCACTGATTCGTTTTGATTTATCAACGGCTTTTTTTTAGATAATTAAATCTTTTGACAGATAAATTATCAGTTAAAATATAAATTACCGGTTCGGTTATAATTAGGTTGTGAGTATAAATCGAATAAACATTATAATTTTATTAATTAAAGTAAATTCGGTACGTGGCGATTTCATTTTTGGCGCCCAATCGAGTTGGCCATGCGTTAGTCACGTGACAAAATTTGACAAATGTAACGTGAATCGCGACTGGTCTCATGTTCATGGACGGTAATCGTGCTGTTAGATTGTTGTAAATTAAAGTGAAAAGAACGTTAAGGTAGTCATTCGAAATGGAACCGAGGAAGCTGATCGAACTGCTGAGGGCGACCATCGACCCCAATCAAAGGCAACAGGCGGAGGAACAGCTCGGACAAGTAACCAAGACCATGTGCTCACCTATTTTTTTGACATATTCACATGCCGCTTTTTTTCTAAATGTGTTTTCAGATACATAAAATCATCGGATTTGCACCGTCGTTATTACAAGTGGTTATGATGAATGGGTGCGATATGCCCATTAAACAAGCCGGGGCCATTTACCTTAAAAATCTAATATCACAAAGCTGGCAAGATCGCGAATCGGCAGAACCAGGAGAACCTTTACCTTTTTCTATTCATGAACAAGATCGGAGTCTTATTAGAGAAAGTATAGTAGATGCTGTAGTGCATGCTCCAGAACTTATTCGTCTACAATTATGTACTTGTGTTCATGTTATGGTTAAACACGATTTTCCGGGACGGTGGACCCAAATCGTTGACAAAGTAAGTTAGTTTTAAGGTTAATCTTTTGATAAAAAAGGAATTTATGTTATGAAGATTATTTTATCTACACATATTTTTACTTTGTTAATTTTAATTAATATACGATTTCCGTTAATAAGACTTAAAATTCTTGTATAAGTTTTTATTTAGATTTTAATAACAAAAAAGTATAGAATTATCAAAGGTTAAAGTATTTTAAAACAATTTAATTTTACTTTAAGAGAAATTTTTTTAGCACTTTACAATCCATTTGCCTAAACATAGACCGAAACCCCTCTCAAGTTTATTCTTGATGGGGCGAGAAAAATAAATATTTAACTGGATCCATGAGACCTTGTAAATACTTGGATATATTTAGACTATAACACTCTCTTTCTCTCTTTATCTATCCTATTACTCAGTTTGGTGTGTAAGAATTTAGCGCATTAGAATCCATACATTTTCAAACCTCATGATTCATATAATTAAAATTGGTGTAATTTTTTTGAATCATCTCAAAAAGAATTTCAATTCAAGGTCAATAACTTCTATAACCTTTTCTTTTGTACATGGTAAATTAAAAGCAAGTGACAATCGATAGAAGAGTTATTTATACAACAATAATTTTTTTTCAATTAGCACTAAGTTGTTGAGATATTCAACTTTAAATTTTGATGATTGTAAGAGGTGGAAATTTTATTTTAAGAAAGTCTATTTATTTTTTAGTTGATAATTAATGTTTTTTGATTTTCTTTATAGGAAGTATTCCATTATAACCAATATAATTATCACAAATTAATATATATTATTTTTTTTGGGTATATTAATATAATAATATTAATTGTACACTGGGGTCTGTCGCACCTCATTGTTTAAAGGCGTATAAATGTTAAAATGTGAATTTGTTTATACTGGGTGAGGCATTTAAATTGAGACAATTTCAAAATATAATGGAGAAAAGTATTCTGTATTGCTTTTATTGTATTTTAGATGAGCCATTATTGTCTTTTAACTGTTAAGTAAGTTTTTTAAATGAAAACATATATTTTTTTGATAAGTATGCTCTCCTCCATGCTAAAATAAACAACTTTTATTTAAATTTTTTTTTATTTAGTATGATAAAAATGTCAAATAATTCAAACAAACAGAACATAATGAGCTACAATAAAACTGAATAAAATAACGTATCTCAACGTAATAAGTGCTCAAAGTCCGTTTGATTTGATGCACATATTTAGATGATAAATAAGATTCAAGTGCTTGTTGTAACATTTCTGGACTTACTTCTGGACATTTTTACCTCATATTTTCCAATGTTGTTTGCACTTCTTGGTAGACTCTGTCTTTAATGTAACCAAACCACAGAAAAAAAAACAAGGGATGTTAGAGCAGGAGACCTAGCAGGCCAATTAATGGAACCACCCCTAATCCACTTATTTCGATAATTCCTATTTGGTGCTTACTTTACTGGTAATTCGTGAATCGGATAATTTGTAAATTTCTCTTCCTTCATATAATAAAAGTTTTATCTGAAACTTTTTTTTGATAAAATTGATGGTTAATGAATGAGTTATTAGGTTGATTCGATTTAAATGCCTAACCTTGTATATTTATTCTAAATATGTTTATTCTGCAAAAATTTCTAAAGCTATCTAAAATGTAATCATAGAATACAGTAATATAGAACATTATATGTCTTGGTTTCTTGTAATACCGCCGAAAGACTCCTACTAATTTAATATTTTACTCATAACTTGCTCATTAAAAAGTTTTTATTTTAACTTTTAAGATTCTTGTGTGTAATTTTATAACGCAAATGACATTTGTTGATTATTTTAGTTTATTGTCTATCAATCTTCGAGCGGGCGCGCTCGTTTTTATAACATCAGTGGGCGCATGTCATAAATTTTATGCATTAACTTTTTTAAATTTTCAAGCTGTCGAATCCCTGTTTATAGTAGAGGCCAGACCTGGCGTCTTTTTTGCAGCGGATATTGTATATTTTAATATGAATTAAATTCATTTTCGCATTCTAAACAAATCACATTTACTACAGAATGTTTCTTGCAAGTAAATGATAGACATTTTGAACACTTTATTTTCGCTGAGGATTTTTCGGTGGTATCCTTTTCTGCTATCGAATGTGAGTAATTGCATTTTAAAATGCTACTATATCCGTTGGTACTCCCTTATTGGTTGTTCTATCATGTAAATGAGGTTTAATCAAACTAAAGGATAGATTTTTTTTAATTGTGTGGTAGTTTGCTACATTTGTTCGTGAAAACGAATGTAAAACATACGCATTTATAGAACCAATATTTAACAAGTTAATAAAGATCACACATAGCCACGTTTTAGTAATGTGAGTAATATGTAAGTGGCACACAATTTATCCACTATGTCAACACACATTTTGTCGAATTATAATTTATTATTATTTCTGGCAAATAACATAAGAAATCAACATTTTATTTGTTTGTAATCCAAATAATGTCAAATGAACGACTCGACTTTTATTTGGTAAGAATTCTTATGTGATTTTTCGCTTGTTCTTTTATGTTGTTCCAGTCAGTATTATTTCCTTTTGTAGTAGATAAGCTACTAGAGCAACGCTAATATAGTAGTTGTCCGTTTCTGTTAGAATTCTCTAATAATTAGTTCAAATAATCTCTTTACAAAATCCATCGCTTTGTTAGATACCATATATGGACCATCTAGTTGCTTACCACAATAAATTTCTAAATTGAATCATGTTCAAAATACATAGTTACACGAATACCTTGGCGTTAAATCCTTTCAAATACATAACAATATATAATTTAATAATAATTGTTATAAACTTTATGACAGCGCGCACGCTCGAAGGTTAACAACTACTTTGGTGGGCATAGGGCAATTTCTACAAAGAAGACATTTTTAGACTTATTAGTATGGATTTTTTCCAAACTTCTAGATTCTCCTTACCATTGTCGAAATACAACCGCTCTGTAACCTTATAGGGATACCTGTTATATTTTATTATGTTTTTTACGTTAATTTTGTCCAT
This sequence comes from Onthophagus taurus, assembly GCF_036711975.1. NCBI lineage: Eukaryota > Metazoa > Arthropoda > Insecta > Coleoptera > Scarabaeidae > Onthophagus > Onthophagus taurus. Next base: position 6,473,839 of record NC_091966.1, read on the forward strand.
CGCAGTTATCATTGAAGGCATCAATCATAAAATGGGGCAAGATTGATAATTTCATGAAATATTACTTTTCCACTGTCGCTGTTATTAACTTTATATTCTCTAACTTATGCCTCAGCACTTCATTTTTCCTACATTAACACCTCTCCCGTTAGTTCAGTTAAAGTACAGTTAATTCCCAGTCTTAATTGGGATCATGTTGATTATTTGGTATTTTTCCAAGAACGTTGAGGCGGTTTAAAGAACAACTTTCTATTTTAAAATATTCATTAATCAAAATTTGTTTTATCCTACTTTTCTCACACGCCGGATTTTCTTCATGAATGTTGTCTACAATATCCATTTACTTAAGAGCACCTTTAAACAAAACTGGAAACGTTTATTTAGCAACCAGAAACCTTGTTTTGGCATCAACGGACTTGAAATCGTTTGAAATACGACACTTCTAAGGTTAATTCTTAATGGTTCTTTTCTTACCATCTAATTATCTTACATGAGGTAAAATGGTTGTCACAAACCAACATTTCCTACAATTTGTTGAGGTAGTGTTCACTTTTATAGGTAATGTATACCCTACATCTTTCTTTTTTCATTCTCAGCCCGTTTCTATCTACACTGTTTAAAACCATTTGTTGCCAATTTTCTGATATTCGCATTGCTTTTGCTCTACTTTTCTCAAAGTAAGGTGTGCATAAACTATTTATCAGTTTGCCCTCTTTGACTTAGCGTCGATACTAATTTTTGCCAGTATCAGGCTAGTATTAAATCGGTTGAGGACATTGACATCCGTGTAAATCTCTTTGCTATTGATAAGGAGGTAGTCGATCTCATTTTTCACCTTGTTGTTTGGGCTTTTCCATGTCCACTTCCTTTGGGGTGGTTTCTTTAAGTGAGTGTTCACACAGAATAGACCTGAGCTCAAGTAATCCAATAGGATTAACTTATTTTTATAAAATGTTCGATTATTACAAACAACAAGATACTCTTATGTTTAGATTATTTTACAACATTAAATCAATATAAATCTAATTTTTTGTTTTTGTTTTTTTATTTATTAGATCAGCATATATCTTTCAAATCCGGAAGCAACAGGATGGCATGGTGCAATTCTTTGCCTTTATCAATTAGTAAAATATTTTGAATACAAAAAAGTGGAAGATCGCGGTCCATTACACGAAGCAATGAACCTCCTTTTACCCCAACTTTATCAATTGGTAGTTGGCCTTTTACCAGATCCTTCAGAACAAGCAGTTCTTCTTCAAAAAGAAACTTTGAAAGTCTATTTCGCCCTTACGCAATACATCCTTCCTCTTGATCTGATCACTCGCGATGCTTTCACGCAATGGATGGAAGTGTGCAGGCAAATTGTCGAAAGACCCGTACCTCCAGTAGCACTTCAACCAGATGAGGACGATCGTCCTGATTTACCATGGTGGAAATGTAAAAAATGGGCTTTGCATATTTTGTATAGGCTTTTTGAGCGATATGGTTCACCAGGAAATGTTACTAAGGAATATACTGAATTTGCTGATTGGTATTTGCAAACATTTAGCAGCGGAATTTTAGAAGTCTTATTAAGGTAACTTTTACAACATAAAATTTGACAAATATAAAATTTTTTTCATAAAACTGTTGATATACAAATAAGTTTTTCTTTTTAGATTATTAGACGCTTATCGTGGTGGATCTTGGTTACCACCAAGGGTACTTCAACAGTCGTTAAATTACGTTAATCAAGCGGTTTCACACGCACATACATGGCGCTTATTAAAACCTCATATGGGTGCGATTATTCAAGACGTACTTTTCCCACTGTTATGTTACTCTCAGGAAGATGAAGAATTGTGGTCAGTGGACCCTCACGAGTATATTAGAGTGAAATTTGATGTGTTTGAAGATTTCGTATCGCCTGTAACCGCCGCCCAAACACTTTTGCATTCAGCGTGTAAAAAACGGAAAGATATGTTGCAGAAAACTATGCAATTTTTGACTGAGGTAAAATATTGGTATATAAATATTGCAAGATATGAAATGATTTGGGATTTATTTAGGTATTGAATTATCCAAATACAGAACCATCTAAAAAAGATGGTGCTCTTCATATGGTTGGATCCTTGGCTGATGTATTGTTGAAAAAGAAAATTTATCGTGATCAATTGGATCATTTGTTCCTAAAGTACGTTTTTCCGGAATTCCAAAGTGCGCGCGGTCATTTGCGGGCACGCGCTTGTTGGGTGCTTCACTTCTTCAGCGAGTTTTCCTTCAATCAAGAACAGGTTTTGGCTGAAGCAGTCCGTCTCACCGTTACCGCCTTACTTCAAGACAAAGAGTTACCAGTCCGCGTCGAAGCGGCAATATCTTTACAATCATTACTTAATTATCAAGAAAGATCACATAAATACGTCGAACCTCAAGTAAAACAAATCGCCTTGGAATTGTTAACCATTATTAGAGAAACTGAAAATGAAGATGTTACAGGTAACTTGGTTTAAAAAGAAATTTATAAAAATTATTTTCTTTTTTTTTGTTTGTTTAGGTGTTATGCAAAAATTAGTTTGTGTTTTCACAATGCAATTGGCGCCAATTGCAGTAGAAATCTGTCAACACTTGGCAGCCACTTTTAGCCAAGTTCTAGATACGGATGAAGGATCTGATGAAAAGGCGATAACGGCTATGGGATTATTAAACACAATCGAAACTCTCTTAACAGTAATGGAAGAACAACCGGAAGTTCTTCGAATGTTAGAACCAACCGTTTTACAAGTAATCGTCCACGTTTTGCAAAACGAAGTCCAGGAATTTTACGAAGAAATTTTATCACTTATTTACGACTGCACCAGCAAATACATTTCAGCCGATATGTGGCGCGTTTTAGAATTGCTTTATCAGGTTTTCATGAAAAGCGGTGCTGATCATTTTACTGATATGATGCCTTCTTTACACAATTATATCACCGTTGATACAGACGCTTTCCTATCTGACGAACAACGTTTATTAGCTATTTATAATATTTGCAAGGAAGTTCTTTCAAGAGATTTAGGGGAAGATCCTGAAGCACATGCTGCTAAATTATTAGAAGTGGTGTTGTTGCAGTGTAGAGGTAGAATAGATGGAGCGGCACCTTTACTTATTGAATTAGCTGCAGGAAGGTTGTTAAGAAAAGTTAAAACATCAGAATTACGTACCATGCTACTTCAGGTTAGCAAAAAGAATACTTAATAACTTTACTATTTGATGATGTTGACTTAAAAACTTTTGTTTCAGGTTCTTATAGCAGCTCTTTACTACAACCCACCACTTCTATTTGGTGTTTTAGAAAAAATGCCTGATTTTTCAAATAATTTTATAAAACAATGGATACACGACGTCGATTGTTTCCTAGGTGTACATGATCGAAAATTATGCGTCCTCGGTCTTTGCACTCTCATAAGTTTGCCTCAGAAGCCACCGGTACTTGTTGAAGTATCTGCGAAAGTAATGCCCGCTGTCGTGATGCTTTTCGATGGTTTGAAAAGAGCGTATGCGGCTCGAGCTCAAGAAATCGACGAAGAAGAAGAAAGCGAAGCAGAAGACGACGATAATGATATTGAGGAAGTACTCAGTTCGGACGAAGACGAGATCGACGAGCAGGGACAGGAATATCTGGAGAGTTTGTCACGTCGGGCGCTAAACGCTGGAGACGCAGCAGGTATGCCTGTGTCTGCTACAATTCAAGACGTAGATCTCGGTTCGGACGATTCCGATACTGACTATGAGGGTGACGAAGAGATGGCGTTGGAGACATACACGACGCCTATTGATGAAGAATCTTGCGATGTGGATGAGTATGTTGTTTTTAAGGAGGTAATGACTCGATTGGAAAGCACAGAAGGTGACTGGTATAAAGCGCTTACTGGAACACTTACTGACGATCAAAGGAAATCATTGATGGAAATTAGTGTTTTGGCAGATCAAAGAAAGGCAGCAAAAGAAAGTAAAAGAATAGAAAAACAAGGAGGTAAATTAAATATTCTACATGGTTTCTTAAATAAAGCCTGGAGCTTATTAAATTAGACTTTATTGTAGTAATAACATATTTTTAATATTAAATGTATCAATAAAAATTGATGTTATATAATTTTTTTTTCTGTTATAGGTTATAATTTCACTAATCAACAAGTACCAACGTCCTTTAATTTTGGAAATGCTTCTCTGGGTTCCTGAGCCCCCATTTCATTAGCTACACATAAACACTCATAAAAATATATGTTAATTAAAAATATATATATAATATAAATATTACTATATACAGCGACTGAAATTAATTGTTCAAGTGACGTGATCTTCTACATGGTTTATTGTACAGTGGAAAACACTTGGTGTAGCCTATTTGTGTACGATTGCAATAGTTGTTTTTTTTTCTCTTCAAATTGTTTCTTTTATTTGTAAGTGATTATATTATGTAAGTGCCTTTTTTAATTCGACGATTCTAATACTTTTTAAATCACCGCAGTAAGGTTGACAACGCAAAACATGTTAAAAACGCTCCCCTTTCTTTGTCCTTTTTACAAGAAAACGAATAATAAAATGAATTGTTTAAAATTGTTAGTGATATATTTTTTTTTGATAACCTTTTCTTTATATATTTAGTTATTATATCTAATCAAAGTGAAAAACATATTCTAATTTATTTACAGATAAATAAAATAATAAAAATTAATAAAATTTTATTTATATTCATTAATTTGTAATTGTTTAATTAATTTGATTATATCTAATCAAAGTGAAAAACATATTCTAATTTATTTACAGATAAATAAAATAATATTTTATTCATATTCTTTAATTTGTAATTGTTTAATTAATTTAAATGTCTGAATTATAAAAGAAATTTTCAGGAAGAAGTTCCAAGTGTTGAAAATGTATAACAACTTGTTCGCTAAACAACAATAACTAGAATTAACTCTGTCAGAAGACCTAGAATAAGAAGGTCTAGTTTTAGTTCAATAAAAATGTACAACAATCCAGCTCTGAATACTAGAACTAACACTAGACCTAGTGTCAAAAGTGTTTACACAAAGCTAGATTATCCTTGTGGACTTGTAGTCTTTGTGGAAAAAAATGAGTTCTTACCACTGAAAGACTACTGCCTCTATGTGACTGTAGGTAGACCTATAATCAGTAAACTTGGCAATCCAGATTGGCAATCTCTAGTGTGATAAACAGAACGCCAACTGTAGCCTATATGGATGTTCCCGCCCAAAACTATCATTTACAGGTTGAAGCAATATGCCCAAAACTGATCCGACATATCCTACCAATAGGCTGCAGAAGACACTATAAGCATTGATATTGTGCTAACAATGCCGTCAGATTTGACGGGATCACTACCACTGATTAATGCTCGATACCAGATTGTACTGCCTGAACGGCAGTCATGAATCGAAAACGAAAATTCTCTGGTTCAAGCAGATATTTGCATGATCACATATGGATTAAAAATGCCGGAAGGGGTCGGATTAAGCAAGCTTACAACCCGCAAAAACTATCAAACAAAATCTATTAAACAAAATTTACCAACTGAGACATACCAAACAAAATAGAACCTAAGCAATTAGTACAATTATTACATGAAATTACTCATAAAGGGTTACAACTCTCATCGTTGCAACGGGTTTTTTTTCAACCAACGATTCTACTTCTCCCTCATCTTGATTTCGAATCTTTGTGACTGAACCTTTCCACTGGAATCCACGCTAGGAACTCTTACTCTGAACGACCCAACTCTCTTCTGGACCTACAACTCTTCTTTGTTTCTCTCCTCCACTGGATCTGAGAGCTTTCAACTTCTTTAACTCACTTCTTCTCCAAAAACCAACTTCAAATCGACTCGAAACCAACTCGAACTCTTTTTTGTTTCTCTCATCAACAAAAATCCATAACTAAAAACTTCTTTCTGAACTCTCCAAGGAACTCCTCAAAAAAATTCTCTTGATTTTCTTCCCTTCTGAGATTTTAAACCCTTTCGTTTCAATCGCTCTTAACATAAACAATCGTTTCTATTGGCCGAAAAACTCGGACAGTCGGAAACGTTCCACACTAAACTGAAGTAAGGGCGAAATCATACAGAAAACCTTTTTTTTTAAATAATAGAACAAAAATTGGAAATCAAAGACAAAAATCAATCACTAAATTTTCACCGAACCCGCGGTTCGCTACAGAAATAGCAATCTTGAACACAGTCAAGCCGGTCTCCAGGCGCTGCAGGATGTAAAATTGGTGCCGGCTCTGGTTAATGGCTGTAAAAGAACTTTAAACACACTGAGTTGTGATAACTGAGTTTTTATGATCTGGGTCCCAATTCATTCTGAGGTTGCTGGCATTGAAGCGGCTGATGAGCTAGTACGAGAGGAAAGCGTTTGTGTGGCCAGAGCCAACAGTTGGCTGAAGAGAGAGTTCGTCTATTGCGGATCAGTTCTCCTGGAATGAGACACTCTAAGTTGTTTATCAACATTGCCACTGTCAAACCTAGGAATATTTTAGGACTTGCTCGTAGCAGCATTAATATTCTAATTCCCCGGCTAAATCCCAAAGCACAACGCCAACTCTAGTAATGGATGTTCTGCTTGGCCTATCTCCTTTGCAGTTGCATATAGAGAAAGTGGCTAGAACTACCATTTACAGGTTTTAGCAATATGCTCAAAACTGCTCCGACAAGCCGCTCTCGAATCGCTACAGGCCGTGAAAACGGTGTTGGCTCTGGTTAATAACTGTAACAGAACTTTAAACACCCGTTACTTGTGACAACAGCAGTTTCTCTGATCTGGGTTCCAGATCATTTTGAGGTTGCTGGCAATGAAGCGGCTGATGAGCTAGCACGAGAGGGCAGCGCTAAAGCGTTTGTGGGGCCAGAGCCAGCAGTTGGTATATCATTTGCGATGGTCAAACATAGGAATGGAATAATTCCATCAGCTTAAGTGAAGACGCTGGGACCTGAAATTCTAAGAAAAGTTATGGAAAATGTTCAGTCAGGTCGAAGCAAACAATGGGCACCATTTGAAAGATATTATCTTCAAAACATAATGTTAATTTAAAACATAATTTAATTTTAATAAATGCCAACATTAAATAAAATCAGAAAGAAAAAAGTTATTCATTAAATAAATCATAACCACATCATAACGTTACTTATGCGCCACTCTATACAACGAGGTAAAGTAACAGTTTATATTTTCTAATTTTATCTTTAATTTAATTGTATTTTGAGAAAGTTTAAAACCTTATAGACTCCTGACGATGGTCTAGGCCGAAACCGGTAGAGTTAATAAATTTATAAAATATATTGGAGTATAAACATTGTTTATTTTTAAAAACACATAAAACTATTAACTTATTTAATTATAATTTTTTTTTAATTATTATTATTTCAACATATTTCTATATATTCATAAATTAAATTGTACATAATTTATTATATATTTTAAATTTGGAATTAATTAAAATTATTAAACAAATTTAATCAATACAAACACGTGTGATATTTTAAAATTCCCGCGTTTTAATAAAATGTCCTGATTGGTCGAGTTCAAGTTAGTTTCGAATCCATCTGTTAGAGCGCGCATCTGTCGCTCTTCCTTTTCGTTTCCCGTCATCAAACATGGTAAGTATTAAAAATATCTTATTTAATTTCACGATATATCACTCATCCGTACTTAAAAATGGTATTATTCAATTAAATTATTTACATATCATCTTTACCGTTACGTATTTGTAATCAAGTAATACATATTTTTGTTTTCAGGGTATCGACATTAACCATAAACATGACCGCAAGGTTAGGCGCACAGAACCTAAAAGCCAAGATGTTTATTTGCGCCTTTTAGTGAAGGTATGTACAATTTTATTTATATGTTATAACATTTAAATCAAACTAAACTTTATTTAAGTAAATTTAAACTATATTGTTTTTAGCTGTATAGATATTTGGCTCGTCGTACAAACTCAAAGTTTAACAGGATCATTTTGAAGCGTTTGTTTATGAGTAAAATCAACAAACCACCAATTTCCTTAGCTAGAATTGTACGTTTTATGAAAAAACCAGGCCGAGAAGGTATGACTGCAGTTGTTGTAGGCACAGTAACCGATGATGCCAGAATTTGGGATGTACCTAATTTGACAGTGTGTGCTCTTCGTGTAACGGAAAAAGCACGTGCTAGAATTTTAAAAGCAGGTATTTATATTCAAAAACAGTTTACACATACATATTTTTTATTATTAATAGTGGTGGAAAGGATATCTGGCAACTTCTTTAAAATCTGGCCAGATTCTAGATAGTTACCAATAAAAACCTATTAGTACTCCACCATTCACAGGGATTAGTATCTTTTTTAGTTGTTAGACATTGCAGATAATAGTCAAGTTCAACCCCAATAGCACTTTTTTCATTTAATTACAGGTTTTTCATTAGCAACCTCATGGTAACAATCCCAAAAGATATATGAATTAAATCTCTTGTTGCAGTTCCTTGTAGTTTTTTTCTCTTCACTTATAATTCATCATCACTTTCAATTTGTGATGCAAGTCTTTCCAATAAAGCATATAAAAGCAATAGCATATATAAAAGCCATCTTCAAGCTTTGTTTGTTAAATCTGCATCAAAAAAGTTCATTTTGTATCTTGGATTCAAATAAGTGACATAATTGTTCAAATATCACAATAATGTAGCAATGTAGGGTATCACTTTAAAAATGCATGAAAAATTATGGCCAGATAAATATGCTGGATATCCAGTATCCAGCTTTTTGCAAAATCACTATTTATTAGTAGTTTATTGATATTAGATATTAATTGTAATAATTATTTTAGGTGGAGAAATTTTAACATTTGACCAATTGGCATTACGAGCCCCTACTGGTGCAAAAACTGTCTTAATGCAAGGAAGGAGAAACGCTCGCGAAGCTGTGAAACATTTTGGTCCAGCTCCTGGTGTTCCACACTCACACAGCAAACCATTTGTACGATCCAAGGGACGCAAATTCGAGAGGGCACGTGGTCGCAGGCGTTCGTGCGGTTACAAGAAATAGATTATTGTTTTTGTAATTTAATGTGCAAGCTGTATGTTTACTGATTTTTATGGTAAATAAAGATTGTAAGGTACAGTTAATATTTAGTTTTATTTAATGCTTAACCTGTTATGAATTCAATTTTATAGAAATAATTCTTGAGACTGCTTTATATTAAATACTACAGATTGTTTAAATTTTCAAGACACTGATGAGAAAATGTTTATTTGGACTAATTGACTAAAATACCCTGCCCTATAAATTATTTGGAAGAGTTATGAGAAATGGATTATATAATACAAGAATTTTAAGCATTTTTGTTTTTGAGGATCTTCACCTTAAATTTATGTTTTGATATGTATTTTAATTAATTTGTTTTATATCTCTTCTCAAATTTACAGGTGGAAAATCGTGACAATTTTTAAATTAAAACTTGAAAGTCTTTTTGCGCCTAAGTATTATCTAAAGTTATAATGATTAACTTATGAATTAATTTACTTTCCTACATATTTTTATTTTTAGAATTACAAAGAAATTAACACAATTCAGAAAAACGTAATTTATTAAGGTAAACGCAACCATGCCTATTATTTGTGGAAACGCACTATACCTACCTTGAATATTGTTTTATTGCTGTTTTTGAAGTAGAGATCCTAAGGACATAACTATAATGCAGTATATGGGGTGGTGGTAAAAGTTACGTTGTTATTAGCATGTTCTTTTTTACTGCACTTATAAAGGGAGTTATCAAGGCAAGACAACAGGGCAGTTGTTATATCTCGACTTGTGCATGACCACAAAATAAATAGTATCATATTCGTTCGAATCTAAGGCTAACCTATTTCTTTGAAAAATATCAAAAAAATTTGTTATAGTGTACAGGTTGGTTCAAATTCGATGTCCGAATAGGCTAACTCGGAAACTATAAGAGTTAGAAAAAAAGTAGCTTACATGTCATGATCTCGTTTTTCGAGAAACTGCTAATGCCGAAAACCTCATAGCGCTATCGTCTTTTATTTTTCCCTTAGAGGCCAAAATTGAAAATATCGTAAAACCAGCAAGTGCAATTATCTTCGTTATTATTCTAGGTGGAGTATTATAACTTAGACATTATATGGACACTTTTTTACAGAGAATTTGATGATGTAGTCAAAAGAATTTTTTCTGTTTTAGATTTTGAGATATCATGACAATTTTCATTTTTTTAAATGGAAACAACCACTGATTATTCGCTTATTAAATTCGGTATTTTTTTTCTGATTACAAAAATATAGGGTTCGACAGGTCTATTTCTTATTGTTTTAGAATAAAGCTAAAAATAAACTTTTTTTTTGGGTCGTCAAAGAAATTAAATTTACAGTTTCCTGTAAATTACAACTAAAAATTAAAAAAACATATTTCTGATATTTGAAACAAATACATTTGTTGAACTATTTAATTTATATTTGTTTTACACAAAAGTTGGAATAGATTGCATTATTTCACATTTTTTATTAATATTAAATTTAATATTATTATTAAATGACTTATTAAATTATTGATAGATGGCGATCATATATATTTTTTTATTATATTTTTTTAATTCAAATAAACATAGCAACATTTGTTTGTATTGGTTTGTATTCAAAAATTTTCTGAAGTGTCAAATTAAAAATCCTGTTTTTTAAGATAGATTTGGATAGATTACAATAGATTACGAAAATTACGAAAAGTTTGACATGTTAGAATGTTACATATTAGAAAATAAAGTAAATTTGGATTAAATTTTTAGTAGAATAATTTTTAGGAATTTATTTAGGAAACTGTAAATTTAATTTTTTTGCCGACACTAAAAAAAGTTTATTTTAGCTTTATTCTAAAACAATAAGAAATAGATCTATCTAACCCCATATTTTTTTTTTGTAATCAGAAAAAATAACGAATTTATTAAGCGAATAATCAGTGGTTGTTTCCATTTAAGAAAACGAAAATTGTTACAATATTTCAAAATCTAAAACCAAACAATTTTTCTTGACTACGTCATCAAATTCTATGTAAAAAAGTGTCCATATAATGTCTTAGTTATAATACTCCACCTTTAATAATAACCAAAATAATTGCACTTGCTGGTTTTACGATATTTTCAATTTTGGCCTCTAGGGTAAAAACAAAAGACGATAGCACTTTGAGGTTTTTTGCATTAGCAGTTTCTCGAAAAACGAGATCATGACATGTAAGCTACTTTTTCTCTAACTATTATAGTTTCCGAGATTCGGACATCGAATTTGAACCACCCTGTACAGGTGTCCCAAAATTGAGATACCATATTATGTTGACATTTTAAAATAGGAACCCCCATTTTTTTGTTGCATTTATGGATTCTAAGTAACTTCTGAGTATTTTTCATGTAGCTGTCTGCGAAAAAATAGCACTTAAAAATACTATTACTATTTTATTTGCAATAATAGAGTAAACTACGCTATGCTCTGTTTCTGTATTAATTTGTGACAAATGTTTAATAATGTTATGATAACTATAAATAATGTTTTCCCCATAAGCAAATTTAGTATTTTAACATACTGTTTTAAAATTTTTTTTATACAATTTCAATATTAGTTGCAATTGACGATAAAAAATTATTTCTTTCTTCATCATTTTCAAAGCAGAGAAGACTTATAAGTTCTTCAGAAAAATCTGTATTATTCCGTGATTTCCGGTTATGAAATGATGTTATAATTGGGTCTGAAGATATTAATAATCTGTTTAAAATGTCTCTATTATTGTGTATTCTTGACATTTTTTTGGAAATGTTCTCTCTATACCTTCTAAGGTCTTTATTCCGAGTTTCTTGTGCATCTTCTGAAAGCAGGCCAATCTGGATACTTAATGATTTTATTATTAAGTGGCACAAGAATTTTATGCACTGCTACAGGCATATAATACCAATTATTGATTGTATAATAGAATTGTGTCGTTTGTAAAATTTTTAAATGCAGCAGTGTTCATTTCTTGATAATAATTTTTGTGAAACAGGCTCAAGAATTATTAAAAGTTTTTTATTACTGTGTGTTGGATAGGTGTATTTTTTAACTAAAAAATACTTCGCACTTTTTTGGAAAGAAGGTTACAACATGATATCAGAATCCTGACTCTTTTTTAAAGACGCACGGTTAAGCCCGAAAGCTTCTAGTTCTAGATCTAATAATAGAATTAGTACTAATATTAATTCATAAAAAATAGTTATTCTGAAAAATTGTAAACGATTGATAGTTTCAAAACTAACGTTCAGTATTCATTGTCGAATATCCGTAGACACCACCCTGTATATTCGCAATTTTATTGAAAATGCGCAAATATGCGCAATTTATTTGTTTAGGAACGGAAAGTATAGGCTTGAAACTACATAAAAAAACAAATTTCAACCTGGGATCTTGTGGGACTTTTTTTGTAGTTTAAATTAAAGTTCATACAGTTCTGGTCCTGTCGTACTCACAAGGAGCTGTAGAGCCAAGCATGATGGATAACATTATAGAGCTGGTGTTTGGTGTATTCATTGATACATGGTTTATTTTTTAATGGCACTGTCACTTCTTAGGAAATCGGATTGAGACTATATTTCATCATCACTCATCCCTCTGAGTCGCCTATTTCTTCCTGTCCTGTGCTGCCTGCATCCAGTTATTAGCTAATCTCTTGATGTCATCCATCCGTCGAGTTGGTGGCTTTCCTCTACTCCATTTGTCAGCTCGAGGTCTTTATTCCAACAGCTTTTTCGTCCATCTTTCATCTGTCCTTCGGGCTATGTGTTTAGCCCAGTTCCATTTGAGTCTGGCGATGTGAAAAATGAGGTCTGTAACGCCGGTTCTTCGGCGCAAGTCCTCATTTCTAACGGGATCTGTTAGCTGTGTTGTTCTAACCCTGTTAACAGATGTTATGATCAAAGTCAGTGTTTCTGCCCCATAGGTCATGATCGGTAGCGCGCACCGATGGAACACTTTTCTTTTTAGACATATTGGTAGCTTGCTCTTAAACACATCTTTGAGTTTACCATATGCTGATCATGAGATGATTATTCTCCTCCTTAGTTCGCAGGTTTGGTTGTCTCTTATGATTTTAAATTCATCACCAAGATAAGTGTACTTATCCACTAGTTCAATTCCGTTTCTTTCCATTACAATGTTTTCGCTGGGAACCAGATTGATCATAAATTTTGATTTAGAGATAAACACGACGAGCCTTCGATCATCAATGTTTATGCCTTTATTCTCCTAGTTCAGCTTCTTAAATAAAGGACTGTGATAAATAGCTAAGGAGACATCGTGTTACTCTGCTTTACTCCTCTACCAATTGGGATATGTTCAGTCCTATCACGATCAACACTCGGAAAACCTGAAGTTGATCGTTGGTTCCAAATCCGATACAAAAGCCCGCCTGTTCGGGTGGCTGGTAGTGTTCTAATTTATTTTCAAGTCTGGTGATCAGAATTCTTGAGAAAAGTTTGTAGAGGTGATTCAGAAGGCTTATTGGTTTATAGTTATCCAATTGGGATGTGTCTCCTTTTTTGTGAAACAGTATTGCCATAGCGGTATGCTATTTACTCAGTATTGTGCTGCTAAATAGGCAGGGGTTATATAGGACCCTTATTTTCTGGAGCAAACACCGATTTTTATTGCATCCGTAGCCACAGAATCTTCTCCCGGTGCTTTATTATTTCTGGTCTTTCTTAGAACAAATTCAATCTCTTCCAGCGAAATATCTGGCATTTCTTCAGATGCTTGGCTTGTTCCGCATTTAACTTTATATTCTTATCCCACCGACTTTTATACAACAGCTGGTAAAAATCCTCCACAGCTCTCAGTATTTCTTCCCTATTCGTTATTATTCTTCCTTGTTTGTTTCTAATTTTGATTATTTCTCTTTTCCCAATATCCAGTTTCCTGCGCAAGACCTTTAAGCTTTAGTTGTTCTGTATAGTTTGTTCGATCTTCTCTTTATTATAAGTTCTAATATCTTTCTTTATGACCCTCGACACCTGCTTATTAATCTTTTTTATTTCTACAATGGAATTTTTGACTTCTCATCTCTGACTTTTCCACTCTGCTTATTTTTTGGCAGTCACTTTTTTGACTGTAGTATGATACTATATTTAGGAATATGTAAATAAAATCACAATTTTACAGTTGAATAAGTTTTATCTTATGGATTCTTCAAAAATATTTAAAAAATTTAAAGTAATTGGCTACGAAAACAATTTAAACATCTTCACAGTACATCTAATTAAAATGTTCCATAAAAGACAATATGATGTAAATTACCTCGCCTTTTAAATCGATTTCCCCTGAACTAAATACCTCTTGGACAAATCCGGTTATTTTTTACGCTACTTATTTCAACATTACCAATTAAACACATCACTTTGTGTAATAACATCAATAACATTTTTAATCTATTTATGCTAATAAAAATTAATTTTGGCGTTGTTACGTCCTAATATTTGGCGTATTCTGTAAATTGCTTTGCCATCTGAATTACAACAATTCAATCCAACTGAAATGCATACTAATTATCGCTGACACTGACTCCGTGACACATTTATGAGGGCAATTCGGAGGTTCTTCGACGCATTATCACACGTCGATAAGAATAAAATGCATAATTATTGCAATAATTGATTGCTAAGGTCAATATAAGTTCTGTGTGGTTGAATAACTACCGTTATTAATATTTATTTATGCCGAAAAAATAAAAAAAACTTATATATGGTGTTATCATTGAGGGCTCAGGATAATGCAAAGTAGGAATATACGAAAATAGAAATGGTTGTAAATTATTATCGTGAAATTATTATTTAAAACTGTGTCAATTTCTTAATAAGGTTTAAGGCCCCATTAAAATATAACAACAAACTTAACTTTTAACAATTTTCGATAAGCTAGTTCTGTTCCATATTAATAAAAATAATTATAAGATTAAAAAGGTGTTCTATAATGTTATATTCGAAGAAATGAAAACCACAATGTGGCTTATTACAAGGTTTAACTTTTTAAATTTCGAATTCGATAATCTTTCAATGAAACTTTTCATCTTTCATTGTAACGGCATTCAATTTCAAGTTCATCATTGCACATGGAAACCTTGCGGCATACCGTGCTGGTCATTAAAAAATATAAAAAGATTCCTACTAATATTGACAAAAGTTATCTTCCCGGTCTACACAATAGCGACCTCCAACAACGCGCAAGGTTCAGCCTACATAATCATGAATGTTAATGAACAAATTCTGATATTCTACCCTTGACTATCATAATACGATTAAAAGTGGGGGCAGATCCCGCCCATTTTTGGTTTTACTTTTGGGTATAAATACATATAGGTATTTAAAATGTTCAAAGTTAAGTAACTTGAATACCACAAGAGTCATCATATAAAAAATACAAAAAAAAAAATAAAAAGATTTAAAAATAAAAAAAATGTTAGTATTAAGCACTGTAATTTTAACATTATTCAGCTTTTCAGGAGCTGTAATAAACTGTAAGTATTAATTATTTATTTTATATAAAAATATAAATTAAAAAAAATTAATTAATTTTTTTTTAGTTTCTGATGTCTCTTGTGGTAAACAAACGTTAAGATTTGGAAAAATTGTTGGTGGCCGAGACGCCCAAAAACATGAATTTCCATGGATGGTTTCCATAACTCGTAGAGGAGGTCATTTTTGCGGTGGAACTTTAATTACCAACCAACATGTATTAACCGCAGCTCATTGCCTTTGCACGTAATAATTTTAAATAAATAAAATAAACTAAAATAAATACCATTTCATAAATTAATAGCGGAATCGGCGAAGACACCATGCTTCCAGCAACTATTAAAGCAACAATATCTCAGCACGATTTAACCACCAGCGATACCGCAGCATATGAAGTCGGCGTAAACAGCATTTCCGTTCATCCCCAATATTCTTGTAAGAAAGCCCGAAATGATATAGCAATCATTGAATTAGCTTCGAAAGTTCAATGGAGCGATTCAGCAAATCCTGCTTGTTTACCTTCGTTTGAATCATCGAGGTTACAAGAAACTATCGCTACGGTTGCCGGATGGGGTTGGACGAAAGAACATGGTAAATTAATATTTATATTATTAATTTTAAAATATAAATATGTTTTTTTATGTTAGGGCGTAAAGCGACTACTCTTCAAAAAGCTAACGTCAACATCGTAGATAAAGAAACTTGCCAATCTTGGTATGCTTCTCAAGGAAAGAAAACTAAAATTCAAAGTGGACAAATTTGTGCTGGGTATGAACAAGGAGGAATTGATTCATGTTGGGTAAGAAATGAATTGTGTTTTTTATTCTTAATTAATCCACAATTAATGATGATCATAAAGGTAATAATTCAGGTAGATGTTTATTTTGAGATTCATCTGAATTATCCAAGTTGAAATCCTTTTTTAACGTATGTAATGTAAACAAATTGAAACAGAACCAATATCGCTGCCTCTTATGGGATAGGATTAACTGATAATTACCCGGTGATAAATTTAATACAACTCTTTTCAGAATAAAGATCAAGAAATAACATTAGAAACGAATTGGCACAGAATAGACATATTAGCGACCTCTGAAAAATAGTAAAATAGTACCGTCAGGGATTGTGACCATAAAAAATTCAAAACTAGAATCAACAACATAAATAACATCAATGACAGACTCCTGCAGGCATTGGTCTGTTTCCAAGAAAGTAAAACAATACATCTTATCAGTATTTATGTGGCAGATATCAATTAATCAAAGGAAAAGATGGACACATTCTAATACTAACTGTACTGAATGGCACAATGACGCAGAAAAAAGCACAAAAAATAGCATGGATGACTTATCTGGAAAAGATGCAGGGATACAGAGGAGTGAAGGTTGTAGAATGGACATCCGAAGGACAGACCGGTAGAAGAAGACTAAAGAAACGATGGAAGAATTACGTCATACTCACTACAGTATTGGAAACAGAAGACATAAAAGCAGTTCTTGTTGACACATTTAGACATAAATCCTAAACCCAAAAGTAAGAGTGCTAAAAGAGACCTTACATCTCAGTTGTTACCCGATATTCGGTATTATGCACCATGATTTGATAATCTTTGATATGTTAGATGTATTATGTCCTGTATTATGTATTGTGTCCGTTCCAAAAGCAACTCTCTCTTCTCAAGCGACTTATCCTCATGTTTAATAAATGGATATATATAAATTGAATTATATACATAAGGATTTCTTCTTTTTTCTGAGGATCTTACGTTCTCCACTCCGTATGTAAGGACCGGCCTTGTATATTGGTATCTTTGTCCTGCGGGTGAGGGCTTGTTGGAAGAAGTGTCTCTGAAAGCCATGAAGACACCTGCGTCGTCTGATTTCGTCCCGTCGTCGTAATGTTCAGAAGAGATCCAAGATACACAAAACTATAATCTTGTTCGAAAAAGTATTCAATAAACTAAATTGTAGGCAAAGGGTTGGGTTGGGTTAGGTTTTTGTCTCTTCCTGGCTAACAGTCACGCCGACTTTCTTTGAAGTTTATTCCAGTGCGATGACGTATTTCTTCCACGTTTCTTTTACTGCGATATCAATATCACCGGCGTATCCCAGCAGTTGTTTTGATTTTTAAAATATCGTGTCGCCAGTGTTGATGTTGATGTGGTGTTTCTATCATCTCTTAATTGTTGTTAAGTGTCTTCTCAAAGTTTTGTGCCCATCTATTCAAAATTGATATTTCATTCTTTGTCTCTACAGTTTTTAATTCTGGATTTAAATTCTTTCTGAGATTTTCATTGAGTTGTTTAAAGAACTTCCTCGTTTCATGTTGGTTGTTCAGTGCCTTTATGTTCTCCATCTGTTCCTTGTGTCTTCTATCTCCAACGTATTTTCTTTTCCTTCTTTCTTAGGGAGCCGTGTATTCTTTTTTGACTCACCTAATGCACCTGGTATGGATTATTTTTAAATAAACCTCATTTTTTCTTTTTGTTGCTGCCTGGCATTCCTTATAAAACTAGTTATCTTTTTTGCCTCTCTTGATTACTCCTAGCACCTCTGTTGCATGTGTTTAGATCTTTGCATCTTGCCCACAGTTCGCTAATAACTTTTAGATATCTTCAGATTCTCCATATTCTCTTTTATCAGTGGAGTCTCCATTTGAATCCAATATTGCTCCGACTTATATTCGTCTTTTAAAACCTCAATGGTACGTTCTTTGCGGTGGATATTCTGTCTCTAATTTTTGCCATTACTAGTTTTGCTATACAGTGTGTTTGTAAAGTAACGGATATAGGCGATAAAATCATTATAAACAGCTTATGGAAAAATCCCTGAAACGGGTCTAAAGATTTAAATTTGTTGCAATTCTTTTTTGAACGAGTTATGACGCCACCGATATTTTTTTCAAATGACAATCCTCCATTTTTATTACGGAATATGAAAGAATATCTTTTTCTGAATCTAGTACACTCAATATTAATATTGGTTACATAAGAAAATTTTCGAGAAATATTACTTTAAAGATTAACTTCTTCAAATTTGCTTAATATGATAAAAATAGCAGTAGTCATGAGTAACTATGGTAACCAATTATTTTAAACAATTTCCTAAGTGTCAAAAAGTGATTTAGTAAGCTTGTTGAAGTGTGGTGGTGCGCCACCTTGTTGGAATAGCTACCATTGAAATTCAGGTGGGACAACATTATGATATCGTTTTGAAAAAACCTAAACATCTCCCTCCAGCTAAGGTTTCCTCACAAAGTAAGAATTCAGGATAGTATCCCATACTATTTCGTAGTATATATACTATCTCGTCGAAAAAACATGTTTTTGACAAAATCTTCGTCATCGTAGCAAAATTGTTGTTGGAAAAACTACTCTCGACTCACGACTCATTAATCATGAATGAAGTTTACTTTATAGGAATAATATTTTGCAGTATTTAAATTTTTTTAAATTTAAATGTCCAAATTCTACCCTTCACCCCTGACAGTAACATAAGTGATTCCTTGCCCAGCCAAAACCACTTTTTGTTGAACCTCCCTTAAAACATTTGGTTAAGTTAGTCACAGCTAGGCTTACCAACTAATGAGCTAAGCAGCTTTCGATCAGAAATGTTGCCTTAAGGAGGTCAACTAGTTACTAAATCATTTTTTGACACTTAGAAACTAGTTTAAAATAGTTGGTTACCATAGTTACTCATGGCTAATGCTATTTTCTTCATTTTTCTTGAAAATTTTCTGATGTAACCAATATTAATATTGACTGTACTATATTCAAAAAACATCGTCTTTCATATTCCGTAATAAAAATGGGGAATTGCCATTTGAAAAAAATGTCGATGATGTCATAACTCGTTCAAAATCTCCACCAACAAATTGCAAACAATTTAAATTTTTAGACTCGTTTCAGGGATTTTTCCATACACCGTTTATAATGATTCTATTGCCTATATCCGCTACTTTACGGACACACTGTATATATTTGGGCTGCAGCGGCTTCGTGGTTAATCTACTTAACACTGCCATTGCCGGGGGATATTTTGAAAATGTAACTGGTTATAATTGGTGGTAGCAGTATCGTGATAACATTTTTGAAATGATCTGAGTCAAAAATCCTAAATTACTCAATTTTGTATTTACTTAATCTTCCTCATTATAAATATTGTAAACTTCTTCGTCTTGTTTACTTTATCTTGGATACAAAAAACTACTATGATACTACCAAAAACACCTAATATATTAATTGCAATATATTAACACACCTCTTTAGACACTCTTTGTTTATGCCTAGAAGCACAACTCTCGTTAAAAGAGATTGCGTGATTTTAATGATGTTATTTCAAAAAGTTTCAAAGTTATTTAATGTTAATAATAGACCGTCGGCGAAATAGTATTATTATAACAGTATTTCAAGAACAATATATACCTTCGTTTATGATCTCCTTTCAATTTCCTTTTTCAGAAATACCGAATAATTTTTACATAAAAGTCCTTACTAAGTACTCCTAAAAATATAATGACCGAATAAACACTTTCATTTAAAGTTATATTAAGATTAATAAATGATTACAAATCGTTTTATTTCTTGAATTTTTTATATTGTTTGTATTTATTATTTCAGGCTGATAGCGGTGGTCCTTTAATGGTTCATTCCGAGGGAAGAGTGGTAGTTGTTGGAGTTGTATCAACAGGAATCGGATGTGCAAGACCTTTTCTCCCCGGATTATACACCAACGTAGCTGATTATGTCGATTGGATAAAAACAACTATTCATTAAAAAACAAATTCATTTACAACCAAATATTTAAATATCGATTATGATGTGTGTTGTTAACTATTTTTTAAGGGCCATATTTATTATATTTATTGCTTCATTCGTTCATCCTTTCAAAAAGATTTAAAGATCCCATAAAAACCGTTTAGATAGGAAGACATTTGTGATTTATAGTCAGTAAAGATAATAACAATGTGACCTACGTCCTGCTTGCGCTTGTTAAATATGTATGAGTACGGACGACCTTGCTATATAACTCATTGTAATACGTCCATAAAACATCGACATTGATTTTTTTTTGTAAAAAATAACTTTATAGTTCCTCCGTGTTATTAAATCAAACTTAATGTTATATTGAAAGTAATTGTTTTAAATTTATTTATTGTTTGTTTTGAATAAAGGAAACCATTTAAACACTTTGTTTACGTTTTGTTGTAAAAAATACGAAAAGTATGTCAAAAAGAACATTAATGATCTATTATGGGCGTTCTAATAGAAAAAAAATAGTGCTTGAACTACGACACAAATGGATTTCAACAATCTTGGTTAAAACGCATTATTTGTGGATCGAGGCCGGTCGCTTTTCTCAATGAATACGTCTCTTTGCTTCTTTTCGCGATCATTTTCGTACTTACTCGATTGCGGTTATATACATTACATTAATTATGTAATTTGCGTTTAAATTGATGGTATTAGCACAAATTTTCTTAATTAATTGATTTGGTAGATAATTAATTATTGGATTTCATTTATTTTTTTCTTAATTAATTGTAGATTCTTTTTGGTCACATCTAATTAAAGTTTAACCTTAATATAATTAATCATAACGCGGAATAGAACTTAATTTAAAACGTGTCAGTTATAGATTACAATTAAAAGATAAAACCGTGCTTCGATCTTTAATTACATAATAACGATATTGCAATATTATAATTATTATTCGTTCATTGCAGCTGAAACGAAAAGAGAACTGTGTTTAGTCATTACATTTTACACTTGTCGAAACGTCACAAAGTTTATCACCTCGTTTCATGTTGAAAGTGAACGGCATCAGTAGACGCAATTACTTAGGGACTTCTTCGTTGGGAAAATTGTCCGACCTCTTGCTACTGGTAACAAGCTGAAATTCAGAGCGCATCGAATCTTGTTGAATTGTTACGACACATTGCCAGAACTTCTATCGTTAGAGAACATCGATATCGTCTTATCCTTTCACACACGCTTTCTTATATTAGTAACATAGGTAGTCAGTTGGAAACGTGTCGATGTCTACGTGTAGGAAAGGTATTTAATTACTGGTACGTGGAAAAAATATTGATGAAGTATCTTCGTACAAATTAGTAAATCTTTTAGAATAGAAATCTCATGGTTTGTCATGACGTAAGATAATAAATACGGTTTCATTTGGAGACTATTCAATTCAAAGTAAGGTTTAGATGTAGACTGAAATCGATATCTGAGACTGATTTATATTAACTGAAAGATTACGTATGTGAGTATCCTTAAGATGAATCTATAGGATTTATTCTTTGTTTCGTGGGTATTTATTGACTCCCAACAAAGCCACAGTACCATTAAGGGATACGTTTCTCAACATTTTCTGCAGGATTTATTTTTGATTTTCTTTATATGAATTTTTTTTAACTTTCTTTTTGATATTGAATTTATTTCAGAAAAAATCTTTGTCTTTAATTACTCTTAATTAAACGATTACGTAAAGCTTGTTTTCCTAGTTTAAGTTACTTATTTATCTATTACATCTAATAACTCTATTAAGCGATCAATTTCTTCATATACCCGCGATCTCATCGAACACGTAATTTTCTAAATGAGACCGTCGATATCTATATGGCGATAAATGATGCGTCGGTTAACACCGAAGACTATAAACACGTTCTACTTTTACTTCTACTGTAACATCTGAATCTCTAGAAAAGTGATCCACAACTCATTTCATCGGCATCGAACCATAAACTGATTGCAATCAATCAAGTTAACACTTTATTAACCGGTCGACGAAGTAGGTGTTATGTTAATTGTTAACTTGTTAAAGAATAACGTGTTATAAATTTGTTAATGATAATTATGAGAATGGTTTAAATAAGTTCGTAGATTCAAATTTATTTATGTTTGGTTGATTTGTGCAATCATCAAAACAATCTTTTAAAACCGCAAAAGATTTTCGTTTAATAATTAAAAAATTATTGCTGAAATTTAATAAAAAAATTATAGGTGCCTTTTAAAAGGTTTTTTTTTTTGCAATTGTAACTTACGAAATAGTTTTTGCGAAACAAATCCATTTTTAATCAATTATATATAGAAAAAAATAAAATTAACTTGGGCCATTGAGGTCTTGTGACGCTTAAGCTATAAACACTGCATTTTAAGATCCTTTCTTCTTTTTGATTACTTCTAGATTGTCACCGTTTTCTTTAAATTTTGTTTTAACTGTGTTGTGCTCAAGCTTGAATTCTCCATCATCCTGGACATCGTCGTTGTTGGGAATGATTTCGCTTTAGTGTAGGTAATTTTGAAAAGAAATTTAAGGCAACAACATCTGGAAGTTAAGTTGCTCGGCGAGCTTAATTGAGCCACAAGAAACATACAGCAACGTCCAAATAATAGAAACCGTGCTGGCAACAACATATAATAGGTACAGTAATTAGATACAGTACAAAAATAGTAGGAAATATATGATGAGAAATTACAGTTGATGATGTTTGTGTCCAGCCCGTGTCGTTCCAATGATTAAAGCAGCAACTTTGATTTGATTCTCCAAGTATCGCTGTATCTAAGAATTTTGCCAAATACTATTTCGCCATACTCTTGTTAAAAGAAGCGTTTGGGCCAATAAATCTGAATTAGGTATGACATAAACCTTACACCTATATGTCGTTAGTTGGTGCCTCTTTGCCACTAAAGATCGTCAAAGTCCAGAGTCGTTATTGGTCTTCGAGATTGTGCAGAAGTATACCGAAAAATCTGTTACCTCTTTAATATAGTAGTATCATCTTTCAATACTTGAATATTTAATGAACAAAACGCAATACATTAAATATTTAGGAAAGAATGATATTAGAACTAGAAGTTTTTTAAAATTGTAATTGTACTGGTGAAAATAAAAATAAATAATCATATAAAATAATAATTACGACGTTTTATTTCTTTAATCAACCACATTAAAAATTTATTAATAATAACCGATAAAAATAATTATTCTGTCGGTGTACATTACGCTGACCAATAATTGTAGCTATTATTAACACATCACGGTTATTATTAATATTAACCACATTTATTGCTTTGGCCATAACACATATCCATACTCGGTTTTATAAACAATATTTATCATAAAAATTAATTTTACTTAGAAAATTGTAACAATAACAAAATCGCGCAAATTCATGGCATCGCAATAAAATTATATAATATATATATAGATAATAAATAAATTATTATAATTTTCTGCTGAAATACCATTTTCACAAGCTTACATAGTTTTGGATATTTCTTTTATTTGATATCAATTCGAATTTCTATCTTAACCCGGACCAATACAGATAGCGCACGTTTGATATTGTATAAGCACAGCGTCTTTGACTGCAGTTTTTAGAGGAATAAGGTTGTGTTAATTGATTCATCACAGCATCAATTATTTGAACCAACCATCGCAGATGGATCAAACACTACCCAAAAGTTATGTTAAAATAAACAAGAAAAATATAGATAATAACTACCACAAAAGGATCAGCTTTTACAACTTTTGACTGGCAGTGTCTCATCTTCTGAATATGGATATTTCGGTATTCGAAAACTCGGCATTCTTTTAGAAACACTTTTTTATCTGAAGACAAGTATTGCAGTTTGGATCTTTCTTCAAAATATATTCTTTTATATTTTTGAGGACCATCAATATGCGCTGCATTGTTTAAAATCTGATTTTTTATTATTTTTTATTAGTTGAAAGAATATTATTGACAAAGACACATTTCGTTTTATAAACACCATCTTTATTGGCATTATAGTCCAAAATTATCGACGGCTTCTTGCTTTCAGTATCAACATGTATCGTAGGATGCAATAGTAGCGGTTTGGTATCCAACACTTGAAGAAATAACCTTTCGTGTTTTATTTGGTAAAAACTGTGATGGAAGTTCATTATTATTTTCCGTTATTGTTCCAGCCATAATTGTATTTTCTTTTAATAAACCAATTGCTAGCAAATAACATTGGTTGATCTGTATGGATCTTTAGGTTGTTGACCACAATAACACTCGACTTTGCCGTCACATTAGTATCAAGATAGTAATGCTGTTTACAATTTTATATAAACTGATCGAAGGTAAACCAAATACCAAATATCTCGGTTATTCCTTTGGGATCTAGAAGTTTTATGGTCAAATCTTAATTCTGGAACTCACTTCTGGAAGCAACTTCCGCAGGAAAACTTGGTAGTGGACACACGGCTTTATAGCAGCTAGCAAAAAATAATAGCCTTGTTCCATCGGTTGTTCACAATTCTATAAAATTCATGTGATTTTGATTTAGCTCTAGCTAAAAGAAGTAATCCTATAATAGTCTATAATAGTGTTGTCTTGAAAAGTTTGTACTCATTCTCTCAATTTTCATAGTTGTGCCATAATATTGTATATAATGTTATCAAAGATTTCAAGCGCACTTCTTTCATCTGCGATATCTCATGATTTGGATTTTTTAATTTTGTCTAAAAAATGTTTTAGTGTTTTTTCTTCAACTTTTCTTGTGCTTTCAACTCTGAATTTTGCTCACTAAACCCTATTACTTCATATTCTGATTGCCTGGCTCTTTTCCAATTTCCTCTTTAGATTCCTCATCTAGTATAGCTTGTGGCATAGCTTCAAATTCACTTTGGCTAAGTTACTTTGGATCTATAACAGTTACACAATCCCTAAAAATAGATAATAATTATGAAATACGCCAAAATTACCAAATATATTTCTAATGTAAATTTTTTTCACCAAATACCTTGGTTAGTGGCAAATAAATTGGACTGCATTGATCAAACTGAACTTGGCGGTTATAACACAAACATCAAACTTGTTTATTTTCAATTACAAATAATTGAGTAATCTTTTGTGTAAAATCAAGCTGAACCAAGTTTCTTCAACATGCATATTGGATTGACTTTTCAACTCCTTGTGCACTTCTGCTCACCCAATTCGTATCCAACTCACCATAAACAGAGTATGACATAATAAAGAATGCGATAGGTGTTTGCAGACTTTAAGGTTAGCTGAGCATCAATAGATTATACTCCACATACTCTATCCTATTTACTAAGGATAATAAAGAATAGAGATAAGTGATGGAGTATGTAGATACTTTCTTGTTCCTTGATTTTATATTGATTACTCGCTTTATCCAACACAAAGTAGGATGTATAATAAAAGTTGTTTAATCAAATTTGTTATTAACAATTATGGCATATTTTTTTCTCTGTAGTCACGTGTTAATTACACTAAGGTCTACTTTTCCAACTTTTCAGATAAGGTATCTAGGGGATTATTACCATGATTACAACGCATTCTTATTGGCTAAGAGCTTGGTTTATGTACCGAATAAATTTATCACGGGATAGCAAAAGTTGCAATCGGTTGTTGGAGATTTTTTTAATAATTTAGATGATTTTTGATTACTTGCAACTTAGATCTGATACTTAATTGCAATCAATTAAAAATTACACTGAAAGGCGAAGCTTAAAGTATTACAGAAAACAGGTGTCAGAAGTTAGTACCTCATTTGCCATTCTTGGTGCTTCCACTTGAGCTGCAGGGGAATACCCACAAACGAGAATATTGTCAATTTGTGAATAGCTTGCCAAAAATAAATTCAAAGCAAAGATTAGCACCATCAGCAGCATGGAGACGGCTTATTTAAAGGAGAGTCGTGCTACAAATGTTTTTGTATAACTTTTGCAAGAGTTTGTAATTGGGACGTTGATTCATGTCAATATTGATTTTTTTTACAATAAACTGATTTTAAATAATTTTTTATTTCATTATGAACAATTACTTCTTCTCCATTCATTTCAGTTTTTGAGTTACAACCAATTTGTTAAATATGACATATTTAACAAACTGGTTTTATGATATCTATTAAGTCAATACAAAGTTCATCAAACAATTCATCCTAAATTAACTCAATCAACAAAATTTTAATTAATTTTGTTTTACTTTCGATTGGTTCGACTGAAAATCCTTATCTATCTCTTACATAGTACCTAATTTACGATTTCAGAAAAAAGTTGCACAACATGACCACTAATTAAATCAAACATTCGTAAAACAACTTTAGCATTTACTACCAGGATACATACATAACTATTATAGATTATGTAAATTTATAGATATCGTCTTATCCTTAAAACTAGGTTCAAAAGTGAAATACTGATCGGTTACATCTCTAAAACTCGCTTTCGAGCACGAATTGTTTCGCGCATCTATCTTATAAAGGGGCAATGATACAGATCATCGTCTCACTATTTTGCAAACGAGATTTCGTTCCGTTCGTAAATTCATCTTCTTCCTTTGCGCAATCGGTACAATTGCGCCCGTCTTATCGTTCGCATTGATGCCGTTTCGACAGCCTTGAAATAGGGAGTCGTTAACCTGTTTGTCACAACTTACCTTTGATGATCATAAATTCTTTGTACTTCTTGGTTAAACTTACTACCGTCGAGATATTATTTCAATATTGAGTAACGTGTCATCATGAGGTCATCAAGGATTCGTGTTGACAGAAAGAACCACTCTACTTTCATGATTCAATAATTCTCGATTTGACCTCGCTACTATTTCCTCCGTTATTTATAACGATTATTGATTACCTTACTATTGAATTAATGATAATATGGAGATTTTTGTTGACAATTTTTTTAATCTTTTTACGTCGTTTGGTGAAGGATGATGTTAGAGATCGTTAGAAAACGAAGATGGCAGGATTTACGGCGACAATTACACTTAAAAATGCTCTTCGTTATTGGGTTAACGGTCAATCCCCTTCGATTGAGTTCCATCTAATGGCCATCAATTAAGATTCTTTCAGCTCTGCGCCGGGATGGCAAAAAGCGCTGCGGTTACGTGGAGGACACACACATGTCGTTTCATTGAAGATTCTAAACACCACAATCACTTTTTCATTAGGGCCCACTTTCAGATGGGATCGTCGTCGTCGACACTCGAGATGTATCTCCAGAGGGGCAATTGTTATGATGGACCGTCGAGGACAATCCATTTCTCAGAGAGCTTTTCCTTTTCTTTTTCTTTTGCGCTGCCTCTCGTCGGATCTCTTGCGACAACTCGTCGACTATAAATATATAAAAGCTAAAACCGTTCGTAATTCTTTTGAGGAGAAATATTAGTCACGAAACTCTTTTACGTTAGATTGATTTATTGGTTTTGATAAATTTTTATGTGTTCTTTATTCTGTATATTAATAACCTAATTTCTACGTTTAATTTAATGGTTACCATGATCTTTAGATGATATTTCGCAACCTTTAATTTCAATGCTTGATCGCATACAAACAAATTATAAATTACTTTGATAGCACTGCGGTAGGGCATCAAGATTAATAATAAAAGATGTTCGCAGATACCCTAGAAAACTACTCACAAATTTGATTTGTGGGCACGGTTGATTACTTCGGATAATTGGATAATCTAGTAACTCATAAACGGCAACATTCCAAATAAAGTAGGAAACGAGAGAGGCTTTAAAACTCGTACACTTAGACGACCGTAATGCCCAAGAGTGTTAATTTAATAATTGCTACAAATGCTGGAAATGTTAATTACGTCGTGGTGTAAAATACCAAAACGCTTAGTTGATTCGCTTCCTATCAATCCATTTAATTTGCAATTTCGTATAACGACTTGATTTGATTTTAACTTACCCATGTAATAATGGGCGTTAGATAATCGATCCTATATATTCTAAAGAAAACGAAACTCCTACGACAGATGTACACCAACGTATGACAGTATTGAGCCAATGAGGAAGATGTGTGTGTGTGATGATATAATTTCGATGTTCGTACACCAGCATTTTCACTTTTGTTCTACTTAATCTTCGATTTTTTGCTGCCTCAATTAAGCTCGTGTTATTAAAGACAGATGAATAGGATGGGCGTTAAGCAACGATTAATTAAATAGTTTGTTGTTTAAATTTGTTGTTAATATTATATCATTATGTTTTCAAAATTTCAATTATTAATTTGATTTGATAGATCACTGTTTATTTTGCAAAAACAATTAGTGTTTAAGTCACGAATGTTTTTAATTTAAAATTGAAAAAGCGACGATCTGAAAGGCTTATATAAATCGGCAACTTTTTATGTTTAAATAATTATAGAGCGTTTATGGAATAAATTGTGCTTTATGATAGCATTAAAATTTACTACATTGTTACAAAATGATATGTTAATACAATATTTACGTTACATATCAAGACCTCATTTAATTTTTTTGTTTATTGATAAGTGCCTTATTACATCATTTTTTCTTGTATCCCATTACAAAGTAATATTAAAAATTTAGTAACTATTAGAGATATTAAATCCAGTTTAGCATTGCTATTTTATAACCATTTTATCTCCAAAACAAAAGCTAGAATACAATTATGTATATTTCCAACAAGGAAGTTCCCAAAATGTTGAAATTCACTCAATAATTGTTCAAACGAGTTCTCCAGTGCACCACGTCATATATATTATGAGGTTGTGCTTTTTCATAAGCTCCTATCAGGGTACATTGGAAGGTATAATAAGTTTTCGTTGGTAGCAAGACTTCTTTTTCCAACTATATAGCAATTGCTCATGAGTTTACTATTTGAGAATAAGAGTATAGATGACTGTAGAATAGGTTTTTTTTTAATGGAAAAAAACAAATAAAAAATTTAAGTCATTAGAACGTTAAACACAGAAAAAGAAGAAAGATCCACTCCAATGACGAAAGAAGAAACGACGGTGTTAGGCCAGAAAAGGAGTCGAAACAGAGAATAGGTATAAAGACAGATATTTGCAAGAAAAGCAGAAAAAGCTGAAGACATTCGCCAAAATGTCGCAAGGATGTTAAAAAACAGCTAAACTATCAAAATCTGACTTAACAGTTGGTAAAAGCAAAGCTTTACGAAGTATATTAAAGAGAACTAACATAGTTGTCCTACACGCAGACAAAGATAATACCACTGTGACATTATCTGCAGTGGCCAAAAATTGTAACACAGCAAACAGAAGCTTGAGGATTTCTTAAGCCATTTAAACTCACAGCACCCAATGATAAAATTCACCATGGCGGAAGAGAGAACAACCAGCTACCATTTGAAGATGCATCTATTTCCAGCACAAACAATGGACAACTCAAGTAATACGCACACGAACAGTACCTACAAGCTGTATCACACCACCACCTACAACAGAAGATGTCTGCAATTCGCATGTTTTTTCAAAGAGCCAGGAGACTGCGACGGGGATAGTTTGGGGAGCGAGGAACGACTTTAATAAACTACAAATTTTTGCCACAAGAACCGATACCATAATATACATTTCGATGATATTTGTCATTTGCTATTAGGGTACATTAGAAGGTATAGTAAGTTTTCGTTGGTATTGCGGCAATTGGTATTCGCAGCAATTGCTCGGCAGTTTAATATTTGAGAATAAGTGTATAGATGATCGTAGAATAGGTTCTTTTGAATGGAAAAATACAAATAAAGAAATTTAAGTCATTAGAGCGTTGAACACAGAAAAAGAAGAAATATGCACTCCAATGCCGAAAGAAGAAACGACTGTATTAGGCAAGAAAACGAGTCTGAATACAAGAGAATATGTGTAGAGACAGATATTTGCAAGATACTAGCGGAAAAAGCTGAAAACATTCGCTAAAATGCCGCAAGGATGTTAAAAAACAGCTAAGCTATCAAAATCTATCTTAATAGTTGGTGAAAGAAAGCTTTACGAAATATATTAAAGAGAACTGACATAGTTGTCCTACCTGCAGGCAAAGATAATGCCACCATGGCATTATGTGCAGTGGCCAAAAGTTGTAACACAACAAACAGAACCTTGAGGATTTCTTGAGCCATTTAACTTCACAGCATCCAATGATAAAGTCCATCATGGCGGAAGAAAGAACAACTAGCTACCATTTGTAGATGCATCTATTTCCAACACAAACAATGGATAACTTAAGTAATACACACACGAACAGTACCTACAAGCTGTATGATAACACCACCTACAATAGAAGATTCGCACGTTTTTTCAAAGAGCCAGGAGACTGCGACGGAGATAGTTTGGGGAGCGAGGAACGATTTTAATAAACTACAAACTTTTATCACAAGAGCCGATACCATAATATACATTTCGATGATATTTGTCAAGACCAACTACTACATTAGAAACGCCACAGTAATTTATTGTCATAAGAATAACATTAATAGAGTTTAGTTTTATTTTCAATATGATGAATATTTTGAATAATTGTTTTCTTGTCTCTCAAATTATTTCCCTAAGTGATTCCTAATTAATCCAATTAATTTTATTAATGGCACATTAATTTTTAACGAGGACGTTATTGTTGACATTTAAAATTGGTGCGATTAACTTTGACGAAATCAGTATCGAAATGTGTTGACTTTTTATTGTCCAATTAATTTACCGCAATGTATGATATAATCAAGTTTTGTTTTGATTTCTCAGTAATTACCAAATATCGTTAGAGTTACACCTTAATTTGTAATGCTCATTACATAAGGGAGTGTAATAGCTTCTCATATTTGGAGATTACTGACAAAATTCAACAGTTCTTGATTTTTGTAAAGCCTTTGTTGTTTAATTTTAATTTTTAGACGAAGCTATGCTGTTATTAGGTAATCAAGCAACCTGTATAATATATTTTGACATTGTGATTTTGATTTTAGAATATCTTATGCAATGTGGGAGACCTAGAACTTAATAGTATTCGCTTCGTATACCTATAGACTGTACTGTTAGAAAGACACATATTGAACAGAAAATTGTTCTGTAAATTGTTCTTAGGGTGGCATGCACCACCAATTTTAATTACGTCATCTTCAACACTACTTATCTTCTCCAAGCGATTTGTTGTCCTTAGTTTTCATTAGGGCTAAAATTATTACATCAATTGTGATATCTGGCAGTGTTTCAGATCCTTGGTTGGCAATATTCTTTCTGCGAGTAAGTATTTCTGGCTCCTCTTCTCCTATGATGTTTTCTTCATTTTGTCTTGTGAACAGCAGTTTGTAGAGGACTTCAAGTACCTTGAGGATTTCATCTTTTCTTGTTGTTAACTGTCCATTCTTTCTACCGTTTTCTAATTTCCTTCATACATTTATTTTCGAATGATTTGCTTATTTATTTCTCGCATTTCTCAAAGTTTTTCATTTTTACGAGATTTTCGACAAAATCTTATCATTCAAGTCATTAATGTTATCTTCAATCTTCGGTTCATGTAGACATAGACTATCAAATTGAGACAATATCCACAGTCTTTGTCAAAACTACAATTTTGGAAACCCCCCATCAACAACCTCAACATTTACTGGATTCTGCCACATTCTGTCCTCGTTATTTCTTCTTATTAATCTGTATTTATTTCTCTTTCGATTTATTTGTTATTTTCTCGTACCATTCTGGTACGGTGGCGAACTTATTTAATACCGTGATATCCTTAACTATGTGGCAGTTATTATAAAATCTATTTCCTTCTTTGTATTACCACCAGAAATATGTTTATATACAACCGAAGTATTCGATTTGTTATTGAGGAGTTGTAGGAGCACACATTCTTCTAAATTTGACTTGGTGCAGTTCTCAATTAACACTCAAATATCATTATTCTGAAGTTAAAAGAATAGCAATTAGACAAACTATTATTACGGATAAAAAGCTTAAGTCGAGGTCGATTGCGGCCCAGGCTCACTGATTAATATTATGTCAACTTGAAACTGGGAATCAAATTGTGATGCCTCAGCCTTGGCTTTGTCAGGTAGTGTAGAAGATCACACTACCTGACAAACACTATCTGTGGGTTGATACTGTGTTTTGGCGATTTAGAATTGTTTTCTTGTGCTATTATGGTGGTACCAAGAAGTATAATCTCTTAATTATAGATACGTGACACTGCCAAACGCTAAAGTGTTGTTCATTGATCAAAGATCAGAAGATGCTCGTTACTGAATGCGAATCAACATCAGAGTTATGTTTTCATGAATTAATGAATTAATAATAAATTTTAAAGTCAATTTATATTCAAACCCATAAATACATCAATTATCTATAAAATTTAAGACATTGCTTATCAAACCAAAAAGTAAATTCAGATTTAAACGATGCCATCAGCGTTGTCTAAAGGTGTTTGTACTTCATGTCTGGATGTGGCTCTATCAATAGTCAATACGTAAAATAAAAAACTTTAAACAATTTAAGAATCACATAGTAAATCTTTATAATTGTAAAATATTCCTTCTAGTTCTCGTCGAAGGATGTCATTAAAAAAAATTTACATACAATTTCATCACGTTTGATTTACAGAAAATCGCCATATCCTTAATGATTTACATAAAGCGCAGGGTAACAAACAATAAGTCGTTTCGCCATATCAACTCTCTAAATATTTCAAGTATTGAAGGCATTATATCGCGTGCAAAGATCTTTCTAAGGAACATTACGTTCTCAATGCGTCGGGATGCGTCTTACACATAAATTACACCTTTTGCTTTTGCGCGAAAGTAACACCAGCAATTATCTACAATCAATTAGAACGTATTATAATATCGTTGACATTGTTTGTTCTTTACGATCAAGTCGGTTGCACAAGGTGGTATAAGATTTTTTTATGTAGCAGGCGTATCATGAAAGCTCGCCTCTGCAAAGGAAATGGTAATTGATGTTTAATGATCGTCGTAATAATGAAGAATATAAGACAGCGATGTCGGTGTTATATTCGTGTGCTTCGCCTACACAAATAAAAATTAATTTTGAAGAATTTCTTTAGGATTAGGAGAAGAAAATTAAATGGAAATAAGAACAGTGTTGACCAGACCTTGCTCCGAATCGATTGCTCTTGTAAATGAGGGATTTTTGCAAAAGTGACTGTCGCAGTTTCCCAATTGGAAGACTTCGATCCTCTTCTTACGCCCGGTGGCAACGTAATGCGCGATGCCCATATACCGTAAGTTGCTGCCCATCTCCAAGAAGAAGATACACTTTTAAAAGCACCTAAATAAATAAAGCGATTGCCCGTACGTTCTAAGAATCAACTTTCGAGCGTTTGCCGACGTTATGCGAAGGTTATTTCAGAGGATTCCTCGCGTACAAAAGTTTATACCCTCCCTAGTCACGGGAGCCACAACAGAAAAAAATTTGAAAAATAACACTTTACGGGGCTGTACTAAATACATGAAACAGAATCACGATTCAATACGTATATAAACGATCGACCCCCGTTGGAGATTCATTCAGCAATCATCCCAGCTCCGGCTTGGAACCAACTAGTCATAGTTATATAAGTTTAGTGTAGTTTTCAGATTACCAACTAGTTACTCATCATGTTGAAGGTAAGTAAATAAATAAATTTTTTTAATCTTATAATGTTTGTTTAAATTATTATTAATTTTCTAATAAAACCATTAAGTTTTCGTACATTATTGCAAATTAATAAATTTCTTACTCATTTAGTCTTTTTAATAATAAAAGAATTATTTTTAATATCACACTATTAAATGAAACAAATACTTAAATTATTATTTAATCTGCTAAAAATATAACTTAATATTTTAGTGTTTGTTATTGGCGGCATTATTCGCCGTAACCATCGTGCACAGTGAACCTCCAGTTTACCTTCCACCAAATGGTAAGTAATCGTCGATGGTCTCCTCAAAAAGGAAAATGTTAACTAATTTCACCAGCAATCTCTTCACACAACCACTTTGCTAACACATCTATGTTTTTCTCTTCCGTTTTCCTTTCCGCCTAATGTCCAATCTACAGACGGCCCAAGCACCTCATACGGCCCGCCTGGGTTTCAACCGGGAACGCCTTTAGGACCCGGTGGTGGTAATAACGGCTTTGGTTCAAATGGTAGACCAGGTGCAACTTACGGAGCACCCGGCAATGGTAACGGTAACGGACATAATGGAAATGGATATAGTAACGGAAGACCATCGTCAATGTATGGAGCACCGCAAAATGGAAATGGTAAACCAAGTTCTACTTATGGTGCACCAAATGGAAGACCTAGTTCGACTTATGGAGCTCCCGGCAACGGGAACGGAAATGGACATAGGAATGGTAATGGTCATTCAAACGGAAATGGGCACTCAAATGGAAATGGACACTCAAACGGTAATGGAAACGGAAATGGGAGACCAAGTTCAACATATGGCGCACCTGGACAAAACGGTTATAGTAATGGAAAACCTAGTTCTACTTATGGCGCACCTGGTCAGAACGGTAACGGTTTCGGTAGTCCAAACTCTAACTATGGCCCCCCAAGTTCAACTTATGGGAGTCCTAATCTAGGAGGTTACCGCACTCCAGACAGTGACCAAACCCCTGGATCTAGCTATCTTCCACCTGGTAATAGATATTCTATTCATGTTCTTCCAAACTAAAGCTTAATTTTTGGTAACAATTTCTCAGCTTACCAAATACCAACATATTCGAACTATTTTACTTTTGATCCCGTTTCGAAAGTATTAGATTAACTAATTTTATTATTTAGGTAACGGAAATGGGAACGGTAATGGACATGGAAATGGTAACGGAAACGGTCATGGTAATGGAAATGGTAACGGATACGGTAACGGAAATGGTAACGGCAATGGCAGAACATACTTAGCACCAAATGGTAACGGAAACGGCAATGGAAATGGCAACGGTAATGGAAATGGTCATGGCAACGGTAATGGCAACGGAAACGGAAACGGAAACGGAAATGGCAACGGTTATCCAAGTACAACATATGGAGCACCAAATGGTAACGGAAATGGTTATCCTCGTCCTGTTTACGGAGCACCAAATGGTAATGGTAACGGAAATGGCAACGGTAATGGCAATGGTCACGGAAATGGCAACGGAAATGGTAACGGAAATGGTAACGGACACGGTAATGGAAATGGTAACGGACACGGTAATGGAAATGGTAACGGACACGGTAACGGAAACGGACACGGAAACGGAAATGGAAACGGAAACGGTTATCCTCGTCCAACTTATGGTGCTCCAAATGGAAACGGTAATGGAAATGGTCACGGAAACGGTAATGGAAATGGTCACGGAAACGGTAATGGAAATGGTTACAGAAACGGTAATGGTCACAATAATGGAAATGGCAACGGAAACGGTAACGGAAATGGTTATCCAAGTAACACCTATGGCGCACCCAACGGAAACGGTAATGGAGTTGCACCAGTATACGGTGTCCCCAATGGAAACGGAAATGGCGATGAAGATAATGGAGTAAGCATTCATTCATCATTATCAATAAATTAACTAATTAATAAAACTAACTCTAAATAATCTTTAATATTTTAACATTAGGTAGCAAGTTATTCTTTTGAATACCAAGTAGAAGATGCTGATGCTGGATTAGATTTTGGACATAAAGAAGAAAGAGAAGGTGATGTTGCCACTGGGGAATACAACGTACTTCTTCCTGATGGTAGAAAACAAATTGTTACATACGTCGCTGATACTGAAGGATATAAACCTGAAGTCAACTATGAAGGTAGTAATTTAAATTGTTTTTCGCAATCTTCTTTACACTTTTAACATAATTTCCTCTTTTTAACTGCTATAATTTCTTGTTATACAGAGGGTGCAGGGGGATACCCAGATGGAAATGGCAATGGTTACCCATCCGGCGGTCCCTATTAATTGCATACCGTTTAGATTGTTTAGCAGTACAATTTTATCTATACTCGCATCGCAGTACCCGTGTTAGAAACCGTTTCTCATCAAAGCTCTTTCGTGGCCATTTACTTATTGTTCACGACATGTTCGAGACTATGTACTAAAATTACTGCCACTCTATAATCGATTTCATATCTCATTCACTTATTTACATTATTACCAAATCCACCAAATGTGTAGTTCACGCTCAAATTTGTATGTTGTATATACAAACCGTTACATCATTACATACCATTATTATAGTGAAACGAGTACAGTAGCAGTAGTTTTATATATCATAAAAGACGCTTCATTAAGTATTAATTAGATTAGTTGGTATGATTTTTTGTTGACGACTATTGGCACAGTAAATACGGTTACGATTCATCCGGTAAAATATGTAATTGGTTAGGAATAGTTCTTATTTATTCTATTACGTATTTTATATTTATTATTAATTCTTTGTTTTCAATATAAAAATAAGTCTATATATTTATATATTTTATAGCCATATGCATGTTTTATATGTGTATATTTATGTGAATATAATTGTACATATAATATTCTATTTTTCTTTTAAACAAACCTTTCAAAACATTTAAATTTGTATTAAATAGCATACATAAACTAAAACAAATACAACAAAGAAAACTAGTAACTTCCGAGTTTACTTGTTCAGCTATTAAAATAGTGTTTCCACTAAATATTTTCTGCAGAAATAAGTTAAAGAAATGAAAAACAAATTGAAAGTTACCAACCCTTCGTGCTGTTTTAGTTAATCCTTCAACCAGTTTAGTAACATATTCTATGTTCAGCTTCATTCAACTTTCTAGCTAATACTCTAATCTTGTTAACCTTTATTTTGCGATGACGTTCTGCATGGTAATTCTCTGTGATTGCTGATTGCTAGGTTTTTCTCTATTTGATATCCTTGTAATATTTTATACATAACAGTTGGCTGGTAAAATGCTGGTAAACAATAGTAGATTGAGAGCTGACAGGTTTTCTAGCTACTGTATCCGTTACTTCGATGAGTAACCATTGAATTAGTCTATCTGGATTCCTTGTGGTCCTTAATTTTCTTCCATTTATATTAAATCCAAGTTTTTTATTATTGCATGCAATGTTTCTTCGAAATTTCATGTTTCGTATTTACTTTTTCTGGTATCTCTTCTTCGTTGATTCTTCATCTTCCTTGCTACCCTATTGAAAAATTACTGTATATACACTTGCTATTTTCATTAAGATGTCTTGTCAATTTATTTCCTCATTGGCTTCGATGAAAGCATGTTACTAGTATGCAATGTTAGTAACCGTAACGATGTTTCATCAAACATTAGACCAATATCTCGTTTATTAGACCAATTTTAACAATATCTTTGAGAATACTGAGTTGAGGTCTAGTTGCTATGTACACTAATTACATATTAAGGTTACTTATTCAATGATTAAGCTGCTACCTAAAGCACTTCTTTAACTGCAGTCTTAGCCGGACCTCGGCGTTATCGTTACAAGATCTCCAACATCTTTAATATACAGGGTTTCCCAAATCCCCCGGGACGGAGCTATTAATTTTAAACGAGTGAAGAACAAAATTTGAAAATTTGGGAATCACTAAAGAGTCATAAAAGCTATATTTTTAGATAGTTTAGAATTTCCATGCAATGTGGAGTTTTTTTAGGGGATGACCACCCCTAGATTTTTAAATAGGTAATAAAGAAAGAAACACGACTCCATAAACCAAAATCCGATATCTTAATTCTTTCAAGAATTATGAAGGGTTGACTACCAAATGGGAAAATAAAATATTTTCATGGTTTTTTGCACTTTTATTACGATTTTTATAACAAATGTTCAAATTGTCAACCTTTTTCTATAACCCAAACGCTCATAGATAGAATTTTGACCCATCAGGAGTATATCCCAAGTGATATTGGTGGTTCTTCAAGTATGCGATTTTCCAAATCATTGATTGATTCTGGTTTTGTTGCATACACTCTACTTTTCAGAAATTCCCTAAAGAAAAAATCGAGTGGTGTCAGATCAGGAGATCGTGGTGGCCAGTCAATGTCACGCCTGCTGCCAATCCAACGGTTTGGAAACGTACGGCTTAAAAAATCTCGGACTGCGCGACTAAAATGTGGAGGACTACCATCTTGTTGGAACACTTATTGTCAATACCATTAGGGTCACGTACACTTGGAACCACTTGATTTTCTAACAGATGCTGATATCTGTCTCCGTCTAAATTTCCATTAATAAAAAATTGACCAATTACATTCTTTCCCATAATACCAGCCCATACATTAATTTTCTGCAGTCTCTGAGTATGACCTTCTCTTATTAAACGTGCATTTTCGTCACTCCAATAACGACAATTGTGCCTATTAACCTCACCATTCAAGTAGAAAGTAGCCTCATCAGAGAAAATTTCTGTCAACATCACATTTTTCACGTACTATTTCCCAGAATTAAAACCTTCTTTAGAAGTCACCTTCGTCAATTCCCATTTTCCCATTTGATAGTCATCCAGTCATAATTCTTGAAAGAATTATGATATCGGGTTTTGGTTTATGGGGTTGCGTTTCTTTTTCCATTACCTTTAAAATAAGGTAAAACTCGATAGGGGTTGCTATTTAAAAATGTAGGGGTGGTCATCCCCTAAAAAACTCTACATTGAATGGAAGTTCTAAACTATCTAAAAATGTAGTTTTAATGATTCTTTAGTGATCCCTAAATTTTCAAATTTTTTTCTTCACTCGTTCAAAACATAGCTCTGTCCAGGGAGTTTTGGGAAACCCTGTATATTATAAAGGTTTGACGTTTCGGATGCCATGTTGCAACCTTCTTCAGAAACTGGTTCGAAGTTCGAACAAGAAGGTTGCAACATGACATCCGAAACGTCAAACCTTTTCTTAAAAGACGCACGGCAAAACCCGAAAGTTTCTAGTGTTAGTTCAAACTTCGAACCAGTTTCTGAAGAAGATTGCAACATGGCATCCGAAATGTCAAACCTTTTCTTAAAAGACGCACGGCAAAACCCGAAAGTTTCTAGTGTTGGTTCTAATTTTATTTCAATCTTTAATATAATCAGAATGGTTCCTTTATATTATTCATCCCTGGAGACAAATTTATGTTACCCTTTTATTTTTATCTTTGTAATAATTTTGTGGTGGATATTGATGAAATGGCGTTCAGTCTTCTATGAAGTACAGAATTGCATTTGATCCAGATTTATATCAGAAGAGTTCCAAGATGAAATGAACCCATTTCAATTAGGTTTTGCACAACACTCAAGATTAATAATGAAAAATCAAAAATAACCTCTTACTTGCTATTTATTATATGCTTCGATACTACATAGTTTCGAGGTATTACCTCATCTTCAGTCGAAAACTACAAGAATTTTTATAATTAGGAAAAATAAAATATGTTAAAACATAAAACTTACAGTCAAAAATTAATGATGTTCACAATTGAGAAAAACATTACCAAAATATTATCAAAAAATTTGTAAACATGTTGAAAACGGAGAAAATTTTAGTGCGCAGTAAAAATAATTTGAAGGTCAAAAAGGTAAAACGTGGTTGAAGACCAAAAAATCTATTTATAAGAGGTTAAATCTAAAATATAAAGCGGTTAACAATAAAAACAAAATAAAAATATAAAAAAACTTACGAAAAGGCGAAGATAACAGAATTAGCATAGGCTGCGAGACTTTCAACGTAAAAAGGCCGAAAAACGTTAGAAAAATTTTAAAATATGTTAGAAGTCCCACAGCGATGCGTAGGAGGATCGAGAAGAGAAGAGACTAAAACGACTAACGGAAAAAGAACTGCAGGTCGGGAAAATTACAACATTAAACTCAAGATTAAGATTAAAATCTCAAGTATATTTTTCACGTTGTTTACATACTCCATAGAAATAGAAATGAAATATTGCGGGTAATGGTGAATATTTAGGTTGATCCCAAAACTGAGATTGTGTATAAATTGTAGAAATATGGACAGATAGAGACATACGATGGAGTTACAAGCGATGTTAGAATTGAGTTGGTTTGAATCTAAGATTGAGTTTGGAATCAATTCATAAATACACAGTGGGGAATGTTGTGGATAAATGAAGATATGACAAGTATTAAGTTGGTATTATAAATACTACTAGAAGAAAGTGAAAATGTGCTCAAGCAAATTAAAGAATATAGATAATAGATAGTAATAATAATAATAACTTTTTTTTGAATACAATGAAAAGAAAAAACAATGTGTACTGTATACATAGCAAAAGCTAATAGGGATCAACTCAGGCAATATCGATATGCAGCCTGTTCTACCGCTGCATATGTTTGAAGAGTTTAAATTTAGATTCTAGATTATATTAGACACATTTATAACGAGTGTTATATGGTGGCAGAGCATTGCGTGAGCGTATTTCAATAAGCCAAACCAAATATGCAGTATCAAAGAAAATGTTCATCGATGCAGATAAGACATTAACTCAAAATGATTTAGTTGAGTAGTCAGTGGTTTCAAAACAAAAATTTTAAGTCTTAACCTGGTGTTTGACATCTCGATGATGCCAGAATGGAACGTCGTTCTTATACTACATTGAAGAATGACTCAGATATAATCTTACCAGCTGGAGAAGCAGTATATCGTACACTATAAAATTACTGGCTCAGACTTAATCGCTATTTTGCTCAGATAATGATGTTAAGATAAAAAAAAAATATTTATTTTGGAAATTCCGTGAATTATTTCCACTAGATATCGTCCAACGAAATTATTATTTGGAAGAGAAATATTTGCTTTATCAAACGAAAATGTTTCAAATATGTTGAGGGAAATAATTAAATTAGTTCTGATAAATTCTTAATGCATGGCAAAAGTGATATTTTAGTAATACCAGAACTCCGTGTGACACTGGTAGACAGAAAGTCTAATTTGTAATATTTGCAACTGATAAATCAGCTCTCACAAGAATC
This sequence comes from Onthophagus taurus, assembly GCF_036711975.1. Taxonomy (NCBI): domain Eukaryota; kingdom Metazoa; phylum Arthropoda; class Insecta; order Coleoptera; family Scarabaeidae; genus Onthophagus; species Onthophagus taurus. The sequence continues at coordinate 6,515,091 of NC_091966.1, forward strand.
ACGGCTTATCTATTCTACATACTTATAGAGTCTGTTTTAAATGTTTTACTGTTCGTTGTTTAGCGACTAGCTGTTCAAAATTAACACATTAAAACATTAAAAAAGCAGATAGTATTAAACGGAATTAATACGGAAAAAATCGATTTGTGATGGTCCAAAACGAGAAATTGCGGAAACATTTTGTTGTTATCCTAACATTAAAATGAAGTAAAAATCTCAGATTTATGCCTAAGTCATGGCGTAGAAAAAGCGAATGACGCTTTTTTGTAAGTATGACTTCCATCACATCAGATCCGGTAACAACAAGTTTGAAGAAAAAGTTTATGAAGAAGTTCTGCCTTCTTCATATTACATATAATAAGTCTTATAAGACTTTTGATCCTCCATATATGCACCATATGTAGGTTTTCGTATATTACATAAGGAAATTTCAATTGCAAATCTTACTTACCAAGACTCCGTGTTTCTATTTTTCAAATTGAGTTTAGTCAACAAAATGTTATGTTACTATTTTCCTATAAAAAACTATTTTTCATGTGGATCATAACGAATTCTTGCTATTGCAGAACTTTTGTTATAAAACGTTTTTTTTTCCAAGTTCTGTGTGGTTCTTCTTCGTTCTGATAATAAGAAGGATTCGCCATTGCTAAATATCCAGAAATCTAGGGAAACACTGTTAACTAATTAACACTTAGAATAACTTAGAATACGTTAAAAATAAATAATTTTCAAATATTCAATTTCATACTTTGAACACTTTTAATTTATTATTATAACTGATTGTGAGAGCATTATAATTCTTTCAAAACGTTCTTATGAAAGGTTAGATAGTTTATTGGTCATAGGTGATCGTTTGGTTGCCAACACATGAAGAGAAAATTTCAATTTGCTGAGCTAACAATCCGCTAATAATAGAGATGAAATTATTTTTTTTAACATATGCTATTAATTAATCATTGAGGGTTTTCTGAGTCATAAAAATTACGAAATTTCTGAAATAGAGAGAGCAGACTTTAAAATTAACGATGGTTAAGGTTAAAGATAATTTTTTTATTAAAGACAACTTATAATTTGTATAATTTTTACTAACCTGTATCTATTTAGTCAACAACTAATACTTCTTTGTAAATAGATTCAGATTTGTCTCAATTCCTTTACAACAATTACATCTATTATCTATTCCGAAAGCTTTTTCTTTAGAAGTCGTTGAAGTATTTATTATTGTTACATACCCACTTCGACTCGAAAATCATTGATTTTGGCAGAACTTTAAATACATATTTTACATTACATACTTTTTTGATTTATCTAGGTTGGTGATTTACCAGAGAATGAATGCAAAAAGTAATCAAGACAATATATGGATTTTTCCTGGCCAATTCATTGGAAGTATTAGTGGAACTATTGAAGTAATTACATTCCAAAGTAATGAAAACTCGCTAATTATGCAGGCTGAATCAAAGAGCTGAAGAAACGTATAACAATATGTAGAAGGCTTATAGACGATGCGATGTGAGAAACGTTAGCACAACATTTGGAAAGCATGTTGCTATGTACTGGTTACCTATGATATGTATGGTTCTAATCAACATTCTTTCCGAAAAGAAGCTTCTTCATCTCCACTTACAAACAATAACGGTATTGGATCAAGGATAATATATTATCCTTGATTCAGTAACTAATGAGTTAAATTATCACTATAGTGAGGTGATAATTTAGTGATAATTTAACTCATTAGCTTAGTAATTACGATGTATACCTTTTTGTGGGTTATAATGCAACTCTTTGGAGCTTTTATAATTTTTTGACATACTTGATGAGCTATTGAAAATACTATTTGTTTGAAAACTTTGAAGATTTGAAAGGCTACAAATCTATGAATCCCCAAAAAGTAGAAATGTCGCATCACTAATCTCTTTTATTCTTCAATAGCTTCACATTAATCCGTGCTTTATTTAGATATTTTGATCCAGCTGTATTCAGTCAAATCATTGGATCATCAGATCATTGTTATCTATATCAAGGCGTGCGTTTTGTCTCAGTCTGTCTAAATTTCATAATTGTATACAGGCTAGGTTAAGTAGGTTGGGCTCCTTTATTACGCCTTACCTGATTCTTAGTGACGAGATGCATTATTACAGTTTCTTTGAACCATTCCAACGCATGGTCAACATTACAAATCAACTTTTACACAAACATCTTTGATTATTGTATCAAGGACATATATTTTGCTATATGAACTCAAATTCATTCTTTAGGATAGGAGTCCCATTTTCGCTAAATCTTCAACTTTTTATACTGAAGCCCTTTGATATCGCGATTAATTATAATAATAATAATAATAATAATAATAATGTTTATTAATCGGATAAGATATAATATATGTACAAATAGAAAAAATTATAAAAAGGCAGTTCCGATTAAAGAGGGTCATGTCAGGTCGACCAAGTGACCAAGGCCCCTTTGTCGCACTGTTTTTCAATGACCCTCAGCAAAATAATAAGACAAAAATTGAAAAATAAAATTTAAATGAAGTCAAGCCGATTATAAGCGCAAAAAAAAATTAACAAACTTAAAATACCCAATAAGAAGCATACTTACATATAACAAGCATACATATATAAATCTCAATCTCTGTCAGCCCCCAATCCTCCCCCCGGCTATGAAACCATTTCAAAATAAACAAAGAAGAAGAGTGCTCAGTCAACTTGCCGCTCACTTAAATAAGCCCTAACCCTTGCCTTAAAGGAAATCAGAGAAAGACTCTTGAAGGAATCAGGCAGCCAATTGTATAAGTTAGGCATACAATACGTAAAGCTGCGTTTGAAAATTTCTAAGCGGCGTTTGAAAATTTCTAAAATTTCTATTGAAGTTTACTTGAAGTTGACGAAGCTTCTCTTATCGATATAGCTTTAATTTCAGCTGGGTTGTAAACTGATGAAAAAGAATTCATTGTTACTATACGAAAAAAATTGTTAACATATTTTGTATACCCCAATCGTTATAAAAACGATCTGTATAATAATTAATTATTAGAGTTATTATTAGAAAATTAAAATCTAAAATAAATTACTTTATACACTCGACGGATTAATTATTAATTAGAGTTCGGTTTAATTCTGATGGAGAAACAATTTTATTACTTAACCAATAGAGCATTTGCCGCTTCCTTTAAACAAGACGTTGATGAGATGAGACGGTAGACGAATTAGACTTTGCTAAAAATAACAATTTACCGGCATCGCCTAATTCTTGACGTCCTTCGAGTTGATGAATCGTACTTTTACCAATTCTGGGAACGGTTAAATTAATCCTTTCCAACCAATTTGTGTTGTAGTACCAATTGCTACACAAAATTTAACATTAAATTAAATTAACATTAAATGAATTTACTGAAAGTTATCTAAAGAAATTCTTTGGCATCCAAGAGGCAAGTTTCTAAATACGTAAACGGGTCTTTAAGATAAACGATTTCAAACCAGGTCTAGTTGCGGACGCTTTGTAAGCCTGAAAATGTACAGTGTCGCCGCAATTTGCATACTTTAAGGACATTTAGATTGTCGCATCAATCTAAAGTGTCGTATACTTAACTACTTATTCGGTTGCACAATTTTGTTATTGTCTTTGTCACCAAAATCAAAATAAAATCTTCTATTTAATTAATATAATTTGATTGAAAAAGCTTAGTTTACAAAAAATTGAGAGACCATGTGTTATTTATACTTGGATGTAATAATTAGCGATGATTAAATGTAATATTCTACATAAAAGGTAACAATAATTCAATGCTTATTAAATACAGAACAAACCGTAAAAACCGCAAAAACCACTAATAACCTAGTTATTACATAACTATCGCAAAAGATCGTAACATCACGCCCTACGATACTCCATTAGAAAGCACAAAAAATGATCTACATCTACATTTCGAAACTTATTACGTAAACTAATCAAAACGTCATATCCTTAAGCATCTCATCATTGAGAAATTACTGCGATTATTTTAACCCATAAAACTAAACCATTAACATCTCATATTCACATAGAATTTTTCGTATTTAAGCGGATCAAAATAAAATGTTAATTTGGTTTGATAAATGAGAAAACCTTGAAACTTAAATGTTACTCATCCATTACAACGATATCTCATAAAGTGTATCAAAGAAGCAATTTGCGATATCCGCATTTGAAAACACGGTATTCTTATGTATCTATCACATCTCGTATTAGGTAGGTACTAGGTGGCGTGTAGCCACTTTCACGGTAACAATACTTCGTCTATGTAACGACAACTGGGTCATCATTTCACTAGATGCTCTAAAACATGGTCGAGATTACGATAGTTTTCGTTTTACTATTACGACTTCGGTGTGTTATTTTTGGTCAATTATCAATTATCATTAAACAATAAAATTGAATATTAACATTTACGTTTGTTTTAGAATATGGTTATGGTTCTTAAGAGAAATTACGTATTATACAAGCCAACGTGGGAAACCATATAAATTTCAAGGAATGGTTATTCCCATTGAGAACGAAACAAGGGTTTATTGTTGCGGGTTATAATTGGAAATACGGACAGTTAGAATTTGACATGGTTCTAAGTAAAAAATCTCTATTATGTTGCAACAAAGTAAAATGATTACACAGAGATTCATTTAAAGTGTAAATTCCAAATATTTTTAATAGCTAACAACAACTCTTATAAGATTTTTTGTCCTATCAAAGTTATCCTTAATGTTTTTTGTCGAAAAATAAATAAAAAACCCTATTTTGGATACAACTTTACTTTAAACGAGAGAGCACAAGGGCAACCGTACTCTTTATGGATTAAAACATCCATAACTTTTACTTTGTTCACTTTACGGCTTTCTTTATAAAAATCTCTTTGTCTTTACATTGTTAAAGTTAACTATTTTCGATGTATTTGTCTTTATATTGTGTACGTACTAAAATGTTGTAAAAATTCATGGTTTAATAATGTAAAGGGTTATCTCTGAATTTCTGAAGAATGTAGAACTAAAACCATTAGCTAAAATGTATAATATTAACACAGTGTGGTATGAAGTGATTAAGGAACTCCAAAATATGAGAGATAATAAAAACAAATCTAAACAAAAAGTTAAAACAAATAACACCTTGAATATGCAGCGAATAATTTATCTGGAGTTAAATAAACTATGAGTAATATAACAAACTAGTGCAAGTAATGCAAATGTTAAAGGAACAAAACCTGCGGCTCAATGAAATTGAAAGCAGAATTAAAGATTTTGACAAGAACTGATGGCTTTCCTACGCCTTATGGTCTGGAATGTTAATGGATTGCTGCAGCACCAACATGACCTGTAAGCAGTCTTATACATGGAAAATGTTTAAGTATGTCTTATATCAAAAATTCATTTTACTAGAGATATAAACAGTGATTGTTAAAAATAATATCAAACATTTTAAAGAAGGAAAATATATCACATGTGACATCTAAGCTATAATTATAAAAATACCTACTCACAACCCAAACCTAGATACAACCAGTGCCGGCCTTAGGCATCGGAGCGCCGTAGCCAAAATATTTTTTGGCGCCCTTTATTTCCTCCTGTTGTATTTGACTTTTCTTTGCGGTCAATATGTACCACTACTAATATTACTAACAATAAGAAGACGCATGAAATATATTATTTAAAGTTTTTATACCAAACACAGTTTTTATACAACTGCAGAACAATGATGCAATGATGTCAAAAAAAAGCCAATTTGCAGAAAAATCTTTAAGTTGACTAAATCTTCCTTTATCGTCTTATTGTTAGTCACTTTTGGGGTTTAAAAATTGGCTACATATTTAGTTCTGACGCTATTTCAGTTGCTGTTATAGCAGCTTCTTCGAAACCTATTTGTCGGTAATTTTCCAAATTTACCTTAAAATTTTCCATCTATATACTGATGCTGCAAATAAAGTAAATATTTTTTGCAAGATTCCAAATAAAGATTAAAAGACTAAATTATAATTGTGACATCCACATGGTACAAAGAAAGCTAACGAATTAAGCTCGGTAATCCCTTTTTGTCTGCAATTGCTAATATTGAGATTGTGATTACTCATTATTTGTAAAGTAGCTTTTATGAGACCTGCACTAGTTGTATCATCAATTTCCAAAAATGTAATGAAATATTCTTTAATCGTTACGACATCTTCGGTTATGTCAGTGCACCTTAATATTAGGGAGAATTGCTTTTTTTGGCTTATATCAGGAGTATAGTCAACTATGATTGCAAAACGCTTTGAATTCTTTACGTGGCATGGCATAATATTGTGGTTTTAACGTGCGATGCCATTAATTCTAGCTATTTATTTTGATTTTTTTTGTCACAATAATGGTTTCCTTCATAACATGGTCAAACCTTGGCAATAATTGTACAAGCCCTAAAATTTTCCCATTATTTGAGGTAAATAATTTATCACAAGATCCTCTGAAAGTCAGATTATTTTCAGCTAAATATAATGTAATCTGCAGCAATTTTTGTGTTTCTTTGTTTATAGTTGATCCAGTTTTTAATCTAATTTCATCTTCAAATAGCTGATGTAAAACCTGGATACATTGAACTTAACTGAACTACAGAAGAAAACAGCATATCAGAAAGAAAATTTAAGCCCTACATCAAAGTATTACATTTATTGTTGCTTTACGTTTATTTTTATGTTTTTTATGTCATTAGCTACTTAATAGATTCCCGAATGTCCCTTAATCTTGGTGCTTTCTTGGCCCTGGTGCTCCGGGCGACCTCTCTCACCGGCCTCACCCTAAAGCCGTCACTGGATACAACATCTACGAATGCCAACCGCTTCTCTTTATAGTTGGAAGAGACTTCAATGTTGGGCATACCCATTGGGTCTTAAGACTCCTTACCACTAAGACACGAGAAATATACAAAGCTGCTACAAATCAACGTGTTGGCCTAGTGGGTGGGTTGAATAAAATAGTAGTAAATGCTAATTCTACAATACTGAAGTAAATTCTATGATTGTGAAGCAGGTTCTACTAATTGCAGTAAATATTTCGATATTTCCTGGAAGTTACTTTATCGGTAGTTTGTTGCGTGGAAAGGGAACAAAGTAGCATGTACTAGTCTATTTCAACGATTGCTTTTAGCGAAGTTTATGAAAGGCCAGCTTCGTTAATCGTGCTACGATGCTACAGTATTAAACATGGCGAAAGTCCCTCAAAAAGTTGTACAGCTGATTTGTTTAGGACTAGATATATTCAAGATCGCCAGCTGATAAATAGTAAAATTCTTAGCTATCACTACAAAATTTCAAAAAGCTCTGAGAAGCGATGTGGAACTGCTATCACCACCATGAAAACCCAATTGTATCGAAGAGAGCTGATATTTCTCGACAAAACGGCTTCACAATGATGAAAAAATCAATGAATATTATCATTGAATAATGGGATAACTACAGATGTCGTCCTCACAACAAAGATAATATATGGTATATCTAACAGTACTCAAAAGCTATAATTAATAGAGCACTATGACACCTGATACCTTGTGACTCTTCACCTATAGGAAATAAATGAGTAAACGTTGGTGAGACTTGAACCAACGTCAACTAACACGTTGTTGCACTTTTGAAGTGCGTACTACTCTTTAAAAGTATTTACTTCCTACTTTAGTAGTATTTACTTTAAATCGCATAGGCATTATTTAAAGGCGTAATCCCGAAAGTATTTGCTATGCAGTAAATTCTTTTTTCTCAAGCATTACCATGTACTACTTTTTTATTCAACCCAAATTCCTTTGTTGTTAAGAATGCGTTTCCAAATTATATAAAAATTGAAAATGGCATGAATGTTCAATATATCCAACATATCTGACAATTAGTAATAAAATCAAAATCATTATGAAAGATCAAAACACAACGATGATGAACAAACATGTATGTTAGGATTACTTCAATTATCTATTAGAAAATGAGACCAACCTCTTAGTACCCCTTAAAACAACGCAAGCAATTGGAAGAAGAATAAAACAGATGACCAGTGTCATGCAGAAAGCTGCATTGAATAGTATACCTGTTATTACGCGTTGGCTGAAAGGCTTAAAACTTCCTCAAAGAACTTATTGAAGATACTAGTACTGAACACTTACTTTGGAAGGCTACTAAATATCTTAAGTGTCCAGTAATACTAGTGCTTCCTATTCGCTCGTAAAAATGTGGAAAAAGCAAATACTTTTATGTTTTACTTATGACATTTTAGGTATTAATCAAGTTCAAGTCGCCACTGTGAAGTTAGAGATTGATATCATTAAACAATTTATAATTATAATATCATTCTTTGATGTAATGAGGTTGTCGTGCAATTCTGTATTTTTGTTTTCCAAGAACTCTATCACAAAGTTAAACAGATTTGTATAATAGAGTCAAAAAAGTACCTCTTCATAGCCAACGCACTTACCGCCCCTGTAGTAGACTTTTAGAGGGCATAAGGTGGTGTTATAGTCCACTTTGAAAGAGACTGCTTTAAAAGATGCTGAATACGATAATGCTGAACACACTCACTTCAATGGATAGTGGTTGGAGTCGAAAATCGGCATGACTAAAATAACTACTATTATGATAAATATGCTAAGAGAGAGGAAAGAGAAATGGATATAGCACCGCCCCATTAATAGAGTCTGGAACGGAAGAATCGACGAACTGCCAGACATATGAATTGAATAGTTAAAAACTAAGAACCTGTACAGGGACTTTGTAACATACATTTACACCCAAGGTGATCCATGAAAGAGCATTCTTGCCATATGAGGAGTGTCCCTTCGGACACCTCGGACATGGCTGAAGATAAAGTCTCGTGTTGAAACATGGTAAAGAACAATGTTACTTTGAAAAAGTGATTTGAAGGGGGACCACGATGCTGAGGGGAAAGGGATCTGCCCGGCATATAAAATCTAAGGTCGGAAGTCTGCCCAGAGATTCCTAAACTTTTTAATTTTAATTGTAACATGGCATCCGAAACATCGAACAGTAATGGATGTACGGCATAACCCGGAATTAGCATAATAGCACTAAATTGGGTAGGTTTCGTTTAAAGAAATCGAATTAGCATCACAATTCCTGCGTACATAGACTACATTTTACAAGTATTGTAAATAAATCAAGTTTTAGTATCTATTTTGTGCTTAGTATAAATATCGCTATTTAATCTAAGTTATTTCTATCATTCTTAATAAGTTTCAAACGTTGCAAGCTTATTTTATTTGAATATGCTAATACGATGTTTATTTATGGAAATTTTATGTAATAAAAATGTTATAGGTGCTCTTGAAGAATATTATAAACAGTTTATGCAGCAGAAAATGTCGAATGTAAACGTGCTTTTTAGAGTGTTCAACAAATTTTGTAATACAGGAAACCTTCCCAATGCTAATTCAACATCTAAGTGAATCCTCGACAAAGTATAGAAGATGTAAAAATATTCTAGCGTTAGTAGAACATGATGTAACGACCAGCTCACAAACGAATCGCTACTCAATTGGGCATTCTACAAAAGAGAGTAATCAAAACACTTCGTCCATACCATGTATAGCACTTACAATGGTAAGATTATATTAGATGTACGCAATTTTGTCAGTGTATAAGTAATAATCATCATCTTAAATCGCTGATTCTTTTTAGCGATGAAGTAATATTAATCTATGGGAACACTCATGTTTAAACAGTCACTTCATTATTAAGTAAACCTCGACTTCCGGGAAATACAAGAAAAAGTTTTGAAGATGTTAATAATTTTTTTGTAGTTTTAATGATTAATAATAATTAAAATTGTTTCGCTAAACTAATTCTATACTTTCCCAAAAAAAGCGCAAGTTGTCCTCGCTTCAGTGCACTTTTACTTTCCTCGAAACTAGAGCGAAAGAATTCCTACATCTTCTTCTTTAGTTCACGGACACGAGACTCGTCTCGGCGACGACGTAGTGAGTTCGAATTCGTCCCCATAAAATTTACATTTAACGATATCGCAAACGAGCGATCGCGACACAATTATGCTCCTCGATCGAATATCGTGAAAACGGATCGCTTTTAAAACTGAGGGTACGTCATCTTATAGGTTACTCGTATGATGATGTCGGTTACGACACCAATGGTCCTTGATCCTTCGGGCTGATTTAGGTGGCGCTAGACTCGGAGCACTTCGACACCGGCTCGGCGACGCATTGTCTTCTTAACAAAATGCTCTCTCGGTACAACGTGACTTTCGTTGAGTGAAGAACGTTCATCTTAACGTTCCGATTTGAAAGATCGTCGTGAGACTATTTACAGCGCAGCGAACGGAGGTTATTGTGTTAAGAGGCATGCATGCTGTGTCTATCTATTCATTATCACAATGTAGAACGATTTTTAATTTTATTATGTCAAGGTGTTGGAATTGTAAGGTGAGGTGATGACTTTGTAGAAGACTTTTTAGTTGGATTTTTCCTATTAGATCTTTCCTAAATTGGAATTTATAGTCGAAAGTTTTAACATAACTGGTCAAATATATCTCTTAGATACATCTTCATTGTTATGTAAATTTTGTTCATTTCAGCGTAATATATCATTCTATATTAAGATGTACACATTAATAATCTTAATTTGTCATTTGATGTTATTGTGGGATTTCATGATGTCATAATCACTTCTAACGGCAAAGTGAGTTATTTATTTTATTGGCCCAGCGAATCAAAGATAATTTTATGCGTGTGTTCCTATGCCAAGGTAGTAAATTTCACCTTTTCGAATTTTTCTCGATATTTATGTATCTGAGAGCGAAAGTGTTAAAGAGGAATATTGTTAAGAATAAAATTTGCTACAACTTTTGTATTAAAACTTTTTTTCTAAAACGTTCCCAATCATATACTCTACTGACAATAGTATGTAAAATCGCGATTTCATCTAAATTTCACCTTTTCGAGTTTTTCTCGATATTGATGCATCTGAGCGCAAAATTGAAAGAGAGCAATATTGTTAAGAATAAAATTTGCTACAACTTTTGTACTAAAACTTTTTTTCTAAAACGTTCCGAATCATATGCTTTATTGACAACACTATGTAAAATCACGATTTCATCTAATATTCATCTTTTCGAATTTTTCTCGATTTTGATGCATCTGAAAGCAAAATTGTAAGAGAGCAATACTGTTAAGAATGAAGTTTGCCACAATTTTTATGCTAAAACTTCTTTTCTAAAACGTTCCGAATCGCGTGCTCTACCAACGACAAGATGTAAAACCACGATTTCATCTAAATTTCACCTTTTCGAATTTTTCTCGATATTTATGCATCTCAGAGCAAAATTGTAAGAGAGCAATATTGTTAAGAATGATGTTTGCTACAACTTTTATGCTAAAACTTTTTTTCTAAAACAATCCGATTAACGTGCTCTACCAACAACAATATGTAAAATCACGATTTCATCTAATTTTCACCTTTTCGAATTTTTCTCGATTTTGATGCATCTGCAAGCAAAATTGTAAGAGAGCAATATTGTTAAGAATAAAATTTGCTACAACTTTTGTACTTAAACTTTTTTTCTAAAACGTTCCGAATCGTACGTTCTATTGACAATAGTATGTAAAATCACGATTTCATCTAATTTTCACCTTTTCGATTTTTCTCGATTTTGATGCATCTGAAAGCAAAATTGTAAGAGAGCAATACTGTTGAGAATGAAGTTTGCCACAATTTTTATGCTAAAACTTCTTTTCTAAAACGTTCCGAATCGCGTGCTCTACCAACGACAAGATGTAAAACCACGATTTCATCTAAATTTCACCTTTTCAATTTTTTTTTGATATTTATGCATCTCAGAGCAAAATTGTAAGAGAGCAATATTGTTAAGAATGATGTTTGCTACAACTTTTATGCTAAAACTTTTTTTCTAAAACAATCCGATTAGCGTGCTCTACCAACAACAATATGTAAAATCACGATTTCATCTAATTTTCACCTTTTCGAATTTTTCTCGATTTTGATGCATCTGCAAGCAAAATTGTAAGAGAGCAATATTGTTAAGAATAAAATTTGCTACAACTTTCGTACTTAAACTTTTTTTCTAAAACCTTCCGAATCGTACGTTCTATTGACAATAGTATGTAAAATCACGATTTCATCTAATTTTCACCTTTTCGATTTTTTCTCGATTTTGATGCATCTGAAAGCAAAATTGTAAGAGAGCAATACTGTTGAGAATGAAGTTTACCACAATTTTTATGCTAAAACTTCTTTTCTAAAACGTTCCGAATCGCGTGCTCTACCAACGACAAGATGTAAAACCACGATTTCATCTAAATTTCACCTTTTCGAATTTTTCTCGATATTTATGCATCTCAGAGCAAAATTGTAAGAGAGCAATATTGTTAAGAATGATGTTTGCTACAACTTTTATGCTAAAACTTTTTTTCTAAAACAATCCGATTAACGTGCTCTACCAACAACAATATGTAAAATCACGATTTCATCTAATTTTCACCTTTTCGAATTTTTCTCGATTTTGATGCATCTGCAAGCAAAATTGTAAGAGAGCAGTATTGTTAAGAATAAAATTTGCTACAACTTTTGTACTTAAACTTTTTTTCTAAAACGTTCCGAATCGTACGTTCTATTGACAATAGTATGTAAAATCACGATTTCATCTAATTTTCACCTTTTCGATTTTTCTCGATTTTGATGCATCTGAAAGCAAAATTGTAAGAGAGCAATACTGTTGAGAATGAAGTTTGCCACAATTTTTATGCTAAAACTTCTTTTCTAAAACGTTCCGAATCGCGTGCTCTACCAACGACAAGATGTAAAACCACGATTTCATCTAAATTTCACCTTTTCAATTTTTTTTTGATATTTATGCATCTCAGAGCAAAATTGTAAGAGAGCAATATTGTTAAGAATGATGTTTGCTACAACTTTTATGCTAAAACTTTTTTTCTAAAACAATCCGATTAGCGTGCTCTACCAACAACAATATGTAAAATCACGATTTCATCTAATTTTCACCTTTTCGAATTTTTTTCGATTTTGATGTATCTGCAAGCAAAATTGTAAGAGAGCAATACTGTTAAGAATAAAATTTGCTACAACTTTTGTACTTAAACTTTTTTTCTAAAACGTTCCGAATCGTACGTTCTATTGACAATAGTATGTAAAATCACGATTTCATCTAACTTTCACCTTTTCGATTTTTTCTCGATTTTGATGCATCTGAAAGCAAAATTGTAAGAGAGCAATACTGTTGAGAATGAAGTTTGCCACAATTTTTATGTTAAAACTTCTTTTCTAAAACGTTCCGAATCGCGTGCTCTACCAACGACAAGATGTAAAACCACGATTTCATCTAAATTTCACCTTTTCGAATTTTTCTCGATATTTATGCATCTCAGAGCAAAATTGTAAGAGAGCAATATTGTTAAGAATGATGTTTGCTACAACTTTTATGCTAAAACTTTTTTTCTAAAACAAACCGATTAGCGTGCTCTACCAACAATAATATGTAACATCACGATTTCATCTAATTTTCACCTTTTCGGATTTTTCTCGATATTGATGCATCTTAGAGCAAAAGTGTAAATGAGCAATATTGTTAAGAATAAAATTTGCTACAACTTTCGTACTTAAACTTTTTTTCTAAAACGTTCCGAATCGTACGTTCTATTGACAATAGTATGTAAAATCACGATTTCATCTAATTTTCACCTTTTCGATTTTTTCTCGATTTTGATGCATCTGAAAGCAAAATTGTAAGAGAGCAATACTGTTAAGAATGAAGTTTGCCACAATTTTTATGCTAAAACTTCTTTTCTAAAACGTTCCGAACAGCATGCTTTACCAACAACAAGATGTAAAATCACGATTTCATCTAAATTTCACTTTTTCGTATTTTTCTCAATATTTATGCATCTTACAGCAAAAGTATAAATGAGCAATATTGTTATGAATAAAATTTCCTACAACTTTTATACTAAAACTTTTTTTCTAAATGTTCGGTACCCCGTGCTTTACCAACAACAATACGTAAAACCAGCTAAAAAGGGTCATTTTACAATATTTTCGCATTTTAGAGGAATTTGAAAGGGGTTTCGAATCTGGAATCACTTTCGTATTGTCTAATGATTAAGCTTTCAAATGAGATATTATTCATCGAAATCGGCTAAGAGGTTCTCTTGTTATAAATAAAATCCTATACATGCATCCTATTTAATTGGGGCTACAAAAATTGGGTGCTATCTTCTCATAGGTGTGTCTATAGTAATGATGTGACGGAACGTTACGAGCTAACCATTAGCATAAGCCAATAAACAGACACGACCTCCTTAACATTTGACCCGAAGCCGAGTGGCGGAGCCAAATGCGGAAATAAAACGAACGCGCATTCCAGTGTTACGTGCTCAAGTGATATATGGTCAGAGAAGTTCGAAAAACGAATGCAAACGGATTGTAGCCTGGGTTGAAATTGCAACACTTTGTATACATCTCGATCTGCGAAGCGATGTCGCAAGAATGTGGCTTCGTTAAAATAATAACATGTAAAGAATTTAACTGGTAAAAGATTAAAAAAATGTAAATGAAATAACCACAAAAGTTAAATGAATTGAATTATTTCGAAACAATAAGACTTTAAATGTATGAAGAATATTTGACATACAGCGATGGAGTGTTATTAAATATAAATAGGTTTTATTTAAAGTATTGGAGTTGCGTTAATAGATACAGAAGTTAATGGTTATCTAATCAATTTAAAATCTATAATTGGACAACCGCAAAACCGCATAAGTTGCGTTTCAGTTTCGGTAATTGACGTACATCATACCGGTTATTATCGCTTTTCCCAAAGAACGAACCCGTCAGAATGCCGTAGGATATTGCACCATTTAACGCTTTTGTTGCAGAAATTACTAAATTATTATAGACGGACCTTTCGTAACAGCGATCCTCAATAAAGGTAATTTGCAAAAGAATTTCGCCAAATTAAGATTACTATCGCTACTTCTTCAATAATTCTTTCCCACCGTAATTATACTTTACACAATAAACTTTATCGTTCATATGAAGATTTTTATATAAATCAAGAGTGATGAGATTAAAAGAAAGTGAATGTCAAATCCTTAGTGTATGTCATTTCGACGTTCTTTTAAAAACTCCCATTCAAATTCTAAATTTAAATCATTAAAATGACCTTCCATTAAAATCGATCATCAAGAAATGTCCAATAATCGTTGTAAAATTATCAGAAAACGTAAAATTAGAAGTGATCATTCTCAACTAAAAGACGATCAATGGCATTTTTCAGTATCCCAAACCATAATGCCTCAAGATTCTCTTTGTAACGTGAGCGGATTTGAAATGACCTCTCACCCAAGAAGTAGCTTATCAGAGTTGCTACGTTCTAGCACAAAAAAAGACGTTGATGTTAAATGGTTATACAAACAAGAAAATAAAATGAACTGCAATAAACCCAACAAGAAAGTTAATCGGCAAAAAGACGCTGACCCATCGTGTGATAGGAGCGAAATTAAAATGGAAATAGATAACAATTATATTAATTTAGGTGATATAGAAGCATTGCAAAGTACACACGAAAAAAATAAATATGTTTCAAACAGACATGAACCCATTAAAAATAAAAGGATTAGAGCAAAATCACCAGAAAGTGTAGACGAAACAGATGAAGACATTTCATTATCTAAGTTTGTAAAAGAATCAAGAAGTAGAGAATTGAGATTAGAAAGATTTTTTGCAAAAGTCGACGAAAATAAGTTTGATTCATTTCCTGACCCATTAGAAGACGAATTTGATAACATATTAGAACAACTACAAAATTTTATTGACTCAGATAAAATTGTAAATATTACCGAGGCTCAAAAAGCGCAATTAGTAGATTACTTAACCATACTAAGCGACGATTAAGACGAAAAAAAAAATGATTCGATGTTTTAAGTATATATTGAAGAAAAGCAACACGTTTAATTCTTCGTTATCTTTTGTGATCTTTATAACAAAAATACAATTAACAAGAAAAAGTGTTTTGATTTAAATATTTGATGATGTGAAGGTACACTTTTGTGATAACAACTTTTATTTTAACATGAAATAAATATAACGAGAAAGTCTGTGTTGTAATTGTAAAATTAAGATTCAGGTACTATTTTAAGAAATTTATTGAGCGTAGAAGCCTTAAGAACGAGTGAAAATTAGATTTCTTTTGGGTAAATTAAAAGTTACGAAGTTAATTTAAAATTTCACCAAAAATCTTATTTCTTTTTTTTTCATAAACCACAATGACCACATAATATGTTATGTATAGGACGCTTTGTGACTTTTGTGTTTCTTGCTATTAATTATCTCTTATGTGCAATTAGAACTAAATGTTATTTTTACTGTTATTAGTTTTTAAAATAATTAAAGTATTTCTTCAACACTAAAATTCTTGATATTTCTGGTTTTGGGTACTTAAATTTCTTAGCAATAAAAGCATAAAAATGCTTTTATTTCCCATTATTTATTACATAATAAATAAAAGAAAATAACATATTTAACATTTAATATATGAAGGCCTATCCTGATGATGTTGATTTGCTGGCAAGGACATAAGGAGATTTAGTGGAGAGCTTTGCGAAATTTGGGAAGGAATCAAGAATCTTGGTCAAAATATCTGTACCAGATATACGAAGAGCCAACATTTGTTGCAGAGATTAAAAGTGCCCGAACTAAATGTCTGGCCCATATGGAATGCATGTCAGAAGACCGAGTGGTGAATATTTTTTATTTCCTTATTACTTTTTGCGTTGTTCTTCGAAGCATGGCAATTATCATCAATGCATCATGAATGGGAAGTATTTAAATGTTATAAGTTGTGTATAGCAGAAGAGGGATGGGAGATGCATGATGGAACAAAAAAGAACGAGTAAATATTTACGTTCAGATAAGAATTAAGTTTCAAATTGTGGTCAACTAAACGACTACATCAGTCCTCTTAAGGTACCCGTGAACTAAAGAGTCCTTCATTTACTGGAATATTAAGCGATTATGTATGGTTGCCTCCTCAACCGCAAAGTGACTGTTCATGGTAGATGCAGCGGTAGTCATTATTCTATCTAATGCTACAACACATTGTGTGCTGTCTGTAAATAAGCCTTATTAATGTCTATCAAATCGAAAAACTTTGGCAGAAGAAAAATGTTTCACAAAGTTTCAAAAATTTAAATTTCGGCTATTTATTTTTTAGCTGTATTAAAAACAGTTCGTGTCTCCAGTTAAAGTTTATCACATTCAAGGCACCACTAAATCTTTGCACGTCTGATTCTACCTCCTTACGGACAGTACAATTCTTTTTGTATAATAAGGAATCGCTAAAAGCATATCTAAATCCTTGATTTAACAGATAACGGTTGGTTGCATTAATCTGAGTGTGGTCGACAACCCAAATAATGCTGATCTAAATTTATCCAAATCAGTGATGAAATTGCGACTGAGTTTTGTTCCGCTTTTAATGGTGCCAAGATCAAAAACTTTCAATCTGATATCCTATATTAACATGATATCAGTAACTCACCAATTTTTGATACATTATGATACACATATAGAAGCTAGAAACTTCATAAGTAAATAAGTCGGTTCTGTATTAAATATGTCTAAATTAGTTTATGTACAAAAACTAAGAAGGTCTTTTATGTAATGTTGTGCCTTGCTCTGATTAAACCTGTTGAGTGATCGTTAAAGCATAAGACAATATTATCGTACCATTCCATCAGAACGAGACTGGTACTCAATAGCGAGATAAATGAATACCATCGTAATGTCTGTTTGTTTGTGGTTAACAGTTAAGCATTACCCAACTGACGTAACATTACTGAATTAGCTGAAAATAGATTTAATAGCACAGGATTTTTGGATCAATACTCTAACATTATCCGCTAACGCATGCTTTTAATGTATGCGTTGCGGCAGGAACATTTCCAGAAAAATTAAAGGTTGCAAAAATAATACCAGTACATAAAAAAGGAAACGTACATGTAATAAGCAATTATGGTCCTATTTCCATACTACCAGCAATCTCGAAAATATTTGAATATATAATAGCAACTAGGCTCATGACATATTTTGAAACAAATAATTATTTTACTGAACAACAACATGGGTACAGGAAGAAAAAATCTGGTTCTTGTTCTAAATGCCTTCGATAACAAAGAACATGTAGAACTTACCTGCTGTGATCTCAGTAAAGCGTTTGATACTGTGAATTACACTATACTTCTCCAAAAATTAATCTATTATGGTGTCAGAGGTATCCCACATAAACTATTAACATTCTACTTCAAAGAGAGGCAGCAGTTGGTGGAGGTAAACGACAAAAACGGAGCAAGAAGTGAAAAGGTGCAGCGACAAAAACTTGGAAAGAGCAGAAATATAGTTCTATAACAACAAATTGAAAATCAATACTGAAAAAACACAGTATTTAAAATTTGCGCCAATAAATGATCCAACGGTGTGTAATATCAAGTACTTAGGGATGAATATAGATAATAAACTTACCTGGCAGTCACATATATCGGATTTTGCTTCCAAATTAGCCAGTGCAATATATACTATCATAAGAATGAAAATGGTCGCAACTCACGAAGCAGCAAAGATAGCTTATTTTGCAAATTTCCAAAGTGTTGCAAGTTATGGAATACTGTTCTGGGGTATGGCATAGGACTCAGTTCGTATCTTCACCCTTAAAAAAAAAGCAATCAGATCACTATGCAACCTAAAACCGTACGACTGCTGCAAAGATCACTTTAGTACTGCAAAAATACCTGCCTTGTATTTACATACTCACCTGTTTGAAATATGTGCATGAGAACAAAGAAAAATATATCAAGAACAATCACACACATAACTACGATACAAAAAACAAGAATGCTCTACAAGTATCATATCACAGTACCAACACAACCCAAAATTACGTGGACCATTGGGGCCCAAAATTGTATAACAAGATACCAAATTACCACGCCTTAGAGTCTAAACAGTTTGCCAAACAAGTGAAAAAACTATTAATTAACCATAGTTTCTATACCATAGAAGGGTTCTTAAATTATAACAATTTGCAATTTGTGTATATATTTGTGTATAATGTTTTTATTGCACTGAATAAAGTATATTTATTATTTATCATTATCATTATTCATCATGAAGCTGATATCAAAATATAGCAGCTACTATTCTGCTGTGACGTAGCTACACTACCCTTAATTTATTGCCAATTCCTGATATGATTCAGATTGTAAAAGTGGGCTCTCTTTCTTTAGATAATGGGGATAGTCTTACGATTCTCCGATATTCTCACCAGATTCCTCCTGCTAAGCTTGATGCTTGATTATTCAGCATTTTCGTTCTCGTTAGCGGGGTTCTTTATCCTGTTAACACGGAGTTTAAAGTATTAAAAAGATAAAGCGTTTTTCGCAACTTTGAAGGATGAATCGTTTGCCATGTTGGTCTTTTTGTGGTAGCAACTGTGAATGTAGAATGTAGAACGTTCTTTTTGAATTTGAGATATGCTACGAAATTTTGATTATCGGCTATAAGAAGATGCCGTGCCACAAATCCTTTAATTAATCTAACAACGAGTTAACATTGCAGATGATTTTTAAAGATCTGCCATGCAGAGTATCGAAAAGAAGTCGGTGTCAACGTGTTAGCCCAAGTATCTTAACACAAACTAGCCTGATCTGGTTACTTTGGGTTCTTCTACTTAGTTATTCTCAAAGAGTGTTCAGAAAAAGTAGTAATCTGTTAGATTGGCTTCTTTCCTAGCAATTGATGCAAGCGTCGTTCTCTCTACATTATGGCAGCTATCTATTTATAGTATTTCTCTTTTTTGTATGTATGTAAGATTGTGAAAGACAAGCAGAAAACGTCTACGGTACCTAGATCATACCTGAACACCCTAGAGATTTGCCAAATACCAAAATGCTGCTCGCAGACTTGTTTCTGATTATAACTGTTTTCATATACTCATCGCCAAGTCTCTTAAGTCGAAAGTCTTCCATAATGGGACAGTTATAGGATTATATCCCCTTGTTGCTCATCTTGTTTGCAAACACTGCAGAGAGTAGTATCTCATAGTGTCTCATAGTGTCAATCTCATCCCATCTATTAATTATTTTTCACGGAACCACTATTTTAGTTATTACCTTTTAATAAAGTTCTTAATTTTAAAATTAAAAAAAAAAATATTCAACATGAAATGAATATATTAATCTAAATTCTTAATAAACAAGGTCTTCAACGAATTTATTTGTTCGCACCTTTCAGTTTCTTCATTGAAATCTAAAACCTTCTTCGACACTGACATTTAAAAACTATACTTACAGTATATATAATTTGAACTAAAATCTCCTGTGGGATAATGGTATTATACCCATTAACGAAATGTCCTTGTTCGCATCCGTTTCCTATTCTGGACAATAGTTTCAACAAATTTTAAATAGGTGTCATTCAGTTTAAGCACTTATACATGGCCAAGTTGTAAATTATTCAAGAACAAAGTTTGCTAATGAAAACCATTTATAAGTAACCATTAAGTTTTAAATTTTAAACCGCATTCTTTCATCTCCGACAACCCAAACACAATGAAATTGTAATGGAATAAATGCAAATTACACTCAAGACGTTTGTAGCCTATAATTTTAGATTTTTTAGCTTTTGAGGTACGTTTACGGATCCATTACATTACGGTAGTAATTATTAGTATTGGATTTACGATGGTTAGAAAAAGGAATCGCCTAAAATACCAAGGAGACGTTAAGACCAGATAAAGCAATATTTTTTTCAAGTCGAAGTGATCTGAGCTACGATTGACTCTTTCAATTTGATGTGTATAAGTGTGGGTTTTGTCTCGTCGAACGATGAAGAAACAAGGGCAGCCTTTGTTCGTAGAAATGCTTCGGAATGGAAGCAATGCGATCACGAAATGTCGATCATGACGCAATTGCGAAAGTATTTTAAATGCAAATATGGCGTAAAACTACTAAAGTTAATTAAATTTTTTTTACACAATCAAAAATAGTTACTTTTTTATGAGAGAAAAGTAACTAATTTTATAAATCAATTTCCTGGATGACTTTTCTCAATAAAGAAATCTTATTTCTAATTTATTATATAATTTTTATGTCTCAGGAAATCAAAATTCCATTCATATTATACGTTATAAACAATAATAAGAGATATTTATTAAATAAACCAATAATTAAATATTAAAATACAACAATTTAGAATTATTACATCTTGTAATACCATATAATTGATTCCTTATAGTTTGACACAAAAAAAAATTTTTTGCACGCACTTTGATGACCCATATCCGTTCTCGTTTATATTTTAATCGCTCCAATTAAAATGCCCCGTAAATTTTCTAACGGTACCAGATTACGATTACGTAACACATGTTCTCACATTAAGGTCGAACGTCAACTTATCGTGTTAAACATCCTTTAATTAAACTTACTTTTACTGGGTACAAAAAGCCACCGAACGACCATCAAGTATTTTTGTATTACCTACAATTTACTTCGATATTGCGTTTTAGTCATTGGATAATCTGCGGAAATAACTTTGTCGGATAATGAAACGAGACAAAAGTTGTGTAAGCGTAATGTAAACCGTCTTAAGAGTGTAATATTTTAAATTATTACATGAGAACCACACTTAAGACGATGATACTGATCGACTGCGTAATGTATTGGGTGTGCACTAACATGTTGACATGGTATTAACTGCTTTACCAGTCGTTGAAGATGAGATTTAATTGGGCATAATTTTCTGTACATGGTATGTACGGTTGTATTTACAATCGTTTTTGGTTTGATTGCTGTATAAATGTATACAAATCTATACGAAAAGAATTAAATTTATATTAAACATTTCATTGTATTTTATTCTAAATTATGTTGCATTAAAAGCGATTAAAGATTATTCCATTGAATTCGAGATTGACGTTAACTCTTATAGTTTGTGCTGCAACCATTTACATTTTATCACAAGTTCCCATTTTCCAAGTTAATCGATTTTCAAGTTGTATTCAATTCGCTTCTTCAAATCTTACATCTTTAGGTGTGGCTTTCTTTGCCAATTTAAAAAAAAATTGCTTTTAGGATTGGCAAATTGTGCAAACATATTTTTTTTATAATACATATCATGGATATATGTAGAGATAAATTATACCTAAAGTATTTTTCTAAAGCTGTATAACAAGTATTAATCGATAGAATAAGGACATATAACTTTCGTCACAATTAGAAAGGCGGGTTAATCGTCAAGAAGAAAAATTTTAAATCACAACATTTTCTCTTCGTTTTTGTATCTTCCTATATTTATTAATTTGAAAGTTTTTTTATTGATATTTTTGCAATATTCCGATTCTGCGATGGATAGTTTCACATCATGTGGTTATGCGACGGTTACATTTAAACACGTAGATGTAAAGTTTGTCAAGAAACATAAGTTAGCAAATATGCGACATAAAGAAAAATCTTTGCAAAGAACTTGATGATGATGTCTGGGAGAAGGCTTATCTAATAGTGGTTAAGAAACTAAATCTGCGCAGTCGCATCCTATAATACTGAAATAAAGAGACCTTTCTTTATGTGTGTAATTACTGTTTGAAGAAAGGGAAATTAGCAGTGAAATGGAAAAGAAGCAAAGTGCTGCTTTTTGAAGAACTAAAAAAATGATCTATGGACACTTACTTTTAGGCCGATATGTCTGATTGATAGAGAAAGCAGAAAGTTTCTTCGAAGTGTCCATAAGAATGACAAATAACAGAATATCATATGGCGGTCAATATGGGTGCAGATTCGATCTTCCAGTTTGAATTTTACCTACATAATAGTGAAATAGTAAAAAGTAGAAAAGTATAGAGTTTACACTAACAACGACTGATATCTGGTGAATCAAGAAGGACTGTTTGGTGAAAATCTTTGCCCACAACGGAGATAAGGAATTTCCCAAGAATCCGCAATACGGATTCTTGGGAAATCACGCTATAAAATGTCTTCTATGGTAGTGTTCTGAGACTGGATATGAAGAATCCTAAATCCTATACACAAAGAAGAAATGGACAAATCAATAAACATTTATCCAATAATGTATTCAATAAGTTGAAATTTCATACCTATCAACTAAAAAGTGAAACATGGTACAGAGTGCTATCATCTCTTGGAGGAAGAACCATTAAGCATTTCCTGCTGTTTTATGTAGATCTCTTTCAAAGAGAAAATAATAAATCAATCTGTGACATCAAAGAACTCATCGACTGTAAGCTAATAATAGAATCGCCGAAGAAGAATAATAGTAGTAACTATCAACAGCTTGCAAACAAAAAATTTCTTCACCAGAGGAACAAGGTGTGTTAAATGAGGTGGAAAACCACCAAACAAAAGAATGCAAAAAGCAACTCAGTAGTATAGCAATATGCACCATATGCAAACTTAAAAAAGACACACTGCAAATTACAAGGGTAGTGAAGTTTACAAGAGGAAGTCAAAAAAAACTTATGCAGAAGATTTAAGATCAAACAAGTTATTAAAGATGTATTAAAATAATTTTTTTTAGTTAAATTTTGCAAAATAACAAGTGGAATTTATTGCAGCACTCATCTGGCGCCGTATATCATCTGTACAAGACAAAACGATTGCGTCGTAGTCGCTTCCTCTCGCGAGCGTAGAAGAAGCTGTTGTCGTTTCGAACACATAAATACATCTTGCGGCTTCTTTGAGTACGGACCTTCGTCGTGCCCACACGGTTGATGCCGGTTCACGTAAGTTAGGAGGACGCATCCGACCAGGAATGTTACGAAATATTAATAATTCTCATTTGGTAGAGATAAATCACCAACAAAATGACGTGCGAATAATGCCGCACCATTGTACAAGGACGCAACCAGGAGAGATAATTAGAGCATCTTTTGGACGAGTGTTGAGGTACAAGGTAACGCGTTCTAAATTCCATTTTCCCGACAGCGCGAGTCTCTGAATAATATCCTGAATGGTCGGAGAGTAAATGAAATGATGTTAGGAACGTTGCAAAACGACTCTTCGTTACCATATATGATGGTCTGGTATAAATTGGACCTACCCACTCGTGCTTTAATGGGCGAATTTTCTTAAGAACCGTGGGTTCTTTTTAAAGTAATCTACTGAGTTATAAGAACTCAATTACAGTAAAAGTTCGATATAACGGATCTCGATAGAATGAAATTTAGATATAACGGACAAAATATTTTTAAGTCGTACTATTAATGTTATCTATTTAAATACATCAGTATATTTAAATAAAAAAGTTTGCGCTCATAGATAGAATCAAACTCGGGTTATTCACCAAGTTGCTCTTTTACATGGTCATAAACACTATCGCAATGATTAAATACTGATCATATAAGCGACTCACATAACATTAATTTAGCGTCTGTAGTTAATAAATGACGATTAGGATAAAGTAATTTTAGCTTTGAATATGAACTTTTTAATAATTTGTTAACATGACAGCCAAAATTCAACCTATTATCCAAAATTAGACCCAAAACCTTAACTTGTTCCACACAAGGTATTCGTGCCTTATTTATTTCAATACCTAAATCTTGCTCAATATTCACAATGCTCTTAGCCATACTACCAAATACAATCATTGAGCATTTAGAGGGATTTAGTTTTAAATTGTGTTGCTCAGAGTACTTTGATAAACTTGCAAGAGACAGCAAATAAGAGACTTGCAATAACAGATAATTATTAGCTCACATGCATCACAAGTGAGTCTTTGACAAGAACTCATTGAGAAGGCTTGTTTTCCATGGCACCCTAGGCTAAATGTATATAATTAATCGGGTCTTAAAAAATTTTAATTATGGTTCCTTTATTTCTGGTTTATACAGTATACCTTTCTTTGAAATATTTGATATGGCTTATGTCAATCAAAAAGTTGCCTTTTTGACGGAAACAGTACTTGCAGTTTTTGAACATCATGGTCCTGTGTGTAAAATTAAACTTCGGAGGTCCCCAGCACCTTGGATTACGGACACTGTCAAATTAATGCAAAATCTCCGAGATGATGCTCTTAAACGATTTAAGTTAAATAGATGTGATCAGAAATGGGAATATTATAAAAAGCTTAGGAATTTGGTAAAGGGTGGTATTGAGCGAGAAAAGAGGGCCTTCATTGAATTTTAAATTAAGCAAAAAAAGAATCCTTGGTATGCTTTGAAAAAAATGGAATACTTCCTCGCACAGAAAATGAAATACCTGTGCATCTTGCAGACCCTAACAAAATAAATAATTATTTCATAAATATTGTTGCTGGAATAAAGGTCGATAAAGATTTAATTTATGTTTACACCACTAATACGATAACTCAAAGTAGGTTTTATTTTTACTCCTATTGATGACACAGAGGTGGAAAAAATAATGAGATCAATTAAGAGTCAAGCCACGGGTTTTGATGGATTAAATATATCTATGATAAAATATTGCTGTCCCCATATTGTTCCTCAACTTACAAACATTATTAATACCAGTATTTCTACTGGAAGTTTTCCTTCAGCCTGGAAGAGAGCATTAATCGTACCCCTAGCTAAAACTAAACAGCCAAAAGAGTTTTCTGATCTGCGCCCTATAAGCATTCTGCCTATGTTGTCCAAGGTGTTGGAAAGAGTATTATGGCAACAATTAAACTCTTATGTGTTGTAACGTAATAATGTCTTGTCTAACACGCAGTCGGGTTTTAGAGCTGGCTATAGTTATGTAACTGCACTCTTAAATATAACAGATGATATCTTGAAGGCTACTGATGAAGGTAAGGTTACACTTTTGTGTCTCCTGGACTACTCTAAGGCCTTCGTCTAATGCCCTGTCTCGCTGAGACACCCTGTATATAGAGAACAAAATAGGTCTAAGTATTGAACCTTGCAGTACTGCTGTGATTATGTTCATGAATTCTGAGGTATTCTGATTTAACTTAACACATTGTGACCTAGCCTGCAAATAACTATTCATTAATCCTATTGATTTATCACCCAAACCTATATAATGCAAAACAGCCAGTAAAATTTCATGATTAACAGTGTCCAAAGATTGACTATAATCCAGTATAATTAACACCGTCAAATAACTATTGTCACAAGCACACAAAATATCGTCCGTAATACACGCTAAAGCACTGTCACAACCCGTTCTGTACCCAGATTGATATTTAGGAAAGATATCCGAATGCTATTATTTTTTCAAAAATTTTTGATAGTGTTGGTAATAATTAATCGGTCTCAATTGCGACAGGTGATCAGGATGGGTTAGCGAATCTTAGCCTCAGTTATACATGGATTAACTATGTGCCGAATTTCGGGAATTATAAAAGGGCAGCAAAGGTTTAACAATTTTAAATGAATACCAACCACTCCACAAGAACCCAACCTCAGGCTGCAAATCACCACATGAATATTACTAACACTTACATCATGAACTTTAATATTACTCGCACTGTGGATTTAACACATGAATTGTATCCAACTATAATGTTATTACCAGGTTGAAAATGAGATTGCACAGATTAAACAAAAAATGAATTGATTAAATTGACGTCATTGAAATGATCTAGTATTGATAAATTAGATTTGTGCTTGATCATATTATTGCTTTGGAGTAATTTCCATTTCTCAGCATTTGTTCTATTAGATAACTCCTGAGAAAAGTATGCTTGTTTTTCTGATCTAATTGCAGTGGTTGTGAAATTTCTCAAGGATCTGTAATAGTTACCGCCACTCTCTCTCTGTAAAACAAATATAAACAATTTAGATAATTTTGTACAAGTTTGGCCAAGTATTGATAATTTTAGCCACACTTTGATCAGTTTAGACGGTTTTGAACAAATTTAGACAAATTTAATCAATTTGAGGCTATTTTTGCACCTTTAAAGTCGTTTAAAGTTTTTTTACAGCCATTAATTAGAGCCGACCCTGTTTTCACGGCCTGCAGCGGCTGGAGTGCTCTCTCAAGAAGGATTTTAGCACCCATGTCAAAAGCAAATACTTCCACCTGGAATATAGTACAGTACGTACCCACGCTGTAAGCTTGCTTAATCCGAAGTGCCGGCGGTTTTGATTCATCTGTACACATGTAAATATCTGTTTGAACCAGAGAATTTTCGTTTTTGTTCCAGGACTGCCGTTCAGGTAGTATAATCTGCTAGCGAGCATTAATCACTGGTAGTGATCTCGTCAAATCTGACGGCATTGATAGCACAATATCAGTGCTTATAACGTCTTCCGCAGCCCATTGGTAGGACATGTCGGAGCAGTTTTGAGCATATTTCTTAAACCTGTAAATAGCAGTTCTAGCCACTTTCTCTATATGCAAATGCAAATTAGATAGGCCAAGCAGAAGATCCATTGCTAGAGTTGGCGTTGTGCTTTGGGGTTTAGCCGCACGTCTCTTAAGATCGCTAAACCTCTTAAGGTCTAGTATTAGTTCTAGTTTTAATTGTTATTTAGTGCTAGATTGTTGTATATTTTTATTGTACTAAAAGTAGAACTAGCTAATACAGAACACAACGGTGTGGATAGCTGTTCGAATTTGTGTACAACATTAAAATTATTTTTCACATAACGGACTTTTGAGTATAACGGATACTCGTATTGTCTTTATTATAGTGTTTTACAGGATTTAAAATAATTTGGTGTTTATTGTTTTTGATACTCCATAAAATTGTTTATACCCACATTATTATATAATAAAAGTTAGAGTGGCTCTATAACCAAAGTTAATTATCTTTTATGGTACCAATGATAATTTAGCGGTTCAAATTATTTAACATTACTACAAGTCGATGGACTTATACGCGTACATTTTACTGAACGTCTCTTCCATAAATTTTCATCGCCGGCCAAGTTTCCGTATTCCACGATGATATAACGAGCTATAAAACATTAAACCACGTCTAATGACGCACAACCCATAATACAACGACTTAACTTTTTTTCCCAAGTTACACGTCGCGGGATAGAAGAGTTTTAAACGATTAAGTCACCACATGGAGTCGCAATTTTCGAACCGACAACGACGCCGTTTAAAATTAGAGGCGTACATGATAGTAAAGCGAAAATTACTACTCGCGACTCGCTAAATAAAGTCTTTGCTAAGGAAAAGTGACAACCGTAGCCGACAATGAATTTATAAATCCGTTCGCGATGCGGTAACAATTCGCAATGAATATTTTAAAAACGGCGTTCGTCAAAATAAACGTTTATTTGTGTCAAGTGCTATTTGCGTGATGAACTAGTTACGGTCGGGTAACGTTCGGTTCATAACGTAAACTCATTAGCGAGCTCTTGTAGTATTTGTAGTGGATGATCTGTTTCATCGTTTACGTCGTGCGAATAATCAGTGTCTAATGAGATTGCCCTAAAATGGTGTAACCAACCTCATTACTATGATTGATGAACAGATACATTTACTAAGCAGATTTTTTTTAATGCTCTAATTATTTTTTTTTATATTAATAATAATCGTTTAATTTTGCAATAGTATTACAATAACATTGGTACGTAGTTATTTTAAATGACGCGATGCGAATGGTAAATTTAAATAATTTTCTATCTGCAATCTATTGAAAGACTTGAAATTATCATCATCTTTCATGTCTTTTGCCTCAATTCCAGAGCGTCGAGTAATAGAATAATAAATTTTTATTCGTCCTCGATTTTCCGCTCAATCCGTGATTTATTGAATTACCATCATTGGAATTCTTTATAAACAAAGCACAAAGAAAATAGCACAATCGAAGAAAAAAATATTATACATCTCTAACGCATGTACCTACTTTCATTGACACATCATCGAATTGCAAATAAGTACTTGACAAATTTATTTTATCTCGGTCACTAATACGGCTACATATCATTTGCTCGATACCGATCGATTGGTTCCAATTTAGTCTAAATCGGAGAATCTTTCACAATTTAAAAAAAAACTAAATTCCGATTAAAGTAAAACATAGTCGTGAACAGAAACAATGAGGTTACGAAGCGTAATATTGTATGTAATCTAATTATTAATTAGCGTACACAATGGACTTGGTGTACAGAAGACGGATCCTTTCTCCAAGAGATTATCACGACGTTAGTGTCGAGAAGAATTTGCCGCTAAATTGAACCAGATGCAATCTGTAAGGAGTTTCCAGTAAGATGTAACAGAATTGCCAAATAGCGTTTTCGTTCTGAAATAAGTCGGCGTGAACGAAGAGGAACATTTCGAATGTGGTATACACTAATAAACTCGATCTTGCGCAAACCCAGCTTATATTTCAAGATTTTCTGCCGGGTTGAACGTAAGGATTTAATCAAATAAAGCTTATATTAATCATAATTTACCCAATCCTTGTCTTCGCGTTATATAAAACCTTAATAATCGTTATATTCCCCAGTAATTACTAATTATAATATCATAGTAACAATAAGAATTATGAGGCTAAATAAATCATGTCACTTAAAGATTACGTTCAATTCACTGTAATCGATATTGACTAATATTTTAAAGAATTCCGTATTGAAAGATGCGACTGTTAAGAAATAGAATAACCAACCCGACACAAATAAATCACGAACTAGCGTTATGAATTACCGAATAAGAAAGGTACGAGGCAGTTACCGCGTCGTCAACCGATTGAAAATGGAAACGCGTCTTTGACGTCGCAGTTGAGAAACCCAACCGCTTCTGCTTCGACGAGAAAAATTATGTTAATCCCATATTAGTGAAAACGGAGGCACTAATGACCCCTGGCTGGCACGCGTGATTAGAAATTCGTTCGCCTGAACGTAATTAAATTTTAGCGTCGCGGTTCTACGAAGACCGCAGAATGTACGTGAAGAAATTAAAGCGGTCGATATAATTTGCCGATGGGCGTCTTCTCGCCCATCGCGATTCTCATTACGCAATCTAATTGCTACCTATCGTACGAAATGATGGAGAAATTTAATAAATTAAAACGATTATAAGTTTATCAAGTGATGGTCTAAATGAAAAGGTGTTTTATGTCTATATTTATGAATTAGAAATGTAAAGTTGTTAGAGATCTTTATGGATACACCTAGAATAGATGAAAATGAAAATTACTTTATGATTTATAACATTATCAAATTAGTTATTTTAATTCTATAAGAGTTATTCTAGTCTTATGCCAGAAAGGTCATTCCATTTAGTCTAACAGGGTCTTGGCATTCAAGTCAATGACAAATATCACTACCTTGAATAAGATGCAGTACATGTTCATATTGATAAGCTTAACAAACTTTTTCTGCTTTCAAATGCTCAAGTTCTCACTTTGCCAAATTCGTATGGGCATTTTTCTACCAGGCATGAAACTGATATATCATTTCTGAATTATGGTATTCTTCAATTATAGATATCAGTTCATTAAAGGTAATGCATGTATTACACCATATGAAATTAGTAGTGTTGAGAACTGTTGAGAACTTGGCCAAAATTAAAAAAATCAATATAAAGAATCAAACATGTTTTTGACAGAGTCTAGAAATCTAACATACGATCCTGAATTCACAGGAACAGTTCTTACTCACTCATACACTGACAAAAGAGTTATGATGTTTATTTTAAGTAGGGTAGGAGCACCGTTTATGGCCACTGTACCATTTATGGCCATTTCAGAGGAAGTCGTTGCGCATTAAGATCCTAATAGACAGTAGTTGAAAAGTAAATGCATTAAAGAACTTTTTCAGACCCTAATTCATCACAGACGGTGTTAGATGACGTTTCCGATATTGAAACAATTTGAAAATGGTTTCCATATTTTAGCTGATGTGATGTACTCGAAAATCTTAGCAAAAACGGTAAGAGCAATGCACTTAATCTTTTATTATCTTTAACGTCGGTTCATATTTAAGCGAACTACGTTTTGTGAACTATATGATCACAAATACGTTAGTTTCAAAGTATTTAATAATATTATAACTATAAATTGAGGTTAAACGTATTTTTGTTAACGTGGCCATAAGTAGAGCGAATTTTGCCAGTTGGCCATACTTGGCCATAAGTGAATTAGCCTAAACCCAGTTATAGCTATTCTGTTAAATTTGATGCTTTTATGGATTTTGAAAACTCCATGTTCCAAAAATAAGCTCACCAAAAAGTATGCTGAATATGTCAACAAGGCAATGGGCACTATTACTGAGGAAAAAATACGGAACTGGTTTAAGGAAGTTGAAATTTTACTCACAGAAGAAGAAATTGTAGCAATAAGGGATTCAGAGCGCGTCTTTAATATGGATGAGACGTGGTTCTGTTTGGCTCCAAAAGGAGAACTCATAGGATTTGTACTTCAACATCAGAGCTGAAAGTGTTGATCCATCAACATCATCAACGTACTTGCCACGCCTAAACGGTCTCTTGCCTCAGTGTTCAATGATGTCATTCCTTGACCACACCATAAACCGACAGTACGAAAAAGGAAAAAAAGAATATATTCCAAGCATTGTTACGTCTGACAAATGGGTGGAATATTTTGAACTCAAAGAGAAAGAGAAGAAAATTCAAGAAGAGCTGAAAATGGAGAGAAAGAAGAAAAGGGAAATGCAGAAAAATAAAGTAGAGGAAGCGCAGAAGGCAAAGAAGACGAGGAAGACAAAGGAAAACTGTTGTAGAGGAAGAAGAGTAGAATGAAAGCGGAAGCAGCTTAGATAATATTGATGATATTGAGACAGAAAATCAAGAACAATTGATTATATAACTGGCCATAACTGGAAACTTTTTTGGCCATAACAGCGGTTTTGATGGCCATAAATGGGGAAATTGCTTTACTTTTGAAAATTATTTTTTGTGTTTTAAAATACTTGATACACCAATAAAATGGAAGGTTTTCTCGCATGTATTCCAATTTTGAACTAAGGTACCGAATTTTAAAAGTGGAAGAGTACTAAATGTGGCCATAACTGGTTTCTTTACCCTACCTAAACCATTTATGATTTCAGCACCCCCACATCAATAGTTCTTTTTGCATCAGCTGCAGGCCATGACAGGAGATTATGATTTATTCCAAATTCTGAAATGACTAACTTGTGTACATGAGTAAGTTTAAGTTCATTTAGGAACTCAAGTTTATGACTGAGTGTTTCCAAATGTCGTTCCTATCCATAACATACTAGAAGAGATGTATTAGATCGATATTCTGGAATTTCGAATCATTTGTTGATGCAATTTCTAGATTGAAAATGGAATTTGTAGTAATTATAAAATATCGATTTACATTTTGGATAATGAGAAACCAATTCAGCAGAACATTAGAATCTAAAAATCCTAAAGATAATTTAAAAGAACTAAAACCAGTTAAGGTTGGAGAGAAATAGTACTTTAAAAAAAGAAAAATGTTGGAATAATCTCTAAAATTGAAAATGATTGCAGAAAAGAAGAGCTGTGACTTTCGAATCATAGAATGTTCTCAAAGTATCACCTGAGAAGGAAAAATTGGTTATGTCAAAATGGAATAAAAAAAAGAAGAAACACAATTTGATGAAAAGTCGCTGCAGAAAACAACTAATAAATCTAATCGAGAACTAAAAAAACATAACTTTTTTATGAAGCACCTAAAAAACCTGAAGAGAAAGAGTGAGGGGAGCGTATAGGACGTTTTCCTGTTGAAGATCTATCTTTATTATCAGCAAATTTTTAAATTAGTTCATGTTATCCTTAATATACAGGAATTGGAGGAGACACTTCATCTTTGTGAGATCCGCTTCTTCTGTTTGTCGTTCTACGTATTTGTTTCTTACAATTAATATGGAAAAGTTCTGTATCTATGTAAAAATCTTAGTTGGGCTTTTGCATCCATCAGAATTCCTCATCCGACGTCTTCTTTATTATGTAGATTAATGGAGGAGCTGCATCAACATCACTTTTCTTTTGGACTAGAATCGTTATCACGATTTAAAACAAACCTCATTGGCATGCTGTTTACCACCCTAATATTCTAAAAATACTTGCAGAAGTATCCGTGTTCCGTTAGAATTTGAAGGTGATAGTAGTTTATTTCACTCTGCTCATATCAGCTTTCTCACCAACTCCAGCTTTCTTATTATATCTTGCATTTCTGCCATAAGTACGCTTTCTGGCTATGCGCACATATACAATCAGAATTGTTCTAAAAAACTTATAAACCAGTCCTATGCGCGGATCTTCTTCATTTTTCTTTCCTCGCTTCCATTTAATATTTCTTGGTAACACCACGGTCGCCAATACTACGGAGATCGTAGTATTGAGACGAAGCTTACAACATTAGTACCAAAAACACTCCTTGGAGTTTAAAATGATATTCTTTGTATTATTATAGCTAATTTATATTTACCTTAACAAAAAATATAATGATACCATTTACTACAAACTACAGGATGGGATCAAAAGAACGAATTTCAAATTACAGGTTGAGCAAAGCAAAAAAAGTTGTAAAAAACGTATTTGGCATAATTTCCAAATTTCAAAAATGCATACTTATTTAATAAAAGACAAGACTTCAAAGCAAATATACAGTCAAATATATAAATGGAAGGGCGTTGAGTAGAAGGATTTTGGAGATATTCAGAAACCAGTGACAAGCATGGAAATCATCGAAATATTCCAAAGAAATCAACATTCGCAACAAATGATATAATATAGTAGAAAAGTGAAAAGCTTGTTTATTTATAGTCTTTCTTTTTGAACTTAAGGCATTTCTGGGCTTATGTATTAACCAGAAATAAAAGCTAGGTAAAGCAAACCAATTCCTTGCTAAGTACCAAACTTTTTTGTTTAAGACAGTGGAAACGATGCTTTGGGTCCCAAAACACTTTCCTTTTACCATATTCTTTTATTAAAAGTAAAAATATTTGCTCTAACGAAATCCATTACATTAGCTTCATTTAAATAAATGAAAAAATGTTGAAATTCTTCTGCGTGTTCTTGATTCTGAAATAATGGCTTACTGACTGCTTGTACGTAGGAATGTTGCAAGCAATTTTTCATCTACCACACACGAAAGTAAAAATTACTTTGCTTGGGACAGACGTTATAATTGTTTGGAAGAACTTGCGGGCCTGTAGCGACGAGTTATTTAAGACCTTTCCCATGGTTGTAATAGGGCAAGGGGTTTATTTAGAAAGTTAATAATTTTTGTTCAGGTCATCGTAGGAACAAGGAATTAACGATTAATATCTGGTCGAGCTTTTTTATAATCAGCTTGTATGTTAAGTTTTATCATTTATTTGATGATTGAAGTTGCTTATAAATATAAAGAAATTTGTCTTTACGTTGAATAATGAAAAAGTTTTTGTGTTTTTATTATGGGAGATGCAACTAAATTGAAATAATAAATAAAATAATTAAAGTAATAGATTTTATCCCCAATACTATAATTGAATCAAATTAACTTAATTCATTCATATCCTGTGTCCTCAACAGCATTCGCATTAATAAATCGTACCTTCTCCGACATTCTCTCTACTTACATAGTTCTTATTTCAAAAACTCCATTGTTTTGTTCTTTGGTTTCATATTACATTTTTAAATATAACTTTCAAAAAATAAAAAAAAGTGTATAATAAAGTTATGAAATATATTTATTGTAAAAACTATAATAAATCTCTTTACAATAGAAGACACCCAAGGATTTTTCTCAAGACGAAACCAACTTAACAAAAACACACGATATACATTTTATGCGATCCATAAACGAGCATACAATTAAACGAGTTTACAATCGGTTCAAATGAAGCAATAAATCCCATCAATAGATTTTCTACTAAAATCGATTAACCGTGCTATGTTTTTGGATTGCGTTAACCCTAACACCATCGAGGCTCTTCTACCTACTCGAATAAAAAAATTTACATGGATTTTAATTGCACCCAAGTATGTTTATGGTCAAGTTGTAAATCAACGGATTGTTAGATCAGGTCTTGCGTACGATAATGTACCAAGGAAGAGTATATGTCCCCTCTCATTGCGTCGTATGAACCATTGTAATGGGGGAAAGGGGGGTTGGAAGCGAAAACTTTTAGAGGAGCATCATCTGGAAGTGATGGTATGGTGGCAAGGTTTCGAAAGTAATAGAATTTGTTGTAGAGTAATACACCCACTATTGCTTCCAATGTGGGGTATATAAGCATCCTGCCACCATAGATCCAGGTAGATCATCCTCACGCATCACACAGAAAGCGTGGTTCATCTGAAGAAGAAGCATTTTACCTAGTTGTTTCTCCTATCCATTTCGTAAATATATATTTATATTATAATGAAGGTAGGATTTCATAAACTTAACTTTTTTATCACAAAATAAATTTTAATGGAAGGATTACTCTCACTCCGTTTGTGAAATGTCTTAAAAAATATTGCGGTGAAAGTAGTTAAACAATTGTTGAAGATTCACGAATTATCTAACACAATGAATTAATTTTATTTCTTTTTTATAGGCCTTTCTTTGCGTGTTAGCGACTGTATCTCTGGTGTTGGCGGAACCTCCGGTACCAAGCAGTCAATATCTTCCGGGAAATCAAGGACCTTCAAATCAATATGGAGCACCTCCATCTAGCTCGTATGGTGCACCAGCTAGTGGATTTGGTGGAGGAATTGGGGGTGGTTTAGGTGGTGGAGTTGGAGGAACTAAACCTGGTATTCAATACGGAGCACCTAAACCACAATATGGAGCACCAAGTGGAGGAGCTGGTGGATATTCCGGTGGCGGAGGATACGATGATCAATCTGTAAGTCATTTCATTAAATGTTATTTCACTCCTTTTATACATTTTCAAAATAACTTTAGATTGAATAATCAAGTGAGATTAAGTACATAGTTATGTGAGAACCGATGAAGCTTTCAGTATACTCGTTGAATTTATCGACAATTTAACTGCAAATATATGCAGCTAAAGTTGCGCATTAAATAAATCTCTGCTACGATTCGATAAGATTCGATAAGATTTAGAGGAAAACCATATCTTATTCAGGATATATCCCCACATTCGATTACGCAATGTGAGGATTCAAAATATTCAATTACCGTGACATCCCGTCGATGAAAGTGAATGCATCACTTTTATCGACGTACTTTGTCAGATCGGAAAGTTGCCAACTTTGTGGTTCTTTCAAATCGGGTATTACGGTCGAGCAAACGGTCTCGTTTTCCTTTCGAGCATTCTCGGACCTCTATTTACGGCGAAATGGTGTATCAGTATTGAGAGGCGATGCCTCGTTATGCAATATTCGTCGAGAAAATCCCGCCGCGCTAAATACTTTAAACATCAAAGATTTATTACTTCAAGATACTTCGTTATTAATTAACGGTCTTAGTAGTTATAAAAAACAACTTATTTCAAAAGAGATCGGTTTACTTTAGAAATCATTTAAATTAAAAACTTAGATGATCTTCTAATAGCACTATTTTAAATACAATAAGTATTACTACATCGTTTTGAGATCAAAGTTAATCAAGGTTAAATAATAATATATCATTATATATTACAATAAGGAGTATTTCGTGATCAACCGCAAAAATCACTCCAAAATAGCTAAAATTGTTTCAAGTAATGAAAAAATAATAACGTTATATAATATAAATGTAATTTTCTTTGTGATGGTAAGAATAGGAATTTAATTACAACCTAGTTTCATTACAATAAAAGAAGTATTAATTTAGGCCAATACAATTATCATTCTTTGTAATACTTGTTTTTAATCCTTGTTTGGCAGTGAAATAAATTCGACCTTTAAATCATCTATTTTGCAAATACACAAAGAAGGAATCATTAATTTGCTTAATTCTATTTTTATTTCAAAAATCTTTTAGGAACCAGCAAACTACCATTTCAAATACGATGTTCAAGATGCCGAATCAGGAAATGATTTCGGACACGAAGAAGAACGTCAAGGAGATGACGCCAAAGGAAAATACTACGTTCTTTTGCCAGATGGCAGACGTCAAGTTGTTGAATACACCGCCGATTTGAGTGGGTATCATCCTAAAGTATCTTACGAACAAGTTGGAGGTGGATATCCTGGTGGAGGATCCGGTGGATACCCATCTGGACGTGGTGGTGGTAACGGCGGTTACCAATATTAGATACTTAGAATATTTTTAGGAATTAATTCGTCCGATCTCTTGCACTCGCGTTCCGATCATTAAATCCCGTCTCACTTGCCCTATATATTGATTTAATTCCGGAGGTCGGAATATTTTCAGCTCACGTTGTTAAGAGGGCAACGCGTACATAGCTTTATTTAGTTTATAAGCGATGATCTTTATTTTCCTTTTTAAACCTTCTTTATGTTTTTTTTTCCTTTTCCTTTATACCGATTTGGACACGACTTTGGATTGCGATTAATATACTCGAAATCAATTAAGATATTTAAACGATAAGAAATAACATTGAAGAAAGACAAGAAGTAGTTGATTTCGTGTATTGAATTATTTATTTTTGCC
The DNA here is from genome assembly GCF_036711975.1 of Onthophagus taurus. Classification (NCBI taxonomy): domain Eukaryota; kingdom Metazoa; phylum Arthropoda; class Insecta; order Coleoptera; family Scarabaeidae; genus Onthophagus; species Onthophagus taurus. The sequence goes on from NC_091966.1 coordinate 6,552,601, forward strand.
ATATTTATGCGAAAGTAGCGCTTAAGAGAGATAAATATTTTTTTGAGAAATACATCTGTACCTCTACATGTATATTTTTATAAATAAATGATGCATTTGAAAGAAAAATTATCTTTTTTTTTTAGTTTAAAAACAATAATTTTTATAACCCTTTGAATTATCTCTTTACATTTAAGGAATTATCTCGTATTACATAAGGATTATGAAGAACTGTCTTGTCAATTATGAATGAGTCATTAAACATGATTGGTTTCGTTTAAGCCGCTTTCACGAAGTGGTAATAAATATTGTTATGCGTCACGCAAAATTCTTTAAGATCGTTAGCAATTGTCAAATGATTTAGAGGGATTTAAACGTGACTTTAAAGAGACAAATAATTTGATATATTTGATGCATATATCCAAAAAATTTTATACAACAAAGAAGATTTGGTACATTAAGTGTACCTCTGACTACTCTCAATCTGCTTGGATTTAAAAATCAGATATAAATTGGGACTTTTATAAGTTTGTTACAAATTGTTATTTGTATTCAAATAATAAATCTATTCTTGGGAGGATAACTTCTAGGTAAGATGAAGATGGTATTATTAATCATTAGAGAATGACCATTTTATCCAAATATGCTGTGTCATCCCATACAAAACGTTTTAAATTGAGTAGATTAACTTTGTCGACTTTTTTCAGATTAACTTTGTAACCCGATTGTTTAAAAACTAACCTAAATATCAAAAAACTGTTTAGATTTCGAGAATCGTTAAAAAATGTTGATTAAGTGATCCAAATTTGGCTTCTTTAATTTTATAAACAATTAAAAAATAAGATTTAAATCTCAACGGAAAAAATGTGTCAATTCAAAATATCAATTTTTTAGGTTAACTTTGGAACACGATTTCTTAAAAAGTGATTGAAATATCAACAAACGGGTTTGTTTTTTGGATTATTTAAACAATTTTGATTATGTATACCAAATTTGGTGTCTTAATTTTTACAAATAAATTTAAGAGAAATTTTTAAAGTTTACTAGAAAAATCTGTCAATTCAACAGTGGATTTTTTTTAGTTTAAACTTTGTAACCTGATTTCTCAAAAACCAACCTAAATATCAAAAAATTGTTTCATTCTCGAGAATCGTTAAAGAATGTTGATTAAGTGATCCAAATTTGGCTTCTTTAATTTTATAAACAATTAAAAAATATGATTTTAAATCTCACTGGAAAAAATGTGTCAATTCAAAACACCAATTTTTTTAGGTTAACTTTGAAATACGATTTCTTTAAAAGTAATTGATGTATCAACAAACGGATTTGTTTTTTGGAATAACTAAACAATTTTGAATATGTATACCAAATTTCGTATCTTAATTTTCAAAAATAACATTAATACAGACTTTTTAAAATTTTCTAGAAAACAATGTGTCTATTCTAAATAGGAACGTTTTAGGTTATCTTTGGAACACGATTTCTTAAAAAGTAATTGAAATATCACCAAACGGATTTGTTTTTTGGAATACCTAAACAATTTTGATTATGTATGCCAAATTTGATATCTTAATTTTTACAAATAGCTTGAATAGAGGTTTTTAAAGTTTGCTAGAAAAATCTGTCAATTCAAATAGTCGATTTTTTAAAATTTAACTTTGTAACCTCATTTCTCAAAAACCAACCTAAATATCAAAAAATTGTTTAGTTCTCGAGAATCGTTAAAGAATGTTGATTAAGTGATCCAAATTTGGTTTCTTTAATTTTATAAACAATTAAAAAATATGATTTTAAATCTCACTGGAAAAAATATGTCAAATCAAAACACCAATTTTTTAGGTTAACTTTGAAACACGATTTCTTAAAAAGTAATTGATGTATCAACAAACGGATTTGTTTTTTGGAATAACTAAACAATTTTGAATATGTATGAAAAATTTCATATCTTAATTTTCAAAAATAACATTAATACAGACTTTTTTAAATTTACTAGAAAACAATGTGTCTATTCTAAATAGGAACTTTTTAGATTATCTTTGGAACACGATTTCTTAAAAAGTAATTGAAATATCAACAAAAGGATTTGTTTTTTGGAATACCTAAACAATTTTGATTATGTATACCAAATTTGATATCTTCATTTTTACAAATAACTTGAATAGAGATTTTTAAGGTTTGCTAGAAAAATCTGTCAATTCAAATAATCGATTTTTTTAAATTTAACTTTCTAACCTGATTTCTCAAAAACCAAACTAAATATCAAAAAATTGTTTAGTTCTCGAGAATCGTTAAAGAATACTGATTGAGTGATGCAAATTTGGTTTCTTTAATTTTATAATGAATTAAAAAATATGATTTTAAATCTCGCTGGAAAAAATGTGTCAATTAAAAACACCAATTCTTTTAGGTTAACTTTGGAACACGATTTCTTAAAAAGTAATTGATATATCAACGAGCGGAGTTATTTTTTGGAAAACCTAAACAATTCTGATTATATATACCAAATTTGGTACCTTAATTGTTACAAATAAGTTTAAGAGAGATTTTTAAAGTTTGCTAGAAAAATCTATCAATTCAAACAGTTTTTTTTATAGTTTAACTTTGTAACCTGGGTTCTCAAAAACCAACCCAAATATCAAAAAATTGTTTAGTTCTCGAGAATCGGTAAAGAATGTTGATCAAGTGTTCCAAATTTGGCTTCTTTAATTTTATAAACAATTAAAATATAAGATTTAAATCTCAACGGAAAAAATGTGTCAATTCAAAATATCAATACTTTTAGGTTATTTTTGGAACACGATTTGTTAAAAAGTAGTAGAAATATCAAAAAACTGTTTCGATTCCGAGAATCGTTAAAGAATGTTGATTAAGTGATCCAAATTTGGTGTCTTTAATTTTATAAACAAATAAAAAATAAGATTTTAAGTCTTACTGGAAAAAATGTGTATTCAAAAAATCAATCTTTTTAGGTTAACTTTATAACACAATTTCTTAAAAAGTAACTAAAATATCAATAAATGGATTTGTGTATTGGAAAACCTAAACAATTTTGATTATGTATACCAAATTTGGTATCTTAATTTTCAAAAATAACATTAATACAGACTTTTTTAAATTTACTACAAAACAGTATGTCTGTTCTAAATAGGAACGTTTTAGGTTATCTTTGGAACTTGATTTCTTAAAAAGTAATTAAAATATCAACAAACCGTTTCGCTTCTTAAAAACATTAAACAATTTTGATGAAGTATGCCAAATTTGGTTTCTTATTTTCCGAAAGTAACTCTAATATATATTTTTAAAATTTACTAGACAAATCTTTCCATTCATAGAGTCGATTTATTAGGTTAACTTTATAATATGATATCTCAGAAACCAACCTAAATACCAAAAAACTTTTCAGTTTTCGAGAACCGTTAAGGAATGTTGATTAAGTGATCCAAATTTAATTGAAAATTAACAATTCCAAAAATTGTCCTTTGAGATACAGGCAATGGGAAGAAATGAAAAATCTTTATGGCAAAAACGATTTATTCCTCTATCATGTAAACGCACGACGAAGACACTGACAAATAATCGATCCCCTCATCCATATCCAGGTAAAGAAGGACGAATCTTTTACTTCCGGGTGTCCTATACGCTTTTACAAGCATGTATAACATGTCAGCTATGTATGCCTTTTGCAATGGTATATTCGGCCAGTTATACGGCTTGTTGATGTCAACTGGGCATTGTAACTACAAGAAAGATCGAGGCCCAACAACGAAAACCTACTGACTTGATGTAATGAAGCAATTCCCAGAACTTACAAAAACCAGCAACCCCAAAAATTTAATGATGAAAATATTGATGAACGATTGTTCGAAAATGTCTTTATATCTTTATTGCTTTGTACCTTTATTATTCTTTGTTGAATCACAAAATTATGTAAAAAAATAAAAAAAATTGCGAATCTAATCACATAAGGAATTATCATACCATTATAAATTATAATAGTTGGGAGAGGTACTCAAGTAATCTTTAAAAGACAATACGATGGTTTAAAGATTACGAAAATGATCCCGAAGATAAAATTCCTAACAAAGGGAAAGTACTGTAGTTGACATACTAAAATAAACGATCCACGTACACACACGCAGAATTATACGCTAATTCCTTTCTAATAAACGTATTTTAATAATTATCCTTAATATCTTCATTTTCCCTTATTCAATCATATTGAGACATTAATGGCAATTTTGTTAATAAACTTACCTTAAATGGTACGTAATTCCGCTATAAATCAATGACACAATTAATATTAATGATGATATGCGAAGAGCAAATTTTGAAAGTGTTGTGTAATTGTATCAAGGCCGCGCCGAAAGCTGCCGTAAGTAACTAAAAGAGTTATGGAAGATCAGATCAATTAGTACATCCAAAATCTAAAGATCCAGCAATCTACCGCTAAATATCATCAACATGAAGGTATGAAAAAATTATTTCTTCTTTTAGCACTAAATCAATAATTGAAATCAATAATTTATAGGTTTTCGTTTGTGCTTTGATATGCTTTGCCGTGGTTGTTGCTGAACCACCAGTACCAAGTAATCGTTATCTCCCAGGAGCAACCTTCAACAGTGCTGTAAATGTAAAAGGCAATTTCCCATCTGCAACTTATGGAACACCCACTCAATACAGCATTCCTTCTCAACAATATCTTCCTTCTCAATACAACGCTCCTTCTCACCAAACTTACAACACCCCTTCCACTCAATATGGTGCACCAACGCAATATAATCAACATGAAGAATCTCAACCAATTATTTCATCATCCCAATACGTTGCACCATCGACTCAGTATGGAGTTCCATCTCAATATAACGCCCCATCTTCCCAATACGGAGTTCCAGCTGTAAGATCTAACACCCCATCGACAACCTATGGTGTTCCCTCTGCTAAATATGGAGTACCATCAGCTAGATACGGAGCTCCAAGTTATGCTAGATCAAACTATGAAGAACACTCCGTACGAAAAATTAATTTCAATAAAATTGATTTCTTTATATAATTATCCTTATTTTAGGAACCAGCTAACTACAACTTCCAATACGATGTTCAAGAACAACACGAAGGTACCGATTTCGGACACGCTGAAACTCGCCAAGGTGAACACGCTCAAGGTAGATATTACGTTACTCTTCCTGATGGTAGGAAACAAACCGTTGATTACACCGCCGATGAACAAGGATTCAAACCACAAATTTCCTATGAAAAAACCAACAACTACGCTTCCAGATCTGGAAACTATAACAATCAAGGTTACGTAAATGGTGGATATTCCCAAAATGGATATTAATTTTTAAATTAAAACGAAAATTCAATTACTTTATAGACGATCAACTTTGTACCTGTGAAATGATTCCCTAATAAAAATTTTATTTGTATTTCTTGTTACATTTATTGTACTCATAACATAATACTAGTGTTATCCTTTGAGTCATAATATGGTTAAGTAAAATAATTCCCATGGAGAAAGGATTATAGATATAAAGTGAAATCGTTATTTGATTTATAAATTATGAATTTCCTTAAAGATAATACTCGTTAAAAAAATTGTGAAGATAAAATCGTTTAGTGGTTTATTAAAATGTTAATTAACGTTCTACTTACTTTTTTAAATTTAACTATGGCATTTTGTTAATGACGTTTATTGTTGTGTGGGCGAAAGTGAATTCATGATGGAAGAACACATATTAGAAATTTTATGGATTTAAACCAAAATTAATTTACTAAAAACAAAATAAAAATTCTTGTACTTAATTGAATTTAGATTTTTGATGAAATTATTATTTATTTAAACACAAAAATCACATAATTTAAGGAACTTTACTTAAAAATATATCATAAAATAAAATGTTAATCATCATAATATCTTCTTATTAAAAGATCCCCGTTCTTTAAAAATTTATCATCGTTCATCCTTCTATTCCATCTCATTGAGTTTTGATTTGTCCTTATATTGGGATACAATCTCCATTTGTAATCAGGTATTAGATTCATCTGAAATTATGCATATTTAATATTCTCTTATACTATTTATTGATTAAAACAATGTTTCCCGGTTATCAAAATAAGCAGAAAAAATGTTCAATAAGCAAAAATCAAACGGATCGTGAATGTGATTGTGTTATGTCAGGTTCCAGTGAAAAATGTGTCATTTCCCCAAAGGTTCTTGAATCTAGGAGTGAAGAAGAATACATACTAGAAGAACACTAGAAACTAGAGTTATCCATCTAAGACCTAAATCTATAACACTCTCGATTTTGAACGTGCCTCTCTGGCTTAATTTTATCTTCATCCGACAAACGATGGAGAAAGTATATGTATGTCAAAAAAATTTATCTCAAAAACTGAAAGTTATTTTCTAATATTAATTATAATTTTTTGTATAATTGCTGAATATTATGGAATGATATCCGAATAAATCGGTTTATAACGATGTTTTTAACAAATTATTGAAAATCAAGCTTGAACTAAAAGGTGGAACAATTTGAATGAGATTTTAAATAAATATCTCAATAACTACAATTTATTTTTAAAAATGGTCTTTTTCATTCGAAAGCTCTTGATTTTGTTTATAAATGGCGATAATTTTATAACGATTTACAAAAACATCTATTTATGGCAATTTTTTGAAAACTACTCAAGGAATCTGTTTACCTTCAAAAGTGAGAAGTAACAATACTGCGTTTAAATTCTTTTATCTCAAAAACTGAAAAATATTTTCAAATACAGATATTTACATTAAAAAGATAACATTTTTTATATAACTCCTCAATGTTGTAAAATAATATCTTAATAAATCGATTTATTACGATTTTTTTAAAAATTGATTGAGATTTTAAATTTATATCTCAATAAATAAAGGATATTTTGAAAAACGGTCTTTTTAATTTGAAAGCTTATGATATCCTTTATAAATGGTGATAATGTTATAATGATTTATGAAAACATCTGTTGAAAACAACTAAAAAAATTTGTTTACCTTCAAAAATGAGAACAAGCATTACTGTGTTTAAAAATCTTTATCTCAAAAACCAAATGTTGTTTTCAAATACGGTTGCTTTTATTAAAAACCTGATACTTTTTTGTACAATTCATGAATATTATAGAGTGATATTGGAATATATCGACCTATTACGATTTTTTTAAAAACGGCCGAAAAATACGCTTAAATAACGTTACTCCAACTCGTATCAATAATATTAATAATAATAGAACTTCATCATCTATTTACCGGTCTTTTTTCTCCCTAAGCTAGACTCTGATGGAAGCTTTACGGTGTACTTTGGTCTATCAAGACCAAAGCGTGCTTCTTTTTTAAGACATTGTTGCTTGAATTATCAACTAACAGAAAGCAATTGTGAACGTTAGAATTAATTAGATAATTAGAACGACCACTGAAAAGATGTATCGATTTGAAGGTTAAAAATTGTCAATTTAGAATTAATACATGATTAATATACCAATAGAGATGTGATGAAACTACTTGCCAAAAAATGTACAAATACAAATATAGCTATGATGCTCCAATAATTGGGATGGCAACATTTGTCAAGTAATTATTTGAAAAACTATGTTCAATGCACCAAGCTATTAAAGCAACAAACGAAGAAGTTGATGGCATCAAAAGCGCAAGAGAAAAAACTTATCAAGTTGCATCCAAAGAATTTACTCATTTAAGTTTTATCAGAACGGAGTTAGTTTGTGCCCACCACAATAACAACCCAACCCAATCCAACCCCAAGCATCTTATGTTGACTCATATCATATGGGTCAGCAAAAAATGATTTAATGATTTTTTGAAAGTGATGAGTGGTATTTTTCGCTTTATTATAAAACAATGTTATTGATTCAGAAAAGATAATGATCTTTCATTGACAATGTTTGAAAAATCTACGACCATCTTCTTCAAGGGCTCTTTACAGCAATTCAATAAACTTACAATTTAATGAGGTCACGATTTTAAAATACTTATTATTTTTGAAATACGGACATCATGGACATGATTATGGCTAGCAATGAGACTAATTGACAAGAAGTTCAATGTCTACTGGAGAAGCACCGCATGAATTACCGAAATAACAACGCATGATTGAGCATGGTGAATGCCCTAGTTACACACAACAAAATAAGTTTAAATACAAGTTCACCATCAAAAGTTTGTTAGACATAGTTCTTAGAAGAAGAAAATGACGATATTATTTGGAGGGGAAGAGCTAAATTAAAATAAAGATTGGCGGAAAATACAGCTATACTCGCAAATTTTGGAATATCTATGTCAATAATAGAACATTCGTTTTGTGAATATCACTTTTATATACTTACATAATATGGTTGTTTCTTAACTAATTTCTCACCAGAAAAAGGTGGTAATAAATATAAAGATGGAGTTTTAAATTGTTTAGAAAATGTTTGCAGCTCTTCATTAGATTTATATTCAGGTTGATAATTTTGAAGATAATTTAAATACGTAGATGATTGCAGATAATTCGGAAAATGTTGACTACATTGATTAAAAAAATCTTCATTATTAACTAATATTGATTCATCACTTAGTCCTTCATTATAATTCATAAATTCATGTTGTTTTAATTTCAAAAAATCACTCTTAGTATCTTCATCCAAATTTAATTCATTTTCACTCAAATTATTTTCATAACGATTCTTTTCAATATTTTTATAAACATTATTTGTGAAAGCATCTCGATTATTATTCCTTATTTTATTACCATACACAGAATTAGACAAAACATCATTCTTAATCGTTGCATCAGGACTATCAAACGGTATCCAAGAATCAATTTGTAACTCTTTATGTCGCCCCCATAAAATATCATCACCATCGGCTTCTTGATTTTGTTTCAATTGGTTCGGTGGATTACCTTCACCATTACTTGGATTTACCAAATTGTTTCTAACCACATATGATTCAACAATAACACGTTTACTGAGAAATAGAAAATAAACAAGAAAGTTAAACCACATGTATACCATATTATTAATTTCACAATTCAACATCAACTGGGTAACTGGGAATATTCTTTTTATTTTGAGATTTGCGGGTCTTAAATACATGAAAAAATCTTGTGGAGGTGGGTGGGTTATAAATTTTAATGTAACTACTGACCCTATTACCAGAAATGTAAGTGGAATAATTGAAATCGTAATAACTAGACCCCGAAATCTTAGAGGTGTAATTACTAAGTAATAAAATAAATAGACCGTATAGATGTAGTTTTGATACAATTACAAATATTATATATTATAAAATAATCTACACTTTAAATAAGAATAAATTTTCTAATATTTTGATTCCCAATTTTGTATCCTCCAAAAGGTTTTTTATTTACTTCACCACGATTTTGTTCATTTCGCCCTTCATTTTTAACATTCGTTTTGGAATGTGGTATAATCTCATTTCCTAAATAATGCTCATTAGATTTACTATTTCCTGGCTTAAGAATTTGTTTATCAAGATTTTCCTGACTTTCACCATTATCGTGATGAATCTTTTGGAGGGATTTCTAAAAAAAAATTATTTTTATTTTTATTTTAATAAATTTTCAAAACAATTCTAACTAGACGATATTTTGGCTTCAACCAATAAGATCTTACTACTTCATTAAAAGCCTTCGCTGCATCTTCATAAGATTTAATGGGTTCACCAGCTTTCAATTGTGTTTCTTCACGAGGAATTTCCTTGATGAATAGTGGGGGCTCCATAAAATCAAGATTATTCATCTTTTTAAAAGATGTAGGTTCATCAAATGTCTCAACATTTTTTCTTGAGCTAAACGGATTTATGGGATTATATTGTGACATTGATTGCACATCATGAATCTTGTTTAAAATACGTGGATATCCATCAAAATAAAAGAATTCACGTAAATCTGGTTGTTGATGAAGCAAATCAAATTTATCAATGTATCCTAAATGATTTGGGGGTTGTGTCGTATCTTGTTCAAAATTGTTATTTAGAAAATCGTTAAAACTAGGAAATAGAGATTCTATTTTTGGCTTGGATTTTGAATGGGTTGATGTAGATGAAGCATAAAAAAATGCCATTAAAATTACCAGTAACTGTAAAATAAAAAGGAAACCTTAATTAAAAATTTCACTAATCTTAATTTATCGCCTTTTTTGCGAGTGTTCTTAAGCATATCGATAATTGAGTTATAGAGCTACTTTTGCAATTACATCATCATCGTCTCAAACGGTGTAAGTATACCTAAAGGCGAATGTTTTAACATCCTATTACATAAACACACAAAATGAGATCAATCGTCCGTCGCTTAATTGTGAATGTACTGCTAATGATGGCCGCGAAGTGATGGTATTTGAAAAATTGGGAACAAGAAATCTTCTTTATGTATAGCAAGGTCGTTACGAAAGCTTACACGCCTACAATTTCGTCTTGGTATATATACAACATAAAATTTTGGCAACAGCATAACGATTCAGTTCATCGAATAATCAACAAGCATCAATATGAAGGTAAATTGAAACGTACTCTTCAATAAGAATGTGTTATGTAAAAACATTTTCTTTTGTAGATCATCATAGTTTTAGCCAGTCTTGTCGCTGCTGTTTTCGCCGAACCCCCAGTTCCAAGCAGCAGATATTTGCCAAGCACCAGATATTTACCGAGCGTTCAAACTAACTCGTTTACTTCGCCAAGTACTCAATATGGAGTTCCTAGTTCAGTATTTTCTGGACGTACTTCTGGATATGCGAAGCAAATGAACTACAACTCCATAAGTAATGCTTATTTACCAGCGTCATATTCTAGATCTGAAAATTCTTATGAAGATGACCATTCTGTAAGATTTTTAATTATTATCTTTATTTGTAATAAAAATAATTTATTCTTTAAGGAACCAGCTAACTACAACTTCCAATATGACGTCCAAGATAACCAACATGGTAATGATTACGGCCATGAAGAAACCAGACACGAAGATAACGCCCAAGGAAAATATTCCGTTGTGCTTCCCGATGGAAGAAAACAAACTGTAGAATACACCGCTGATTCCGATGGATTTAAACCAAAAATTTCTTACGAACAAGTTTCTAATGGTTACAATCGTAACTCTAATGGGTATAGCAACGGTGGTTACAGCAATGGTAATGCTTACAATAACAATAATGGAAATAGCTATAACAGTAATCAACACAATGCTCAAGTATACAACAATCAGGAATCTTACACCAATGAAGAGGGAGGTTATAGATACTAAATAATCATTGCTAATTAAGGCCAGTACTTCATCTCATAGGACTAAGATTTTGAGAGCTTAATTTTGTAAGCATTGTATTTATTGTAATAATAAATAAAGTGCATGTAAAATAATTTATAACTATTTTGGTTACTAAAGTATGATTACCTGAAACATTAATATTAATGTAGTCCTGATTTATAACGATTGCAATTTAACATTCAGTGAAGCAATTAATAGTCTTCTTATAACTTATTATTTGGTCTTAAAGGTGTCCAAATTTAAATTAATTAATTTTTTAAGAACCTTCATTTAAACATTTCTGTCAAGAACATCAGTGTCAATGTCTAAAACGCACATTTTTCGTAACCACTCAAGGAATATGATATTGATATTAAAAATTATAGGGAAGGAACTAAATTTTCCCAATTTATTCAGAAAATATACACATTATCAGCTTCAAACCACAGGTGGAGTATAATGAAAGAATTTTTAGAGCTAGATAAACTGGTTGTTAAATATCTTGCAGAGATTAGATGAGGAATCCATCTAATCTCATGTGTACTAAGTTAATTACAGATAGGGTGGAAAATATTGAGATAATAGAACTTATGAAGTATCTAATATTCCCTTGGGTAATCCCTTGCTGCTGAAAAATGTACTCAATGACAGGCTCTTATGAGTTTATCCATTTTGAGAAAATATTAAATATCGCACTTCCGCAGGGATCTATCAGAAGCACTTTCTTAAAGTGGCATGCAGAATCTCTTCAATTCAAACCACTAGGAAGTTCCTTGATCAATGGATACCGTCATGCATGCTTCTGCTATGTAAAGGTTCTGGAGAACATTTTGGGCACTAGATTTGCCCTTACACTTTCTTGAATTTAGTCAGCGAATAGCAGTAGCTCGTCCAAACAATTCCCACAACTTCATTCTGAAAATGGCATAACTACTATTCGGTTATTAGCACAAAATAACTAACTTTAACTGCAATTAAACCAATTGTATTCGTTTAGAACACAACAAAAAATTGATGATGTTTGTAGTAGATTTCACTTTAAAAATCGATTTCATTTGCAGGTTCTTGCAGAGCGAAACAAATTATGGTAATCAATTTGTAAGATTGTTACATTTTTGTTGTGGGTTACACGTATAATTCATCAGTTAGGTTGGGTTAGGTTGTGATGACACGAAGAACTGGCCTAGGATGACGACTTAGCAGATACGGGAGAACTGGATGACAGGAGAGGGGTGTTTCTTATCTCCTCCTCCAGTCAGGTAGGCGATTGTAATGATGCCTGGAAAAGGTAAGAGATGTTTGTTTTTGTTTTTTCGTGCCTTGGATGATGCGAGACGAGGGCTTGAGATAGCAGACCAACGAGAAGAGGACAAAGGAAAGCAGAAAGAAAAAAGGAAGCAAAGGTCGGGCCTAGATGATTTGATAGAGAAGTGACAACAGAGATGGAAGCTCCGAAGAAAGCCCGGAAGGGTGTTTCAGGAGATGGAAAAGAGGGGGAGCTTTTAGTGGGTAGTCTTGGGGCTGGAGATAGTCCCACACTCCCGGCCGAAGAACACAAGTTTCTCATGAAGACCATGAGGCGCCAACAGTAGGCAGGGGTGCGCAACACACATTCCCCTCCTCTGCGCAGGAAAGAAGTGTTGAGTTGAGATGGATTAGGTTGGGTTGGGTTGGGATGAGTTAGGTTGGGTTGGGCATTGTACTCTGGCGTTATCCTCTTCCTCCAGCCTTAATTCCATTTGAAAATCTATCTGGTAATACCGAAGCTATCCCTCAAACGTGGCACAGAAGGTGGTTTTTAGTGGGTGCTAGCCACACAAGGAAATACACGGTGCATCCTTAGGTTGAAAAGCTTTTCCCGTCTATAAAAAAAGGGTTGAGTTGAGTTGGGTTAAATTTCATTTGTAGGTTCTTGCAGAGGAACATAAATTATCGTAATCAATTTGTAAGATTGTTACATTTTTGTTGTGGGTTGAAGTTTGTTGAGGGTTGCGCGTATAATTCTTTAGTTTGGTTGGGTTGGGTTGAGCATTGTACCCCATCGTTATCCTCTTCCTCCAACCTTAACCCCATTTCGGTTTCTATTCTGCCTATCTACAGCTGATCTTTTAACAGTTTCTTTGTCCACGCAGTAAATAAAATTTATTTCAAAAGTAGAAGCAGTCTATGTTGTATTCTATGCATACGGAGGACATCTCAGGGAGAAGGAGGAAGAAAACGGAAAGTTCTTACCTCAGTACCGAGAAAATAAGCATCTGTAACGCCATAGCTTCGATAAAAATGTATCAGGTAATTCCGAAGTTATCACTCAAACGTGGCAAAGAAGGGGGTTTTTAGTGGGTGCTAGCCCCACACACAAGGAAATGCACGGTGCATCCTTAGGTTGAAAAGCTTTTCCCCTCTATAAAAAAAGTGTTGAGTTGAGTTGCGGTGTAATACCTTTTTAAAATTATTTAGTGTTCTCCGAAGATAATGGTGGTGGAATCTTTGCTTGGCTCAGATTTCTTAAATGGTGATTCAAACGTTGATATTGCATATAGGGACGAGGATTTCCATTCTATCGTGAGTACTACAATTGTTGAAAGAAATTATTTAACGTTCATGAAGTCACCGAAGTAAGGTAGTTAACTGCTTGAAAAGCTGTTTTTTGACACTTACAAAATGCGGCAATTTGCTTAGTTATTCCTCCGAAGTGATTCATTACAACTTGTTTGGGTTCTAGTACCTCCACGTCTTCAAAATTCAAACTGTATGAGTCACATTTTTCTCTTAAGGTATAAAATATTTTCGAGATGCTTTATCACTATGTTCTTTATATATAAAAATTGGTACAGATACTCCTAAGATATTTCCATAAAATCTGATTAGCTATATAGGTCTACCTTATACAGACTATTTAAAAAATTATTTACTGTTTTATCATATTCAGTGCTGCGTTCAACGAAGAATATACTTCATAACTCATCGAAAAGTGGTTTACCTTAATTTATAATTTCTGCATAAATTAAGTATGTTAATTCTATTCATCTCACATTATTGTTCGCTCCTTTTCTTTTTACTTGTTCTTTTAACCCAAGATTTCGATATATAATTTACATTTTAGGTTTCTAAGAAAACCAATGAAACCCTTTCAATTAACAATTTTATTATTAACAATTTAAAAACGTTAATAATTTTCTAAAATTTCATACAACAATAAAACTTGACCATGACATTTTAACTTATGACCACGCGAAACCTCATAGTATTCCCGATCTAATAAAGTTCCAAGAATTTCCGACGTTCTAATAAACAAACTGAACTATTAACGTGAGATTAATTGAGATTTAAGCGAGATTTTCTTTCCCACAGTTTTCAAACGCACAAATTTACATATCCATTTGTTTTCAGAGAGGAACTATAAAGTCGCTAATAGATGTAATCGCCCATTTTACCAACTGGTGGTCGGTTTTTCAGCCTTGGGACACTATGTAGGTATGATCTGATTGTCTTCATATTACGTTTCTAATTTAGACAGACCTTGAGGAGTAAACTTTTAATTATCGTTATATCATTTGCTATTATTTTAAAGAATTTATATAAACTTTGTATTACTTATTATGTATTCATTACAATTCTTGTCTAACTATAACTAATTAATTCAAGTGCAATTTACCATGCATCCTGTCATTAAGTTCTGGAGTGAATACAACAGCCATAACTAATGCGGATTTTATAATTAATTTTCAAAGATATAAACTTAGTACTTGTACGGAAAGTTTATTTACGTATAAGTACAAAATGTCGTTAAACAATTGTGTTTACTCATTGTAAATTCGAAACGATCGTGTGAATTACAGGATAACATTTTTAGTTACGTTATACAATTTTATTGGATTAGCATTTTTTCAACTATTTATAATTAAAGTAATTATTGTTTTGTTGTTTTATTGTGTGTTATTGAATATTGATGGTACAAAATATACTTTTGTAACTTATTGCTCGTAAATAAAGAAGGTTCGTGACGGAATTCACAGTAAATATCTTATATGTTGTGGGAGATTGTCACAACCCTTACCATATTTGACTGAAAACACTTTTGTAGTCAATTAACGTTCACTTAATGAGTCTCTACGTGTAATGATAAAGTAATAATTCTTGTGGGTGCAGCGTCAACCTACGATCTATAAATCATTTTGGTTTGTGTTGACGGAGTATTACAAAATTGTTTCATAAGATCACTTCTTTCCAGATATACTTTGTAAGAAGTAATAAGTTTAGTTTTGTAATAAAACAACAATTTCCTTTTTTAATAGTTTCAATACAAAAGCTTTTCTATGACTTTTCCTATTGTGAAGTGTAGAGAGTGGATAAACGATGTTGTTTGTTGTGGTAAAGACTAAAGTATTCGGTTATAAGTCATTGGATTCGTTTGTGGGTGTCTCCAAAGTGGAAGGTTCTTGGGTAGGGGAAGTTACAAAATTACGATTTTCAACAAACCAACAATCTGGCTTGCAATTAAAACAAGGCCTTTCGGTGCGCCGCTAATTTGTAATAATTGACACCCACCTCTAAGGCTTTAAAAGAAACTATATATACTCGCCCATGGTCGGAAAAACTCAATAGACCGTGCGTTTCTGTGATACCTGTGCGAAAGAAACGTGTTCTCTTTATATGTTGGATAACATGAAGGTAACAAATTTGTTTATTTTTACTAAAAAGATTTGATTATAACCATTAAATGATAAAACGTAAAAGGAAATTAGAAGCTACTGAAATATTAAAACAACAAATTAGATAATTACTAACTATTAAAGTTTTCAAGACTTGAAAGTTTTTAATCAGTTTTTTGACTTTAATTAAAGAAATTTTTATCGATGAAATATGTTTAAGTGTAATTTTAAAGGTGAAAATTAATCGTTTTAGTTTCAAAATCGAGTAAATTCTGTTTACACACGATCGGACTATACTCCATACAATCACCTCTCTTAATGAACGCGCCAAGATCATGCAACTGAAATGTTAATTGACATCCTAGAAACGCTTTTCCCGTTGAGTAACCCTGACTTCCGTCGTAATCCGGCGGAAAACATAAATATAGATTGCATACGAGTATGAACAGCGACACTTTGTCTCAAAATTCTCACGTAAATCGGTAAAATTGTTTTCTGTCTCAAACACTTTGTATTCTCTTTGAAAGCGAAATTGTTTTCTATTTTCCAAGACTACTCAACTAAGAGAGTGTTATGACTGCTTTGAGGTCCAATATTGTTTTAAACAGAGTATGTATTGTATATTTTTATTATTATTTTTTTTTTATTACAAAATCGTGACATGAAAGAAATCTTTGAATTAGTTAAATTTAAGTAAATAATTTTTTATTTATAATTGGTTTATTAACTTAAGTACAATATTAACAATTATCACTTTAATTTCTTTAATCGTTTGTTTGACAACGTTATGGTAGACAACTTGCAATTAAATGCACAAATAATTTTTGAAATTACAAAACATAACTGTTAATAATGTTTTATATGTAAAAGTTGACAAAATGTGTGGATACAATCATTATTTGCAAGGAAAATTGTTATAAGGAAGCAAAGAAATGTAAATTCAATAATTGCTAAAACTAAAGTCATCACCAATAAATATAAAGATACTTTCGCTAAATTTAATCAAAATGTAAATTTCAATACCTATCAATTTTTTCATTCATAACTTTATTCTCTCATAAAATTATATAAAGACTTCTTTATTAGACCCATACCCGCCGAATTTGATTAGCCCACTTCCAAAATTACCGGCTTTATTTTTAAACAAATAGATTACAAACCATGCCATACCATAAAAGGTCTTGCATATGACATTTAGATTAATAATAATACTATTTATATATTAATAATATTATATAATTATTTAATATTAATAATAATTAATGATTATGCCCATCTCTCCCTGTCAAGACTTCTCACATACATGCGCCACATTAAATGATTTCAACCTCTATACAAAAATTTATAAAAATTGTTCAACCTAAAAACTTAAAACTTTGTATAACGCTCTTCTGCGTTGTATACTTCCTTGCCTTCTGTTCTGTCGCTAGTTATTTCTATTCCCAAAAATGTATACTTCCTATTTTATGCACTTAGCATTATTTAGGTCAAGGCCCTGCTGCTGTCCTTCCACATACATATACACCATTTTATGTATATTAAGTTCCATGCCTTATTCGCTGTATTCCTCTATGAGTTTCCTGATAACATATTCCATATCTTGCTGGTTCTGTGCGATAAGTATTTGATCGTCGACGAAACATATTGTCTAGATGATGTCATTTAACGAAATATCCATGCTTTTACATTTTATTTTCCACTATTTTAGTGCTTCCTCTAGATATATTTTGAACAATGTCGTGGATAAGCAACACACCTGCTTTAATGATGTGGAAACCATTCTATGTTGTTTTCATGAGTATCAAAATCATTTTAATGAAAAATGAATGATTTAGTATAACTAGGTAGCCGAGGTCGCTTGCGGCTGAGGCGCAACTAAGTTGAGGTTGCTTGTGCCTTATGAGCTATAATGGTACAATATATAAAAACACAATACCACAATACTTTGACCAGCCAGGATTATTTTATCATAAACCAGCAAGTACGCAAAGAAGTTTATGCATCCATTCCCATAAGTTTTCTGTACTTGGTTCTCCTTTTATACTCAATCCTCCATAAGACTCTTAAAACTATCAAGATGGGTACACATTTCCTCGCCTCAATTCCAACGTAATGGATAAACCGAAATCATTTGCCACACATACGTTTCTGCAACACAGCGTCCTTTACCATCAAAGCAAAGGCGTTATGTGTTAGTTCTAACCCAATTTGTCAAATCATCCTTTATTAAAACAGGTGTATAGTTACAAAGTGAGGTTGATTTGAGTAATATGAGAGACTATGTAGACAATACTGTAGGCTAGAGTAAATTTATCTGCCCTTTCTTAAACCTTTCATCGAAGAGACACACACACAAGTCCAAGTTTCCTCCGTCGTCACGGTCCACAGAATACCTAAGCGTAATTACAAGCTCATCGAGTGAAAGTAACCCAACCTCTTCGTGTATCAACTTGCAACGATTTGCTACATGAACCCTAGATAGCAACCATATCTAAAGATGTTTTTGCAACATATCGGAAGGGATACGTCTCCCACTATGTATATTTGCGAAGTTTTTTCATGTTCGCCGATGTGACACAGTATATCATTTCATCATGATCCAGTTCTGATCAGAACATTGTAGTTTATCTGCTCATGAGCTTTTAAATACAATTGATGGAGGTCTCTAGATTGGTTGAGATAAACCTCATTTATGACCTACTCGATTACCAGATTTAAATGTAATAGATTTTTTTCAAAAGAGTTATTTGAAGACAGAAATTTTTAGAAGATTTTAAAAATATGAGACTTGATAGGTGTGATGCAATTAGAAACATATCTGGTGTTTTATTACGAGCTCGGGAGTCAATGAGGAGAATAGTAGGATGTGAAGTAGTTGCTTAATTCCTCACTTCCCACTAATTAATAGAAATGAAGAAAAAATAATCTGATTAAATGTCCCAGTGGAAAAGCACATCGCAATAAAGGAGCAAAAAAAAAGAAAAAAAATGCAACTTAAGAGCACAGTGGTCACAAGAGAAGGAGAAAGTGGTGTCTGAGGACTCTTGAAGAAAAACGCAAAAAAAAATTATGTATTTTGGCAACCAAGCGGCTGAGAACGCTTATATCATGCACTGGTTTGCTTTGACATTAAGTTAAATTGGTTTAGAGTCAAGAGAACATTGTAATGGGTTAAGTTAGCATGTTGGGTAGCTTTATTTTAATTTTCATTACTTTAATATTAGCTTGGGATGTATTCAGTAAACTTTGGAATTGGATTACTTCGTGATAATGGTCACTTCTTGTTGGAGATTGCTTGGAATGTTGGATTACTTGAAATTTAAAATTTTGATTACATTGGAAATATGTCTCGTTGATTTTGAGTTGTATAGCTTTGTGGCAAAGCTGTTGGAAGGTTGGATTCAGTCACTTTGGGGTTGGATGGCATACTTTAAGTTTTGGAGTTAAATTTGCTTACTTACCCAACCCAACCCAACTTAACCACTAGTAAATTTTGAATCACAATTAGTTGAATTGGGTTGCTTTATTGATTGGCATGTTTCGACGTTGACATACTTTGGAGTAGGATTGGCTTCCTTCTCAGTTAAATTATATTATGGTTAAGATACTTTAGGACGTGGGGCTTTAACTCTGTTGTTTTGCATTTGGACTAGGTTGGTTTAAAAAAGTACAAGCAATCTTCCATTGAAGAAATAATGTAAGAATTTCAGGTTATCAAACAACCCATAATCGCCGAGGGCGATTCTTCTGTTATAAAAGAAAAAGTAACGAAGAATAAAGAGAGCTACGACAACAATAAATGCTTCCATATAAATCGGAAATAGAAATTCTTCCAGAAAGCTAAAAGTTAAAAGTATTTTAAGTATGAAATTTCTATTTTCTAACTCTACGAAATTCAAGAGATTTATGACTACGTTCAAGTCCAATAACTTTTTAAACAGAAATACTTCGTATTATATTTGTTTTTTATTTTTCTTTTTGATGGTTACAAGGTCATAACAATGAAAGAGAAACACATCGGTTACGCTTAATTGTAAATCGTTTTTTGTTTTCGCTCTATGAATAATGTAGTGTAGTACACTTGTAAACTCGTTCGTGGCCGTAGTAATTAAATATAATTATGACTCAAGTTTAACTATAGGGAATTAATGCGGGTAATTTACATTTTCAGGTCACTCTACTTTTGTCGGTGATTTCTTTGGTGTCACTTGCGTCTGCCAAGCGATTTACCAGAAGTGGTTTCTATTCCACTCCGAACACCCAATACATTCAACCGCTTAATAATGGATATTATTCTTCGCAACCTGGTTACGAATTTGTGGGGAGCACACCATCACCTCCGATAAAACCAATTTATGAACCACACGTTCCAATCACTCCGGTTTATCATCAATCAACGATTAGCACAACTCCACTACCAATTTTATCGACGCCTTCGACACCTTATAGCGAGGATTACGATAATTATATTTCAATTACCGAATCGACACGTCCAAAATATTTTGGAACTAATCAATTTACTAATCAAGCTTCTTACGTAAATCCGGTTGTAGATCCCGTTGTTGTGAATCCACATATTAATTCTCAAATTGCCAGTTTTTCATCTCCAGGTCATTCTGGATTTGGTTCAAATTCATATCCAGCTTATAATCTAAATAGATACGTTCCCCATTACGCCGGTAATGCTGCAGCTTATAATGGAATTTACAATTATGTAAGAATCAAATTAATTTTTTAAATAATTTGTACTTTTTTAACTTATTTTTAGGCGCCAGCTTTTTATAAATATCAATACGCAGTGAAAGCACCTGAATACGGTGTAGATTTTGGTCATCATGAAGCAAGACAAGGTGATGTGACTCAAGGAAGTTATCATGTTCTCTTACCTGATGGTCGTTTGCAAATTGTCGAATACACGGCTGACTCAACGGGATATCATCCGAGAATAAGATACGTACATGTGGGCGCGGCCGGACTAAATGGATATTATTAATGGATTATTATTATGCAATTAGTTCCATACGCTTACGTGCATGACGAATTATGATAAACGATGTGCATTTACGAAAGAAATTTTTTTAAAAAATACTTACAAAGATACTTTTTATACGAAAAATGTTACAGTGTATTTATATTACATTATGTAAGTTAATAGAAAAGTAATTATATGTTAAAACAAATTTAATGTAAATATTGCTATAAATAAATATCAAGATTGTTTTTATTACGATGGTCTTTGTAAACAATAAAAGTTGTTTTATTATGATAATTTTCTCCTACTATGTCTCTTAAGGGGGGAAATATATTTAGAACCTTAAAAAAACTTTGCAAAAAGCTAAGGCAACTCGATCGGATCATTTTATTGAAGCATATAATACAAAAACATAATAATAATAACTTATTGTTTCCCAGAAGGTTACAATTTATATTAAGTACAATACTTACAACTTATAATTCTATAATGCTTATCATTAACCAGCCTCTCCCTGTCACTCTACGTCTCCTCGCTGCCACCACCTCCTCTATTCATCTCATTCCCTTCGCCCTCTCCCCCAGCACCTGCCTCTAATCCATGTACTCTTCCCTCAACTAAACTCCACCAGCAGATAAAGACTTCAAGCATTCCCCATATAGTCTGCACTTCCTCTCCTCATCCTCCATCCAATATATATTGGCCCTTTCTTCATTGCCACACAGTGTTGTTAAATACCTGGGTATTTATTTTCAAGGGTAAATTTCCTGGATATATACCCGGGGGTATTTACCCAAGATGGGTATTTAGAGGTATTTATAAAATTTAATTTAAATTGAGTTGATGGCAGTTTTGCAAGCACTTCAAGAATGCAGAGTCGATTATCGATATACCAAACTTATTTATAGCATCTACAAGAATGCTACAATGACGGAAAAATTGCATGAAAGTACTGAAGAGAGTAGAAGTAGTAAAGTACTGATTGTGAGTAAAACAAGGCGATACAATGTTGAACCCAAATTGCTCCTCACAGTCCTCAGAGTGCATTTAAACAACTGGATTAGACCCAAAAAGGCATAAACATTAATTGCAAATGCTTACATAATTTTCCCTACGCGGCCGATATAGTTCTTATATCGTATAACCTTGGAGAGATTAAACTATTGCTGAACGACTTAAAGGAGATGTGTGCAAGAGTCGGGCTAAATATCAACGAGGAGACATCAAAATTTATGATCAATCTTGTTCCCAGCTCTAACATCAACATTGTGAATAATGAGATTGAGAGGGTTGACAGTTATGTATATCTTGGATATGAGGTTCGTGTATCGAGAGATAATCAAACAAGCGAACTAAACAGAAGGATCACACTCGTATGGGAAACTTAGAGACATCTTCAAGAGAAAAGGTTAACATTAACGATAGTCACTGCCAAGAGGGTTCAAGTAACGCAAAGATAGATGGAGAGGTCGATCCTGGGTCTAACTCTGAGGGACTACATTCGAAATGAAGACCTATGAAGAAAAACCGGCGTAAATGATGTGGTCAACATTGTGGCAAAGCTTAAGTGGATCTGGGCTGGTTATGTCGCGCGAATGAAGAATGAGCCGTGGACAAAACGGTTCGTTGAGTGGAGACCGCGAGCGAACAAACGAAGTAGACGTCAAAAGAATGACCAACAATTGGATTCAGACGGCATAGAATAGAATCGAATGGAACAGAATAGGGGAGGTCTATGTCCAACAATGGACGCAGAGGGCTGCTTGATGGTAATAATCATAATAACTTGATCTAATCTAAATTACGACAGATTCGTCTCATGATAATACGTCTTGGATTGTTGACAATTCCTCGTCTTCAACGTTCTTATCGTCTTCCTCTTCATTTTTTTTGGAATCTGATATATTTTTACTCGTATCACTTTTATACCCACTGTTTGGGTATTTACCCTGGGCCGGGGTAACTACCCGGATAAATATCCATTTTAGAAATACCTACCCGTCGAGTATTTACTCAGCGCCCATCACTGTTGCCACATCTAAACCTGGCTACCAACCTTCTCCCCTCCTCATCCCCCTCCATCATCAGGTTCTTTGGTAGCCAATCCGTTATAATTTCGGCATATTTTGGGTACAAAAACATATACTGGCAATTTATAAAGATCTACCACAAGATAACTGGCTAGTTAGATGTTTGGGAAGTCACACTCAGAATGCTAATGAAAGATTCAACTCGACGATTTGGTGATTGACCCCAAAGTACCTACACTCAGACTTGAAAATAGTAGAAATTTCTGTTTTTATTGCGGCTAGCTTGTTTAAGGAACGACACTTAAAAAATAATGAATTTATTGTCATTGGCAAGCAAGCCAAAATATACGCCGATAAAATGAATGAACACCGATATAACGAATCGCTGTCCATAAAAGCTCGGAAAGCATAGAAAGAACAGTGAGCGATGGAAAGTTCATTTTATGAAGAAACAGAAGGTCTATTGTATGGTCCTCCAATTGTTTAGTTTACAGCTAAGGAATGCTAGGAAAGGTAAGTTTTGTTTACAAATGTCAATTAACCCAAGAAATAATGTCAATCATCCCGAAAAAGAATGATGAGTAAGATTAGTTTTCTTCTGTTTTCACACCCATTTGAACTTTAATGCTGCTACGAGCAAGTCCTAAAATATTACCGGGTTTGACAATGGCGATGTTAATAAACAACTTAGCGTAGGCGAAGTCTCTCTTCAGGTCACAGTCCAATCCTATGTTTGGCTATCGCAAATGATATATCATCTGCTGGCTCTGGCCCCACAAACTCTTTAACGCTGCCCTCTCGTGCTAGCTTATCTGCCGTTTCATTGTCAGCAACCCCAGAGTGACCCCAGATCAGAGAAACTCTGTTATCACAACTCAGTAAAGTTGATTGAAATGTCAGTTATGTGAAGGAAGGTTGGGTAAGATTAGTTTTCATTTGTGATGTCAATTATACCGTGAAAGAAGATCGGGTAAGGCTAGTTTTCTTTTGTAATGTTAATTATACCATCAAGCAATGTTGAGTATGGTCAGTTTTCTTATTTTTGGACTGTTATCCCACAAAAAGAGTTGGATGCAGTTTGTATGATGTATAACTCTGTGTTTAATGGTTTGAGTCCATCAAGATGTTGCGAATATTTCGAGATTATTAAGCTTTTTCAAAAATTACATGCAATATGAAAGGGATTTTTAACATTTATTTGTGAAACACCTAGATTACTTAACTATCACCCTGTTTCCAAGAATTTTTAAAAAACTTCGCAGCTTCTCCTGACGATGCTTCTACAGGTTTTTTAAAAAAATTTGCATTTATCCCACTTAGGTGCATGTGGATATTAAAAATTTTCCAAAATTCTCTAATACTTTATAATTTCTACTAAATTTCCACACTCCAGCAGATTTCTTAGATCTAATTACATGTATCACAACTTGCAGAATATTTCCAACAATTTTAAAAGATCTCCAACAGGTTTTTAAAGATTTTAATTTATTCAAGATAAATAGTTAAAAAATCCTAGATTTCAAAAATGTTCTGAGTACACCAAGATTTTCTAGAATATTTTGGGGATTTTTTTGTACACTTCTACTATGATAGCATATTTCCAAGGAGTAGCTACAGATTTCTGGGATTTATTGAAGATAGGTCTAGATTTACAAGGATTTTTGCAGTATTTCCAACAATACTTAGATGATAACACCAAATTTCACGAGTTTTCTAAAATCACCAATAGATTTGGATGATTTTCAAGTATTATTGCTTTAAAACTCCAAGAGTTTTAGGCATTCATTTTGGATCCACCTTAATCATCAAAGATTTTTAATCTATTTTCAAGAATTTCTGGAAAATATATCCCAGCATATTTTCAGGGATTTGGAGAATTGACAAGCATTTGAGAGGATTCTGAAAACCGCAGGGTTAAACACGAATGTTTCCAGTTCTAGGTGTAGTGTTAATCCTAGTTTTACTTCAATAAAAATATACAAAAACGTAGCGCTGAATAACGACATAACCTATATCTAACAATAGCACTAGAACTAATACTAGATCTAGAACTAGAAACATTCGGGTTTAGCTGCCTTAAGAAAATTACAGTTAAACTCGAATGTTTCTAGTTCTAAGTCAAATGTTAGTTCTAGTTTTAATTCTATAAAAATAAACAACCTAACGCTAAATAAGTCCTAAAACTTGAATTAACACTAACACTAGAACTAACACTAAACTTAGAACTGGAAATATCCTGGTTTAGCCGTCTTAAGAGACGCACGGCTAAACCAGAATGCTTCTAGTGTTAGTTCTAGTTTTAGTTCAATAAAAATGTACAACAACCTAACGCTGAATAACAATTAAAACTACAACTAACACAAAACCTAGAACTAGAAATATATAAATTATCATAAAAAGACTTTATACTAACAATAAGTGATATATTCTTTATTCGTTTCCTTAATCGATTTCGATTTTAAAAATCATCTTCAGAAGGAGGCAAGTCAATTTATCGAACATGAAACATTAATGAACAATTATTAACATTATTAAAACTAAACTAGAAATTACCCACGTTACAAACTTATTACTATGTAGTGAGTTTTACTCCCTGAAGAAGATTCAATATCATATCGAAATATTGGAATGATTAATTGATTGTCATTATTTAATCCATTATCTTATCCTAAAATAACTTTTTACACGTTACTAACGGGACAAACAAATATCTCCTGCTATACTTATTTTTTAGATAATCATATTTTATTTAATTTAATTTGAATTTGTACGTTTTAAACAGCGCCATCTATGAGTGACATATCGGAACCTAATATTATTTATGTTGTTTACTAGATGGAGTTAGTACTTTAGTTGCATCGTTTGACAGCTTGAAACACTTGTGATTGCATCTGTCAAGTCGCTTTTCATCGAATCCGCATTACATCTTGTAAATCTTTATTAATTCCTCGATAAAAAATAAATGACGCAGTTTATCATGTGCTGAGTGATTACATGTAAATTAAGGTACGTTTAAGTGTAACCGAAATGCTCCCCCAACCGTTTAATTCGATCACCCTGCCCCAAAACCCGATTTGTAACCGACAAGGTTAATTTATTATTGAAATGTCACTGGTCTTTATTTACACCAAGTGTTCTTCGGTACCCTTCGTCGTTTTTTCAACATCACGCGTGTTTGTTTATGTTACAACTCGACCAAACTAGAACATCCTATCTTTTTTGTTACTTCTTCAATAACTTCCTGTGATAGACCACCGACAACTGATTATGGTTAACTTATCTCTTTAAATGGGAAACACAGAACAAATTTGGATGTGCCGTTATTTTTTAGTGTACTTCCTCGACGGACGTGAGTTTTGTTGTTAATAAAAGTGTGTTTCTTTTTTTTTTTTGGGTTTGGTTTGAAAAGGTGTAGTGGAAAATTATGGGATCAGTTTGGAAAAGGTTACAGAGAGTGAATAAGAAAGCTGCTAAGTTTCAATTCACCGTCTCATATCATCAGTTATCCTTGGAGTTTACCCCCAAATGGTAAGTAAAACTTTCTTTTTATTTAGAAAAATATTTTTAGGAATTATTTTATTTAAGGGAACCACATAAATTATCTTTAGTATGGGCTAGAAGGTCTAGAAGGGTTGTCTCTCAACCCATGAAATGGGAACCTACTTTAGAAACACCTTACAAAGCTCTCGTCGTTTGGTCTTTACCTGAAAATAAACAGGTTGATGTTACATTATTTAGAGATCCTAGAACGAGAGTTTTAGAAGATAAAGATTGGAGTTTTATTATTGAAGATGTAAGTTCATGTAAAGGTATAATTCTGTGACTTCAAATTCCTCATTAATTCATATAAAACTTGAGTTGAGAAACTGGTTTATTTAGAGAAAATAAAATGTCCTTGTATAAAAAATTTCTACAAATTTATATTCTTAAAAATGTTTAAAATTCTTTAGCACATAGTCAACCCGGTTCTCTTATTTAATCAAACCTTTGTGATGATTTCACAGAAATTTTTGAACTTTTGGATAAAGATTAAAGTACAATAAACATTTAAGTTTGTCTTGCATAAATAAAGTTATACTGATAAAATAATAAATAAAAATTATCTTTTAAAATAAACTCTAACTTAAGCCAATGTTCAGAATCAACAAGGACAGCTATATTTATTTTATATATTGATAAAACTTGTGCAAACATTTATTTCCAATATTCCAATTGTGTTGGTAAATACACTATAACCTTCCAACAGTTTTCTTGTTGGTTGTAATAGTTTATTATAGTCTTAAAGTTATATTAAACTTTCTAGGTTGAGTTATTGTTTATGCATTTTTTTACACACATGAATAATTTATTTTAAATAATTGAAATGTTTAGTTTGTCGAGGTGGACGATATTTTTAGATTCAATGTTTTATTTTCTAATGAAACTTATTCCTCAATTGATGTATTTAGGAATTGAGTGAATAATAAAGTTACTTATTTATAAAATAGGCAAGCACTTAATATAAAAATGAGTGTAGTTAATGATAAGAAATCTTTTTGCAACAAGTTTTATTAATTGTTGATAAAACAATAGATATCAGCACTGTGGAGAGAATTGCATTTGCATCATTATACCTAATTGTATTGTAAAAAAAAAGTTATAAAACGATATCATAACAACAATACTATTGTACAATTGAATATGATGACATATTGGGCCAATTATATTTTAAGTTTGTTCACTACTGAGGAAACCGTTTGTAGTAATTCGAAAGTCGAGTTAATTAGAGCCAAATAAGTATTTTTATTCGCTTATTCGAAACATAATGAAAATAGAATTATGCTATTTTTCGTATATTTGAATTTAGGTCTTGGTTTTCTCACAAAAATATTCTGGCGTTTTTATAGGCCACTAATAGACTGACAACATTTGTAAAAGTTGATTTATTCTGATTATGCAATGTAATTAAAATTTTGCATCTGAATGTTTATTATAATTATAACAGGTTATACCATACTTGATTAATTTATCTCAATTTAAAGTGCCAATTTGATTTGATTGAAATTTTAATTGCATTGATATAATAAATCAGATATGTGTTCAGATAAATTTCCACTTCCTGCCAAATGGAAGAAATTATGTATACAGGTTGTTCAAAAAGTTCTCATATATTTTTTTAGATATTTCAACAGCAAAAATTATTTCCATGGGCTTCAATACATTTTTTTACTCGTTTATCTCGTCCCAGAACCGTTTTGAGCACTTCTACGATGGCTCTATCGTCATCCTGAGGTTTTTTGCTCTAAGATGACGGAGTATGTCATTCGGTTGAGATCTGGTGAATTAGGCTGCCAAACGTCTTCGCCCCAAAAGCTGAGAAACAGCTCTTTGCAAATGGCGATTGTCGAATTAACCGAATGTGACGGCGCCCAATCTTGCTAACGAATGAATACCTCCTGAGCAAATTGTTCCGCCGCCCATGACTTCAGAATGCCATCGTTTTTCCTTCTTGAATAGTTGACGTTCGTTCTGATTGTTGCGGAACGGCTCAACCGTGAAAATCTTTTCATTAGTGAAGAGAACTTTTAATAGACGAGCGCTAGCGATCAGGCGAGTCATTTGGCGGGAATTTTCCAATATTTTCAGCTTCATTGTATTGTTGAGGAAGTTTGAAACTTTTTTCTGACGATGTTCCAAGTGCTACCGATACGGTTAGTTAGTAGACGATTAGTTAGCAGACGGTTAGTTAACAGACGGTTAGTTAGCAGACGTTTAGTTAGCAGACGTTTAGTTAGCAGACGGTTAAATAAATGCCTGCTACGAGACAATATTTAGGAACTATTTCATTTTTGAGTGCGCCGGTTAATAAACTTGTCTAGAAGAGTTGTTATAGTTTTTGGTCAAATGTCACACCAAGATCTCTAATATGAGGTACTCTCGACATGGCTGCGCCCCCAAGACCATAGTTGTATTTAATTAAGTTCAATTTTCTTGTGAAAGAAATTATTGAACATTTGCTCAAATTGAGCGTAATGAGTAATGAGGTTCGAGTCACAGTACAGTTGTAAAGCGTCAACATCACGCTGCAACCCCGAGCAATCCAGAGGTAAATACGCGTAAATAATTTCAGATCACCAGCACACATTAAGCAGTGAGAGTGTTTCAAAACAGCAAATATATCCCAAATACCCAAGTGCCCTGCAGTACACCTGAAGGCACTGAAAAAGAACTAGATCTATGTCCTTTGATTAACACTATCTGAGTTCTTCCGCGCATTTAGGAGGCTAACCATCTAACTAAGTAGCCATCGATACCAAACTGTTCAAGTTTTGAAATTAACAGATTATGGTCAACTCGGTCGAACACCTTGTTGAAGTCTGTGTAAATAGCGTTTACTTGTATAGATTCATCCATAGAGCGTAATAAGTAATTGCTATCTTCCAACAAGTTGGTCTCTACCCGCGAAGAAACCGTGTTGTCTGAAATCGATTTGGTTTTTGACCAGGAAAAATAATCTTTCGTATATAAGTTTTTCAAGTACTTTGCTAAATATCGATAATAATGATATAGGTCTATAGTTAATAACTTTGCTACGATCCAGTACGATCGCCAGACTTAAATATTGGAAGAACATGTGCCTGCTTTCAGATACGCGGAAAAACTCTGGACTTAAATGATTTATTATAGAGCTGCATTAGCGGAAATGATAATGAGATAGAACAGTGCGGATGTTTCATCTGCCCCAGGCCCCTTCTTATCGTCAACGCTACTCAATGCCTCCTCAACGTTTGGTTACTCAAAATACATCACACCGGTAGCAGAACCATTAGAGAATGACAAGTAAGTTGCAAACAGTGAACAAACAGCTTGGACACTGGAGGCAATCGTGCTGTTATACGAAACAGAGGTAGGAATATCGTAACCATGTTGTTTCCTCTGCCTAACAAATGACCAAAAACATCTAGCGTTGGAAGAAATATTAGGTTCAGAACGGTGAACATAACGCTTGTAATCGTGATCGATTAGAAACTTTGCCCGACCCCTCAGCATGGAAAGTATAAAGTAATCAACATGCTAACGATAACGTCATATCGACATACAAGATGTTTATGTTTTCGTCTATACTTTTGTTATTTAGTTTTGATTCTTTTAGTCCCTACAGGTTCAAATTTTCTTAGCTGATTTCATAAATGAACGTGTCCATAAATAATTTGGTCGATATCACTCCATCACAGTTACTTCTTCCAGCATTACAGTCCTCTGGGGTTTTTGGGTTGCTTCACGATATGATGCCTTTCCAATCTGTCAAACACTGCATGCTTCCAGTTTCCTACAACAAGCGTCTTATCATCCTGTTTGGTCTTTGTATAATGTCTTGCATTCTTCTTCTATTCTATCTTATTCCTTCTGTTGTACCTCTAATCTTTGTCTAATTTTTTTCCTTCTTTCATCGCCTCCCAATGCTCCTACATTTAATTTTTTGCTGTTTTCTGCATTTTTTTCATTTATTGAAGCAATCCTGTGTCGTGCCAAAGACACACCTTGGTAGTTCGCACATCGTTTATTGAAGCCCATCTCTTAGATATTAAGACGTGGTCCATTCGGTTGCAATCATCTGTTCCTGGGATTATCTATGTTCTCTTGTGGATTTTTTGTGTGAAAAACAGGTTTTGACGGTTTTGAGGTTACAAGCTAGTCTCATACCATTGTCAATAGTTTTATCATGGATCCTTTGTTTACACATCACATAAGGAATGGAGTATATATTCTCCATTCCTAGTTGAGCATTAGTATCCTCCACAACAATAATGTTTACAATCACTTTTTGGTAGGGCGTCGTAAACAGTTTAGAGATCTTTATGGAACTGCTACACTACAACTAGATTTTGACATGATAGTGTGGTAAAGCCCTGAGTACTTAATAATCTAATTTGGCTACGATCCACAATAATTAATTAATTTAGGGATTCACAACAAATACAATTTTCTTCATTTTACGAGAACACTCAGAAATTAATACAAAAAGGACGACGAAATAAGAATACTTATTTATTGGCTAATTTCCTAATAATTTTTATAATTCCACATAATAAATATTTTATAACTCAGTTAATAATTTTGAATTCAACTTTATATTTGGCCAATGATGAAACAAATCATATATATTTAATGATTTGAAATGATTATCTTAATGTTAAACATCCTTACTCATTAGTTTAAGTCTGAGGCCACGTATTTTTCAATGTGCTGTTCATTGATCCTAACAATTTGTTCTGATAAATTATCAGTTTAAATATGACTCAATGTTATCTTCGTTGTTATAAAAACTTTTATTGTCCTTAATAAAATGTAGAATATTTATATTGTAAACAATAAATATTTATAATTAGGTTTCTCCAACTGGAAAAAGACGACCCCTCGCAGTGTCCCATCTTAATATGGGTACCTATGCTAGTGGGGACGCAAAACAACACAAACTACAATTACCGTTTAAACCGATGACAAAGAAAATTGTTTCGGCTAAATTAGATTGTACGTTATCGTGCGTGCTATTAAAAGAAGGAAAAGCGACGTAAGAAATTTCGTTAAATTTTTTCTTTGAAATCTTATAAACAAGGATTTTAGGGATGAAGATATGCAATCTATAGCATCCCTTATGTCGGAAGGTTACGGAGATAATACAGATATTGCTCCTTTAGATGATGTTGATGAAGATTACTCACAAAGTGATTCAATGAGTTCAATGAAAAATACTTTAAACGAAGTTACTCAGCATCTTCAAAAGATGACTGATAGTTTATCTGGGTCGGATATGGCTAGTACGCCTATAAGTAGTAAGGAAATCATTTAAATAAAATTATTCCATTAATTTTCTTGTTAATGATTCTTTTTAGTAAGTAGTATTCAATCATTTCCGAAAGATGATAAGACTCCAACAGCCGAAGTGATTTCTCCAATTGCCGAACAACCAATAATTTTACCGTCCTGTAGTGTTCCCCCACCGAAACGAAGCGACTTCCATGAACCGGAAACCGACATTTATTCGGAGATGTGTTCCGAAAAATTAGATAACCTTGACAAGTTACAAGAAGAGACTGATCATAGTTTTATTGCTCCGACGAGGCCAAAGAGTATGAACTTGAATTTAAAACCATTAGATTTGAAAAATAACGAAATTAAAACTCAAAAATTAACTACACCCGGACAAGATTTATTGGAATGGTGTAAAGATATGACTAAGGATTATGCTGGAGTTAAAGTTACGAATTTAACAACTAGTTGGAGAAATGGAATGGCTTTCTGCGCTTTGATACATCATTTTAAACCAGATCTTATGTTTGTTTTCTTTTTTTTTTTAATTAATAGTAATTAATTTAATAATTAATAAATTGTAGTGATTTTGGCTCCCTTTCACCGCACGATGTGAAAGGAAATTGTCGAAAAGCTTTTGATGCTGCAGCTAAATTGGGAATACCCAGAGTAATTGAGCCGACTGATATGGATATGTTAGCAGTTCCAGATAAATTGGCCGTCATGACATATTTATATCAATTGAGAGCTCATTTCACAGGTCATCAATTGGAGATAAAACAAATTGGAAAAACTGCTGATGAAAGCAATTACGTTATAGGCAAATTTAGTACTGATATGGATTCCGCCACTATGCATTTATTTGGAAAGGAAATATTAAATTTAAGAAAAACAAAAAATGTATAATAAAAAAATCAATTAATAATTTTTATTAATTTCCTTATTTTTTTTAGCAAAATAAAAGTGGTGAACAAGAAAAAGAAATAAACAACAAAGAAAATAACATTAACCACGAACCAAATACGCCAAAATTAAGATTACCACTTGTTACTAATAATAATGAACCACTAGAATTTCCTAAAGAAAAGGAGAAATCTCCGACAATGGTTAAAGATGTTAAAGATATTATATTAAATAGTTCAAAGAATATTATTGGGAAAGTTTTATCTCCGAAAATTACTCAAAACGAAAAAAAGCCAGAACCAAAACCTGAAAAACCGTTTTTGATGACGCGTGGTGAATGGTACGATCCGTTCGATTCGGTCGCTGAAGATATTATTAGCGAAGAAGATATTATTAGTACCTCAGTTACTCCCATAGATAATAACAAATCGTTAAATACTAAAGTCCCAGAAATGAATGGTGCAGATAGTACGGATGATAATAATAAAAAAGTCCAACAAGTAGAGAGTAAGAAAAACGACATCAACAAAAACGATTTACCCAAACCGAATCAGGTATGAAAAACATTAAAATTTTTTGGTTTTCAATTTTGGGTTTTTCTTTGTTTGCTAGGCTTTCGTTTTATGCTTGGTTTGTCATCGTAGTAAATTCGGTTTATTTCTTTTCTTTTTATGTTTTTGATCGTGTGCGGTGCAGCAAATTATAAATAGGCATAATGAGCAACGGGAAAGGGCCCAACAGCTTTTGGAGCAAGTCGGGAAACGGGACAGTTCTACTACTACGTCACCTACAAGGGTATGACCATTTCCCAATTTGTTGTTCTTCACTTTTAGCAAAATTTATTTATTTGTTATCGTTGTGCTTATTTATGTTCATTAAAATGATTAAAAAAGAAATTCAAGTATTAAATTAAGGCTTAAAATTATTTTCAAAAAAATTTAATACAACACTTTAGTAGAACTAACTTAATTATAATATTTCTATGCTTTTTAAACTTTTATTTAATGTAGAATCTCACCTGTTCGTTTCACAAATTGTTTGATTCTTCACCACTTTTGTTGAGGTATTTATTTATTTAGTGTACTTTCTTGCAGTGTTTTTATTTGATGTAGATTGTAGATTATTGGGTGTGATGTTTGATTATTGAGTTAAATAGTTGTTTAACCCATTTGCATTATAGGTCAGATATTTATCACCAAAGCGCATTTATGCTACAACATATATACATGTTTTCAATAAGGAGCGAAATAGAATATTTTAATTGAACTAAAACTAGAACTAACACTAGACCTAGAACTAGAAATATTCTAGTTCTATGTCTAGTGTTAGTTCTAGTTTTAATAATTATTCAGCGCTAGGTTGTTGTAGGTTGTCTGCTTTGGATGTCCCTTTGCTGCTGGTAGAACGATGATGTCTGTTTATTTTTTGATCGTCCGCGAATGTATTACAATTATAATTTATTAACATGTATACAGAGTGACCGGCACATAAACGTGAACATTGAAATGCATTATTATAGAGCTCATTTGCAATTGAGTAAGCCAAATATGCCTTATACAAAGTTGAATAGTTTAGGAACTATTTAAATTTTTGGGTTTTTATACATTTTCAAATCATACTCTTACAAATATTGGAATTTAGAGATTAATAATAGTTTTTCTGGCAACATATCGACTTCTCTGGATAGACTACACACTAACACACATTTTAAGTTGAAAAATATTTTGAATATTTCGATTGTTTAAAACTACAGGAAAAGAATTTTAAGTTAATTTTTAAACAAACTGGTTTTCAATAATACATTTGGCGTACAAATTATGTTAAAAACTTCTTGTTTTATAACCTTTCAAATGAGGTATTAAGCAGGGCTAAATCTCTTTCCAATTAGCTAATAATACAATAAGGATTGGCGCTTCAAAACCGATTACGCCTAGTATTTATTTTAACTTATAGGAATTAAAAAACGCTAATTCATGAATACAATAAATCATGAGGTTGATTTATATCAAAAAATGTATATTCAATCATTGATTAAATAACTATTTTATGGGATGTTAATAAAACTGAGATTATTCCAGTACATACTTTATTGGAAATAAAAATAACTTTCTTTTAAAAAACCATAAAAATTAAGCAATTTTATGTGTCACATTATCATTAACGAAAAGAAAGTAAACAAAGGTATGTAACGCATTGTCTAATTGAAGGGCTTATTGCTAGAACGTGATAAGCCACTAAAATTTTAATAAAATCAACTTCAAAAGATTAGAATAATATTAAAATGTCTATGGTGAAAATTTTACCCTGAAAATTACTGTATTAAAATTATACTTTACTCTAGCCTAGGGAACATAATAGGAAATTAAAAATTGAACACCAGTAGTTAGTTGCTCTCAGGGAGAGGAAAAATTTATGGTCTACTGGAGGTATGTATCGCAATAAAGACTTTACATTATCTAACTTTTTTTTGAAAATTTTTAGAGGTTCGTTATATTTTTCCTTGAGCCTTCCTCTCTTTTTAATGGTAATTTCATCATAAGTTCCATTAACTGAGTGTTTTATAAAGAATGATTTTGGAGCATCTACTTTAAAATGAAAAGAATAGATTCCCGAAAAGTCTAATTTTTCACCTTTGTCAGTGCGTACATTTTTTGATATATTAGATAGCAACGGTTCTAGATTCATGAAATCGTTTTGTTGCATAATCGTGACCACAAATGGATATTTTTTTTACTTTCTTCTATAACTTTTTCCTACCTTTCTGGTGAATAGATCTGTGGTGCACATTTTGTATGCCTTTTAAGCATAGCCAGAGAGACATAATGACCCAATTTTTCTTTTAACGATTAACTCGTCAAAAGAAAAATCCGTAAATAGGCAGTTATCCGTAAATATTACAAGATCACATATACACCAGGTATAATATTTTTGAAAAATTTTATTAAAATGGACCCTTCCGTATCCGCTGCTTTTTTGGCCTTTTCTTCTGTCCACAAATACAGAAAATCCTGTTTGTTAGTGCAGTCATGAACACCCAGATTATAAAGCTAAATCTTTCGGCAGTAAAAAGCTGGTCTTGCGGCAGTGGCGGACTAAGGCTAAAGCGGGTCCGATGCAACATTGTAATTCCGGGCCTATTTTTCAGTCATGACCAAAGCTCGGATATTTCCGTACCGTCTCAGTAGCGTCGCTAGCGCAGAACAGTTGTGGTTTTAAAGAAAATATTAACTTTAATATGTTCTTTCCCATTGGATCTTATTTCATGTTCTGAAATTTCATCATGAAATAGTTTTTGTATTTTCTGCCGTTTTTTATCATTAGTACATGCAATATCTTTAATTTTTTCTGCTTCTTTTTCTAAATTGTAAAAAAAATTCTAAAATTATCTTCTAATCTAAAACTATCAATGAATCATATTATATTAAAACTGCTGTATTTAGGGATTCGTCTTTTTGTTGAAGAGTCTTGTTTGAAGCATCTATTCTCTTTAAATCTTTTCCCATATAGTAAGTAACAGTACATACTCAAATGTATCAAGTTTTTTATGTAAATCTGCAGCTTTCGACCTTGTTAATGGTTTTTCATCTTTGAGGAAAAATGACGTAAAGAATGTTTAATTTCTTCATAATTATCCTTTAAGGATTTCACAGCATCTGAACGAGCAGATCACCTGGTGTCATAAATAGGTTTGATACTCAAGTGTTTGCTTTTACAAAATTTTTGTAATGCATTCCACCTATGTGTAGAACTTGAAAAAAATACGTACAATTGCTGAACGATATTGAAAAAAGTACAGAAAGAAATTCATCACATATTTTAGATGATAAATAATTTATAGTACCGGTGCCGTTTTTTTGCATTTTTTTTCATTTATAATTTGTTTGTCAAGTTCATTGTCAATGCGTCCGATAATTTTAGATATTGTTATAAAAATTAAAATAATAAATGCCTTTATAA
Source organism: Onthophagus taurus (assembly GCF_036711975.1). Classification (NCBI taxonomy): domain Eukaryota; kingdom Metazoa; phylum Arthropoda; class Insecta; order Coleoptera; family Scarabaeidae; genus Onthophagus; species Onthophagus taurus. The sequence continues at coordinate 6,589,166 of NC_091966.1, forward strand.
TAATAATAAATGCCTTTATTAGAAAATAAGCTTAATTGTACAGAAAAAAACATACAAAAGAAAAAAGGCGAGTTCCAGCTTGTACTAGTTAGTACAGCTGCTCTAACTAACCTAAGAAACAAAAAAAGAAGTTAATGAAGTTAATGTGGTCATTGGAGTTTTCATGCTTTTACAATTTTTTATGTAAATCATTCGTCCCTTTTGTCATTAGCGTTGTTTGTTTGGAAAATAATTTACAGACGTAACAGTACAATAAGTTGTTGGTTTCAGTATAAGCGAACCAATCTCTTTTAACTTTTTCCTTGCTATTAATTGTTCTGAAGAAGGAGGCAATAGTTAATTTTCTTGTGATTTGTTTTGACCCTTCGTTGCATCGAATAGAAGATGACTCCAAAAATTTCTTTATAGATTTCGGTGGATTTTTTATATAATACTCTCGCATGGCGTCTGTTAAGTATTCTCGCTCTGGCCATAATGCAATACCGTTTACAAAACTCTTAGGTTCATCATTACTTTGAGGTGATTTTAAATTTATATTTTCTCCTTTTATTTCATCTTCCCAAACGAAATTGCTTGGTTTTTTCTGCTGGCCTTTTTGCAGAATACTTTCGGACGCAAATGATGTATCTGGAGGTTGAGCAAGTGAAATTTGTGATAATGATGACGATTGTTGTAATTGTTCCATCTACAGTTAAAAATTTGGGTGGACCTGCGGTTAGTTTCGGGATAGGCATCACCAGTTGCAGGTCGAATGAAATAACACACTTTTCTTCTTTTTGTCTGCTTTTGTCTTATATTCTTCTACTTCGCTTTTTAATAAGCTTTGTGTTGCAGCCGCTCTATTTTTGTGCAAATTTTACTGCGTTTTTAGTTCCTGTAATTCCTTCTGATTGTTTTTACAAGCTACTGTACTGTTAAATATTTTCAAATTAAAAACGTCGCAAGTTTTGCAAGTGTCTGATTTAGGTAATTTAAATCCAATATTAAATTCCATACAAAAATATTTTTCGATAGGCACTTTCTTTAATAGTATTTTTACCTTGCTCTTGACACCAAGGAACATAAAATCCGTATATGTTCTTGAACTGATTGTTTTTGGTGTTCATTCAACTGATTCGGTCGATTACTGTGCTTCCCTCTCTTATCTTTACCTGCGGCTTGATCCTGCCACGAGAGGATTGAAGACCATGAACACTCATTAATTCGATTTTGCTAAGCCTTATGTTTCCCATGAACAGTCACGAAATATTTAGCGTTAAAGTGTCTGCTCACGAAAAACCAGTTTGTTCAAGAATTAACTTAAGTCACGAAACATTTTTTCCTGTATTAAATATTTTTCGACTTAAAACAAAAGTCGAAAAAACAAAAAGAAGTCGATATGTTGCCAAAGAAACAACTATTAATCTCTAAATTACAATATTTGTAGGAGTATGTACTGGAAATGTACATAAACCAAAAGATTGAAATAATTCCTAAACTATTCAACTTTATATAAGGCATATTTGGCTTAATAAATTGCAAATGAGCTCTATAATAATGCATTTCGATATTGACGATGATATTTGTGATATAGGCCACTTTATCATTTCTTCTGAATGATGCAAATGGGTTGAGTAAGTGTGATTTCGTAATAGTTTGGGCTATTTTAAAAATGTTTGATGCATTTAATTTTTATTGATGCAGATGTAAACATTTTGTTTCAATTGACAAAACTAAATCAAACATTAATTAGATATTTACAACGCCATATCATTAAAAAAGAATAAAATATCTGAAAAGAAATTTCAGTAATTTTATGATCTTGAATCAAACAAAGTGATTATCAAATAATTACAGCCATAACAACCGAAGAATAAATTAGATTTATTTAACAACGAAATCTAAATATATTTTTAGTTATAAACCCAAGAAGAAAGTGAGATTTAAACACTTAAACCAATCAAACTTCGGTTAAATAATTATTATCAATGATCTGCATTGATAAAATTTTAGTACTATAATAATTTGAATCAAGAATTATTAAATAATACCATAAAAATCAATAATAATATCTAATCATTTTTAGCAACAAACTGAAGAAGAAAGACAAGCTCAATTACTTGAAAGAGCTCGTAAATTAATAGCGGAAGCTCGAAAGAGTTCCACCCCAACAACAGAAATAATATCAATAAATATGGATACAGAAGACAAATTGAAAAAATTAACTGAAGATTTATCCCTATTAGAAAAAGAGGTGTGCGATATGAGACAAAACGGAACAACACCTCCAAAATCACCTAGTCCACAAAATTCTGACGATATCTCCGATAGTTCTAGTCTAAACAGAGAAAAAGTTACCCCGGATAAGTTACCAGATGATTTGGGTTTCGCTCAAGTAATTAAAAATAATTTTTCTCTTTAATTCTTATACATTTATCTCTATTTTATCTATTTAGATGGGTATTGATGTTCATAATTATATTGAACAAGAATTAGAAGATTTAGAACGTGAACAAAGTGCCATTGATGATCAAGCGGCGAAGTTGGAGAAAGAACTTCGAGCTGTGATGGAGTCACCAGATAGCAACGTCGAAGAGGATTTGATGGCTCAATGGTTTACGCTTGTTAATAAAAAGAACGCTTTACTTAGGCGGCAAATGCAATTAAATATCTTGTACGCTGTGTTTTAATCTGTTTTATTTAAAATTTATTAAAATTATTTTTTCTTTTATAGAGAACAAGAAGGTGATTTAGAAAGGCGATATAAAATGTTAAACAAAGAACTCCAATTGAGTTTAGCCATTGAAGATTGGCGAAAAACGGATGAACAACGTGCCAGGGAAACGCATCTTCTTGAAGAATTGGTACAAATTGTGAATAAAAGGGATGAATTGGTACAGCATTTAGACAATCAGGAGAAGGCGTAAGTTTTTTTTGATGATACAAATTTTAATTATATTAATTTGACTTTATTTATGAATAGGATTGAAGAGGATGATAGAATAGAAAAAGATCTATCCCATATTGATCTTCAGCCAAAAGAAAAGTGTGTCATACAGTAAAGTTCAACAAATTATACATATAATTTCATCTCCTTTAACAAAAAAAAGACGTAGCTTTAATTTATTATACTCGTAGCTTAAGTGGCTCTTTTATTTTTTTAATAATTTATTTTAACTGGTTTGTTCTTCGCCATTTTTAGTCATCAATTAATGTTAATGAAATTAGTAATAACTAAGCAAAAACAAGGGTTAACTTCCATAATTTACTGTGACTAATCTCAGCAGTTTAGTACCTGTAAAGAGAAATTGTATATTGTAGTTGTTTAAGGGTTACACTTTTTGGGGTTTTGGTGTAGAAAGCTTCTTCATACTCCACTAATCTGAAATGAAGAGGAAATATCTAGTTGATCGTCAACTGTGGGGCATTTAATTATTTTCATTTTGACGCTTTTATTACAAATTAATTATTTATTTTGTTTCTTTGTTTTTTTTTTTGGGTTACTGGAGTATATTTCTTTTAAGATTTTCTCGAATACGCGAATAGTTTTGTACTTATTGTTTTTAGAAAAGCGGCGTTAGAAAAAAAGCGTTCCCGTTGCTGTTATTTATCCTGATTTCCTTCTCCAATAACTCCCCATGTTGTAATTTTCATTTTCGGGTATGTATCTTTTCAGTTTTAAAAATATTTTTGATACTAAAAATATATCTATGTAGTAGATATTTTGGTGCAATATGTTGGAAATATATTTAAAATAATAGTCAGTATGCTTCGAAACAAAAATAAACATAAAAGTGAAAAAAAGCAAGAGAACAGAAAAAAGTTGTTGCCTGAAATAATTTTTTATAGGTAACTTTATTTTTTATTGCTTAACTGTGATTTATTGCTATAGTAGTGGCAAACTAAAACGAATATAGATTTTTGCGTTCTCCAACAAATATTTGGTTGTATGTATATGAAACGCTGGTTGATTATAGTAATAATAACTCCTCTAAGTAGTAGAACAGATATTTTTTTACTGTAACATATTAGCACTTTGATTAAGTTGTACTTGTATATTTGTTTGTTTTAATTTATAAAGGATCGTATGTGATGGGTGTGTAGAAGCAGAATTTTTTCGTGGAGCATATTGTAGGTTGAAAGTTGCAAAAAGTTGCATAATATTTATTGGTTGTAAACTATTTCAGTGTATAATTTTTAATTATTGTACTAGGATGTAGCAAAAAACTATTTATGTATTGTAAATAATCCGTGTAATTGATTAATGATGCTAATAATAATAATTAAAAAAATGAATCACGTCCAATTTAGTTGTTCATCTTTCTTTTATCCTTTCTCAATAATACCCATTTAATTATTAGCACTATCTTTGATTTTTTTTATTCTCCATTTTTATCAACAAAAAATACTATATACGTAATAGAAGACAAACTTCCCAAAAATAAAATACTTACACAAGAACCACAGAAACAGAACCTTATTGTAATAACTTTAAAGATTTCAGAGCATAAAGGACCTAACCGGTTTATTCTGTCATTTCATACATTCTATTTGAGTTTTAAAACTACTTTGATTGATACCTAATATTGCAGCATTAACCATGCATTATCAATTATGTATTACACTGCTATGAATTCTTAATTACACGTACCTTTGAGTGTCCTGAAAATAATACGTTATAACGTTCTGAAACTGACCGCGTGAGCAACGACTAACAGTTGAGCCACAGGTAACGAGATCATGCTTCAAAAAGTTACAAACAAGATACAAGCAACCACAGAAGAATACCTTCAGGTTTCAGAATCTTGGTACTGTTGGCAAAAGGCAAATGCAGATAACACTTAATCATTCTTACACAATTACAGGTTGTCGAGGTGGTTCTGACTGCAATAAAACCCTGTTATAAGACTTTAGCAGTGATAATTTATTGGAACGTTATGTAAGCGAATTTATAACAATAAAAATATCAATCATAATATCACCAAAAGAATATGGATGCAAGTATATGTATTGTATAATGAGGGAACAAGAAATATTTTGCAAATATTCGAAATTGACATCAATGTGGAAGAATGAGGTTGACATAAAAAAAGATCCGTGATATGGCTCAGGAATTATAACTTATAAAGGAAAAGTAGCGGAGTTCAAAAAAGCGGTCGTCACAGAAAACGAGAAACGTGGAGGAAATTTTGTGAGGAAGTTTCCTCCTGCAGCAAAGTTTCTCGGGTAAATCGGGTTCTGACTTCAGACCCAGAACGACGAATTGGGTTACTAAAAAAGGCTGATGGTTCTTATACCGACAACCTTTTGGAGAGTCTGCATCTATTAATGGAGGTGCATTTTTCAGATTCCGGAAGTTCCGTGTGCTTACAACAGGACACCAACCATGAACCTACTGCAGATGATTGGATTTCAGCCGAAGAGATCTGCTGGGAGGAAAAAATACGGTGGGCCATCAGTTTCTCACTGTTCAAAACACCAGGACCAGACGGTATTTTTACAATGGGGCTTGGAGGATTACCTCATCTACCTCATACCTCATCTAGTGGAAATCTTCCAAGCATGCCTGGCGCTGCGCTATATACCCAGTCGGTGGCGTGAGGTCACAGTGAACTTCATATCAAAACCGGGTAAGCTTGATTATTTCACACGAAATCGTTTAGACCAATCAGTCTCTCTTCCTTTCTTTTGAAAACTCTGGAAAGACTGTGTGATCGCTACATTAGAGATTTCTGTGTTTCAACTAAATCAGTAAATTCTAATCAGCACCCTTACACTCAGGGCAAGTCCACACTAACGGCTCTTCACTCAGTGACCAGCTTTGTTGGTGAAGCGCTGGACCTAAAGGAGTCCGCCCTGGGTGTTTTCATAGATATGGAGGGAGCTTTTGATAAAACAACTTTCTCTGGTATTAACGATGCATAATGTTCCACCGACTCTTTGTGGTTGGATTGAGAACACTCTTAAACATAGGATAGTTAAGCTTAGGGCTGGCGATGTCAGTCTCCAAGGAGGAGTTACTCGAGGTTGTTCACACTTTTGTGGAACCTCACCCTGGATATGGCATCTTGAAACGCCTTGCTGAAGCCAACTTTACTACAGTGGGTTCCGCAGATGATTTAACCATTTTCGTCAAAGGTAAGTACATAAACGTGCTTTTTGATAGGATGCAAGTAGCTCTCAAATTGATACAGACTTGGTGTGACGAACAAAGACTCTCTGTGAATCCTAAGAAGACAGAGTTGATTCTTTTCACACGGATGAGGAAGTTTGGCAAGCCCAGACTGCCATCCCTTGCTAATACTCCATTGGTGTTGTCAAAAGAAGTCAAATATCTGGGCATCACATTTGACAATAAAATGACATGGAGAGCCCACCTAGATAATAGAGTAAAAAGAGCGTACGTTGTATTCAGTCAATGCCGGAGGGCTATAGGTAAGACATGGCCAAAAATGCCCTCTGGATTTATACGGCTGTAATCCGACCTATGCTTACATATGGTGCAGTAGTATAGTGGTCAAAGACCTTACACTCTACATCCACTGCTGCACTTAATAAAGTACAGAGACTTGCGTGTTTGTATGTCAGCCCATGCCAGCGTATGTGATATGCGCTCCCTTCTACGGATACCATATATAAATCGCAAACAAAAGTTTTGTAACTTTTGAATTTTAGCAGTGTGAACGCTGGCAGGAGTGATATATTACGTCACTGTAATTGAAGATGGACAACACCAAGGCATCACACAGATGCGTTCTAAGGTTCTTATTCAAAATATATCTGTTGTTGTAAAGCAATCTTAATGTAGAGTAAGCTCTCCGTAGAAGGGACCGAACATGCCCATCAAAGCGAAGCCGCCCATCGAAACAGATACTCAAATTTTTTACATTATCCCCAAAGCTAAGACGACTTTCACCCATCACCAATTGCAAGTTAGTTTTTACAAACTCAGCCGAAGCTCTATCCCCAAAAACCATAACCGACGATATACTAGAATTAATCCGTAGACAAAGCTTGCTAGCAAGTTCTTCGACCTTAACTAAGTCATGATTAATTTTGCTTTCAGAATCTTCCATATCACATAGTTTAAAAGAGATCCGTTACAGTGATCCAAAACATTAGCGAACCCAATTGTAGATATCAGATATAACAGAGGACCCAAAATAGAGCCCTGTGGAACACTCGATATAACATCTGAAGTATTGGATGACTATCATTAAGTTTAACCAACTGCTTTCGTCCAGACAAATAACTTTGTACTAAATGAATCGAACCTAAAAATATAATGGAGCGCGGCCACTAGAGTATTATGATGTATTCTATCACAGGCCTTAGGAAAATCCAAAAGTGTTAAGATAGTAACCCGTTTGTCGTCAATTGCTTTGAAGATTTCATCTGTCACCCAGAAGCGCAGTAGCGCTACTAAATCCTGGACGAAAGCCAGAGTGACAACTGGGCAACACATTATAGTCATCAAGATGGCGGCGAAGCCATGACCCTCTCACAAACCTTGGATAATATAGGCAATATACTAATTGGTCTCAAGTCCCCCAATTCATGAGGATTTGGGGTTTTTGGAATTGGAGTCACCAGGGTGATCTTCCACATATCAGGGAACACAGAACATTCAATGGACTATAATAGTTATATATATGGCACAAGAAGGGCAAAATTGCAGGACAACGCAATAAAAGCATTTTAACACTTATGCCATCCATACCAACAGAGATTGATTTGATTCCACATAGAATATTGAAAATTTCAGTTTCATTTGTAAGAGAAAATGTTAGTTTTTCAGTGACTTCTGGAAATATGTTATCCAATAAAGGCAATCAACTCAGCACTTCCCGAAACAATGTGTTTAAGAAAGCCCGTTTTTCTCTCAGAATCGTCGAGTTAGTATAATTGCGTTAGTATTAACAACTATAATACTGGAAGTGAATGGGACATCTGCTTTGGCGAAATCTACTATAAGCCTGATCACGAAATCTCATAAGGAGCTTGATGTTATCAGATTAGTCACCCAAGGGAAATAATTTTTACGGATGAGAACAGTACGCAAGGGCGCATAACGATCAAAAAGATTATGAATTGAATCAACAAAAAAGGTCGCCTTATCATTAAAGTCCTGAAATTGGAGTATCCGGCACCAAGGTATTGATAACAAATCCGCAGAAAACATGTCAGGATTCAGGTGTTTGAAATCACGAAATGTTAGTTTCGGGTATACATTTTTAAATGTTTCATGCATCCCGAGATCAACGAACACCAAACTATGATCTGCAATATCATGAATAGGTCGAACACCACTATTTTCAACAACTGCATCCTAGATCGATAGTTTAGAAATGGGTCCTTGAGGATTTCGAGGTGTTCTCTGAGAGTACCCTGAGAAATCGCTTCAAAATAATGTATCCTTTAACCGTATAATGCTCTGATTATTGCTCTGTATATTGCACCTGTATATGTATGTTTACTTTTATTATTATTGGATTGGGTTGGGTATCTATTAATCTATATATCTGCGAACTAAACTTTCTTTTTCAACGGATGACTTTAAGAATTGTCCAGAAATAGAATTGACGTGGAAAGAATAAGACATTGAAAAAATGAACATATAGAAAAAAATATTTAATTAATATGGTGTATATTAATATTAATTTAATGTTTTTAATAAATAAATAAACATCATCATATTAACGCTTTATTTATTACCAACGTATAGAATTGTTTAGACAGTATTAACAAATAATATTATTTTTAAATATTCTAACAGCACCATAAACGTCTGTATTAAATAATTTTTTTGTCAATTGTGTTGTTAGCATATTTTTACAAATGTAACGTTAGCAAGCAAAACATACGATAGATTTTCTAACACGAATCTACAACATAAATAAAGGCAATTAAAATAAGATGTGTATGACTATGGTACAATAAACGGCGATAATATAATAAATTAAAAATTATAATATTTATTATTGTAACATCACATTTATAATAAGTTTTTTTTTAATTTTTTGTAAGTAATATAGCTAGAGATTTTTTTTATTACCTATAGAGTCGTACTCATTAACAGTTAAACTTTCTTTTTTAAATACGTTTTATCAAGGAATTATAAAATCTATCAATTTTTTTTAGATAATAATTTTAATAATAAATTAAACGAAGATTGTCTACCAACATGTTACATAAAAATTTTCTCTTCATTTATTTAATAATTTTTACCAACGCTATAAAATTATAAAAAAGATAAAAATTATTTTTTTTTTAGTTTTTTTGGAAGAAAATGTTGATTAATTTGATTTCACATTACATGGATGTACATTAAATAGTATTTTTTATCTCTTAATTAAATACATATACACTCATTTACTATATACATACAAAAAGAACGAATTTACACAGAGATACACATGTTTTTTTTTTGAGGATGGGCGGCGGGAATGACAAATAGGTTTTTCTTAGGAGGCAATATTTACAGTTCCGCGTGATCTAAGCTATTCGGTTGATAGTAATGTTGGCTGTGATTCGTTTTCATTTTGGACTCTTTTGGAAAAATCTGGTCATAGTACCGTTCGCAGTCGGGCTGTAACGGTTTCGGCCTTTCCCTGTTACTTTTATAACGTTTTTGTTGAGGCGGTAACGATCGCCGCTGATACTTTTCTGATTGACAAGAATTGGCGGAGGCGCCGAAATACGTTACACCCTCGACTGATTCGCCAACTGTGTTGTACTTGTTCAAACTACGATACGGCCTAGTGTTTCTAAGGTCGTTTTCGATATCGTAATCGCGATCAGTCTCATAGGTGTCGCTATTGTAGATATTGGACGACAGTGTTCGTGTTTTAAGTCCGCCATAGTCGATTTCTTTTCTCTTTTGCTCCTCTAATCTACTCCTACCATTGAACGTTTGTGTTGTTTGCTATATTTACAGCATATGTTAGATAGTGTTAGTTAATATAACATAGGAATATTAGCATTTTCATATATTTTTATTTAAATTTTCTTTTTTTTATTTATTTAGTTTATTTCATTCAATTTTTTATAACAATCTTAATATAATATTGTTTTAAATCATTTTTTTGTGCTAATTTTCCTTTGTCATAATGAAAAACCTAAATTTATTTTAAATAGGGCTAAGTTTATTGTGCGACGTTCTTCCACGTTGATGATATCGCCACACCTGGCAGAGTTTCAGAATTAGAATCAAGTGAGGTGGTTTGAGAATGTGCTCAGTACCGGAGTCTGTGTAGAAAATCAGTGTTAAGTGTTTTATGTACAGTGTAACAAGAAAAATAAGTGGTACGGTGGTGGAAATCATTCTATCTTTTAAACGGCGCGCAACCTTTTAGCTCGCCCCTATTTTGAACGGCGAAAAATGTACTCGAATCGCGTGCTAAGAGAATTTGCATCTCGAGGAAATTGCGTTCGCAATTCATTTCTTTCGTCCGCGCGATTGTAATCTAATAAACAGTAGCTATTTGTTTAAAGCGAGAAACTAAATGTTTGAATTAATTATTTTTATCGCGAGTTTGTACTTGTTTTAACAAGGGTAACGGTTAAGTGCATAGATATGCAAATGATAAGAACACATGTTAGACAGTATACGATTATTTAAACATATTTTAAGGCTTGTTATAAATGAACATCTTTTGTTGAACAAGTTAATTTTCGTTATTTATGATGACATGGTTATAATAAAATTGTTCCAAAACAATTTATTGCGCAATTTTTCATATTTTCTGTAATGAAAGAACTGAAGGTTTTAGTATAAAGAATATTTTTCGCATATTTTATTTTGTTTTTCGATTCAGCTCAATTTTCGAGATAAATCTTGAACCAATCAATAAATAAAATTGAGGTCAACATTTTTGGCAAATTTTCTCTCTAGCATATCTAATCTTTTAAAAAAACTATTTTTAAAACGTTTAAACGTAATACTAGAAGCCAAAAGACCTGTACCATATCCACCAAAAGATCTAATCATTTGAAATGGTGACTTTTGCAGATGCTTGCTATGGGTAGAAATATTGCAGAAGCTACCAATAAATATCAGGTCGCGGTAGATCAAATTAACTCATGGACTAAAACCTGGAAAATAAAATTAAACGAAAATAAATCGACATAATTGAACTTCACTAATAAAAAGTAAACACGTGTTGGCGAAACTTCTTCATCGTATCAATGAGGTAAGTCATCCAACCTTAGGACAACAGTTAGTACGCAGATTTCAAATAATTCAAACTGTTTATTGAGTTGGTATAGTGTTGATGCAGTCAAATTGTTCACAAAGTAGTGAAAATAATTTTTAATGTGAGATAACAATGTATTCAAGGCATTAGGAAACTAAAGAAAGCATGGGTGAAATTCTGGTGTAATTTTAAGCTAGGTTAAAGAAAATCATGCGCTCTGTGCCGTAAAAACTGTATATTTAGCTACTAATTTGTTACATTCAACATAGTGGAAGATATTTAAGGCTGGAACAAAAATTTGTTTGCCATAAAATCTATTTTTGAAATTGCTTTGAGTCCCAAAAAATCAATTTTAGAAAAATATGCAATCCCCCCATTGAGAGTACCATCAGGCATTAAAATAAATTTTAGTGATGTTGCAGTAAACAAAAGCTTTTATTGCCAATATAAAAATAATACATTTTTTATTACGTTAAAAAATAAGATAACACTTGCTTTAGCTAAATCACATTATGATATTCAGAAAAACAGATCTTTCTTTCATTACAACATAAATAAACATTACACGCAGTACATTTTGAGTGGGGTCTAGTTTTGGCAGAACAATTTTCACAACTTCCTCTTTCTTTTGAACTTGCGCTACTGTGGACGCAGTAAATTTGAATTTTGAACTAACATTTTCGCATAATCTAAGTGTCAAAAAAGATGCTAATTCAAAAATTCCTGAAAGCCGTGTTTATTGAAATTAAGAAATGAATTATTTTAAATTGAAGCTTAAAGCTTTCTGTTTAAATCAATGTATAATAATTAACGTTGGGTTGAATTACAAAAATATTGAGAAAAAGAGTATTGAGTTAAAACTAACATTTTCGTATAACCTAAAAATATCAAAAAAGATGCTAATTTAAAAATTTCTGAAAGCCGTATTTATTGAAATGAAGGAATGAAACTTATTTTAAATTAAAGCTTAAAGCTTTCTGTTTAAATCGATGTATAATAATCGTTGGGTTGAATTAGAAAAGTATTGAGAAAAAGAGTATTGAGTTAAAATTAACATTTTCGTATAACCTAAAAGTGTCAAAAAATGCTAATTTAAAACTTCCTGGAAGCTGTGTTTATTGAAATTAAGGAATGAGACTTATTTTAAATGAAAGCTCAATCCTTTCTTTTTAAAATGATTTAAAATGAGTGTTTAAAACTACCGGTACTTTAAAGTACCGTCGGGACTCAAAGGGTTAAGGTATTCGATGTATAAAGATCTTGAAAACATGATTACTGAACTTGCCAAATACAAAGTTAGAAGCGATTTCTTTGCAAAACAGTTCGTTACTTCCAGTGAGAAATTAGATGGCGTTACGTGGTGTAAGAACTTGAGTAAGTAAGTAAGAATTTGAGGTTGCTAGCTGCGTATGTATTAAACTTAGTAAGCAGCTACGCAAACAATCAATACAATTTTAGAATTTAGTTATTGGTCGTTACTTTATTTATAGGTAAGGATTTATTCCCAGTCTAAGAAGAAATCCAAGAAAAGTATTGTTTGAGGTAGTAATATTACATATTTATTACACAACCACAATTGAATGAATAAGGAAACAGCCTAAGAGGATGAAAGTAGAGTATAGGTTGTAGAAAGCAGTTGTAGATGAGCAGGTGTCTGCATCCGATTATTCATTTTTTTTTATCGAGAAGTATTATGATTTCTCTGTCGCAATTGTATCTTGAAATATACAAGTAGTGTTTGGAGTGTCTATAGTGCTTTTGTATTTGTGTCTGTATTTTGCAGATATGTCGGAAGTTCTCAAAAATTTAGTGATGAATATCATCTTCCGTTTTCCAGTTTTCAGAATCTGCCTGCTTTAGATGTAACAGAGTACGGAGAATTATTCCTGAGAAGGGAGTAATTCTAGAGTACTGCAGATGAACAAATTCCTAGTTCTTTGCATCCTAATTACAAAGTACTGCCAAAAATACCATAGCAGCCAACTGAAATTTATCTTCTAAGGAATTGGAACAGTTCATCGGTTGTTGTTTCTATAACTAATATCAGCACCAGGAAATAAGAGATACTGGAGCAGTAATTGCAGAATTCGTCATATCGCATACGTAATGCCTGGAAAAAGATGGGAGCAATTGGAAAAATGTTGCACATAATTTCCATTTTCCTTTGGAAACCCCAGACCGTTTATTCATAATCAGAAGTGTCATTGAAGAAATAAAGCAAAATAGGAAATTTATCCCAGTAGACGAAACAATTGTGCCATTCAAAGGAAAAGTAGTTTTAATCTTTGCTTTGCGTGGATTCCAAACAGAAAATGTAGAACTGTCACTTTTCGACTTTATAGCAGACTTTGCACAAAGCTTATGTTGCGTTAGAAAAAGCAAAAAAATTGCCCGTCTTTCAACACCACACTGCCTCAATCAAAAAACAAAAGGAAAATGCGTTTAGCTTGGCCCCCAAAAGAGGAGCCCTAGCCTGGTACACCGATGCTTCAAAGACAGTAAGATCTGGAGTAGGCATGGGCATCAGTGGACCAAACAGCCACATCAAATTGCCCCTCAGCTCGGACTTAACAACTTTCCAAGCAGAAGTTCTTGCTATAAACTTCTGCACCGCTTTGAACCTACAGAAGGGACAAAAAGGTGCATCCATAAACATTTTCACAGACAGTCGGGCCGCCTTAAAGGCAATTCAGGCCTACACGTGTGGCTCCGCACTGATCAGAGAGTGCACCAACAACCTGAAAGAACTCGCTAGGGGCAATGATGTTACCTTATGGTGGGTTCCAGGTCACAGCAACATTGAGGGCAATGAGAAGGCCGACAAGCTGGCCAAAGAGGCAGCAAACACGCCCTTCATTGGACCCCAACCTGGATGTGGACTACAAAAAAGCCACCTAAAACAAATAATCAATAACTGGGAGGCTTCAAAGATAGCCTTACGCTGGAAAGAACTTCCAGGTCACAGACAAGCGAAGAGTATGATAACTCCGTCGCAAAACAAAACCAAAGAGGTTTTGTGCCTCAGCAAAGGGGATCTAAGAACGCTCTCAGGCTACCTAACCGGCCATGTGCCCCTAAAATACCACCTCTTCCACATTGGACAAGCTGAGGATCAAACTTGTCGACTATGCAACGACGAGTCAGAAACTGCTGAACATATACTGTGCAATTGCGTCGCCAGAGGACGTCTAAGGCACAACGTCTTCGGTAAAACTACCCTGTTACCTACCGACATAAAGGTTCAAGACCTTAGGACAATACTAAGGTTCATTAAGGACCTACATTTGCCCTAAACCATTGGAGGGCTAAAGTTACAATAGATCTTATAGGTCGCGGTAACGAGAGGGGCCGCCCTCCTCAGCCCGGCAGCAATAATAATAATAATAATAGCTTGGCCCAAAGCTGATTGCTGCCTTGATCTAGTCGATCACTGGGCTAATTACGAAGCAACGAGTGGGAGATGTAAGCACCAAAAATGTCAGTATATGCTTGAATAAAATTATAGTTTTAGCATTTTAGTACTGAAATCTCAAGCGCTTGACAGGTTAATAGCACAGATGTGGTGTACGTAACCTGTAATATACTTTTAGAAGTAGATACACATTACTTTGTGATGGCGTCATAAAATATAACCTCATAAAATCAAGAGTACTGCTCATTGATGTGTTATACACTGAGAGAAATATATTCTTGAACGAAGATTATTACTCTTGGCTCAACCTTATCATACTCTTGTATATCCACAAGAAGATCATTTTGTTGAGTGAAGAAAAATCACATATTCTGAAAGCAAGTATACAAATATTCTTGATTCTCAAGAAAACGAGTTCTTAGTAAATCAATAATCTTGAAAAAGAGTATCTTAGTGTTGCATCAACAACAGAGAATAGATATCTTAAGTTATGAATAACATATCTTTCTTTTTAGAAAAACTTATTTATGTGACAACAATCTTGTATAATTCTTCATTTGAGTATTATAAATTATTGACGCGAGAATGAATTTTTTGATACAAAAATTGATATTCTTCGATGATAAGAATATGATATACTTCATACGATAATATTTCTATTCTTAAAACAAAAATTTTTGTGTTAAGAGTATCTTATACTTATTTCTAAGAAATACATTCAAGAATAAATTTTTCTTGAAAGTCAAGAATAATTTCCTTCAGTGTACAAACCTATCATTGCTAAATCTCATACCTAAAGCCTGTTAAACTGTAGCAACTTGGATAAATAATTAACGGATAATGGAATTAGACCCGTTTTTATGTTTGTTCCTAAATTTTATTTTTTTGGATTATATCACAAAAATAAAACATGAAAAAGCAATTCCAAGAATATAGTCTATCCCGTATTTATGATTTAGCTACAGTCAGCCTCTTTAGCCAGTACAAAAATCAATTAGTTAAACATAGAGAGAAAGTTCCCCTTTTCAAATCGCGTCATAAAAATTTATTAAATAAACAATAAATGATTGTGTCAAAATTTCGATCTCAAAACCAATAGGATTGAATTTAAAAACAAGTGTGCAAAAATTATTGGAACTATAACTTTATTTAGGTGACATTTATAATTTTATAAATTTTGGTTGTTGTGAAGCAAAATGTTTTGAAAACACCTTTTGTCCGCTCGTGTTCAAAACTGTATAAACTTGTGTTATTTATAACATATCAAAATATGGTTACATTTTGTTGAATAACGTTCGGAGTTCAAAGGAATTTCGATTGTAAACATAAAAGTATATTTGGTGGCATATTTTTATGTGAATATAGGACAGGTCCGGCGTTCAAACGTAACGGACAAAGCAGAATTTTCCGGGCGAACGTGCGGATCCGGTCTTTAATTTCTGCGCCAATGTGTTGGCCCGCTTTGGTGGCAGTCATAAAATTTCTCCGGCGTCCTTGTCATACGTCTTCCATTTGACTTATTTTCCAATTTGTAGTAACCGGATTTTCCGTCTGGCGCGATTGTTCCCGTCCGGTTTTCCACCGGTTTTCCTACCACATATTCGGCTACAGTGTTGAACAGCTCATTTTGTTTGTTACTCTTTATACATTGTATCACGATTTTGTTTCGTACGCAAAAAATAAACATTCTTTATATGTTTCTTTTTTATAAATCAAGAACATTAAAATATTAATTATTTTGTATGGTTTTAAAAAATAACTTTAATCCAAAAATGGCAAAAAAAATGAATAACATCACAAATTCAAATCGAATTCAATAGATAGGATATGAGCTGTTTCACGAAAATAACAACAAATCGACAATGATTCATTTTACTGATGTTTGCATTTAATCTCGTTTTTGTTGAAAACGCGGACACATTTTTCAAACTAGCGGCGCGAATATTTGAAATGCAAATCCTCATCGTTTTCACTATGAATCGCGTTTTCAGATTGATTACCATTAAATTTATCCACAGGATTATTTCCACCACCGCAGTATTTCACTTTTTCATTTGGTTAATTTAACACTCAAAATAAACGCACGCAAAACGTTGGTGTTATTGGTGCTGTCCAAAAATTCAAATTAAAGTATGCTTCGTGTGGCACACCAGGCATGCAAAAAATATATGCGAATACGAAAATAAAAATTAAATAATCGTTCGGATGACGATGGTGAAAATCAAAACTACGCGAAAAGCATAGATGATAAAGATGAATTTCGTCTAAATGGACTATTTATCAAGCTATAAAGTGTTGTGGTGCTCAGAGTGCAAAGTTATATACACAAGTGCTGAGAAAAGTGCTTTTGTGATTTAAAAAATAGTGTTCAAAAAGATCAAACATAAGTGAGTTAAGATTTAATAGAAATAATAGAGATGCCAAAAAAAGAATAAATGGCAAATTTAAATAAACGTATTTACAGCTTATTTACAAAGTATGTATCTCTATTTGTTTCTATTTATTCCTTTCAGTTAAATTTTAACTTCTTTGGTGAGAGACGACAAGTGCTGTTTCGGCAAGACATGAAGGGAAATTTCCTTTTTTATAACTTTTCGGATGCTTCATCAAAATTCATTATTCTTTTAAACACATTCTGGCTGAAAAATCTATTTATGCGACGACATTTTCTATACTATTGATATCAACGACACCAGTCAACATTTAGTTTTATTTTCAGTGCAGAAAAAGATACCGTGGTTATGATTTCACACACTTTGGCAGTAACCGCCTGGTATTAATTACCTCGACTTAAGAAGAACGTCGTTTAGAATTAAAATAGATAGATTTAATTAAAATACCGTTATAATGTAATATATTTTTGTTCGTTTTTAATGGTGTCGAGGGAATTAACACCTATATTCTATGACCGTGGCTGGTCTGCCTCGCCTCGGTCCTGTGGTGCAGTGCTACACTCTAGTGGGTGGCTGCAGCACCATAGCGGCGAGACGTACCTTCATTGCTTCGGGGCTACTATGACCTCTTCCACCTCTCGGAGTTGTTGTATATATGGCATCTGCGGGAATTCCCCCTGGACCTGTCGCATTTTTCTCTATATCCATTTTCTCTCTGTAAAAAATATAAATTAATATCTAACTCGTAAAAGAAAACAACCGAGGTTTATTAAAAACTTTTTATCCGTTAGCTTGGTGCATAATAATATGTCATTATTATTCATTCCTTTCACTATTAACATTAATAATTAATTATATATACAGACGTAATTTAATTAGCATAATAAATAGGAAAAGCTGAGAGTAGGGAGAGAATAATAATGGAAAAAAATTGCGTTGGAGAGAACTTTACTGAGTTGTTATAATCTTGTTTAGTGTAAAATTTCAGCTTTTTTCTTATTGAAATAGATAGTTAATATACTATAATGCTGACAAAATGGTTTTATAGAAAATATATGAAATAAGTGGATTAATTCACGAATATTTAATTAAATCAATGAGGAAAATAGTGGATTTTTGTGATGATGAACAATAAGGTGAAGAGGGAAACTTGAAAACACAGTAGCCAGATTAAGAGAGATCAAAGATAATTGTTTCTAGATAAGCAATTATTTGAGCTTCATTCTCTCTTTTTAGTCATCAATTGTCCACTCCTGGAAGAAGGCCTTTTTTATATGTTTCCATATTTCTCTGTCCTGGGGCACCTCAAAACATTTGCTTCTCGTAATTCTCTTTATGTCGTCTTTCCATCTTCTTGTAGGTCTGTCCGTAGTGCGTTTTGTTATGGCTGTCAGCATTTCAGCGTCGCTTTTCATCGGTTTAGCTCCACAACTCGTGATATTATATCCATAACGCCATCGGATATCCTCATTTTTGATTCTATCAATTAAGCTGATACCAAGCATTCGTCGCACTTCTGCTTTCTGTATGACCTTCAATTGGTTTACACTTTTTTTGCCATCACCATGGTTTTCAGTATGTAGGACGTCACTGGTAGTACGCATGAATTTGTCTCCGTTTCTCAGTATGTGTTTTTTATTTGCCAAAGACTACCCATATCTGTTGTATTCTGCTTTTTATCTCAACTGTCTGATTCTCTTTCTGCATTCTGGCATGTCCTAGGTAAATATATTTCTCTACACTTTCCACAAATTCGTTGTTTCTGCTTGATATTTTCGCCGCTTTGATTTGTGAAAGTTCATCTCCACTTCTCTGGCTGCTGTATTTGTGTTAGCATGTCTGATAGGTCTTGGATATCGCTGGCCGATATGACAAAATAGCCTACAAAGCGTAGATGGGTAAAGAGGTCCCATTTTCAAGTGCTAACGTGAACCGTTTCGTGAAAACAGGTGTGGCATTAGCATATATGTGTTTCAGGAGGTTTGTGTATCATGAGTCAATCCTAACCTGATCCTGATACAGGAATGCCCAGGTTTCGATGCTGTGGAACACTTTGTGGAAGTCCACGAATGCCAGGTGTAGAGGTATGTTGTGGTGCTATAATCTTTCATGAAACTTGCTTGTTCTATAAATTGATAAGTGTCGAATTTATTTGTTAACTTATTTGTAATAATGTTGGTCAAGAGTTTGTATAGATGTGAGAGGAGGCTAACACTTTTCAATGTTGGCGTTATCTCTTAAAGAATAAAACGACTTCTGCATTATGCCATGTGTCTGGTATCTTACCTTAGTTACAGCACTTGTTAAGTTTTTTAACATCTTGGTGGTGATTCTATTCTTATTCTCCTGGGATTTTTTTGTTGTTTAGATGGTTCAGCGATGTTCTTACTTCCGTTTAGTTATTTCCGGTATATTCGTGGACCCAAAGTTGCAGATGTGCGTTTCCCACTATTTAAATTTTTATTTGTTACCGATTTGTATCCAATCATATATTTTAATCAAATGCAACAGGAATTAAATTCCGAAGTGTGCTGCAATATTTTATTTATATTTTTGTTGTATCAAACGAATACGTATCGACCGATTGACGTTGGTCGTGCACACAAACAGCATTCTGTTGATGGACAGATTTTTAATTACATATTGAATAACTGCGAATTATTCGACGAAGTGTTTGTTTTATAAACAAAATAAGAGCCGCAAATCGCAACACGACTTCAGCAAAATATTAAAGAATGTGTTTTAAAATAGTAAAATTTAAAAAAAATGAGCAAGGACTTCTAGAAAAGAAAAGTTGAGTTAGGTTAGTTTTGTTTACAAATATCAATCAACTCTGACAAAAATATTAGGTAATATTATGATAGGTCAGTTTTCTTTTGAAATCCCAATTAAAGCATGAAGGAATGTTAAGACAGGTAGTTTTCTTTTACAACCTCAATTAAAGCGTGAAGAAACCCCAATTAAAGCGTGAAGGAATGTTAAGACACGTAGTTTTCTTTTGAAACCCCCAATTATAACGTGAAGGAATGTTAAGACAGGTTAGTTTTCTTTTGAACCCTCAATTATAGCGTGAAGAAAACCCAATGAAAGCGTGAAGGAATGTTAAGACAGGTAGCTTTCTTTTGAAAGCCCAATTATACCATGAAAAAGTCTCAGTTATAGCGTGAACGTATGTTAGGATAGGTCAGTTTTGTTTTCGCTTGTCAATCATCCTGGAAAATACTCCATGTTTGGTAATAAGTTATATATTCGCATTTTTTCAGTTTTTACCGATAGGGCGAAAACAAAAGACGATAGCTATTCGAAGTTTTCATCATTAGCAGTTTCTCTAAAAACGAGATCATTTCGTAGATAGCCTATGCGGCCAACGAATTTTTGGCATCCTGTACATCCTAGTACTCATAGAGTTATATATTTATTGAGTATTGGATTTACGTCAGTGTTTGAAATGTGGTGTTGCAAGTATTGGATTTGTATCCGCATCATTACCAGTGTAAGAATTAATTTCGAAATTTGTTACTGCTTTCCATTTCTTCGGTCTGTAGCCGTTCCGCAAAACACACGCTACAACTTCTTCAACGATATTTCACCTTGGACATTTCTTCAGTTTCTATATCTTCCATGCTGTTTATATTGTTCATACTTATTTGCCATCACATATTATTTTCAAATCACTTCATTAATTGGCAATGTTTTTGTCTCCTCCCTTAACTATCTCCTACTTACACCACTAATTGTTACAACTTTAATTCACTCACTGTGTGGTTGGGGATCTCGTTCTATGTGGAGGATATTGAGAAAATATAATGTTGTTAAGTCTAATATTACAGATTTACCTTCTCACCTGGCCGATCCGGACAATATTAATTTGTTTTTTTCTGAAGCTATTGGTGATGTTGTTGTTGAACCTGACGCTGATTTATTACATTTTTATGATAGTTATAGATTAAATCCTGAAGGTACTACTTTTACTTTCAGTGACGTCTCTGTGGAATTTGTTGAGCGAATGTTACTTTCATTTAAGTCCACTAGTGTTGGTTCTGATGGAATTTCCCTGGATATGGTTAGGTTGTGCTGTCCTCGTATTTTGAGTTTTCTTTGCCATATAATTAATTTCTGCTTGAAAAAGTCAGTTTACCCGAGTGCGTGGAAGTTTGGTTTGGTGACTCCTGTTCCTAAAGCCAATCCAGTTAAGGAGTTTAAAGATCTGAGGCCCATTACCATCCTCCCGGTTCTTTCCAAAGTGTTGGAGAGGATTATGGCGGAACAACTACAATCCTTTTTAAATTCTAATCATATTTTACCTCAGAAACAATCTGGCTTTAATTAAACAAATTTTGCACTTAAAGGTGAAATGTGTTTATTATCACTCTACCGGTTTCGCTCTTTTCGGAGCATCTTCAGGAGTTCGTCAATTTTTTGAGCAACTAAACATGTATGTGATAATTTACTGAATCAATTTACTATTAAAATGTTAGACTCTAAACATGTGTTATCGTACATCACTTTTTATTATATTTTAGGTTATGTTGAAACTGTCAATGTCTTGAAACTGGCTTTAGGCGACAGTATAGCTGTGCCACGGCACTTCTTGATCTGACAGATGACGTATTTAGAGCTCTGGATGGAGGAAGATCTACTGTACTTGTGCTTCTTGATTTCAGCAAGGCATTTGATATTTTGAATCATAACCTTTTGTTGGCTATTCTGAGGTTTATTGGTGTTTTTGATTGTGCTGTTTCCTTGTTTCGGAGCTATCTTTCTAACAGGATGCAATCGGTTAAGGTTAAATCTGTTTGTTCTGATCCTTCTACAATTGTAGCAGGTGTACCGCAAGGTTCTATTATGGGTTCACTTTTATTTAGTATATTCACCAGCAATTTATTTTCAAAGTTAACCTTATGTTCCTATCACTTATATGCGGATGATACACAGCTTTATTTCAACCTCATACCTGGTGAGTTGCCTCATGCATGTGACAGAATTACTGAGGAATTGGGTCACTTATGTGTGGAGATACAAAGGCATGCTCTTGTGATCAATCCTGACAAGACCCAATGCATCTTATTTACTAAAAAGGGTAACTTATCTGTTAATAAAAATGACATTAACATTAGTATGCTAGGGGAGCAATTAAGAGGGGTGGACTCGGTCAAGAGTTTGGGTGTAATTCAGGTCGTGCAGAATTCGTGTTTTCGCTTTATTTATAAATTGAGGAGAGGTGATCACGTCTCACAAGCTCTTCAGAATTGTGGTTGGCTGAATATGCGACAGAGATTTGTTTTTCATTACTTGTCTTTTATTCATGGGATTATTTATTCTGGTAAACCTCCTTATCTCTCTCGCAAAATTACCTTCAGAACTGATGTACACAATTTGAATCTTAGGCATGGATTTTGTATTACAGTTCCGCTGCATAGATCGTCAAAATTTCAGTGCTCGTTTTCCTATCAAGTAGCTCGTTTTTGGAATGCGATTCCCAGTTCTGCGAGGTGTGCCCGCTCGGTTCAGTTGTTTAGATCTATTGTTTTGCGCGAGAGGGTGTTTGATCGGTTTTTGTGATAATTGATATAATGTTGCTTTTGATTCTTTCGGTAATTTAATAATCCTAACTACTTGTTTTTATTTTTATTATCTCATTTTCATTGATACTGCTCAGTTTTGATTTGATTTAACTTTTATTTTATTTTCTGCTGCTGTTCTCATTAGGTGCAAGTAAAATCAGTGGCATTGTTTTGCCTTTTCTGCCCTTGCACCCTTTAAGCTATAATTTAAGTTTAATATTATTGTACTTTTCCTTATTATTGTATTTTGTTTTTTCTAATTTGGCTCAATAAATTATTATTTTTTTTTATTGTTTAATTGTACCAACTCTATTGAGTTATGAATTTATGGCTTAAAGTTTCTGGAATATTCGACTTAATCTCGGAACAGTTCATTCACACGTTTACACCTGCGAAATTGACCGTAATCATTAACGAAAGTTTCTAATCCAGACCTGTGCTATTCCAAATTTATAGCATTCTGTGGATTTTAAGAGTCCAAATATTCTTCATTGACCAGAATCTTCTCTTGGCTCCTTTTGGTTCTAAGTTTTGGCACAAACTTCCGATTTTTTTCATTTTGCTTCTCCTTTCATATACATTTTTGATTTTCATCCATTTATATTATTCTTTACATCATTTGTATGTAATATAATTATTTATGAATACCAATTTGAGGTACATAACCGAGCAAAAAATTTACCGTTATTGCAGGTCAATCAATATTGCTACACAAAAACGTTAAAAAAGAGAAACTTGAGTTACGTCGAGTTAAGTGCTTAAGGGAATACTAAAAGCGGTGCACTATAAGAAAGAAACGAGGTGTATCTAGTGGGACAGCAGCAGAATAATTCATTGGAAAGTCGTTTAACGGTATTTACTACTGGTGAAGCAATCACCAATTCAACAACGCTATCTATCTAGCGCAGGTTCATCATGTTAATGCTTCTTAAGCGAGATGGAAAGATAACATAAAAATAACTATATCGTTTAAACGCGCACCACATCCTCAATAAGCTTGCTTTCTCATCTATATAGGAATTTATCAACAAAGGCGCAACTTGAAAAACTAGTACTTGTATAAAGTTAATTTAAAAAACTGGTAATTCATCACGTCAATAAATTTTGATTAGATGAAATAAAAAGAATTTGCTGGTAAAGCAAAGGATAATAGTGGTAATTTTTCTTCGGGCGGTAACGCCTCAGGATGACGGCTTTAATCATTCTGTTCGAAAGAAATCAAGTATGCCTTCAAGGACCATTGAACTTTACTGGTGCTGACCATACATCAGCAGCTAGCGTCGTAAAATCTGTTCCTGTTATCTCGCCGAAGCGAATTGCAACCGTATCCTTGGAGGATTTAAATCACTTCCAACGGAACTGTTGGTAATAGCGCTATGTGGGGAATTGACGCACTTAAATTAATCGTTAACACTTTGTCTCGAGAGATTAAAATTCACATCAGCAAGCTATTATATCGTGAGATTGAGCTTAAAATGTTACAGTTGATTTTTTTCTCATTTTCTTTTATTCTTTGTTATATTTTTTGTTAGAATAGAACTTGAAAGTCGTCTATACGAATTCTCGGCACGTACGGCCGTTCAAGAGCGATGTAGAAGCGTAAATGTCTAGACTGTAATATTCGCTAGTTACGTTAGTTCAGAAAATCTAGCAGAGTTCTTCTAAAAAATAATGATATCAGTTTGTTATTTTTTTTAAATTGGAATCAATTATTATGTAAAAATATCACTTAGGATATTTCAAAAGGAGTATTGTACAGTTATTATGCCGGAAATCTCATTTTTGTGGAGGCAAAGAATGGTTGATGAAAAAATATACAAAAAAGCAACGCACTTGTTCATATTTCATTTCAAGAGCAAACCGTTGCGGCACAGAAAATTTCATTTCAATTTCGTCGAAAATTGGCTCTTTCTCTTTAACAACCGCGGACGCGGTAAGGAGCTTTCCGCTGAGCAGAGTAAATATCCAGAGGGCCTGGTTATATTGAAGTCTTACGAGTGAAACAGATTGTCACGAAACGGATTGGAATACTCAAGGAACGCGGCTACATTGATGAAGTTGTGCCGGAGCGAAAAGGATTTTTTTATAATTTTATCAAAAATCATAAAGAACAATTTCAATTGCGCTTAAAAGATTCTGTTTTATTCAAAATTTGAATCTTAAAAAGATATAAATAGATACAAATCATCCAGAAACCCACCCGGAATTAATTTCACAGCTCGAGCATTTTAAAAGCTCCGATTCTCTCACAGTCAGTGGAGGGTCGTATTTTCATTTCTGGCAATAAACGGAGCCTCTTTTTCATGACGGGGAAGCATCTGAGAAAACGGAAGAGGCGTAGGCGTTATCGCAATCGTCTGCGCGCAGTTTCGCGAAATACGCGGCAATCTGCTAAAAACCTCCCTCTCATTTAGCCATTTATGCCACCTTAAATTTATACCGTCAGCAGTCTCCCCCAAAACGTTAACGGAACGACTTTTTATTAAGGAGTTCACCGCGTTCTCTCGGACCGATCGTAAACAGGAATTACTTTTTAATTAGGAAAGGCAAAAAGAACTCTTAAAACATATCCTCCAGGTAGTTAAATAAATTTTGAGTCCGACTTACCCGTTTAAATCACTGGGTTTGAAGTCTCCTTTACCTGAAACATTAATATATAATAATAATAATAGTACTTATTGACCGTAACAACCAACATAAAAAAGTTAAACAATAATATAAAGAAAAAGAAAAATAAATGATAAATTCATTCTATATGTGAAACTAATTACAATCTGCGGCCAATAGGCGGAGTCCAGATTGGCATCCATCGCGATGGAAGCCATCTGTTCAACTCAACCTAGAGTTGAGAACGACTAATAATTACATATTCAATTGTTTTCCGCAATTAAATTAATCAATTCAAATGATTCCCTATATAACCAATAAATAGATAACAACCCAATGTCAGAGCACTGAGGCAGCATAAGGATTATGTTGATCCATCTGAAGCCGAAACAAGGTGTTACGCAAGTTAACTTTAAAAACGGATAGACTTTTATTTTTAAATTCAGGAGGACAGGAATTATACTCCTTGGCCACATTATATAAAAAAGAGCGCCTGAAAAGAGCTTTCCTGTGAGCAGGAACGGCGATAGTATTTTTGTGTCTAAGATTCAAGTTATGAACATCGGTCCTGTAGGTGATTTTATTATATAAGTAAGGTGGAGTCCCCGTAGTAATTAACTTGTGCACAAGACACAAGAGCTGATGTTTGAATTTGTTTCTGATATTTAACCATTTTGCAGTAACCAATGTGTCACTAATATTTTCACGCTTACGAACGCCATACATAAAACGAAGACAGCTATTTTGAACCCTTTGAATACGATGAAGTTCATACCCAGTTAAACATGGACCATACATGGCAGCACAATGCACAAAATTTGACAGAACAAGTGTTTCGCACAAACGTTTCTTTGTAATTATATTTAAAATGTGTCGGTGTTGATAGAGGCATCTAAGAACACCATATGCCTTTTTCACGCAAGCAGTGACATGACTGCTGAATCGCAGATTGCTGTCGACAAGCACACCCAGATTTTTTGACTCAGGGTGCACTACCAGCCTCTCTCCACCCAAAAATATACCGACACTATCAGAGTCCAAGTTACCAAAGATGACTACCTTAGATTTAGTGGCATTGAGAGTTAGTGCCATCTTGTGCGAGCAATCCAAAATAGCGTTCAGATCTGCATTTATTTTTAAGCAAGCAGAAGCGAGGTGTTCCTTTGGAAAGGTTATGTAAATTTGGGTATCATCTGCATACATGTGTATCGACGAATATTAAATGCACTTAGGCAACTGGGATGTATACAAGTAAAACAATAGAGGAGCCAGAATAGACCCCTGTGGCACTCCCACTCTCACAGGCAGTGATGATGAAGATACATTGTTCAATTTTACTATCTGAGCACGATTGGATAGCAAACTTTCCAAAAGCAAAACCGCTGAGTCGGACAGACCAACATAGCGCAGAAGAGCTAAAAGCATTGAATGGTTAACCTTATCAAAGGCCTTACTGTAGTCCAGCAGTACAAGTATCCCACATAGACCGCCATCACGAGCTCTAATAATATCGTCTGTTACCTTTAATAGAGCCGTTGTACAGCTATGGTTAGGTCGAAAACCAGACTGAGAGGTGGGCAAGATGTTATGATCACTAATATATTTACGCAATTGGACCTCCATGCACCTTTCAAGGACTTTTGAGATAACTGGCAGGATACTAATTGGACGCAGGTCCGCCAAACCTGCTGGATTTGGTTTTTTAGGCAACGGCATTACCAAAGCAATCTTCCAGGCTGAAAATAGACTGTTCAAGACAGGTATTTATAATATGTACAATGTAGGGCAATATTTCAGGGAGACACATTCTTATAAATGTGATGTACAATTCGTCTATACCAGAAGATGTTGATTTAATGCCATTTAAAATTTTAATGATCGAAGAGGTGTCACTGAGTCCAAACGAAAATCTCTCATGGGAATTTGGGTAAAGCATATTTGTACCATAAAAAGTGAGCAAATCATCATCCACATCAGCATAACCAACAGAATTCACAAAATAATCATTAATTTTTCCAACATCATCTAAATGTGCGGGAACAGTGGGTTTGGACCTGTTGACAATCTGTAACTTGGATAACAGCCGCCAACTACTCTTTACATCACTAGTCACAAATGCACTATTTAAGAAAGATTTCTTTTCTCGTCGTATTGCAGAAGTCGTTAAATTGCGTAAGGACTTGTAGTAGTCGAAGTGCGCTATTAATTTAGTTCTTTTATATCGAGATAAGGCTCTATCCCTCAGCGACATCATTAGTTTTATTGTGTCCGTTAACCATGGTACAAATGGCCTATGTAATCTGAGTGACCGAATCGGTGCATGAAAATCTAGAAGTGCCAAAAGATGAGTGTTTAAAAAATGTACTTTCTGATTAACATCAGTTATATGATAGATTGCATAGAGTGGTAACCGGGATAAATCACCCTTCAGACTATAGGCATCGATGTTTGATATAGGTCTACAAAATTTGGTAATCGGAATGGGCCTTGAATCAGAAATAGTAATGTCACATTGAACAAGATTGTGGTCTGACATATGCATCGGTATGCTTGCCTGGTTAATACAACCGTCAGGGTTGTTAGTGATCAAACAGTCAATCAAGGAACTCCAGTTATAACATTAATATAAACATTTGTTTTCGATACAATATAAGTTCTTTAAAGAAATGGAATTTTGTTTATAGCACGAGGAACGTGATCATAAGGATAAGGAGGGTTTGCAGCAAAGACTGCTTTAATTTTACAGGGCGCTATAAACGTTTTACGAGTGCAGAAAATCGATAGATAGTGAAAAGTTTTGGGCGAGTCGTGGGACTCATTTCAGATAAGCGATAAAAAACTGGATCGTAAAATCTAACGGTATTTCACTTTCGTTCGGCACGAAAGCGCCAAAATTGACACGACAGGGAGGGTAGAGATTTTTTTCGCCATTGATGTGTAGGCTTTTGTGTCACAGTAATGTATTTTGTAATATAATGTACTTCGCCCTTAAATGTACCACGAAGTGAGCGTTCGTTAAAAAGTGCTTAAGCATGAAGTTAGACGTATACTGTGTTTTTTTTATATACAGATTTCTTTTGATCTCGAAATGAAGCATTATTTTTTATCAAATTATAGCGGTTCTTATCGCTTTTATGTCGGGGTTAACCAACTCAATTTATGAACACTTGCTCCGTGTAACAAGATTTTTACCGACCGCTCTTTTATATTGCGAGAACTTCCACTTTGATGTATGTAAAGTAAATCTTTCGGTCTAGTTCACCCTGACAGTTGAAACAAATAGACTTACGTGCGAAGCAGCACTTTTCCGTGCGTACGGCGTATATGCAGGCACAAACGATCAGCAGGAGGGCGGCCAATCCAACACCGGCCAAACTCACCAGGGTACTCATCTCCAAAGGCTCTGAAAGCACGAAAACGGGATAGGATGGAATGAAAAAACATGAGAAAATAAATCGTTGTTCATTCAAAAGGAACATTTAATAAAAAAAGTGCTCCCTAAAACTTGTTTGTTGTCTAATCAACATTTTTTATTTTTTTTTGTTATTTATTATTTAATAACAACTCGAATTCGTTTATAAAGGTTACGTTCTGTAGGTTAAGTAGAGCTTGATTGCATTTCTAGTAAAACGTCCAAACTCTTCGCTTTTACCAATTCCAGAGAATTACCGTGCTCCTCTTAAGAATTTCATCCAACGGGATCGCGATAAAGCATAGTTTTCCGGTTGCGAGATGGATGAAATTTATTCGTGGCTCGGTATCTCGGATCAAAGGTGGAAATTAAGACGTACCGTTTCCCACGGATTGCAGTCTCGCGGCTATCTAGTTTCGTTGATGAGATTTTTCGGGCCATCTGGCATGCAAATGTCGTTCGCTTGGATGTGTCCCAGGTTTTAAATTTTCCAACGTCCGTCCTTCGGGCCGCTAATCGCCTGAAACCGCCACGAGACGAACGATTCCGCCTCAGAATGCATTATACGATTCAACCGTCCATGAATTATTTATGTGGGAACTGTGAATGTCACAGGAATCAATTCCACGAATATTACATCTCTTTCAGACATACTTATTTTGTTTCTAACTTTATTTTTTATCTTTCTCTTGTATTGAAAGATAATAATAAATTAATACATCATTAGATCATGGTAATAACATGATTTCCAGGATAAATTTGCGCTTATTACTATTTCATGTGAAAACGTATTCTGATTGATTTTCGCTATTTTATAACATTATGATAGAGGTAAATATAATTATTGATCGTATGTTAATATATAGTTCCTTGTTAAAACCTTAAGACTTTAAACCTTCACATAACAGAATGACTCCAAGATATAAATCATGATTTCTAACGACGTAGGAGGAACAGTATTATGAGTGAGAATTCGTTAGGAGCGATCCCGGATTAAAAGTATCCTTTATTCCGCAACAAACGGAATTTCACCACCAATTCTTTAATACTACCAAATGTACTATTTACTGAGAGTAGTATAAAAATGAGAGTTCTGCAACGGAAGTTGCTCTCCATGCTCCCTCTGTGATGTCACACTCCAATTCGAAAGGTATAGGGAGAGTGACCAACCTAAATATGGGGGAAAAACTTAGGTTGGTATTTGAAAAGTAACTAGTATCTGGTGATTTTTTAAAAAGTTTAAATAAGCTAGCGCCACCTGTAGGTGAGAGGATCAATGTGACCATGAGTAAAAAATTGTAGAGTACTTATACGAGGTATGGGGGGAGGGTATTATTATTTATTTAAAAAATGATGGAAAAAAGATTGCATGTTGGAGGAGGATGAGGAGAAAGATATTAGAGATTTGAATTAACGGTTTTGAACGCTTAAAAGCACGCCTCACGACGTTGGATTGCGCGTGCGCAGGAAGCCGTTAATTCAAATCTCTAATATCTTCCTCCTCATCTTCTTCCAACGTGCAATCTTCTTTTCATTTTTTTAAAAATAAATAAATAATGATAATACCCCCCACACCTCGTGTAAGTGCAGAACTCTACAATTTTTTACTCATGATTACGTTGATCCTCTCACCTACAGGTGGCGCTGCTTTATTTAAATTTTTTCTAGTTACTTTTCAAATACCAACCTAACTTTTTTCACCAAATTTAGGTTGGTCTCTCTCCCTATACCTTTTACATTGGAGCGTGACGTCACAGGGGGGAAACTCCCTGAAACTCCTATTAAAAAAAGTAGTCGGAATTTAAGAAACTCTTCATCAAAAAAAGCGGAAAGCAAGAAGTTATTATATCGAGTATTGAGTAACGTATTGACTTTCAGAGACTTTTTAAATAAAGAGCGCCAATTCATAACACTTAAATAAAGTAAGTTTTCTCTCAAAGTCTTTTAGACCACGTAATCAGTTTTCTTATTTGTTAAAATCTTATAATTTGTTGGAAATGTTATGTGCTCGCGACATCAAGAACTATATCAAAGTCAGAGCAAGCCCGGATTTTTGTGGTCTGAATTAAAAGCCAGAGAACCTATAAATGAAGCTATCTCTTCAGTGGTAGCTAGTAATTGCCTTCTTAAGATGTCGGTAAATGAGAATATTATTTTTAATTTTGTAGAATCTCATCATAAAACGACCACCTGTTACCGATAGCGTTCAAAGAACCAAGGTTCCATGTCGGCGTAATCAACATGGAGGCTGTAAATGACAAATTTCAATTTCTGTCTATACCTCCTGCTCCGTCTTTTTCTTCCATTTCATGTTAGATTTGAACATCCGCGTTATTGCCTACCAATGAGCATCACTACTCAACATCAGTGTTACCGTATTGCTTTTCGTTACATTCTCCCCGCACACCATCTCATAGTCTAGTTTGTCTCTATATACCGAGATAGAAACAAGATTGCTCTACAATATCTGTTTCACCGCAAAACCAGCAACCGGTTGATTCTGCCTTTCGTATTGACAGTAGATAGCTGCTAAAAACTCCGTGCGTCGTTAGTGTTTGAGTCACATAAATCACTTCCTCCCCATTTTCTGCCTATCCACTCAAACCTTTTTTGTACATTCATTTGTCCTGGCATAAATTGATACTGAGCAGGCCACTCGTTTGGAACATAATGATATTTTGTAGCACGACTGTTCTATTTATGGTTTCATATCTGCACCTATCGACTCATTTGGGACATACCCTTGATCCATAGCGTTGAAACCATTAGATCCATAACTGGTTCTTTTTAAACAAGAAATTACTGCAACTTATACTCCTTTTCATGTAATATGTCAATTGCGTACTAGGTGGAATAGGATCCACTGTCGAGTTTGACTAATTCAATGTGGTTCTTCCACGGAGTAATTTTATTAGAGTTTACGTCAACAAACTCATTCATGGACAAACAGGATGTAGCGGGATGTCTGAATGAAGAATTGGGTTTATGATAGACGCAATACAAGCGTAAACAATTTTATGTCAGTTTTTGGAACTAAAACCTGAAGTCCGTGTCATGCCAAAGTAGCAGTCGGATTCGTGGTTCATGGGCTTTCGTCGTAATACTGAACTCCCAAACTGAAGAAATACTTTTTTTTCCGACATCCATCGCACTAAAGTTGGCCTACAAGTTTCACAAACAACATATGACCCCATCTTGATTCGTTATTGCAAAACTAAAATAGCTCAGATAGGTCAGATTTAGTGCTTTTGATATAGGTCCTCCTTCTTTTGCAAAAAGAAACTGTCTACAAACGTTACAAAAATGATGACATCTCTTTTCTACTGTCTATTAGACGTGTTTAGACAGAACTCCTAGCTATCTAGCACATGGTACAGTATGCTTTCTGCTATAAAATCTGTATTGATACTTGTACAGGAATTTTGTCCCCTACAACAACCTGCCTTACATCAAATCAATAATTAATATGTTCGTTCATATTTTCATTATTTACAACACGCCATTAATTAACACTTCCATATAAAACTAGTTTATTTGACATAAACTACTCCTCAAACATTTTCTTTATTTCGTTATGTAGTCCGATTGTCATTTTTGCGATCAGATGCCTCCGCCTGTCACTCTAGGTTTTTCCTTTAGATTAATATCTCCACATAATAGAACATGATATCCAACAAAGTCAGTATGGAGTCCGTTTGGTAAGCTATAACACGATATTACTACTTACTCAGCGTTTATACTGAGATATCTGTTTAAATAGTGGGTGGATAGTTTTTCAGTGATAATTTAAATAGTATCTGTGCTTTAAATGGTAACCACGTGCGTTTAATTTATAGCGATTTAAATTTGTTAACCGTATGGTATCGAGTTTGTATAGGATCATTCACAACCAAACCCCTGTATTTGTTCCATAAGTTTAGCTTTCTGTCAGCTCACAACCGGTCCACACGATCGCAATCCGATTTGTTATCATGTTCCCAATTCATCAGGAAAATTGCATGCCATGTAAAGGATTTAAAATAAATATGGGATGTATTTATTATAAATCCTATACATGGCATGTAATTTTCCTTTACTAATAATCTCCCTGCAGTCATGCACAATGCTTTTTGTCTTTCAAGTTTTAAAGTATCTCGTGTCAATAAACTTATATGTTATTAACTTATATTTTGTTTGTTTTCATAAAATTTTTCCTATTTCTATTTTAGGAACCAATTATAAACTGTACAAAAAAGTTATCTTAGTGAGTCAATTACGTCGTTTAAATATTTAATGGATCTAATGGAATACATAAAATTTAAAAAAGCGAATCGTACTTAACATAGAACTACGGAAATACGAGAAGAATATCCTGATTGGAAAATAAAGGATGTAAAATTGTAGCAGTATTCCTATAATTCTTTTATGCTTTCGAGTTTTCAGTTAAAAGAAGTGATATAAAAATTTGTTAAAATGTTTTTGTAGGTACATGATTCTTCATATTGCAGTAAAATGAAATTTTTTGTAACATTTTTATTTAGTGTTTCACATTTTTATGTTCAGTTCAAAATGGAGGGATTTCTACTATAAATAATATCATAACGAAATTGAAATGATTTCAAACCTAAGAATACAATAAAAATGTTACAATATAAATTGACGTGTTCAACGTAATAAAGTTGTGTAATAAAATAAAATTGATCATAAAATAATATCAGCTAAGAAACACTTTTCTCAAATAGAAAATCTGAGCAGTAACCGCGAAATCCATTACCAGTTGGAGAGAGACGTAATGCTTTTATTGCGAACTTTATTCTTCGAGGCGCAAATGAAATTTTCGCAAAACTTAAGACCGCGCCTGCCTTTGAATTTTTATGGGGCACTTCAGAGGCGGACGGCAACGCTAAATATTCGCGGCCGTATTAACGGGGACCTGCGACTCCTTTAACCCATTCAGGGCGACTCATCAATCATTCATAAACTTCGCCCACCCCGTAATTGAAGATACATTTTGCTGATTCGAAATAAATTTGCATATCAATGAAACGCGCTATGCCAGCGGCAGGTGGGCACCGGAAACTTCAACTACGTCCGTACTGATGACGGTTCTAATGAATCCGCTCGGGACCTTTTTTTCAGAATATCTTAGCTGGGCGAACGTTGATTGCTTTCTCCTTACCGTATCTACTCCGGCTGTAATTAAAGAAGTTCTTAAAGTCTTAAAGATTTAACGATCTCTTTATGCCGTCGATGTACGTTGAAAATCGCGCTGCATTCAAATGGACATCTAGTATAATTATATCTATATATACAAAAATTAAATTACAGTAAAACCTCGATATAACGGACTAATATGGAGAAGGAAGTGTTCGTTATAGCCAAAAGTTCGTTATTTGAGACATTTTTACTTTGCATTTTACGACAGCTATCTATATCGTGGGTTTACATTTACACCAAGGACGGTAGAATCTAAGAGAGCAACTACATCTCACAGGGAACAAGTACATAGCTCAAAGGCCCGTTCGTGACGTCAGTCGTTGAGCCGTACGTCTCTTAAGATGGCTAATCCCGTTTGTTTCTAGTTCAAGGTCTAGTGTTAGGTCTAGTGCTAGTATTAAATGTAGGTTAAGTTATTATTCAGCGCTAGGTTTATTTTTATTGGACTACAACTAGAACTAACACTAGACCTAGAACTAGAAACATTCGGGTTTAGCCCTGAAACTGTAATATTTTTACTGTGAATGTGGATAAATGTAAAGAACAATAAGCAGATGGTGTTTTGTGCCAGAGCAATTCAAGTTAATGTAAACACAAGAACATAACCAAATAGCAATGGATAGTATAAGTATAATACAGTTAAATCATAACAGAAGATGGGATACATCATACACATGACCTTGTGGAAGCTGTGGCAGAACAAAGGAAGTTGGATATGATTGTAGTGCAAGAACCAAATAAAAGAAGAGCGGAACAACTCCAAACGGATCTCGACCATGACTGTTTTATTCGATTTGGAAAACATATAAGAAGACCGGTGCCATGGAGAAGGCGAAGAGGCTGTGTGTGAGCCGAATTAGAAAAATGGATAATAACCTCCCTAAAATTTCTCACCAAACAAATCGAACCAAAAATGTGAAGAACTTTTAGACAAGATAGAAGCTGACTTCAGGAGGATCAGAAAACCGATACTCATTGGGGGAGACCTAAACGCAAGAATGGTTACGGCAGGGGACAGGATATCAAATAGAAGAGGACAAATTTTGGAAGAATGAATGATCAAGAATCAACTGGTATTACTTAATGAGGGGACAGAATCAACATACAATAGTCCCAGAGGATCATCTGTAGTTGATGCGACGATCGCAACTGAGGATATGGCAGCAAAAATAAAAGAATGGAGAGTTGATACAGAGATGGAGACATTAAGCGACAATACCCCAATAGTCTTTAATGTCCAAAGGTTCGTAGAAAGTACGGGAATAAGAAAGGTGGTAAGATGATGGAGAACTACATCAGAACTTTTTATGAAAACACAAAAGAAATTTCTTTCTGTGATCTGATAATGTTGACAGAAATCGTGATGACAGTATGTGAATAAACATGAACAACATAGGACAGAAGAAGGAACAAGTATATTGGTGAAACAACAATGTGGCGGAAGCAAGAGTTGTGTGTATAAAGAAAAGGAGATAATTGCAAAGGATTAGGAGAGGACGTCATGGTGCGGAGGAAATAGAAAGAGCTAATCAAGAATATAAAGAAGCGAAGAAAATCTTGGTTAACACTATCGAAAAGAATAATGGAAAGAAATGGAAAGACGATTAGGAAACAGTATCTAAAACTATTTCCAGCTATAATACTGACAGCTGACAGTGGGTGTGAAAGTGATGAGGAAGAAGAAAATCTATTAGAACCTTTTACAACGGAAGAACAAAAGAACAGCTTAGATCAGCTAAAGCAGAGGTGCGCCAAGGGAAGATGGACTGACCAACGCAATTGTTAATGTATGCATGAAGAAATCTCACAGATATTTTTGAATAACTACAATCAGTGTTGGAATATAGGGGTTTTTCCCAACATCTGGAAGAAAGCAACACTTGTTTTGTTTAGCAGTCTTAAGAGACGTTCGGCTAAACCTGAATGTTTCTAGTTCAAGGTCTAGTGTTAGTTCTAGTGCTAGTATTAGTTCTAGGTTGAGTTGTTATTCAGCGCTAGGTTTCTATCCATTTTTATTAAACTGAACCCGAATGTTATTATACAGCCTGATTCAGAGTAAGCGCCTTATTTTTTTTTAGCCACACTATGGGTACTACTTTCAAAATATTTGGCAGTAATATGTTTTAGGACACTC
The DNA here is from genome assembly GCF_036711975.1 of Onthophagus taurus. Taxonomy (NCBI): domain Eukaryota; kingdom Metazoa; phylum Arthropoda; class Insecta; order Coleoptera; family Scarabaeidae; genus Onthophagus; species Onthophagus taurus. The sequence goes on from NC_091966.1 coordinate 6,625,058, forward strand.
TCTACACGATGGTGATATCATATTTTCAATTGGACGAATTATTTCAAAATGGCGACTGTCAACTTTTTTTTTTAAATGGAATACCAAAATTTTTTTTTATTGTTGAGATCTTAAAAGCATTCTTTTTACGACAGTATTTTGTTTTTCTTAAAAATTCATTTCTTTCCCCATCCAAAAGGAACCTAATATTTTAATCTATACTCTGTTTTTAAACCAGGAGGAGTATTTTAAATTTGTCACCAGATTGACCTTGCACGTGATTGGTTGAATGCGAGGAAGGTTCACACACAGGCAATTTTGATTTTGAATTTGAAGGTTAGGTAATTGATAATTCGACAGATTCCTGTCATTATTGTATATTTTGTGTTCTTAAACCCTTTTTTATTATATTTTGAAATAAATATACTCATAACTTCAATGTTAATTTGTATGTATAGTGTTGACGATAACAAACGAAAATAAATACAATAATAAGTAAATAAATAAATAATAATTATTAATTTAAGTTTACCGCCAAAATATCTAGTGATATTTTCTGGTGATTTTTCCCAGTGTAAATCTGGCTTTCGCGTTTACTTCTCCTGGTTTAAAAACAGAGTATAGTTCTACTGCAAGTGTTAGTTCTAGTTTTAATTGTTATTCAGCGCTAAGTTGTATATTTTTAAGTTTCGGGTTTAGCCCTGTGTCTTCAGACGCTGAATGTTAGGTAAGGTTAGTTTTGTTTACAAACATTAATTATACCATGAAGTTTTCTTTGGCAATTTGTAATAGCAATTATAGCGTGAAGTTTTCTTTTGTAATGTCAATTATAGCGTGAAGGAATGTGAGGTAAGGTTAGTTTTGTTTACAAACATTAATTATACCATGAAGTTTTCTTTGGCAATTAGTAATGGCAATTATAGCGTGAAGTTTTCTTTTGTAATGTCAATTATAGCGTGAAGGAATGTGAGGTAAGGTTAGTTTTGTTTACAAACATTAATTATACCATGAACTATTCTTTGGCAATTTGTAATGGCAATTATAGCGTGAAGTTTTCTTTTGTAATGTCAATTATAGCGTGAAGGAATGTTAGGTAAGGTTAGTTTTGTTTACAAACATTAATTATACCATGAAGTATTCTTTGGCAATTTGTAATGGCAATTATAGCGTGAAGTTTTCTTTTGTAATGTCAATTATAGCGTGAAGGAATGTGAGGTAAGGTTAGTTTTGTTTACAAACATTAATTATACCTTGAAGTTTTCTTTGGCAATTATACTCTGTTTTTAAACCAGGAGGAGTATTTTAAATTTGTCACCAGATTGAGCTTGCACGTGATTGGTTGAATGCGAGGAAGGTTCACACACAGGCAATTTTGAATTTGAAGGTTAGGTTATTGACAATTCGACAGTTTCGTGTCATTATTGTAAATTTTGTGTTCTTAAACCCTTCTTTATTATATTTTGAAATAAATACACTCATAACTTCAATGTTAATTTGTATGTTTAGTGTTGACGATAACAAACGAAAATAAATACAATAATAAGTAAATAAATAAATAATAACAATTATTAATTTAAATTTACCGCCAAAATATCTAGTGATATTTTCTGGTGATTTTTCCTAGTGTAAATCTGACTTTCGCGTTTACTCCTCCTGGTTTAAAAACAGAGTATAGTAGCGCATGAATGTTTTACACTCGATGTTATTTTTGTCAAAATAAATAAATAAGTAGATGTTTATTACAAAATAAAGTTTAATTGTTTCTTTTGTGTCTAGCGCTACTTGATATTTGGACAAAAATAACATGGAGTGTAAAACATTCATGTGCTACTAGATTAAAATGTGTGCTTTTTGATGGGGAAAGAAATGAATTTTTAAGAAAAACAAAATACTATCGTATAAAGAATGTTTTTAAGACCTCAATAATAAAAAAAAAATTTTGGCATTCCATTTAAAAAGAAAAGTTGACAGTCCCCATTTTGAAATAATTCTTCCAATTGAAAATGTGGCATCACCATCGTGTAGAGAATGACCCAAAACATATTACTGCCAAATATTTTGAAAGTAGTACCCATAGTGTGGCTAAAAAAAAATAAGGCGCTTACTCTGAATCAGGCTGTATATTTTTATTAAACTAACAGTAGAACTAACACTATACCTAGAACTAGAAACAGTCGGCTTTAGCCGTCTTAAGAGACGTTCGGCTAAACCCGAATGTTTCTAGTTCTAGGTTTAGTGTTAGTTGTAGTGCTAGTGTTATATCTAGGTTAAGTTGTTATTCAGTGCTAGGTTGTTGTATATTTTTCTTGAACTAAAAGTAGAACTAACACTAAACTTAGAACTAGAAACATTCTGGTTTAGCCGCACGTCTGTTAAGACGGCTAAACCCGAATATTTAAATTATGTAAATTATATAGAATTATATAAATTATATAGATGCTGATATATTAAATAGATAATAGTAATAGTATAAAGTCCGTTATATCGAGGTTTTACTGCATTACATTTCCTTATTCGTGTATTTAATCTAAATTTATCTTGGGCATTAATTTAAGGAGTGGTTAGGATAATTTTCGAGCACAATAGGAATACTTACCGTTGACGTAAAGTTGCACAGCGTGTCTGTCGGTGCCCTTATCATTTTCAACTGCCAGATAATATGCTCTTGAGTCTGTTGAATCAGCATCCTTAATCCTGAGGGTTGCTAAATAACAGTCTTCTCTTGCCTCCTGGGTTACATCATCCACCCTATATCGACCTAGATAAATTACAATTTGTTAATTATTACTTAATAAAATTTTTTGAAAGAAAGTAACTTGGTTAATATTCAACGAGCTTAGAACGCAATAAATTATGTATTCAAACACAGTAAAGGCCGATAAGAAAAGTCATTTAATTTTTTTATGATACATATAAATTTTTATGGAAATTATTTCTTTAAGAATTTTCATTAAATGACAAATTAAAATCTATTTAACCGTAGATTACTCGTTGATATGCGAATTGTAACGTGCTTAATCGCCGTTGAACCATTTGTGGGGAATAACAATGAATAAAAGGGGTAAGTTGAGCATGTACGATCGATAATAAAACAGCAATAAATCGAAAGATCGAGGGGACACGGTCTGGGTGAGCAATTCCTCCAGTTAAATAGAGCGAGGTTATTTGTCACTCCAGCGGTATTATTGCCGAAATTTGAACCCGAACTCCGTTGGCGATATTTCCAACGTCTTCTCTTACTACGGCGAATACGTATCTCGTATATTTCACATTCGAAGCTTTAATTTGTTATCGAGGTCCTCATAAACGACCACCGACGAGGTTCGTTCTGCCCGATTACTTCGCGAATTTATGCCAAAAGTTTTTACATCGTGTTTCGTCTACGTGCTCCCCGATAAGACTCTCAAAGAGATTTTCAAAGAACCAGTTAAACTTAACGTACCGACGTTATACGAAGTGACCACTAAAGTTTTGTCGGAAGTACTTCGTTTGAAATTGTTCATTTGATAGCGTAAAATATTTGTTTAAAGTTTATAAATTATCTTAACTCAAGTATACCGGTAGAATTTAAATCTGTGGAAATAATTTTCTGTTTCTTTTTTGAAAAAACAAAAATCTCAAATATAATTCCCCCGGTTTCAATTCTACATCACAAGGAATAAAAGTACGTGATCCAGGCGCGGAACTCTCTTTCGACGTTGTAATTTATAAGCACTTGGTCCCCAGTTTGGGTCACGTAGCCGCCGAGTTTCATTACTTTCCGGTTAATATATCCGGACTTAATATTCTCTTTTTTTTTCAGGAAGGGTCGATGTCTTCTCGGTTCTCATCCCACCACAACTGGATTACCTTCGTTATTTATTACTCACCCATTTCTGCTCCTGCTTCAAGCCTTAGGGATCCCCATTCCCAAGCAACCACCCTAGGTCTTGGATCCGCGCATACGACCAGGCTTATTTTCGCGTTCTGGCCCTTTTCAACGACAATTTCGGGGGTTTCGGTGTGTCGCAGCACCTGAGGAGCCCCTGTAAATTTAGAAGTCAATTATAAATGAAAAAGACTGTGTTTCTTTTCTTATAGGCTTATAGATAATTGAATAAAATTGATCGACTTTTCCTTTTAACGTTTATGGGATAACTAAAATAAATTTAATGTTAGGAATAACCCGTTTTGATAAAATTAATTAAAGGAAGGTGAGAAAATCCAAGGAGATGGGTTGAAAATACAATTGAGCACAGTTAACGAGGCTGTTCTCCACCTTATCTCTTAAATACTGGAGTGGAGAATTGGGTAATTCTCCACAAATAAAATATAATTAGGGAAGGGGATACAATGCGGAAACTCCGGGGAAAATAATAGGGTGGGCCTCCTTAATAGATTAAATTTTAATACTTGGGTGATAAAATCAACGTTTACTACCACTTCGGTAATTGGTTTCATTTAAGCCTAAACTTCGTTAATAGATGCATAGAATGAAAAAATGTTTAATATTATCTAAATAAAGTTTCCCCTTTAAAAAATAAACTCGTTACCAAAGAAATAAGGTTTCCCTACACTATCTTCCCTGACCGAATTAATTTAAATTTATTAAAGGGTGAAAATTAATCATTAGCTTTTGAGCCCTTTCCCCTTTAAGTAGATTACTCTTCCCGCCCTTTCCATTTTTTATACTATTTTCCTCGTTTTAGCACAACTTTTTTATAATCTACCCTCGACGAGAACCCTCGAACAACTTATACAACTCCCACTTTTCTCGACGAATTGAATTTCACAAATAGAAGCTAATGAAATGAAAACGGTTTGCCCTCGCATTGTCCATTCCACCTGGGACGAGAGAGTGATGAATAAACATTTAAAGATTGCCAGGCCCTCAGTTACAGACCGGACCCTTTTTGCGGCCAGAATAATTTTCATGGTTTATCTCAATTCCCGCATCCGTTTTACTTCTACCAAGCGAAACACATAGGTGCAGGAAGTTAATTTTCAGTGAGTAACGGTTTTTGTAAACGAAACGTGTAGGATGTGGTTGGTATTCAAATTTCATGCTTAATTTTCATTTCGAAAATGTATCAACACTTACCAACCACTTGAAGAGCGATAGCTTCACTTTGAACGGTTCTTTCCAATCCACCGATAATATTGGTCACTTTACATACATATTCCCCCTGATAATCGTACGTGACGTTTGGGATATGTAGTCTCGCTTCGTGGCCCCTCTCGACAAATTTGTCAACCCGCGTTGTCAACCGCTGCAACCACTGATACGTGGGCTGTGGGTTTCCCTCTGCAACACATTCGAATGTTGCAGAATTGAAGAGCATTGCCGTAGTTAGCCGATCCGGGCCCACGCTCAAAATTTTCGGCGGATCTAAAACAAAGAGTTAATTAACGGTACCCAATTTAACGGAATTAACAAGCACCATTTCGATTTCGCTTTGGTCTTTGATTGGCCAACAATTAACCCGGTGAAACGAATTCTGCTAAAGGTACTAAAAGGATAAAAGGATGTTATGGGTACGGAGAAAAAAGTTTTAATTTATGCAAAAAAACATTTATTTTCTTAAAACTTTCAAAGAAAGCGATAAACCCGCGTTTGCACTCAAGGTTTCGAAGTAACGCGCGTTCAAATATATTCCTGTTAGGTTAACGTCAGCGGAGATAACGCTCTTTTATGGTCGTTTCAAAAACTTTACTGTAAAAACATTCTTTTTCATTCACGCTTGCAATATCATTAATTTTTAAAAACCTCTTTTCTATTCATGATTTGCACTTTCATAAATATCATAGAAAATAACAATATTCATAAATGAGCATTTTTCGTACAAAATGTTATTTCATAACAGCTACAATTACCATGACCGGGTATTAATGTGGGTACTCTTCATCGAATGTGAAATTCAAAATTAGCACCGTAGTTATGAAACGGAAAACAAACTCATGTATATTAATTTTTATTTATTTTGCAAAATAATAAGCAAAGGAAGGAAACAGAATAAACATAATCAATTATTATTTTTGGGATGCATATAAGCTTAAAAAAGACAGAATATCTAGTGATTAATAGCGATGCTAAATTTCAAATATTAATTAATGACGACACAACAATTAATCAAGTTGAAGAATTTGGGAGTAATTGTAGATAAGAATGGTATAGAGGGAAGAGAGATAAAACATAGAATAACTGAAAGCAGGAAAATTATAGGATAACTCTAAAAAGAGACTAGGACTGACTCTAGTCCTGGGCTATGGGTAGTAAACGCAGATCTAGAAAGACGGCTTCAGGCTGTCTAGATGGACTATTTGAGAAGAAGTGCCAGGGTATCAAGAATGCTACGAATAACTAATGATGAAATTGGAAATCGCATGAAAACAGTGATAGACAGAATCAAAGTAAGAGGTTTACACGGTTTGAACACCAGATGAGGGTGAATGACAATAAGGAAGAAGAAACGTGGAAGACCGAGAAGATCCTGGAATGAAGGTATCCCAAAGGCAATGCGAGAGAATCAACTCAGGCTAGAGGATACGCAGGATAGAGAGACTCAGAGAAAGGAAGTAGACAACGCTTAGTTGTAATTTGATGGGTAACATTTGTTGATGTGTACTAATTAGGTGATTAGTTTGTAAAGAGACAATGGAAAATCGAGAAACCTAGAACTAAATTTCGAAGAGCTTAACCTAAGGGATTTACCGTGGTATGTTATGGTTCTTGACAAAGAAAGGTTGTTATGATAATTTTTCTGGAACAACTAGAATTTCAAAGCCTATAAAATACTATGTGGTAAAAGGTTGAGTATGTTGGTGATATACACAAACGAATGGATCAAATTGAGAAAGTTCAGGATAGAACAAAAAGCTACCGGATGAAACTGTTTAATGCTGACTGTGACCAAGCAAATACAAAAGTACTATGTATTACAAGTATAACAAAGTACAATGAAACAAGAAGATAACCGAAATAGTAGAAAAGGTTTTCATACGAACGACGAAAAAAAATACACGCCTAGATTGGCAGATGTACAAATAGAGGCTATACTACAGGAAAAAGAAGAAATCATAAAACTGATCTGGTATAAATACATCATACGAAGGATGTTCAAAAATGCAATGAAGGATAGAAGTCAGTATCAGGCCTTATCTGAGAACTATTGAAACAAAAAGTATGATTAGAAGAATATAAATGAGTGTTTTTAGAAATGAGAGTATTGTGGTCAATAAGGAAGAAGAACTAGATATCCAGGAGTTATTAGATTCACGACAACAAAACGAAATACTGGAGAGTATTCATGTTGCTCCTATGCCAATGGATCTCTATGGCCTTTCCATTTTGATTTTGATAGGTCCTATCAAAATCTATCTCATCCCTCTATATGGCAATGCTTTGCGACTGCCGATTGCTGGACTGTATACATTTGGAGATCGCTTTCCTCCTCCTTGATGCATATTACGTTCAATTTGGCCAACGTAATACTTCCCACAACTGCATGATAGCCGAGAAATTTTCGCTCCTAATGGAGTTAGCTTATCTTTAGAAATCGGAAAAGGCTTGGTAATCAGGAAAAATGCAGAGTGCCATAAGAACTTTGTACTTTCAATTAATAAAAGACCATCGCATAAGCTTGAAGGCCAAAAATATGTTGTTTAGTATACTGTTATAATATATGATAAAGTATGATAGTTTATATAAAAGCAAATCCAAGTTGATATCTCTTACAGAACTTAGGAAAAAGGTATAATGGCGAAGATTGAAAAAAGTGGTTCCTTTAATTGGTGGACTAAAGGTTTAGGCTTACAAATTTTGGAATTCACTATACCTATAGAAAGTTTAGTAATTATGTCATCTAATTATTTGTTAATGGTTTAGCAAAAAGTCACATTTTGGTGATCAATCGAATTTATTCTCAACATTCAATAAGATCACCCAGTTTCGATCCGGCTCTTATCCAAAAAAGATATTAAAATTTATCCAACCTAGTTCTCAATTCTGTATATTGAAGGAACTACGCTCATAGCATTTGAAAGAAATCAAAAGAAGTAAATCTTTTTTTCTGTCTGGAAATCTTTTGGTATCAAATCGGAAGAGTACAGTGGGTGTGGCAGTACTTCCCAGCTATGCCTTTAAAAGGCTTCTTTGTTCATACTTTTAATGTTCAATGTTATCGATTAGGTTTCCATTCTCGATTTCCGTTTAGTTCTGTTCAAGGAATTCCTAATGGACAATTCGCTCCCAGTACGAACAATAATACGCGAATGAAGATTTTGTTTTACCTTAAGTGATCAAGGATAAGCCATTCTTAGCACTACTTCATATTTTGGTAAGAAAATCATTGCTTGTGTTGGAATTTATTGAAGATTGATTATTTTTTGCTGAAGCAAAACCATATATTCCTTGTCTGGACATTTGCCAAGGTGACTAGCGTTGTGGTGATTTGGAATTCATTGGGATGCCTCGGCTTCAATCGACAACTCTTAGTGAGGTAAACTCACAATTGTTTTGTTCAATGCAGTGTGTGTTCAGCAGATTTTTGTCGTTAAGAAAGTTATTAAAATACCTCAGCCACAAGTACCCTCGGCATACTGAGGCAAAACTAGGTAGTAATAACAATAATGTATGGCATAACAATAAAGCAGTTTTTTGTCATTATGAAAGTTATTAATATGCCTCGCCGCAAGCAACCTCGGCTTAGGGAGACATGATCGCTCATTACATTCCTTGTCATGACATTTTTCGAGATCACTTGTGGTCTAGGCATTCAATGGACTGCCTCGGCCGTAAGCGACAATAACAATATCAGAAATGCCTATCAAGCATCACACCACAGTAAGTTTGTGGAGAGACACGAAGAGACTAAATAAATCGCTATTTATATCGAAGAAACTAAACATACTTGAAAGGAATATTTCAAAGAATTTGAGTATCGATATTGTCGTAAATAAGTCGAAAGATAAAGTGTGAAAACAACAGGAACATGAAATAATGGATGAAACTCATAATGATGACTTATAATAGTTGAAACGATGCAGCAATTCACTGTTATTAAACGATCATTGGGAAATTTTAAATGACACAGTACACAATGTAAATGTAAGCAGAAGAATATTTGCTAATGCCTCCAGAGATTCTGCATCAATTAAGAATAGTGGACTTGGTAGATTATGTAGTAAAGCACGTGAGATGGCAAACAAAACATTTCTTATTTAAAAAACATCTTAATTAATAATATAATTTTCCTCTAATAGGAACAGTATAATCAAATCGTAAAAATTCTTTCCTAAATGTGTCTCCTAATACGATGTAAATGTTTTCTTAGTGATTAGTTTATATCACATATTAAATTGTACGTGACTATTGTGAAATATATCAGAACAACGGTATTAAAACAAAATCAGGAATTAAAAATGTCTCCATCAAAACACATTCTAATTAATTATACGAACGTATTTGTTATGAAACAAAAACTAAATCCATTTAATTTAGGAATGAACTGAATATAAACAATTAATTAATAGTGATCCACGTAAATAAATATTATACAATTTGGTCGTTATTCTCTCTAATACATTGTACAGGACGTCATAAATGGACAATTCAACGTAATGGATACCCGATAATCTTCTACAAACATCAAGATTCCAATCTCTCCGTGGAAATTGTAAACGTACGAGATTAACGTTTGCAGTGTAATTGCCGAGAGACAACTTAATTAAATTAATTAAACTTGGATTGTCGTCCCAAATGATCTTCTATTTTGAATGTATTATTAAATAATTATAATCTGTTCGATGCAATTAAGATAAATTCGGGTGAATTTTTCAGGAATAGATGCAACCGTCAGCTTTAAGCTTACAGAATGCGCAATAATTTACCGTCAGGAATTGTCTATAATTTTCGACATCCGCTCTGGATTATTATTCAGCATTTGTATGCAAATACAACATTTGCAATTATCATTAAGGTGTCTGATTGTGGTAACTTGTTCTAAATTCCCCTACCTGTTATATTTACCGTTTCCTACAATTGCACATTTCATTTCTAATTACTCTCTAGATTTAATGAAATTCTGAGATTAGTCTTGTGGTATTTTCTTAAATCCGCTTTGAAAATGAAACCGCAAGCTAAAATACGTTCTACCCGGTACAATAAGCGAGAAATTAAAATTTGTCCATTTGCAAGGATAATGTAGTCTAGTAGAGCTCGCTTTACGAAATCCTGTCCACCGCGTAGTAGACAAAGAACGCCTTATTCTTGTCCGCTCATTTTCAATTAACTCAAAGTGAATTTATGTGTCAGAATCCAGCAACGCTCGACTCCGAGGTTTGGATAAACCAATTCTAAAGATGCAATAAGCTGTCGTCGCGGAATGAATGGATATTCACCGTGCCACCTCAGTATTGTCCTGAGTCTGGCGTTAAGGACCTCTTAAAAACTTTGCGGATTTCGCGAATTATGAATATGCAGTGGTAAGGAAAGTTTTAGTTACGATTCAAAACAATGAGAAAGTGTTTTATAAACTATAAGATCAAACTATTCATTCAGATTAAACAATGTTGGAGTTAATTTTGTTTTAATCTCGAACCTTTTAACGAAGTTATATTACGAATGTTAAGTGTGAAATAAAAGGAAGAAGTAATTTTGTTGGTCTTTTTTATGGTCTACTAGGAACCATCAACGCTTAATTAAATTTTTGCCAACGCCAATGTAGTAGTAGTTGGGAGTCTGCTAAGTAACTTAACGGATTACATCGTATTAGCCACGTCCGAATCCAGGTCCTGTCGTTTCTGGCAGTTTGTGACCTCCCCGTTAAGTTAGTTCGCCAGAAGGGTCTACTCCAACGAGCTATGTGAACCGATTATAAGTTGTGATCGTTGCAACGTCCTAAACCAACATGGCACCAGCCTAGTTATCAAATTAGCTCAGTCTAATTAGGGGAACAAATTGCGTCCGGCCCTGGGATTTACTAATCTCTAAAATTTCCTGCAATTTTAGCAATATATTTATTAATTTAGAACAAAACGATCTTGAAAATTTAGTTCATTATTTGTGTGTAAAAAAAAAATAAAAATATAAATTCGGATGTGTGATATTTTATGAAATAAGATAGGGGGAAATAAAATTAAACTGAAATTACGTGATGTCGTCGACCGGATGGCAACGCGGAATAACCGTGGATAGTGAACTGAGAGAAAAATGCAGTGCGCAAACCGGAGCCGTGAACGAGTAACAAAAATTTCCGCCACGTCGCGTCGGAGCTTGCACTTCCTTTCTGCTGATGCACCAGAAAGTATCAAAATAAATTTGAATATAATGCATGGGGTACGCGCAAAATAGGCAAGATACGTATGAGGAATTTATACCCTACCCGTACAATCTGCAGGTTCTCACGGGACGGGATACTTTGGCATCAATAAAAAAATTTTACAGAAAACGTGATAACGGTTAAATTGTGGAGCTTTTGTTGTTCCTCTTTTGTTGAGCTATTCGTGGAATTTGCACACTCAGAATTTAATATAGAATCCATCGAGTTAGGTAAAGTTTTAAAAGTTTTTTAATTAATTTATTTGCATTAAAAGAATTTATGGAAAATTTATTTGTTTTATTTACTAATATACTTATTTGCAAAATTACTATCAAAAAATATATGGTGAAGATATTTCTATTATGTTATTTATTGAAGGTTAAATATAGAGATAAGTTAGAGATAAGGCAAATGTGAGTAATAATAAAACAATTGAGGTCTGCTGTAAATTTGAGCGATAATGTTTGGATCTTGGCTGTGATTCTGAAATGTGATTAAGTTTTCATTACATCCAAATACCATTAGGATGACAGAAGGTTGCATTCCAGATTAAAGGAAACCAATGAAACCATTACATGAAGGGAATTGAATAGGGATATGTAGGGTAAAGCCTATCGAATGGTAGACGTATATGATTTTGCAAAGAAAAAGCAGAAAGGGATAAGAGCAGAAATTGTACTTGTAATAGTTGCTAGAAGTAAGTAAAGTTTCTCGGATCTGGTTTCTAGAATCTGGGATGATTGCGATTTTGGTACTAATTTAGAAACCTGAAAAGAAAGTAACAAAGGAGTTTGATAATATTTAGAAACAAGTAAATACATGAACGCTTTATAAAGAAGTTGTGCAGGAAAATCTGGTGCATTACGAACAATATTAGTTTCGACTATACAGAGAATTCAAGATAATAATAATAAATGTCTTTATTCTCCAACATAACGTATTACACAACAAATAACATATTAATACTAGTTACAGTATAGTTATGTATTTGGAGAACCTCAAGGGGCGGTTCAGATGAATGTCCCGTAAGATATTCCCTGCTTTTAAACCGAACCCTTAAAGCATATTAGAATACAAACAAATTTGAATGCCTATTCTACCTATCCTAACAATCCGCAAACAAAGTAAAGCATAATAAAAAACAAAAAAAACCGAAATTAAACATTTGACCGAACGATAAGAAAGAAAAGTCACTATCACCTCGCACTGTTGTTAAAAATATATCTGTATAGGACACCCGTAAACCTTTCAATATTTTCATTCTTAACATCTTGAGGGAGAGAGTTGTACGAATGTTAATATTATGAATGTCGCTTCTATATGTCACCTTACGGGACAAATATGGAGGATTGCCGGTAATTACTACTCTGTGAAACAATGTTAAGGGCTGCAAAACGATCACGCATGCTAAACCATTTCAATTCCTTCAAATTATGAGAAATATGCTCAAATTTTCGTATATTAAAAATAAATCGCATGCAAGCGTTCTGTACCCTTTGCACTCTACCAATATCAACCACATCAAGACATGGCCCGTAAACCGGACTACAGTAATTAAACAACGAAAGTACCACAGCCTCACATAGAGTTGTTTTCAATTTGACACTAAAAATGTCGTTAAAACAGTACAACAATTTCTGAAAGAATTGTCAATAATTAAACCCAAGTTTTTGGCCTGCGACACAATCAGGATACTCATGCCAGCAAGTGTAATATCAACATTGCGACTCACAGATTTTACTACTCTATCTTTACCAAACGCCAACTATATATATATAGAATAACTGAATGCTTTGTTGCGTAATCTCACAGACGAAGCAAAACCTTGTTAATACCAGCTACTGCTGTGCCTAACTGGTCTCTAGAAAAACTAAGGTATACTTGAATATCATCGGCGTATTGGTGAACATCAGAAAACACTTGGGTAGCAAGAACGTATAGCTACACAAAAGTAATGGTCCTAATACGGAACCCTGGGAAACACCCCTTGTCACATCTGAAAAACCAGAATACTCAAAATTCAACTTCACACATTGTCTACGACTGGTTAAGTAGCAATGCATCATCTCAATAAACGACTCATCACAACCAACATGTCGAAGAACTGCCAATAATACGCGATGGTTGACAGTATCAAACGCTTTGCTAAAGTCCAAAAGAACCAATATGCTGAGATCATTGTCATCTTTTGCTCTTATAAGGTCATCCGTAACATGTAATAAAGCTGTAATAAAGTTGTACAGCTTCGACCAGGGACGAACCCTGATTGACAATCAGGTAGAATATTTTTAAGTTTCAAATGTTCTCTCAACTTACCACATATAATCTTTTCCAATATTTTACTGAGAGCAGGCAGTATACTTATAGGACGCAGATCTTTATAAGCTGTTGGTGAAGAATTTTTTGGTAGTGAATGCACGATAGTCGATCTCCACTGTTCAGGATAGTAATAAAACTATGCAACTGTTCATAACATTTGTGATGTAAGGAAGTATACGAGAAAGCATCATCCCAATCATGTCAATGGAATGATGTGGCTTCGGATAATCCTTCTGAAGCCACACCATAGATAAAATGAAATTAAAACGAAGGCATATCAGGATCAGGAATGTTGGATATAGAGAATAAATTTCATTCTGCGTCATGGAAGAAAGAAGTAGCGGGTTTGAAGAAGGGTGATCTCATAGGAACATGAAAATGGACACTGTTAGTCAATCCATTAGTAAATGAGAATAGTATACAGCTTTAAAACAGCTTTAACACTAGTTCGTTTGATCCAGCGTCTCAGTTCCACTAAAAGATTCAAATTCTAAACTATAACTCCTTCTCCACTTCATAATACAGTCATTATTAACCACTTGATGTACATATTGAAACGAAGTAGCCGTAACAGAACTTTTTTGTATAATTTGGATTGGTACTTATCGCAGCAAAAATCGCAAATACGATTATTAACTAAATACGTAAAAATGAAACTCGCCGAGGAATACAGAACCATGTTTTTAAGGTAGACTTTCTGGTTATGCATCAATCGGGTTGTGAGGAACAACCAGTACGAAAACGACACATATTATTATTCCTCCTCGATGGCCGCCTTTTTGCCTTACAAATTTTCTTCATTTAGTTCATTTCAACTAATTTGTCTTGCTCTTATTATCTTGCTGAGCTGATAGATTTCTTACTTCAAGATGATGCGATGGAAGATTAGCCACAGATGTTTGAATGTAGCTATTTTAATCTGATCACTGTTTTTAAGAGTGTATATGACATCAGTTTTGCAACTTTTAAAATAGATCAATTGGTTTCAACACAAGTTTCATTACAAGATAAATTTCAATAACAAAGGTTCCATTTATGTATGTGGATGAAGGGGGCTAAGAATAATCTGAAATCAATATAGAACAACAATGTAGAAGAATCCTGAATACTAACATAAGAATTCACTGCTAGGTACCGTGCTGTATACACCGAAAGAGCAGAAGTTAATACTAGTAGTATAAATTATTACTAGTATGGATTTGTTTGTGGAGGAGAGTAATGCGTTTCATGAAAGAGTCACTTAAAGACCTGTCAATCTATGGCGTGGTAGATCAGATAATCATGAGAATTGGATAGTTGCTGTGGTTTCTAATGTAGCAAATTGGATAGCAATAGGATGAGTTCTAAAATAACTTTCTAGAAAGAAAAATACGTTGCAGAGCAACAATTTCCAGGGCCAAAAAGTTAACTCCATAACATGTTTTTAGACAACCTGTGGTAGAGTCATATTACTCTACACTGTTATCGTCATCTAGTAAAAGTTACTTGGAACCGAACTCCAAAGTAATCCAACCCAACTCAAAAGCGAAACTTCTAATCCATATAATGTAAAACCTTTGCCAACCCAGAAATCGTCGTCTGGGAATTACTTCGACGGTTTCAAGATTCTTTATTCTTCAGTCTTCGAATTTTTTGTACTGAAACAGGTTTCGCAACAAAATGCGTATGGTCACAAACCATCGCTTATCTAGTTTTACTTTCTTAATTCAGAATGTTCTCTCTACAGATAAGTGTTGCGTAATTATCTGCTTAGAGTAGTAATCTTTTAGAGTAGTAAAGATGGAGAACGAGGTGGTTCTCCATTTTTTTCTAAGATTTTTGGAGACAAATTGACTTTTGCGCGAGTTTTTGAACTCTCATCTACCAGTAGGTATAATGGTGTTAAGTAGTATAATTACTTGACTAACCATCTTCATACCTTGCAACTTTAGAGCAACAATTTACATCAATTCGATCATATAGGCGAAAGCTATAATTTCTCAATATCAGCGGTATTCGATCATTTTCGGCACTAAATATGTAACCTGGAACTTAAAAGTACTGGTATAATAAAAGTACTGGTATAAAAGTATTGGTTGAAAGAAAAATTTTACGAGCAATTGAAAGGATGGTATTGGCATTTTCTTTATTATATGTAATTGCTACCACCTTCTATATAGATTTGTTCGAGGAAACTGTTTTAAAAAAGAGTGTCTCAAAGTAAAATTTGCTAAAATATATAGACGATACCTTTGTCATCTTGTAACAATGATAAAATTCACATAAAAGGACTACGAGCTTCCGTTACATGATGTATCAATAACTAGGATAAATATCGGAAAATGCAAACAAAGAGATTCAATCTCAGAAGATTCTACTTTTATTTATAATAACACCGGCCGTAAAAGCAGAAGGAATCTTGTGTAAACTTCGTAATATCAATTTCCGGGAAGATATGAAGGTATCGCGTTGCACATCAATAAAGCGAATAAATTGTTAAAAACATGTAATGTTTCTCTTTGATAATATTCTGTAGCGTTCTTTAAACTATCACAATAACAATGAAGTGAAAAGTTTAATAATTTTAACACATAATTTAGTATACACAAAATGGAATTAATTGTAAAAAAATTAAAACTTAAGCAATTTTGACAGGAAATTGAAAATAATAATTAATTGGCAAATACTAGCGATAACATAATATACATAATTTCCTAAAACCATTAATTTCTAACGTTTAATAAACAATTTAGATGGAAAATGAACATGTAAAATCATATATTGAGTCATCATAATGTTCTCTTGTATCAGGAAGGAAATCTACGATTACGAATGTTCGAGTTCATTGAGCATATAAACAATAGCATGAATTGCATTGTTCATAAATAGTTTACAACTGTGAAATGTATATATGTGTATTACCGATTTGATGGCAGTGGAAGCTGTGTGATTTGTTTGAATTAGACCGGTTCGATTGAAATTTAATCTATCGTATTGAGTGCCGAAACAACATTTTGGATGGTTCTTTGTTTATATTTGCCTCGCAATGCGGACGCAAGCGGTTGTAACGTTGCTTTTTCGAGTGCAAGCACATTAGGCACGTTGATTTCGCAGATTTTGATGTTGAACAATACTTTCCTTTTAACACACGTTCGTGGAAAACCCGCAACAAAAATCCCAAAAAACTTTTTCGGTAGTTTAGTTTTTAGTTTACGTACGTTTATTGAACGCTGGTGCAAGTTCCCATGTTTACTCGTGAAACCGTTCTTATAGTCGGTGGAGGCGATTGCCTATCATCAATCATGCACAGGCTATTACCCACTGGATTCGATTCGCGTTCAAAACTTTTATTGAATTCGTCTCGGATCGTCTTCGAATTAATCGATAAATTATTCGGGCACTAATTGTAGCGACGACTTCGAAACTTTTGATTGCCACTTACAAGGGCTGCGTGATTAATCCGTCGTGTTCGACAAAATTCAATTAACGCTCAAACGAAATGAGGGCGCCAAAGAGTACACTTTAACGTAAAACTTGGTGATCTTCAGCAAAGCTATTAATTTCAATTAACGTTTTGTTGAAATTGCGGAAAGTTTACCGTAGTAATGTGCTTTTGAAAATTATGAACCTCACCGATTTTGATATAAAATAATAACTTTTTATTGTTATGGAGTGGGTTAATTAAGTTAATCGAGTGTTATTCAAAGATATAAATTTGAAAATGTAGTTCTAAATGAAATGGTGTTCTATTAAATAAATTGGGTGTTTATTTGTAAACCAGAGATAGATTCATTGAGTTGTCGACTTAACTAACGTGACTGCCGGTGGTTTTAGGTGTAATAAGTAATGACCTAGCCGTTAGCAACATACGGGGCTTCCGAACGGTAAATTAAAATGGTCAGCAGAAGGAACGTTAGGACGATAAATAACATCCCGGGCACATGACTCCATTTCAGTAACAAAAACCGAAAACGAACCGCAGTCCATTTATCGGAGCCGACCTCCGATGACCCGTACGTCATAACTGGCCACCTGCGCCCGTTTGGGGCAATTTTTAAAGGGACGTCATCTATTTTGCCCCTCGGGGAGGGTACCGCATTGATCCGTCCGCAGATATATTTATAGCACACCGGACTCGGAAGAGATTATTGCTGACAGCGAAGCCAGGTCCGCCGTGATTAATAGAGCGTGCAGCAGCAGCGTCGATTTGCGCCATTTGCATTATATGAAAATATCTGGTGCACATCCCCGTAACCTCTGCTGCTTTACATACCAAGCTTTTATTTGAATTAATGAGTAAAAAGCATAAAAATTGTAATTTCAAGAAAAAAATTATCTTACTTCCACAAACAAGAAGTTCAGACAGCTGCCAATAACCGTTTAACAGTTTGCATCCAAATTCTTATTAAAATTTTTATCAAATTTCCCAACACGGTAACTGTACTAAGCAAGAGGTAATTAAAGTTTTGACGGGCGCTTACAAAATTGCATTAGGGAGAAACAAAGGAAAATCAATTTTAAACTTTCAAAGATCCGATTTCAGCACTTTTACGGTAGATTTTAATTAAATAAGTATTTAAGTCGTGTAATAATAACTTGGAAGTTGTTTTTTTAACTTTGAATTTACGAAAAAAATATTTTTAATCAAATTAGAGAGGCAAACAGCAATTTACCTTTAATTTCCCTATAACATAACTGTTACAGCTTGCATACCTAGCTTCGTTAGCGTAATGTAAAAACATCTGACTCGGCTGAAAAACTCTAAAACGCTTTATGCTCGTGATGTTAACGCTTTCATATGCCATCAAACAGTTTCGGCGTCATTTGGGACACACCTGGTCACGGTAATAAACTTTTTAATTAAGGGTTGCTTATGAAAATTTAATTCCTAAACTCGCTACCACGAAGCGACATTAACTATGACCCGAGTTTAAAGATAATGATCCCATCTAGCCACATAATAATATGATTTCAACTTCATCACTTAAAACAGTATCTTGTTATAAAACTAATTAACAAAAATAGAAGTCAGTTCGAGTATAAATAAATTGTAATTTTCCTATGCGCGCCATGTTGAATGGCGAATGAGTGCCTTATTCGCGATAGTACAAAGTTGCAAGAGCAGAAATTAAAGCAATTAGTACACCGCGTTTAGTCGAGAAAGTTGAGCATTATGCGGAGCAGGTGACATCTGGTGTTCCCGGATTGTAATGGTTTCCCAGGGGCTTTCACAGCCCTCTGAACGGATGTTGTACCTAGCGCGAATGTTTTCTATATAAAGCAAACGACAGGAAAGTCGATGCGGCTCTCGCAACATGTGTTTCCGTAATAATAAAACTTGTAATTTGTGTGTTTAATATAAACGGAAAATGAGATTACAAACCACCGAATACAGGATACAATCAGAAAAGAATATTAAATTTTGTTGTATAGAAAAACATCAACTCGTTAGACATTTTTCAAAAGACTTCTTTAATGGTTAATAAGAAAAAATAGTGGCTAAATCTCGGTAGATGTTTTACGATTTCATTTCTCAAGAATTTCTTTAATAAACATAATTATTTATAGAATAGGTAATGTAGTTTCCATTTTCATCGCTGTATCTGATGCAGATATAAGAAGGTTTAAAGATAATTATATAGTTATTTATTGTAACAGTTTCGTAAAACGAACCTCATAATTATCTTCATTAGACACGATTAAAAAAGATAATGAATGTTATAAAAAGCTTTAAATAATGACCTCATTGATTATGATGTAACTGATTATTTAATAAAATTCTTTGAAAAAAAATTCGGTTGAACTGAATGGCTGAAAATGCTGATAAAACTGATATTAAAAGAAAAAATTGAGACGTGATAATAACAAAATTAGATCAAGTTAATATATGAGACAATGTATGATTCTTAAAATTCATGTTGTGAACAACTATGAAACAGGTAACATTGCCATCAACACTAAAGATGTGATAGAATCCATGTTGCAAGATTTTTATATAATTAAGAAATAAAAGACAATAACTTCTTTCTTGCTTTTTTTATATATTTCCTCGGTACCGGTTTCGGCTAAACAGTCATCCTCAGCCGAATCTACATTTAGGTTAAAAATAATTACATATAAACTTAATTCTATAATTATTAAACTTACGGTCAATAAAATCTATTTATGAAAATTGAGCACATCATATTGAAATAAATCTTGCATAAAACATTTTGTAGTGAAAATACTGGAAGTCAAGTTCAAAGAAGAGGGATTCAAAATCCAAAATAGGGTTATGTTACGTTTTTGAGAGAAGTAAAACTAGAATAGAAAAAATAAATGTAAAACTTGACAAAACAGCAAGAAATGACCACTTACATGATAAAGTAAAAGGATAAAAACACTTTAATAAACGGATGTTAACAGATTAAAATGAAAAATTTAAAAAACACGGACACGACATGATATCAAAACGAAAAACGATGACGTATGGAGTTGGTGAAAAAATTACGGAAGACGGAGGCAATTGGCAAGTTTTAGATTTTATGTTAATAGAGCTTTTAAATACCCTTTATCTGATTATAACAGAACAAAAGAATTTAACCATATTTTTGAGTTAGCTAAATACAATAAATTCCCAATTCATATCATTAGAAATTTAATAAGAAAAATTAATATAACATTAGATCCACTTTATTCGAAAACACCCAACTCCAAAATATTTAAATCCATACCTTACACTCCTATAACTTTTTCTGCTAAAAAAATCTTTGCTTCTTATAATATTGCCCTTTCTTTTTCCAATAATAGTTCAATTAATAAATTATTAACTAATTACCATTTTAATAATTACAACATTGAGAATGAGAGTGGAATTTATTTGATCAGTTGCTCTAATTGTAACGCTATATACAGCGTGTCCCGTATCTTCCGCATCAGAGCATTATACGCTTATAGGATACATTATTCTGAAGCGATCTTTCTAATAAAATTTTTTCGAAATGTTTATAATAACCGCACGGGAACTGTTTAAAGGAACTGTTTTTCGTCCAATCAGCAGATCGCAAATCAGACTCAGGTAATCGGTGCCACCCTCGGCCGGTCCGCTACGCCGATGATAACTCGTTTCCCACGTGTACTCACCAATAAATTCGTCATGGAAAGAGAAATAAACTTTTTCGATGAATCAAAGTTGTCCGTTATTGGTCGTCGTTAAACAGTTCCCGTGCGGTTATTATAAACATTTCGAAAAAATTTTATTAGAAAGATCGCTTCAGAATAATGTATTCTACAACCGTATAATGCTCTGATGCGGAAGATACGGGACACGCTGTATATAGGTCAAACGGGACGAAAGTTGAGTAACAGAATAAGTGAGCATGGATATAAAACTACATCCAATGTTTATAAACATTCAATCAGTACAGGGCATAAAATTGATTATAAAAATATTAAATTATTACATAGGGTTGATAAAGGTTTCAAAATGGACCTTTTGGAGGCATATGAAATAACAAAATTTTCGAAAAATGATAAATATACGTTGTTAAATGATCAACTAGATTTAAAGTTTACACCCCTTTTTAACGTTCTCCAAAATTCATAATTTATTTCGATTTTCTACATTTTTATACAATCAACTGTACACACATTTTTATATATTTCCGCTTTATGATTTGCATGTCAATTTTAGTATTTCGCGCATACTCCGTCCTCCGTCTTCCGTAATTTTTTCACCAACTCCATACGTCATCGTTTTTCGTTTTGATATCATGTCGTGTCCGTGTTTTTTAAATTTTTTATTTTAATCTGTTAACATCCGTTTATTAAAGTGTTTTTATCCTTTTACTTTATCATGTAAGTGGTCATTTCTTGCTGTTTTGTCAAGTTTTACATTTATTTTTTCTATTCTAGTTTTACTTCTCTCAAAAACGTAACATAACCCTATTTTGGATTTTGAATCCCTCTTCTTTGAACTTGACTTCCAGTATTTTCACTACAAAATGTTTTATGCAAGATTTATTTCAATATGATGTGCTCAATTTTCATAAATAGATTTTATTGACCGTAAGTTTAATAATTATAGAATTAAGTTTATATGTAATTATTTTTAACCTAAATGTAGATTCGGCTGAGGATGACTGTTTAGTCGAAACCGGTACCGAGGAAATATATAAAAAAAGCAAGAAAGAAGTTATTGTCTTTTATTTCTTAACACTAAAGATGACTTAAAGAGTGAATTTGATTCTTATATTCATGAAAGTACTGAATGTGTTCTTGTTTTTCATGATTTTTACATATCTTATATTTTGAACAATTATCGGATTGTTAGTAATAAAATTTATTCTACCAGTGGAAGTGAATGGGAGGATGAAACATCTACGCCGAAGTTATTTTCTCAAAATGAACTCAGTGATTTAATACGTGATCTCAATTTATCAAAAGAAGGATCAGAACTGTTAGCCTCACGATTGAAAGAAAAAAAATTATTGGCTCCAACAGTAACAATTACAATATACAGAACGCGAGAAAGTGAGTTATTACAACTTTTTAGTGAAAATGAAGGAGTAATGTACTGTAATGATATCGCGAAGCTGCTTCTAGACATGGGTTTAAAAGAATACAAACCTACTGAGTGGCGCTTTTTTATTGCCAGTTGTAAAAGAAGTTTAAAATGCGTCTTACTGCACAATGGAAATAAATTTGCATCAATTCTAATTGTTCATTCCACAAAACTCAAAGAAGAATATGAAAATGTAAAATTAGTTTTAGAAAAAATTAATTACTCGGAGCATCAATGTGGATCTGTGTGGATTTGAAAATGGTTAACTTTTTACTCGGTCAACAAAGTGGATACACGAAATTCTCTTGCTTCATTTATATGTGGGATAGCAATTTCATTGGGAACAAGGTGTTTGGCCTGTAAGAAATTCTTTAACTGTCGGTAAAACCAATGTAATAAGGAAGCCGTTGGTGAGCAGAGACAAAATCATACTTCCACCATTACATATTAAGTAAGGAATGATAAAGCAATTTGTAAAAGCGTTGGACAAGAAAGGAGATTGTTTTGATTACATTTGTAGAAAATTTCCGAAGGCTAGTACGGAAAAGTTGAAAGGTGGAATATTTGATGGTCCTCAAATACGTTTAATATTATATTTTATTAAAGTTATGACTGTTCCGGAAAGTAAAGCTTGGAAAAGTTTTGTGTTGGTAGTCGAAAATTTCCTAGGTAAACATAAAGCACCAAATTTCAGACTCTAGAAGCAAATATGAGTATCAAGTTACACTATCTCCGCAATCATCTGGATAAATTTCCGGATAATTTAGGAAATTATAGTGTGGAACAGGGAGGGCGGTTCCACCAGGATCTAAAAGTGATGGAGGAAAGGTATCAGGGTCGATGAGATTGTCACATGATGGTAGATTACTGCTGGTCTTTAAAAAGAGATTGTCCCCTGAAAACTCATAAAAGAAAAGCTCATAAAATGTGTTTTATGGAAATATAACGTATGTTTTCGACATTTTCCTCTCTATTTACTTCGATGTATACTAATTTTTCAAAATACAACTAACATTATAAATGTATCTGTTATTTTATTTCTTGTTTTCCGATTTTTGTAATGTAAAATGAAAATAAAGATTTAAAAAAAACGAGAGCAAATCTTACACAATCATTGATAGTTTCATGAATTGTGAGCATAAATATATCCAAAATCAATCTTATATCTAGGGCAACAAAACCACTGGGCTACAAAAATAGAGTATTAGAGCAGAGAATGGTGGAATGGAAATGCAATAAACTAACAACACTTTCGTACTAATTCGATCAGTATTTTTGATGTTGGCTTTAGTGCTAATTAACTTTTTCTTAGATGTGAAAGAGATAAAAATCGAATATAAATATGGATATAAAGACTACCAATACTGTCAGGAACATTAATAAATAAACATTTTTCTTTTACACATTCGGGTTTAAGCAGTATAAATATGCATTCCAGTAGACATGAAGTTCCTTTAGACTCATATAGTGGTACATCGGATTAGCACTTTTTAGCTGTCTTCACCTGATGATTCGGATACCAGAACATATGTGGTATGATGGTATGATGACTACAAAGTTTATGTAGGTGTGAATGTTAAGTTGTTAGATATCTTATGAGATTTTATTGCCTATTCTAGGCGAATGGTTGTACTTACAATTTTTGAGCTAATCATATAATTGCTTTCTAATGAACTGGATCTTGTAGAGAAATTCATAATAATAGGATTCTTGGATACGTGTGGAGGTTATGATGATGAGATGGACTTTAGTGATGCCGATGATGGAGTATTTGAAACATTTTCAAGAAAGAAAGTGGAAGAAAACCTTATGACTCAGTTTAAGAACATCAAAGGCATAAACTGCACATAATAGCAGAGATCGCATTAAATATCATATCGATGTCTTCGCCACCTGGAAACAGTTGTTATGTGCTATATCTAATAGCACAACTAACCATTCACGAATGGTCTTTCCAGACTAATATTCGAAACATCAACAGTCTTTCCGACATTGAAACACGACGATTCTTTTAATATCAAAGCGTTTAAAAGAAATATAGAAAATATGAATTCAGCTTGCTTCTGAGCGTATTTCTAGATAACAGTCTCCCTCAAAAGTTACAAATCGCAGTAATCTCAAGCTCTCAGCAACATATTTGAAGCAAACTTATAAACATGTTTTTAAATGAAAACTTGATCTGCATTATTGAAAATGAACATAATATTATATCTTGTATGGAATTGAAAAGAATTTGGTCCAACTTTTAGCGGAGAAGTGTGAGAAAGAGGTTGCCGACGATGCTGGAAGATGAATTTGCTTGCCACAAATCGTCTAATTCTGCAACAATCGTTTGTCGTCTTTGGAAACGTTTTGTCCAAGGTTTATGTGACTTTTCAATTAAACGAAATCCAACATTATGGTATACGATTTGTTTTGTATTTTCATTAAGATTTCCAAATTTATTGTATCCTTTGACGTGTATACACTGTCGGTATTTTCAAAATATATTTCACTTCTTCTAATGATTTGCTTATGATTATGGTATTTTACTTCTGCACGTAAGATTTGTTCTGGACATGACCGTGATACTTGTAATGATGACATTTTGTTTGTGCCCAAAACATCTTTGCCTGAACATAATGTTTTCTTCTGCAAATGATAATGATATTGTTTCTATTCTTAATATTTCATTTCACCTTATAATGATTTGTTTCTGGCAGATGAAGTCGTAAACTCTATTTTAATATTAGCAGAGATCGTTTGCTGCCGAGGTTTTAATTAGTATTGTATCAATCTAAAATTGATTATCTTAGTATAGCGTCTCGGCCGCAAGTGACCTCGACTTCGTGTGATTTACCCGAGGAAGCTGGTTAACCCATTAAAATACTTGAATTAATGAATGAATTAATTTTTTTTTAATTCTTCAAAAAGCACTTACTTTTGGTCGTCTATGTATCACTTAAAATGTCATTGTAATCTCTGAATAGGATAAAACATAAGAAAAGCTTGATCTGTCTCGTCTGAGGTTACCTCATCTAACAATAAATATTTCAAATGTAAATAATTCTTAAGATTATCGAGAGATTTAGCTTACTGCAGATTTCTTGTCAGAATCTATTAAACTCCGTTGTAAGATGATCAAAAATTTATCCGTACATTTAATAAAGTTTCCGTTTAAATCGTTACATAGGTTGATCGATTTGAGAACTTCCAAAAAGAACAATGACAATTTTTGTACATCTCTTAATTCAAAAATGCAACAATAAAGAAATTAATGGGTTATGGATATTTTAAAAAGCTACTTTTTGCAATCTTGGTATAGCTACTCTTTAACACAGCATATCAACAATTGTTAATGCGATATGGTTACCTACTTCAATGATGTCGTCGTTTGTTGTAACATCAATGTGTGACGAAAGCCCATCAACAGTGCAGAAATCCAAATGGTTCAACAACTCGCAGATGATGACACTGACAGTAAAGTGGAATTTTGTGAACAAATTACAATATAATCGATCGAAATCCGATATATTTGCAACATACATATTTGTTTTAGTGATGAATGCGTTTTTTTTAAATCGGTAAATTAGATCGTCAAAACGTGCGATATTTGAGTGACGTAAACCCACATCAATATCGTGGAATGAATACCGTGTATACCTAAAAAATAAACGTTTGTGTTGGAATATTGTGTATTCGCATTGGGTGAGTGTTACTTTTAAATGAAATCTTACGAATATTGGAAAATGAATTAATTCCATAAATAACAAGAATCGTAGTTATTCTACGATTAAAGGAAATTTCTAATGGATGTTTTCTTGCAATTCTTATCATCAAGCCAAACGGATCAATTTATCGCAATAAGCGATATCATCCAAGAGACCCAAATGGTAACAGTGTATATGTAATTTTAAATAAATAATTATGCCTACCAAAAAAGTAATACTAAATGATGTGCTAATAAAAATGAGCGAATGAGCATATTTGAGTTATGTAACGGATCGACACTCAGTTACTACAAGGAAGGAAATAGACACAAAAAAAAGTGCAAAGTGAAAACAAACACGTATAGGTCAAGAAGAAGATAGTTGAAGAGATAGCAGATGGTGCCTCAAGGCATTTTTAAAACTTATTAAACTAGCTGCATTGTGAACAACGGCAGGCAAATCTTTCCACAACGCAATCGAATGCAATGATTTTAGTACTATGGACTGGAAACATGAGTGTAGAGTCCGACATTGATCGAGTGGGCAAGTCATGTGATGCTAAAAAGTGAAAATCATCAGACAAATAAGCACGAGTACGGGTATGGACAATTTTGTACAACATACTAAGCATACAAAATGATCTACGACTCCGGCAAGTTATCATCTGCAGATTGTTACGATATGGAGTAATGTGCTGAAACTTTCCTAAATCAACAATGTACCGTATACAATTGTTCTGAAGTCTTTCCAATTAACATCGGCATAATCAATGTGTGGCAATTATTATAAGATCTATGTCTTATTGTTATATTAAATATATTAAAGTGTAAATAAAATCGTTGGAGACCATTCTGAAATTGAAAGAAAAAATTATTAAAATCTAGTTACTGTACAAAAAATAAAATTTTTTATTTAGCCAGATATTTAATTAAAATTTGTTTAAAATGATAACAGTTGGTGTAGAAAATAGAAAAAGAAGCGGTGACATATACAATTTCATTAAATATAATAATGTTGAAAGTAACAGTGGACTGCACTGTTTATCACGTCCTGCGTTCGTATACGCGTTCCGGTCTAGCTATAAATCTGTCAGGGGGAAACATTTGCGCGTGCGGGTTGGGCAGCACATTAGTTATCTGCTTTTGCGTTCCGTTCGAAAATATTTACGCGTTTGCGCCCGTAACGTCGTAAATAATGTTAAGCAAACAGGGGCGAGGGAGGAAAAAGCACGCGGTCGTAAAACCAAATTATTTCGTTTCTGTTTTTCTCGTTTTGTAACTTTTGGCCCAATGCGTACGACCATTACCGTAAGTAGTTTTACCACACATTTTCATTATGGTTTTGTGGTGTATCTGTGTTTACCATGTAAATACTAGTCATTACAGCTTTTAGTATATTTTTTGTACAATAAAAAGTAAATTACGAGTTATTATGTTGAAAATTGTTTTCAAGATCATTAATGGTGACTTGATTGAGATTGGGTATTGATAAATTTTACCCCCTTGAGTCCGTATAGAATGATAAATAGATTACCGAAACAATAACTGCCTAAGCCAGTTCCCCCGTGTAATGTGACAATAACACGTGAACCGCTCACAACTGACTAACAATGCACAAACAACTCGGGAACGCAGCTTCCAACACCCTAACAATTGCGCTGTTAGTAACCTTGAATAAACACTCCCAACAGTAATTACAATCCATGTGGTTCTCTAATATA
The DNA here is from genome assembly GCF_036711975.1 of Onthophagus taurus. Taxonomy (NCBI): domain Eukaryota; kingdom Metazoa; phylum Arthropoda; class Insecta; order Coleoptera; family Scarabaeidae; genus Onthophagus; species Onthophagus taurus. The sequence continues at coordinate 6,652,583 of NC_091966.1, forward strand.
TCTACAGAAAACATCACGAAATTACCCACCTTTCAATAAATAATCAAACAAGAAGAGATAAAATCGTTTAAATTATTTAATTTAATCATTGACACCGTTCACCCGAACGAGCACCGATTTAATATTTGAGAGATAAATTCAAATATACCATTCCATGTAGGTGTGTGCTCAACAAATTTAAACAAAAGCGGGTTTATTTGCCGTACCATGTATAAATAAATATTTCGCATTTATTGTTTTTGGAATATTGAATTAAAAATAATAGCTCACACAAGGTATAACTTCAATGTGAACATGTGCATCAAAAATTTTTATCTATACAAAATGTACTCGTGTACAATAACCGAAAACCATTTCCAATAGCGGTTGTAAAATTTAAACTTAAATAAGCTTAGAACAACATTTACGAATATGTGGTTCACGAATAATATACCTGGAACATCATATCAGAAAGGATCAAGAAAGATGGAAATCGACAAATACATCTTTGCATATAGTGGAGTCTCTTGAAAAAAAGAGGACATTCATGAGTAGGCTGACAATATGTCAGCGATAGAATATTACAAACAAAATGAGAATCAATAACACCTTTTTTGAATGGAATATAAATGTATGTGGCAAAATATAAGGAAGCAGCTTTTTGTAATAAATTACATGATTATTAATAGCATGATCACAGCACAGATGATATTCAATGTGAGAACACTTAATGCAGCCAACATAGGCAATGATCACAAATTGGTACTTTGCATAATCATAATAAATATTGTTCGTACATTGAAACCAAAAGCACAATATATACACAATGTCAGTATTAAGTCTGGAAGATAAAAGTGTGAAAGAGTTCTGTGAAACTAGACTGACAATGAGTAAAATGGAAACAATAAAAAACTGTAAGAAATATCACTAACGCAGCTAATAAAGCGCTAGGAAAAAAACAGTGAACCTCAATAAAACAAATATAACACCTTGATTTCTACATGCAATATATTACGTTTCTGCCCATACTTTTTGTCTGCTTATTGTATTTTCTTCTGCAATTTATAATGATATTGTTTCTGCCCTAGATAGTTCACTTCTTCTTCTAATAACTTGCTTATGACAATGATATTTTACTTCTGCGCGTAAAATTTGTTCTGGACATAACCATTTTTGCCTGAACATAATGTTTTCTTCTGCAAATGATAATAATATAGTTTCTACCCTTGATATTTCATTTTATCGTATAATGATTTGTTTCTGGCCATGATATTTTGCTCGTCTACGCATTATCTTATTCTAAACATGACCTGTATATTAAGTTTTCTTCTGTAAACGATAATAATATTCTTTCTGCAGTTGATATTTCACTTCTTCTTGTACGGTTTTGTTCTTCACTTGATTATGATACTTGTAATAATGACATTTCGTTTTTACCTAAGACATTTTTTGTGCAAATAATGTTTTTTCTCTGTAAATGAAAATGATATTGTTACAGCTCTTGATATTTTTCCTCTTCTTCAAATGATTTGCTTCTGGCTATCAGGATTAGAGAAAAAAGTTAGAAAAGGAAATATTAAACTCTTATTAACTCTTCAGAAGTATCATAAATGAGCAGAAAATGCCAAACGAATGGAAAACAGCATTAAGATCCTAATTTTTAAAAAGGGTTAAAAACTACCTTAGTAGTTAGTGTGAGTAGAATTTGGAATTGAAGAAAGAATGGAAGAAATCAAACGAATTAAGTCTTATCTATTTGGCTACTCCATTGATATCTACAGTTAACATAACTTCCCTTCTTAGGAAGTCCAAATCTAAAAAAATGATATTAATGCAATTGATAAATATTTTGATGTATTATTATAGTTTTAGCATCATAATTGAAGACGGCAACTCTAGCGCCATCTTCTAGTTCCCCATGCACAACAATATTTCTGAACCATTTCGTCCAAGATAACTCCTCCTTTAAACCAAGTGCAATGCAGAATCATCTAAGGTTTTTGTTATTCTCAAGGTCTGCGCTTATTTCCTCATTATGGCTTTGTAATGAAAGCAAGGAGACACTTGTTTCGGGTGACCTCGAGACTAGCTGGAATGTTACATTTTGGCACAATGATTATTTTGTCGCGTAAAGACCTTCTGCCAATTGACTGAATTGAATCAATGAAAAGTAAATTTTAATACCATATTATCCTGGTTTTGAGTTCGGAGATATCTGAAATGACATTTTCATAGAATACTAAAGATGATATGAATAACGAATTATAATTTTCATCTGCATCCTCAGATTTTCCTGTGAATCCCCCGATTTCCCATCAATAAATCTATATCATTGATTTCATCGTCCAAATTTCAGTTTAGGACGTTCTTTTCTTCACAAAGATGGCGAAAGTTGCCTTTATGATCGATATACAGTGTGCACCCATTCGACCTGCGGATAGACGCATTAGCAACAGTTGGGCGACTGTAAGTGGGCGGAGCTTGCGCTCTCAGATATATCGAAAGCTTTAAAGGTTTGAGAACGGGTGGTTTTTGTTAAGGTCGTTTTATCAATTGTTTTCACTAACAAAAAAAAATGTAAAAAAGAGGGTTTTATTCTTTACATATTTTTTTTAATTAAAAAGAAATAAATCCCTCGAACACTGTACTAGCAATTTTCTTAGTTATGAGCATCAGATCATGTCACTGCAAAAAATTTTATAGCAACAAATTTTCATCACAACTTCATACTTATAAAGAAAAACATGAAAAGCCGAAATGAAAAAAATAACTGCTCATTTATGTAATAAATGCTCAAATAACCCAACCGGTTGTAAAAATTCTGTCGGACGTTAGCAAATACATCCGGTGTAATTGTATTGCTTATTTCAATAATTTTTGCTTGTAACTCCTCTAAATTTGCTGGACGGTCTTCTCCATATCCGTAAATCAAATTATTTAAAAAGGGCCACAAAAAATAATCGTTGGGGGCTAATCAGGGGATCGTGCTGGCCATTTAATAGGACCTGAATTACCTATCCACTATTTTGAAGTCATATTTAAAAAATTTTCCACGTTACGGGGATTATGAGCCGGACAGCCATCTTGCTGAAACCAGAGATTTCAAAGTTAATCATGTAATTTTAGGTTTGGGTGACTATAAGAATTTTTATCAAAGCTACGAAGAATGCCAGAAACTTTGATTTTTTGTTAAAATAAAAATTTATTTTCTTTACAACCTCTAAAAATTTCATTTTTAAAAAAATTTGAAAAGATAAATTCCCAACTTGTATGAAATCGCTTTGTACCGCCCTCCGTGCAAGTGTCTGTCTTCGTCGCACTTCGAGGTTCGTGTGGTTACTGCGACCTGCGGATAGGGCTTTTCAATGTGTTAGACAAGGCATCGAATTGCATACGATTTTAATGAGTTAGATAAAGAGACACATATCAACTCCAATCGGCCCGATAAGTAAACGTAGTATATCTGTCCTGTGTTAACTAATAGAAGCCTTATTGTCGTCCTTTTTCCACTTACGTTAAACGTATCCGCAGCTCACCGGCGTGCACTCTGTATGTATGTGTATGTAGAGAGAGGGGTGCGTAATTTTTACGCGCACTTAGGCCCCAGTGGGCCCCTTGTGCATACTCCCTTGGAGGCTCGAGATGGTAGAGAAGATCTCGTTAGGTGACGATACCGCTTACTCGTTTCCAATGACGAGTTACCGCCGCCCCGACCCCGAGGGGTCAGAGGGCGCTCACGCGCATTCGTCCCTATAAGTCGAGCCTCACACACATGCGTGCTAACGACAACCAGAGATGTTAGACTGGTTGCCGGGACCGACGGCTTAACGTCCCCTCCGAAGGACGGGGGGCGACTAAACGTGAATTCACCGGGGTTCGAACCCGGGACGTCTGCGTGTTAACCCGAGAGCTAACACGCTGAGCCATCACGCCCCCATGATGATCGATATAGTTCATCAAATACTGTACTGATGATGCCATAACAGTGTAAATTTCACCATAACAATCGAAATATTAAAATGTCCATAATCCTAAATATATAAACCTAGTTATATTATAAATAGCGTACCTAGTTACATAAAAATAATACTTTTAGTAATACTGGGCAGTTATTAAGAACCTCACGAACTTACAACTACAAATATTGATTTTATATGTTGTAACACTAATATAATAACAACAAAACTTCATCGTTAATAAATTTATCAAAACATTTTTACTTTAACTTTAACGACTACAATCCTTACTTCCCCTTCAACAAAGATAACAAACCTTGTACAAATACAAATTACTTTAACAACCCCCTATTATAACAATACCCCCCTTACCTCACCATATGTAACATTTAACAACATCTTCAGCAGCTGTTAGCGTATTTAACGTGTGTAAACACACCAAACCGAGACAAGTAAAGTTTAAGCAAACAGGGTACTTACACTTAACGTCAAGGTGCACCCTTACTGGTTGCGACTCGCCCGCCTTGTTCCGGGCCTGACACGTATATAATCCGGCATTCTGTCTAACCGCCGGACTGAACTGGAGAAGTTCTTGAAGGCTTGCGGCTTGAGTTTGACCTTCCTTTTTCCAAACAACCGACGCCCTCGGGTTCGCGGCTACCATACACCGTATGGCCACAGGATCTTTATGCTCTTCTATATCCGTCGTAGGAATTCCGATTAACCGTGTTTCCGGGACGTCTGAAAATGATAAGGGATACGTGAATTAGTTATGGCTTCGGTACGGACCAAAATCAGAAATGTAACATGGTTAACAAAGGTTTTATTTGTGTTTGTTGGATGAAGAGGGAATCTGACATATTATGATATTCGAATTAAATTATGGTTTATTTGAGTTTGCCCCAATTTTAATAATAAATAAGAAAAAGATTTTTTTTTGTATGATTTCTTGATTCTACTGATATACGAAGATTGCAATCTCTGTATGCGAACAAGATTGTTGAAAGATCCTTGAATGGAATGCTCTGACGGGCGTAAAAGCTTTAGTCGGCCTCATGTAACATCCATCGTTGACCCGCGCCAGATTACGCGGGATCCGGGAAAGTTGTTTACAAATCTTCTACTTTATTTTCCCCTTTCTCGAATTCATCCCGCACAAATTGGAACGCACTCTTCCTTTCTCCACATCAAACGGGAGATCTTAGATGCCAGCAACTGCTGTGACTACCGGCGAACAATCGTCCATCTTATTCCTATCGTTATTAAGGCCCTACTGCAAGAACGTAGACGAGGGCTTTTTCTTTTCAAAGAGAAATAAATGATCCTCGAGCGTCGCTTGCCGCCGCGCAAGCTGGAACTGAGATGACGAATCTTCTCGGAATTGAGTTCTTTTTAACGGAGGGACCCGTTGTTCTTATTAAAAGGGACCTTCCTTGTTTCGATTAATGAGGCGTGAACATAAAAAAGAAATTTTAATTTTTGTATTTTCATCGTAGAAAATGAAAGGAAAAATCTTTTTAATTAAAATTGAACTGAAATTTGTCATAATCTTTTTAATTTCAATAACCAATTGATAGTTTTTGATTCAGTTAGTTCGAAGATAAATTGTTAAAAAGTGCTATAAGGAATTCGTTTTCTGAAAGTTAACGTTATGGAAAATCCCTCTGGCAAAATCAGTTAAGGAAAGTTTTAAAAATCCCGAACACGTAAACGATGTTGACTTGTTTTCCTAATCAGGCTGCTCGGGTGCCTTTGTATCCATGGTGCGGTTAAAGTGTTTTAGATGTGCTGACAGCGCCAGTCGTGTTTTGAACGTTGGGACGTGTGTTATTTTCTGAAATATCGTGATACGGACGCTCTGTACACCGTATGTGTACACGTGTTCCTTGCCCTGTCCACTTTATTTCACTTTAAAACTAGATTTCGTATGTGATATGTAACGAAATGATGTTTTTGGGTACATCCCTAAAAAACTTAATTTAATGCCGATTCTGACTTCATTAGGGTTAATGCTGTCGTTCGACTATAAACATAACGATGGAATAGGCGATATCTACCATTTAGGTGAACTAAAATCCAGTTCAGTGAACTAATTTATTGTTTCCCAATAGGTTCGATGAACTACTTAACATAGAATTGCCCTCGGTTATTCCTGTTTCTGAATTAGAGTGGGCACTAAGCTTTTACGAGGATAATTCTAGAACTGTATTATAACCCTACTAAAATTTTAAATTGAATTAAACTAAAACCTCGATATGACGGACTAATACGATAAGGACTAATATAACCAAAAGACTGTCATATAAAAAAAAAATAATTTTCACTTTAAACTGTTTAAATGAATAATTTTAATGCACAAAAATTCGGACTATCCACACCCTTGCGTCTGAAGACGTACGTCTAAACCAGAAACCTTCTAGTTCTAGGTCTAGTATAAGCTCTAGTTTTAGTTCAAAGAAAGATATACAACAATCTAACGTTGAATAACTACTAAAACTAGAACTAACGATTCTACTTTTAATTCCTGAGATTTAGTTTCTGAAACTCCATCGAAATTTTTTATAATTTTCAAGTTTATTTGAATTAGAATGAAAATATCATGGAAAATCCATTGGATGGAAAATTTTTCTGGAAGTTTCACTAAACGTCAACTAAAGTATCAACTTTTTAATGAAAAAGCTCGTTGTGCGAAATCATTTTTAATTCCTGAGATGTAGTTTCTGAAACTCAATGGAACTTTCTAATAATTTTCAAGTATATTTGAATTAGAATGAAAAGATCAAGGAAAATTCAATCGGTGGAACATTTTTATAGAATTTCCACTAAACGTCAACAAAAGTATGAACTTTTCAATGAAAAAGTCCGTTTTGTGAAATCACTTTTAATTCCTGAGATTTAGTTTCTGAAACTCAATCGAAATTTCTAGTAATTTTCAAGTTTTTTTGAATTAGAATAAAAAGATTATGAAAAATCCATTCGGTGGAAAATTTTTATGGAATTTTCACTAAACATCAACTAAAGTATAAGCTTTTCAATGAAAAGGTCCGTTTTGCAAAATCACTTTTACTTCTTGAGATATACTTTCTTAAACTTAATGGAAATTTCTAATAATTTTCAAGTATTTTTGAATTAGAATGAAAAGATCATGGAAAATCCATTCGGTGGAAAATTTTTATGGAAATTTCACTAAACGTCAACTAAAGTGTCAGCTTTTCAATGAAAAAGTTCGTTGTGCGAAATCACTTTTACTTCTTGAGATATGCTTTTTTAAACTCAATCGAGATTTCTAGTAAGTTTCAAGTTTATTTGAATTAGAATGAAAAGTTCATGAAAAATCCATTCGGTGGAAAATGTTTATAGATTTTTCACTAAGCGTCAACTAAACTATCAGCTTCTCTATGGAAAAGTTCGTATTGCGAAAACGCTCTTAATTCCTGAGATATAGTTTCTGAAACTCAATCGACATTTCTAGTAATTTTCAAGTTTTTTTGAATTAGAATGAAAAGATTATGAAAAATCCATTTGGTGGAAAATTTTTATGCAATTTTCACTAAACATCAACTAAAGTATAAGATTTTCAATGGTAAGGTCCGTTTTGCAAAATCACTTTTACTTCTTGAGATATACTTTCTTAAACTTAATGGAAGTTTTTAATAATTTTCAAGTATTTTTGAATTAGAATGAAAAGATCATGGAAAATCCATTCGGTGGAAAATTTTTATGGAAGTTTCACTAAACGTCAACTAAAGTGTCAGCTTTTCAATGAAAAAGTTCGTTGTGCGAAATCACTTTTACTTCTTGAGATATACTTTTTTAAACTCAATTGAGATTTCTAGTAAGTTTCAAGTTTATTTGAATTAGAATGAAAAGTTCATGAAAAATCCATTCGGTGGAAAATGTTTATAGATTCTTCACTAAGCGTCAACTAAACTATCAGCTTCTCTATGGAAAAGTTCGTATTGCGAAAACGCTCTTAATTCCTGAGATATAGTTTCTGAAACTCAATCGACATTTGTAGTAATTTTCAAGTTTTTTTGAATTAGAATGAAAAGATTATGAAAAATCCATTTGGTGGAAAATTTTTATGCAATTTTCACTAAACATCAACTAAAGTATAAGCTTTTCAATGGTAAGGTCCGTTTTGCAAAATCACTTTTACTTCTTGAGATATACTTTCTTAAACTTAATGGAAATTTTTAATAATTTTCAAGTATTTTTGAATTAGAATGAAAAGATCATGGAAAATCCATTCGGTGGAAAATTTTTATGGAAGTTTCACTAAACGTCAACTAAAGTGTCAGCTTTTCAATGAAAAAGTTCGTTGTGCGAAATCACTTTTACTTCTTGAGATATACTTTTTTAAACTCAATCGGTATTTCTAGTAATATTCAAGTTCTTTTGAATTAGAATGAAAAGATCATGGAAAATTCAATCGGTGGAAAATTTTTATAAAATTTCCACTAAACGTCAACTAAAGTATCAGCTTTTCAATGAAAAAGTCCGTTTTGTGAAATCACTTTTAATTCCTGAGATTTACTTTCTGAAACTTAATCGAAATTTCTAGTAATTTTCAAGTTTTTTTGAATTAGAATGAAAAGATCATGAAAAATCCATTCGGTGGAAAATTTTATGGGATTTTCACAAAAATGTCAAATAAAGTATAAGCTTTTCAATGAAAAGGTCCGTTTTGCGAAATCCCTTGTAATTCTTGAGATTTAGTTTATGAATCGAAATTTCTAGTAATTTTCATGTTTTTTTGAATTGGAATGAAAAGGTAATGGAAAATCCATTCGGTGGAAAATTTGTATAGATTTTTCACCAAACGTCAACTAAAGTATCAGCTTCTCTATGGAAAACATAAAACACGTATTACGAAAACACTCTTATTTCCTGAGATATAGTTTCTGAAACTCAATCGAAATTTCTAGTAATTTTCAAGTTTTTTTGAATTAGAATATAAATATCATGGAAAATTCAATCGGTGGAACATTTTTATAGAATTTCCACTAAGCGTCAACAAAAAAATCAGCTTTTCACTAAAACCGTCCGTTTTTCAAAACCACTTTTAGTTTTTGACATATATTTTTTTAACTCTAATTTCATACTTTGTTTAAAATCAATCTATGGTTTTGGTAGTTTTTAACATTTATTAAATCAGATTAAAATACTATGGAAAATCCAATCATTGATGAATTGTTATGGACCTTTGACTGGTTATTAAAAGCTATCAACATTTCAATGGTGTGGTCCGATTTGTAATATTACTTTTTGTTCTTAAAAAAACGTTTCTTTGGAAATTAAATTTAAAAATTTATGAAAAATCGAATCGGTGTGAAATTGTTATGGAGCTTTCACCAATCCCCATCAAAACCATCAACTTTTCAATTCTCAAGTCTACTTTACAAAATCATTTTTATTCTGTCATTGTTATTAGAAGAAAATCGTATTCTCTGTGTCGACAGATTCTTCACAGAAAGCTTAATACAGATAAAGGAGCAGAACGAATATCATTTTATATAGAGCTTTCAGAGTAAGCTCGAATCGGATTTAAAAAAAATAATAATCTATTTCAATATTGAAATATCTTTTAAACAATTTCTATGTGAAAGTTGTTGTTTTTAAAAACTAACTACTTTTAGTTTCTATAAATGAAGGTGTTAAACAATAATGAAAAGACAATTCAGTGAGCATAAATATAACGTGGAATATATACAAACTAACAACACGTAAAAGCTAGTTAAGAGTTTAACGAGTTTATAGAAGTTACAAAAGGACAAATTAACCGAATTGAAGTTTTCTCATAAAATAACAAAGTCCATTAAAATTACTTCCCTCTTAGTGTTTGTAAAATAAAATAAAAATAGAACAGGAAGTTATTTTGCTCCCTAAAATTAAGAGTTAACCAGTTTTAATGAGTGAGCATTATATTATTTGTTGGATATTAATGTATTTTACTTTGATACGGAAACGTTCCAATTTATTTGAATAGATTACTGAAATACTAATTTCATTATCCGCAATGTCGAAATTACAATGAGTTAATCAAATAAAGTAGGGCATACGTATCAAGCATATCAACATTACGTATTGTTAACGGGCTCCTGCCTACTTATACAAATACGCATTCAGCTAACCAAAGCTTGTAAATTTTGTTGAAAACGCACGCAACTAATGACTGATATTGATGGCAGGGTCACCGAAACGCGTTAGCATTAAATTGTGAATATGTGCGGATGTACAAATGAGATTAATTAGGAAAGCGGCGTGTCCATCAAATATTTGAACCATTGTTATTGTTCTAAAACCAATTTATTCGCTCCCGGACTGTCAAATGAGTTTGTATTAGCTTATGTCATTATCGCGTTTCGTTAAAACAACGGTGCAATGTGAAAACTCGCGCGTGAGAAATTAAATTGGACGACCGGCATCAAAAATTACACCAAAATCGCAGTAGTCCACCAGGCAAATAACCGGAGGTTAATTGATTTTTCATGTACCAGACCGAAATCGCTTTTCCGAAAATTGATATATCATGTCCCGTAATTGAAAAAGTTATGCTTGGAAGGTTTAATATTAATACACTACCTGTTCAATTTAAATAGAATCAAACTTTTAATTGGATTAAAATTGAAATGTCCGTAATGCACATAAATGAAAACGTGTCATTCGATCATGCATCAAATTTAATTTGTAAAAAAATTAAACATGAAAAAGAAAACTTTTGGAAACAAACAAGTTAGAATATTATATAATCTCGATATAACGGATTTCATACTAAGTCATACTATTAATATTATTTATTTAATACATCAGTATATTTAAATATAAATGTTAGTGCTGATAGATCGAATCCGAATCGGGTTATTCCTCAAGTTGTTCTATTCAATGTTCATAAATAAACTCGAGGTATTCCCCGAGTTGTCATACGATGTAGAAAGATACTTTTGTAGACATTTAGTGAAAATTCCATAAAATTTTCCAACGAATTTGAGTTTGATTTTCAGAAACTATATTTCAGGATTTAAAAGTGATTTCGTAATGGACTTTTTCATTGAAATGGTGATACTTCAGTTGACGTTTAGTGAAAATTCCATAACAATTTTTCACCGAATTGATTTTCCATGATATTTTCATTCCAATTAAAAAAGAACTTGAAAATTACTGGAAATTTCGATTGAGTTTCAAAACAATATCTGAGGAATTAAAACTCTTTTCGCAAAACGAACTTATTCCTTGAAAAGCTGATACTTTAATTGACGTTTATTGAAAATTCCATTCAAATTTTCCACCGAATGGATTTTCCATGATCTTTTCATTCTAATTCAAAAAACTAGAAAATTATTAGCATTTTCGATTGAGTTTCAGAAACTGTATCTCAGGAATTAAAAGTGTTTTCGCAAAACAGACTTTTTCATTGAAAAGCTGATAATTTAGTTGACGTATAGTGAAAATTTTATAAAAATTTTCCACCGATTGAATTTTCCATTATCATTTCATTCTAATTCAAAAAAACTTGAAAATTATTAGAATTTTCGATTTCGTTTCAGAAACTATATCTCAAGAATTAAAAGTGATTTCGCAAAACGCACTCCTTCATTGAAAAGCTGATACTTTAATTGACGTCCTGTGAATATTCCATATAAATTTTCCGCCGAATGGATTTTCCATGATATTTTCATTCCAATTAAAAAAGAACTTGAAAATTACTGGAAATTTCGATTGAGTTTCAAAAACTATATCTCAGGAATTAAAACTCTATTCGCAAAACGGACTTATACCTTGAAAAGCTGATACTTTAATTGACGTTTATTGAAAATTCCATACAAATTTTCCACCGAATGGATTTTCCATGATCTTTTCATTCTAATTCAAAAAAACTAGAAAATTATTAGCATTTTCGCTTGAGTTTCAGAAACTGTATCTCAGGAATTAAAAGTGTTTTCTCAAAACAGACTTTTTCATTGAAAAGCTGATAATTTAGTTGACGTATAGTGAAAATTTTATAAAAATTTTCCACCGATTGAATTTTCCATTATCATTTCATTCTAATTCAAAAAAACTTGAAAATTATTAGAATTTTCGATTTCGTTTCAGAAACTATATCTCAAGAATTAAAAGTGATTTCGCAAAACGCACTCCTTCATTGAAAAGCTGATACTTTAATTGACGTCCTGTGAATATTCCATATAAATTTTCCGCCGAATGGATTTTCCATGATATTTTCATTCCAATTAAAAAAGAACTTGAAAATTACTGGAAATTTCGATTGAGTTTCAAAAACTATATCTCAGGAATTAAAACTCTATTCGCAAAACGGACTTATACCTTGAAAAGCTGATACTTTAATTGACGTTTATTGAAAATTCCATACAAATTTTCCACCGAATGGATTTTCCATGATCTTTTCATTCTAATTCAAAAAAACTAGAAAATTATTAGCATTTTCGCTTGAGTTTCAGAAACTGTATCTCAGGAATTAAAAGTGTTTTCTCAAAACAGACTTTTTCATTGAAAAGCTGATAATTTAGTTGACGTATAGTGAAAATTTTATAAAAATTTTCCACCGATTGAATTTTCCATTATCATTTCATTCTAATTCAAAAAAACTTAAAATTATTAGAAATTTCGATTGCGTTTCAGAGATTATATCTCAAGAATTAAAAGTGATTTCGCAAAACGCACTCCTTCATTGAAAACCTGATACTTTAATTGACGTCCTGTGAAAATTCCATACAAATTTTCCGCCGAATAGATTTTCCATGATATTTTCATTCCAATTAAAAAAAAACTTGAAAATTACCAGAAATTTCGATTGAGTTTCAAAAACTATATCTCACGAATTAAATCTCTTTTCGCAAAACGGACTTATTCGTTGAAAAGCTGATACTTTAGTTGACGTTTAGTAAAAATTCCATACAAATTTTCCACCGAATGGATTTTCCATGATATTTTCATTCTAATTCAAAAAAACTTGAAATTTATTAGAAATTTCGATAAAGTTTCAGAAATTGTATCTCAGGAATTAAAAGTGTTTTCGCAAAACAGATTTTTTTATTGAAAAGCTGATAATTTAGTTGACGTATAGTGAAAATTTTATAAAAATTTTCCACCGATTGAATTTTCCATGATCTTTTCATTCTAATTCAAAAAAACTTGAAAATTACTAGAAATTTCGATTTCGTTTCAGAAACTATATCTCAAGAATTAAAAGTGATATCACAAAACGGATTTTTTCATTGAAAGGCCACTTCATCTTTAGTTGACGTTTAATGAAAGTTCTATACAAATTTTCCACCGATTAGATTTTTCATAACTTTTTTTAATCTAATTCAAGAAAATCTGAAAATAACTAGAAAATTCGATTGCGGTCAAGAAAATATATCATGAGATGCCGTGTTCTTAGACCATTCCATCCTGGGTTCAAAAACAATAATGCGAACCTCATGGGATAGCCCAGTCAAAGAACCAACCTCAAATTAGACGTAGAAGTCTACAATTACATCGCGAAATACTAGCCAAACATTTACATATCTGGAAGCTGCATGGAGGGGTATATTCCAAGCTACAATCAATCACCACATCCAAAGGTTTGAGAATCCAAGTGTATTCAATGCGTTTGAGGCCAAGATATTGGCTGCAAACAGTAACAAAATAAGTGAACAGTAACTTTTTATAATGGCTCTACAACGAAAAGCCAGAAAAAATACATCATCGATCAATGCCATAAGAACCCTTTATAGTACTTTGATTTTCTGTAACTCCAATTCTCAACATGAAACATACATTATAAGAATTGATCAAATCATGTTGCACCTCTTTGATTTTTGAATGAAGTCTAAAATAAAATTATTTACTAAATTCTTATGAGGAAAATATATAAACACTTACACACTTGGTAGCTAAGAATTGTTATTTAAAAAAAATAAAACTCATAAAGAATTAGGTATATAAAAATGCTTTAACAGCAAAATTTAACAATTTAGTTTTTTAAAAATTGGTGGTAAAATATATTATACTTTTAAGTGTTTTAGTTAATCTTAATAATCTGATGTTTTTATGTCCCAAGCGGTTTTTATATTTATATTTTTTGAACTATTTATTTTTAATACAAAATACACATTTATTGCTACTAAGCTATTTTATCGATGTGTTTATTGTAGGTTTCGAAAAGCTCTGGGTAAATAAAAACGACGCGTGCAGCTGACAGTGTTTTCGATTTACAGTTCAGCTAAATGGAATCGATACAAATCTTTCGCCGACGCTTTGTACAACCTTAAAAAACGAATTGAAACCACTATCCACTTACACATTACATCCAACACCACTTCGACGCTGCTTGATTTAGTTGAGTAGGATTCGTGCACGGCAACGCACTTGAGTGTCTTCCCGTGGTTGTCTTTTGAAATTGTAAGTTCCAGTACGCTGATGGCTAGCCAAGTTCTCGGATTGTCCACCTCGGTACTGTTCGTCTGTCGCCTGGTGGGCGTGATTTCCATTTGATCTGGAAGCACAATTGAAAGAGAACACGTGAATTTGCAAAAGCACTCAACGCCGAGCAATAGCGACGATTTCCTTCTCTACGAGATGCACCAGTAAAGAATAATGATAGCTATGCCGGCATCGGTCGAGATTTAAAATTTAAATTTCGCGTTATGAATGAATTATACTGCGCGTATATCACCGGCCGTTATTACGCGAGAAATTGCGGCGTAATCTTGCGCGAGATTTATAACGTTTGACGGTCGCCCTAGCGCGTGTAACCGAGCGCGTATTCTTCCTCAACAATTGTAATCATGAACTACTTCGCATAATGACCGAACACTCCATTCGGCGTGAGCATAAAGCATTGAAATTGCCGTATTATCTTTCGAACTTATGTAATATAACGGAGCGTTTGTTGTTTGGGAGGTTCTATTTCCCAACACTACCATGCAATAATTCATAAACCTATAAACTATGTGTGTAATATCTATTCATTTTTCAAAACAACACCCTAAAGAATTCTTTTTGATCCCTGATACACAATTTACGTTGTGAGAATCACATTTTCTTTATGATTTAAAAACTAAATTAAATTCATTTTCTTTTACAATCGAGATCGATTACTGTGTTACGCAGTTAAGCTCGATAATATGAATGTTGATACCGGATAGTTTCAGGTAAGCACAACGAATATTAAATAATGTTATAGCTATAGGAAATAGAAACTGTAATGAGATGCAAAATAGATTAAAGGAGGTTACTGGTTGTGTAATCGAAAACGCCAAACCTTGTAAACACAACGTACGGCTACGCCCGCAGACATCGGCTTTGTTTCGTAACAAATTTACCTACGATTATCGGTCGCTATGGTCCGTTTGCCAATCGATTTGCCATTGCTTTAAAGTTTTACCACAACTGATAAGTTTAAAAGTGCCAAAGTTAAATTAAAAATAAAAAATATAATTTACTTCCATAGAATAAAAAACGTTGTATGTTATTAATTAATTCAAGTATTTTGTGGTCAAACATCTTACAGTTTATTTGAAGTCCACTATACAGTTTAAAGCTGTGACCCTGATTTTAACCGTGCTTGGTCACGCAGCCATACGTATGTTTTTAATCAGGGCATAATTTGAAATGTATTCAGAGTAAATTGTATGTGTTTATTTTGTGTTTAAAAACATTTCAGTAACGGTTAATTAGGTTTGTGTAATAACAAATATTTTATCTAATTAAACATTGTTGAGTTACATAACATGAATTTCAGTTTTAATGAATAAATCGACGTTACAAACCGCGGAACCAACCTACTATAATGGGAGTTACTAGTCCGATATATATGATGCTCTTGAAATGATTGATTCAAAGAACAGACAATGAGTATTAACGACAACAATGATCAGAAGAGTAGAATTCGTTTGAGATAATTCCTTTTATCACTAGGAATTCTATTGGTTTGTCATTTCTTTCATGCTTTTTGTATTTCTGCAATTTTTGTCTCTAATGAATTTAGGAAAAATGTTAGATTTAGGTTTTGGTGTTAAAATAGGTGTTGGGCGCAGGCTGAATTTTGTATGTCTTTTAACCTTTTGTGTCCCAAGAAGTCAAAAATGTTGAAACTTTGTGACAAAATTAAAACGATATCAAAATACACTCAGGCCTTTCGAATCAATTTTAGCAAAATATGCAATCCCCCCATTCCAGAGGGATAATATTTTAGTGGTGTTGCAGTATACAAAACCTTTTATAGTTAATATAAAAAGAATACATTTTTTATTACGTTAGAAAATAAGTAACACTTGCTTTAGCTAAATCACATTATGATATTCAGAAAAACAGTTCTTTCAAATTTGAATATTTATTTATCAGACCTGTAGCTACAGAACGACGAAAATCTGATAGAATATTGAGAAAAAACATACTGAGCAAAAACGTACATTTTCGCATAATCTAAGTGTCAAAAAAGATGCTAATTCAAAAATTTCTGGAAGCCGTATTTATTGAAATTAAGAAATGAAACTTATTTTAAATTGAAGCTTAAAGCTTTCTTTTTAAATCGATGTATAATAATCGTTCGGTTGAATTAGAAAAATATTGAGATAAAGAGTATTGAGTTAAAACTAACATTTAAGTGTAACCTAAAAGTGTCAAAAAAGATGCTACTTTAAAAATTCCTGGAAGCCGTATTTATTGAAATTAAGGAATGAGACTTATTCTGAATTAAAGCTCAAAGCTTTCTCTTTAAAATGATGAATAATAGTTGTTGGGTTGGATTGGAAAAATATTGAGAAAAAAAATATTGAAATAAAACTTACATTTTCGTATAAGCTAAAAGTGTTAAAAAAGATGCTAATTTAAAAATTCCTGGAAGCCGTATTTATTGAAATTAAGAAATGAAACTTATGTTAAATTGAAGCTTAAAGCTTTCTTTTTAAATCGATGTATAATAATAGTTAGGTTGAATTAGAAAAATATTGAGATAAAGAGTATTGAGTTAAAACTAACATTTTAGTATAACCTAAAAGTGTCAAAAAAGATGCTAACTTAAAAATTCCTGGAAGCCGTATTTATTGAAATTAAGGAATGAAACTTATTCTAAATTAAAGCTCAAAGCTTTCTCTTTAAAATGATGTATAATAGTTGTTGGGTTGGATTGGAAAAATATTGAGAAAAAAAATATTGAAACAAAACTTAAATTTTCGTATAACCTAAGTGTCAAAAAAGATGTTAACTTAAAAATTCCTGGAAGCCGTATTTATTGAAATTAAGGAATGGGACTTATTCTAAATTAAAGCTCAAAACTTTCTCTTTACAATGGTATATAATAATTGTTGGGTTGGATTGGAAAATATTGAGAAAAAAAATATTGAAATAAAACTTACATTTTTGTATAAGCTAAAAGTGTCAAAAAAGATGCTAATTTAAAAATTCCTGGAAGCCGTGTTTATCAAAATTAAGGAATGAGACTTATTCTGCATTAAAGCTCGAAGCTTTCTCTTTAAAATGATGTATAATAATTGTTTGGTTGGATTGGAAAAATATTGAGAAAAAAAATATTGAAATAAAACTTACATTTTCGTATAAGCTAAAAGTGTCAAAAAAGATGCTAATTTAAAAATTCCTGGAAGCCGTATTTATTGAAATTAAGGAATGAGACTTATTCTGAATTAAAGCTCAAAGCTTTCTCTTTAAAATGATGTATAATAATTGTTGGGTTGGATAGGAAAAATATTGACAAAAAAATGTTGAAACAAAACTTACATTTTCGTATAACCTAAAAGTGTCAAAAAAGATGCTAATTTAAAAATTCCTGGAAGCCGTATTTATTGAAATTAAGGAATGAGACTTATTCTAAATTAAAGCTTAAAGCTTTCTTTTTAAATCGATGTATAATAATCGTTAGGTTGAATTAGAAAAATATTGAGATAAAGAGTATTGAGTTAAAACTAACATTTTAGTATAACCTAAAAGTGTCAAAAAAGATGATAACTTAAAAATTCCTGGAAGCCGTGTTTATTGAAATTAAGGAATGAAACTTATTCTAAATTAAAGCTCAAAGCTGTCTCTTTAAAATGATGTATAATAGTTGTTGGGTTGGATTGGAAAAACATTGAGAAAAAAAATATTGAAATAAAACTTACATTTTCGTATAAGCTAAAAGTGTTAAAAAAGATGCTAATTTAAAAATTCCTGGAAGCCGTGTTTATCGAAATTAAGGAATGAGACTTATTCTGAATTAAAGCTCAAAGCTTTCTCTTTAAAATGATGTATAACAGTTGTTGGGTTGGATTGGAAAAATATTGAGAAAAAAAATATTGAAATAAAACATTTTCGTATAAGCTAAAAGTGTCAAAAAAGATGCTAATTTAAAAATTCCTGGAAGCCGTATTTAATTGAAATTAAGGAATGAGACTTATTCTGAATTAAAGCTCAAAGCTTTCTCTTTAAAATGATATATAATAGTTGTTGGGTTGCAATGGAAAAATATTGACAAAAAAAATGTTGAAACAAAACTTACATTTTCGTATAACCTAAAAGTGTCAAAATAGATGCTAATTTAAAAATTCCTAGAAGCCGTATTTATTGAAATTAAGGAATGAGACTTATTCTAAATTAAAGTTCAAAGCTTTCTCTTTACAATGATGTATAATAATTGTTGGGTTGGATTGGAAAAATATTGAGAAAAAAAATATTGAAATAAAACATTTTCGTATAAGCTAAAAGTGTCAAAAAAGATGCTAATTTAAAAATTCCTGGAAGCCGTATTTATTGAAATTAAGGAATGAGACTTATTTTAAATTAAAGCTCAATGCTTTCTTTTTAAAATGATCTGTAATAATCACACCTAATAACCATTTATCAAAGAGATACCGTATTGAACAACAAAATTCAACAACACCACTTTTCACTAAACTTCTAACCTCACATCTGGATGAATAAGTTTAAATTACTTAAAAAACGTACAGTGCGGATTACGTCGTTTTTTATACAGATTCTTTCTTGTATAGTAGAAAGTACCGACAGCTCTAAATGCGCCGACTGGAAGACTACAGTTTAAAATGAGTGTTTAAAACTACCTGTACTTTAAAGTACCGTCAGGACACAAAGGATTAAGAACATTTCTACTTCCCTGTCAATGTCTTCGTTTGTTTTCATAAGAGCATTAAGATGAATTTTATTATCTAATGTTTGTTGAAATAGATTCCAGTTAGTGAATTTATTAGATAGTTATAAAAAGAGTTCTTTGTTAACAACGTCAAGAATGGCGGTTAACTGTCAAAGCGGTTCCGCGTCCACAAAACTCCATATTACAAGAAAAGAAGCATACATAAAGACCCATGGTAATAGCTTATATTAACAACTTTGGCGGGACCTATTAGATTGATAAACAATTATTTATAAATCTGTTAACTAATAATAACTTTAACGATTTTTAAAACGCGAGAAATAAAATATAATAGCAAATAAATGTAATAACGAAATCCAATACTAGGGAATCATTATTTAAGACCAAGAAATGAATTTTCTAAAACAGGATTTTGTCGTTTATTTGAATTCGTAGAGCAGCCAACGGTAAACAATACGGATTCGCATTTCATCATAATAGATTTTTCTTCTTTTACAGAGTAAGATGGAATTTCTTAAATAATAATTCCTTAGTATTTTATTTCAATTTCATGTTTATTTCTACATAAATTTTGTGGCAGCATCTTGCTTCTAGGATTAACTAGAAACAAAGTAATGCCATTAAAACCCTAATTAGGGCCGCAAATGGTAGTTATGGGTTGATCAGATTAAAATCTAGAACGGTAATAAATCATTTACTCACCTAGAAACCATTTTAGAACCGGGGGAGGGTTCCCGTAGCGTGATAGACATTTCACGATGGCTACTTCACCATGGATAGCAGTCAAATTATGACCTGGTAATACTTGACTTTGATTGTATTCGATTTTTGGCTTCTGAGGAGCAACTATAAATTAAAAAAAAAAAAAGAAATTTAATAAACACTTCCATAATTATATCTTTGTAACAGTTATTTAATTAGATATCACTTTCGATAAAAAAATGTACTTAAAAATTTTTAAGTGATTTAATCGGGTAAAGAAATGGTTGTGAAGTTAAATAAAAATTCAAAACGATGAAGAACCCAACCAGTAGACGTCTGGGCAAGTTAATTCCGTTACGATATTACTCATTACGACAACGAAGTGTCGCGCGACCGACCCCGTATCGTAAATCTCTTTAAGGGTTGGTACTTAAATGTTACAGTCGCGAAATAGTTAAAAACCCGTATCTGGCCGTCGGGGGTTAATGGTTCGTGAAATATTCTGGTTAATAAACGGATGGAATGGTAAAAGTCAGAGAGTTGTTAAAATTCTGTTATGGGGATGATTCTGTTAAGGGATGATATTAACAATGAATTTATGCATGTAAATTTTTATTTTTAAACAAAATTATTTTAAAATATGTTGTGAACTGGAAAAGTAAAAAAAGGAAACAGAAACAAAAGTTGTCCCCTTATCTGAACTAGAAAAAAATTTGTTCCCCAGAATACGTTTTTTTGCGACAACGCGAGAAACTTGTTTTGAATGCAACTAAAGTTCCGGAACCGACTTTGTTAAAAAGTTTCTGAAAAGCACCGTACGGTTCGGAATCAGTTCCGTTGTTTGCACCCTTGGTGACGTCAAATTTATTTTTAAACTCCCCGTCGTGCAGCCTACTTGACGAATTGGAGGAGCTTTTTTCGTAGGTAGACCACGACGAGCCGTACACTTTGCGGCCCATTTTTCCCTTCATTTTCCACAATTTCAACGACATATTTAAAAATTTCCGGACGCCGACAAGTTTTTCGGTCGCACCCACTCCTACAAAGCAAACTTTTAATTAACGCTATAAATTGTAGTATTTAACTGCAAAGTACTTGACCCGAACATCTCCCTGTTACAGTAATTAGGTAAAGTTACATAATTATGGCCGTCCTAAATGAAAATGTTACCATGGAGGCGGTCGTTTATAAAATATTAAAAATCCTCTTAACTCCTATTCTCAATTAAAAAACTTCCTATTGTGAACACTTTTTAAGTAGTTTTAATAGATAATAAATTTACGTAATTGTTTAAAATTCTTAGAATAGAATTTACCACAAGATAAATCTTCTGTAAACAATGTGAGAACAAAAGAAACAACTCTTGTACTTATTTTAGCAATCAATGGCACGCGACTGATAAGTTTCCGGACGTGCACTCCATTCTTTGGTTCTTTCCCGTCTTCGACGAGGCGAATCCGAAGCGTTTTTGTGCGAACCGGCTACCACAGCAGTTAGTTTCGGTCTGTTTCCCGGAACGACAGCTTCCCTACGAACGCGAGCTCCACCATTCCACGTATGTCCCGCGCTCTATTTAATTTAATCTGTTCTCCTCCGCGCTGATTCCTTTAAAGATCTCGTTTCAACACGCCGACGGAGAAACACAATTAACAGTTCTTCTTCCCGCAGGATGTAGACGAACTGTCTCTCATCGTCTCTCTCTCCTAGACCATTTACTCTACGTTTAGCGTCACGATTTGCTCGCCGCATCTCTTCCGACGCCTCTTCCCCCACAAAGTTCTTTGTCTGCATTGCCGGCGGCAACCTTCCTATATAACGCCCACAATTGAAACTTTACTCTGATAAGATTTCTTGGCCTCCTTCGATGAAAAACTGGTTTAATTTTACGAAACAAAAAGATTACCCTTTGTTTTATTTGCTGTTTTAAAAGTAAATAGAAAATTAAAAAAAAAAACAACTTTAGGTAAAAGTTAAAAAATAACTGATAATGTTGGTCTTACGAATTCACTTTTAGAACAAAACTGTTTCTCCATTTGAGGTTACTACCTACATACCACCTCTTAGTTTCATTGAGCAATCGATCACGCGTCTCCCTCGGAACTTTGGAACCAGTGGAAGTACAGTCATTAATAATGTCGGTAAAGTGCAGCTTTGCAATGGGGTTATTCTAGGTCTCTTGTCTCGGTCATACCGACCTTAGTCCTGCTCTTTCCACGATTCGTCTTACTACCATAAAATATTAATGGCTAATTCCGACAATGAAATGTTAAAATAAAAAGTAAAATTTAATGTTTAATTTGTTTTTAGGAAAAAAATAAATAATGGCGGAGGAGCCGGTGGATATGATTTAACAGATAAATTTTTTACCAAGTTTTCTATTGTATATGCAAAATATGTTGGAAATACTGGTGCTTTGAAGTATTTAGTACAGCATCAAAGAACGAAATTTTTTTGCACAGCTTTTTCTAGAACACCTTACTTAAACCCAGAAAATTTCCCAGTAAAAAAAACTTAAACGTTTCACTCTTGTCCGCATATTTATTATTAATTTAACTTACACTTTACCGGTTCTTTGGATTTAGTTTTCATATTTACTTTATCATAGTACAATGTTTATTTAAATCAGTTCTTTTTCTCTATCAATTAATTTTTCCAGCGTTTTTTCTATTAACAATTCCACAACAACGGTTAATACACTCAAACACTTTTAAATTCATTACCACACAGTCTTACACCACCTTAACAAATACTAAACTAACATATTCCCATTTTGACGCTGTACCAAGTTCCCCTGGAACCAATAAGACTTTATAGACAACAACTAATCATCAGTAGGTAAAGTTCATTCATAACCGCTTCCTTTAATAATC
Source organism: Onthophagus taurus (assembly GCF_036711975.1). Classification (NCBI taxonomy): domain Eukaryota; kingdom Metazoa; phylum Arthropoda; class Insecta; order Coleoptera; family Scarabaeidae; genus Onthophagus; species Onthophagus taurus. The sequence continues at coordinate 6,675,199 of NC_091966.1, forward strand.
CACATATCTGCTTATTAAAAGTGTGTAAGCAAAACCATAGGTAAAGTCCATGTTGTTTCCAAAGAAACATATTTTAAGTCGTTTCTAAAACCGACGCTATCAGCTCTAAATATATTCTTGATGAAAAATCAAATTGAAATGGGCCTTCAAAATTACGTCCGTGATTTGGGCGCTGATTTCGAAGATGTGGCAACTGTGATGTACGTATGCTTTTTGGCATAAAAGAATGAAAGTATTATTACATAGCAAACTGATGACGTAGAGAAATGAAAAATTAAATATAACATTTGACACATATTTGATCTCCACATATTTCAACATAATATTCCTTAACATCTTACTGACCCTACTGACATCTACCAACATCGATCTCCTATCTGATCACTTTCAATATCTTTTCTGACCTTTCTGACACTATCCCTGATATATGTATGTACATACATATGTCAATAAGAACCTGTTATCTTACAACATTATTACTGATATCTATCAGCAGTCGTGAAAATTCTCAACATCATCTGTGAGATCTTTCTATATTGACCCTGACATATTTTAACATAATCCCTGATATTTCTCAATTTTGTTCTGGCCTCCCTGAATATCTTACCCACCATCTCTGATTATTACAGCTGATATCTTTCAATATCGATCCTCATTCTGATGACCTTCTATATCTTTCCTGGTCTTCCTGACATCATCCCTGATATTTCTCAATAAGATAGCTTTCATCATGATCTTCCACATTCACTATCAACATTGTTCTTACATATCATCGTGTTTAATATCGCAAAGTATCATTCTGGATATCGCTCTCCTTCTTTCATGATATCTTATAACATCATTACTGATATTTCTCAAGATCGTCCTTGGTATCCTTGGTAATACTATCCTAGCCTTCTTCCACATCTTAACCACCATCTCTGATTATTACCCCTGATAGCTTTCAACATCGATCTTCGTTCCGATGACCTTCAATACCTTTCCTGGTCTTCCTGACATCATCCCTAATGTTTTTCAATAAGATAGCCTTCATCATGATCTTCCACTTCGACTATCGACATTGTTCTTATATCTCATCGTGTTTAATATCGTTAAGCATCATCCTCGATATCTCTCACCCTCTTTCATGATATCTTACAAGATCATTACTGATATTTCTCAATATCATCCTTGGTATCCTTGGTAACACTGTCTTAGCCTTCTTCCAGATCTTACCCACTATTTATTAACATTACCTCTAATATCTATCAGCACCATCCTTAATATCCTCCAGCATCACGCTGGCCCTCCTTATCATCATTTACATCGTTCCACATTGTTCCTGACATCCTTGAATATAATCTCCCAGATCTTTTAATAATATAGAGCTCTCTCTCAAGATTTTCCTCATTTATCAAATACTCCCTTGATAACAACATTACATCTATCAACATCTTGCTCAATCATCATCGTTGTCCTTGCGCAACATCGTCTACAACAACCCAAAACATTGTCTCTGACGTATCTTAACCGTTTGAATCTCAGGGGGTATTGAAAAAAACACTGTCAAAGAATCCTAAATGGTGATATGACCGCGCTATTAAACTAGGCTGCGAAAATTGTAATTGTTTGTGTCTTGAGTAATTCCGTATCTACAGTATTGACAATTACAATGAGGTCATGTAGCCACGAAGACAATAGAGCGGAAATCAGGGTACTTCATCCTGAAATAAGCTATGAAAGGTATCAGTTCTTCATAAAGTATACTAGAAACAACTCTATCATTACCATATTGCGATAACAAAAGAATAATAGTAGGTAGGTGTAATATGGATAAAGTGGATATAAACAATTGTTAACTGCTGTCTTAAATTTTCTTTTAAGTAGGCAATTTCACGTTCAATGACATTTTTTATAGAAATAAACTGTTTCATGTTAAAGTAACGGTTCATTGACATCATATTGATTGCGATATCGTAAATAATAAACCATTTTTGGACACTTTAACGTGTAAAATAAAAACAATTATAGGAAGATTTTAGAAATGGATCAAAAATTCTACTCTTGAGAATATTAAAGTCCCACCAAGCTCTGTAGTAGAACGAAAAACCCCCCTCATTAAGCGATATCCCATTAATTACATTTTTTATCTTGTTACATTTTTCACTTTTACACTGCGAAAAGACAAAGAATTACAAATTATAACAGGACGTTGTATATCTACCTCTTGACAAGATGCTTAAATAAAATTTGATATATATGTTTTTTTATAAAAGATTTGATTATTTGCATACTTTCTCATTCGATAAGGACACCATATTAACTCCAATAATAGTCATACTTTTATTAATTAAGGCCATAGATTTATTTATTTAAAACTATACATTTTATTTTATTTTTGTTCGCTTCTTTCCATTATTTTGAAAGATTTGAATGAAACATAATAAAGAAAAAAATTATAACCTTCTAAATGATCAACTAGAGAGCTATCATAGAGCATTGTTCTCATATATTAAATAATTAAATAGGTTTTATTTTTTAACATTTGTTTTGCCCTATCGGTTTTACGTGTTTCACTTTAATTCTGTATCCGTTTTGATTTGTTATTTTTATTCACTGCTATCCATCTTGATAACCGGTTGTCTTGAAATAAATTTGTATTTTTAAACCCTCTGTTGTCACAATGCATTTGACATCTATACGTGAACGCGTTTATAAAATTTGGTTTTAGACTAAGTGAAAAGATCCTTAACTGTAATTGTCTTAAGTAATTTATGTTATATATGTGTTTTTTAACAAAATTTTCTTTGTTATTCATGTTATTTTATGAAACCAACTTTGTGAAGATTTTATGACAGTGAGTGATAACTGATATTTTGTAATTCTTAACTGTATTTGACTTTTTATATCACTATTTAATTACTGAATTTGATGTAGATTCGGCTGATGATGGTGTAACACCGAAACCGGTACCGAAAAAATAAATTGATTAAAGCAAGTAAGAAGTTTTAATTTTTAATATTATTACAACCAAATTTTATAATACCCAACTTGCAACATGGATTCATATAACAACTTTTTTATTTACCTGCCTCTAGGTCTTTAGCCTATGCGTACTCACTCTTATTACGTTTAATGCATTTTTTCAATACCCATTGTAATATTGATTTATTTATTGTCTCGCCTCTTGTTTTCAAGAAATATGTACGGAATTTGAGCGTTTGGTATTGATTTTGTTAAGTTTATTATTAGTTTTCTTATTACGTTTAATGCACTTTTTCAATACCTATTGTAACAATATTGATTTTTTATTTATTGCCTCGCCTCTTGTTTGAAGAAATATGTACGGAATTTGAGCGTTTGTTATTGATTTTGTTAAGTTTATTATTATTATTAGTTTTCTTTTTTTTTTAATATAAATTGATATAAAAATTGATTTGTTAGAGGATACTTCATTGGGGTTCCTCCTTGGATGTATAAATAATAAAACAAAAATAAAAAAATAAATGTCCTTAAGTATAATTGCAGGTTATAATTATGTGTATCGGTGGAATAATGATATAATGTTAAATATTTATTTATTATGTACAAAACCTGATCTCGACCGTCCGTTAACATTATTACAGAAAAGCCAACATAAATTGTTGATTTTGCCGATGTCAAGCACGCGCGCGGTTTCAATTTCCAATCTCAAATTCATAAAAAGAGCAAACGGCTCCCATTGTTTGCTTTATAATGAAATTGTAGCCAATCAGGGGGTGGGCACGTTGGAACCGCGACCCATCGATTAGCTGTAACAGTATCAATCTCTTTTGCCCTTTCGTTGAAAAAAAACTCGTATTTTCCATTACGCGGCGTGTTACACGAGCCGTTACAAGCGATTTAAATCGAAATCCATCACACTACATGCACATACCGGACGCTCGGGAAATACTCATTATTTGATTTGATTAGTAACGAACAATTTTAGGTGTGCTTTTGTAATCTGATACATGGCGTGTTGATATAAAATTTCAAATTGTTTTTATTTAATTTTATTTTATTTTCTAATCATTAGAGTTGAAGGATACAATTTCTATAAATTGAAGTGCATCTTTTAACGTTGCAACGAAGTCGAAAGAGACTTACTGGTTGTTATATAGAGATTTCAAGGTAGGTCTTGAAAAGATTTTGTAACATCGAGTCCACTTATGTCTTGAGAAGTTCACTTATTAGTTCAATTACGATTTAACCCGATATAGTTTTTAAGTTGAAATAAAAAAGTTACTCCATAATTACTTTTATATAAAAGAACTTTTATATTCAATTACATTAATCGTTTGATTTAACGGATCGAGTTGGTTGCAGTAGATAGTTTTTATTGTAGAGCTTTTACGGTATTAACGTTCACCGGGTGGTGCTAATGCTCACAGCCGTCATTGCGGGCGCGTTACACGTCACTTTGTGAAAAATCAATCCACACCGGCTGGTTTTTGTTAAATAAATTAAAGTGATAATGGAGCGTGGACGCAAAAACAGAGCCGTTCCGGCAGGCCGAGTGCGAACTGGGCACTCGCCTCCGGCACCGCTCCAGAGGAAAAACGTTATGATACGGGAAATGGACAAAGTGCCGTGACGGAGTACGTCGAGCTCAGGCAACGGACCCCTAATTGTTTTTAAGCAGCAGTTTTTTTTTGGCCCTGAAGCATGAGATGCTCGCTAAAATTAGTCATTAAGCGCTGCCGACGCTCGAGGGCGAGGAGAATACAAAAAGGAGGCGCCGTTTGATGCCATCCATTTCTTTATCCCTTGCACAATTAACATCGTTTTTTCTAGTTGTGTTGTGAACAGCTCGGGCGCGTGATCAATTTTATTTTACATTGTTCGTGTAGAATTTTAGAACAAAGAAAAGTGTCCAAAGAAAGGAAGAACATAAATCAAGATTATATTTTTATTATTAAGTAACAAACTTTAATTATTAAAATTTCAAATCAACACGTTATGTAATATTAATTTGAAATTTAATGAAATGTGAGGAAAATTGGTTGTAAAGAAATTAATTTAAGGTTAATAAGTAGTTTTAAAAGAGGTTGTTACACACCTGGCAAACACCACGATTGCAATTAAGGTAGACGGTAGCTTGAAGACCCGTCTTTAACGGTAATTAGTCGCACGTATAGCGGCATGTGTACACGTAATTTAAATTCGGCCAAGTTAGTTTAAGGGGCGGTTGGGTGCGAAGTCAAACCACCATCCCCCTCGGGTGGACTCAAGGGTTTATTGAAATGCAAGTTGCGGTCCGCCACTGAAACATCTGAGGCGAACAGTTAACAGTTACCAGAGGCGCACTTCCCCAACAGTTAATTTTGACATAATACCGCATAAACACTGACAAATTACATCACTGAATAAGTTGTTTCTTTGCGAACAAACGTCAGCCGCAGAACTCGGTCGCCGCGACGATACTACCAAAACATACTAAAACGGCACCAACACCGCAAGTACACTTTCCGAACTGTTTATGATGTTCGTGGAAATTACAATTTTAGCACTCGACACTCCCAACATTAACGTAATGATGCCTAACAAAGATAACGAACTAACGCTAACGGGAAGTTCAACCCCAATGTCGAGTGCTCGTCATAAAGTCTTTGGAACGTCTAAGACGCTAGATGTACATTAATTGAGACCTCTTATGCGCCGATCAATGATCAATTTAAACGCTTACGTTCCATTTTCAACTCCCTGGAGATATCAATCGTTTCAATGGAATCGTCGATTATTGAAATTCTCCCATTTCGCCGAAGATATCTAAAGTTTTAGATTTCTAGATTATTCTCTATTTTTTATATGGGCATGAAAGTGTTGATTTTAGCACGTAGAATTAATCAAAATCGAAGCATTAATTGGACCGCGTTATGCATCACTTGATTAAGCGACAAATGAATAATGTTGAGAAAAACGGGATTTTCGTTTTCATCTCTCTAAAAATATAAGACTTCTCAGAATAGACAGGCTCAAACTATTGTAAATTGTTTTGTGCCTGTCCATTTTTATCACAGAACACTGATGACAGCTATCACAAGCACAGAGAGCATACAGGATGTTTCTGTAAGTCTTTTCACTTTAAAGGTTATTTTATGAAGATCATGAATATAATAATCAAATTAAAGTTGACATTGACAACTGAAAGTTTCTAGTGTTAGTTCTAGTTTTAGTGCAGTAAAAATTGTATCTAAGTCGGTTCTTAGACATATGACTACGTATACCAGACAGCATGAAAATCTCTAAAATCGATAAAATGTCGCTTAGTCAAGTGATGTATAACGCGGTCGAATTATAACAATATTTTAATGGATGTAATTTTGATGGGATTAAATTAAATTACTTTGAGTTGATATAGTTTCATGAAATTTTTAAAATTAAATTACGGGGTAATTATGCAAAATTTTCATGAACATTAGATTTAGTACTTGCATAAACAAAAATGATGAATAGTTTTTGAACAATCTTGGAGAGCTACTTCTTTAAGGTGGTAGGGGCAGTGCGATGAAACTAAATAGTTCATCTGAATAAAACTTGACACACTTTTCTGGGAAACTTTCTTAAAGAGTTAATTTAGAACTTCAAAAATGTTTTGCATAAAGATTGCCCATTAAAATTTTGTTTTAATTTTGCTTCACGATTTCATAGCTATTATAAATATTTTGATATGTTTGGTTAGGTAGTTATATCGTTATAGAAAGAATATTGAGGTTTCGCAGACAATAAAAATTATTGTACAAATTATTATACTGCTCCACAGATGGCTAATGAAATAATGCAAATATTGGTACTAACATATAAGGCTAAACTGGTGTAAGTAGAAAGTCGTCTTGTTTACTTCATTTAATCGTAGAATTGATTGACATAGAAGATTGGTAAAAGGGAACTGATCTTGAAACCAAAAGTAGATGATAACTCCAAGACCATTGAAAGTATGCAAAAGTTTACCAACATCATAAAGATTATTCCATTTGAAGAAGACGTGGTAAGGAATAGCACTAAAAGATTTTCTTAACATTTGTATCAAGCAGAGTTCAAATCCTTTAGCATATAAATATAGATCGTTATATATAATCAAACTACGAATACAGTGAATGTTTTTCAACTACAGTATAATCAATTCTCACGTGCTAATCGGGCAAAAAGACAAATTGGAAAGGGACTTGTTTTATGAGGAGCTAAAGAAGTACACAAACAAAGCTCTGGGCATAATATAAAAATCATAATAGGGAAAGAGAAGTAACAATAACAGAAGATTTACTATCGATGAAGTGGAAGAAGCAATAAAAGACCAACCACAAATCACCAGGTTCTGACATGATAACATCAGAAATCCTCAAATAGGAGGATTTCATATAGACAAAGGATTCCCAGAAAACCTTTCACCGGGTAGTCCCGGGATTCGAACATAAACAACCAAATATTGTTAACTTCGTCAAGATATGGTGACTAAGTTAGGTATCGATGAAAGGATGTACGTCTCCATCCTCTAACTTTTAAGGTTGGCTTTTTCTTTCTCGCTGTCACAGGAGTATTTGTGTTACTATTTTTCTTTCTCTATCGCGTTCCGCTTAACCATCAAGCTCTTGGTGGAGATTCATGGGAGGACGATTTTAAGGAGGTCAAGGTTCATATAGAGCTGTAGCGTCAGTATATCATGACGATGCCCAATTCGCGCCTTGGCCTCTTTCTATCCATCTTCGTCTTCTGATGCTCTTTTTACATTGCATCTGATTCTGGTAGTCAGTGAAGACCTAGCCCCAATTGAAATACTACGGAAACAAATAGAACATTTTTCTGGCATTCTTCATCACATCATCCCCTCTACCGTGTTCTGGATTTCCCAACCGGTCTCCAACTTCCAAACTGCCCTTGTAGCGTTTTCTTTGGCAACGTCTACACATGCCCTGCCCATGTTAAACATTTGAGCTTTATATATTCTAAAATTCGTGGTTCCTTATATAGATGGTAGAATTGGTGGATTATGCGCGATCTCCACATGTTCCCATTCCTTATTGGTTCCATTATTTTTCTTAAGATATTCCTCTCTAGTGTATTCAGTCTTTCTGCGTTTCTTTGTGTAAATCTCCATGTTTCTCCTCCATACGTTAGTACTGCACGAATTATGGTTTTATACAGTCTAATTTTGGTTTTTCTGTCATTAATTCTAGATTTTAGTATGAGTAGTATGGCATAATATGCCTTATTTGCTGCATTTATTCTCTTAATTATCTCCTTTGTTTCGTCGTTGTCATGTGACATGTAGATCCTAGGTATGTGAATTCGTGTACCGCTTAATACGAATCCCACGAGTAGGAGGACAAATCCAGGGTGATCAAGTCTTGTTGCACCACTATTATCTCGTTTTGCGACGAAATAATTAAAACAACATATTGATAATAAATTATGGCGTTAATTTTAACAAACAAAATATGAAAGCTTTTTGGTAGAATTTTGCTCCGGTGTCGCCAACGGTCTCTTCCCGAAGGTGAGTCCGAAATCTCGAACGAAAAAAAATCCAATATGAAATAATTATATTGAAAACAAAAATAATCAAATAATTATATGATCTGGTTACCCTAAAAAAAAGTAAGACAACATTAAAGGAAAAAAAATTAAATCACAATTATAGAATTGATCAGTATTCTGATAAAGTTGGCTTAAATTTAATCTAAGATATAAGATTAACTGCAAAACCTTCACGTGCATGCAAATAAAATGGTTAAAACACGTTTAATTTAAATTTGATGGTGTTCCTTTAAGCGCGACGTATTAGTTTTAGGTTGTCAACGTTTTAAAGGAAAATCACGGCGAAAATCTCAGTTCAAAATATCCCGGAGGAAATAAGCGAATCCAGATAGGGGCGCGCCTTCCTTTGAGTACTGCAAGTCATTATTTATGCGCCCTAATGAGGATATCAGTATGTCACGCGCAGCTTTGATGCAGATTAACCAGCGGAATTGATTTTTCAATTAGGACTTTTCAACCTTTAAATTTATTAATGATATTAATTTTGTTGTCAAAGTATTATTTATACTATCGATTTCTTTTTGTTATAGTCTAACAAAACTTTAATTTTATTAAACTATAAAATATAGTTGCTTTTGAAAAGCAAACAAAGGAGGCGACAAGTCAACACTAGAACCACATTAAGGGCATCAAAGGAGGGAAACCCCGTTCAGGTATTTTGATATTCAGTAATACATTAACCCAATTTGCAGCCAGCAGGCATTGTCCGCGTTCATCCTGCGCGAACAATGGAGATTTATGTGCGTCGACGAACGTGACGGAGACGGAGTTCGAATAATGAACAACATGCGTCCTGTGGAATGTGTGGGCACGTGTAAATAGGCCCCTAAGCGACTTCGGGGCGCGGTCAGACCAGAACCGAATTTACGACGATAGTTTGTCCGGATAAAAACGACGGTGTAGTTTTCATATTCCGGTTTGAAACTCGAAACATTACTTTTAATTATTGATAAAACTTTATCAACGTTTTGAACTGGAATTTTAAAATTCACGCCATTTCGAATAGAATTTAATAGTGGATGGTCGTAAAACCCATAAAATTTTAAAAACGTACATGTATAAATGATAAGTGTGTAATAGTCGAGGGGTTTGATTGTGCGTGGAGTATTTCATTTTATTTGTAAAACCGATATCACACAAATATAAATCTACCTCGAAATAGTAATAAAATGCAGGCAATTATTTTTTGAAACAAAACTTTTTTACTTCTAAATTACACCCATAGTTTTTCACGTTTTTTGTTATACATAGTTGTTCGTTACTCTGAGTAAATATAATCGCTAAATCGTTTTTGTGGCCTTTTCACGGGATATATCTTAGACAGAAATCTGTTTTTCATACCAAACCTCCACTTTTCTCTTCCAATTTTAAATGGTGCACGCGATATCACAAACCCCTCCAGCGATTTGTGGTAATTATAAGGGCAGCGGTGGGGCGTTAGCGTAGGATAATTGATGGTTAGGTAGTGGACTAATTGAAAAACACGTGCCTATTGTACCGGAAACCTCTTGCGGGTCATTAGATTGGACAGGGAAAGGCGTTTTGCATAATAACACCTCTGCTCGCCGTTAATCGAAGATGTGGTGTAATAGATAGGGCCCATAGGTGCAGAAATAATGGCCTAAAATCCAACAGGAATTCCATTCGAAATTAGATGAGATATTACTATTTGTGTATACAGTGAATTTCACTTATAATGCAATGTACAAAAATATATTTCCATAAAAATCAGGGCGAATGACGTGTTTAGACGCACGGCTAAACCCAATACATGGGGTACGGCATATCAGATAGCTATAAAAAGACTGGGCGTACGAAAGAAGGAAGATCTGGACACAAAAACGATAGACCACCAATTTGCAAAGCTATTCCCACAGATTAAGAACAACACGCCGAGAGGCGAAGAACAAGGAAATGGAGATGAACTTGAAGAAGAAAGAGAAATCTCGGAAACCTTCGAACAAGTTATACAAGAAGAATTAAACGAATGCTTACAACAACTAAAACCAAAGAGAGCTCCAGGAGAAAACTCCGGTACTAACGAAATATTGAAACTTTGTGCAAAAGCCAGTCCCAACGCGTTCCTAGACGTTTTTAATAGGTGCTTCGAAATAGGAGAATTCCCGGAAATATGGAGAAAAGCGAAACTAGTCTTAATCGAAAAACCAAAAAAGGATAATGAAGAAAAGCAATATAGACCGCTCAGCCTACTGAGTACAGTGGGAAAGCTACCTGAAAGAATAATTAATAAACGTCTTACTGAACACCTAGAAAAGAACAAGTTGATTTCCGACGCACAATTTGGTTATAGAAAAGGAATGGGTACAGTAGACGCAATAATGAAAAGAATAACGGAAGCTCAAGATAGAAACAATATCTCACTGACTCATCGTGGTTATAGACTGATGATCCTACTGGATGTAAAGAATGCATTCAACTCGGTGCCATGGAAAAAACTGCTGGGGATCGGTGATTGGTGGGACGCTATGGAATCTGTATTACGTAGACATAGTACCATATACAGACGACATAGCGGTGGTGGTACAGGGAATGACGGCGGTACTGCATAGAGAACATAAGTACAATACTAGAAGAGATGGGGCTCCAGTTGGCACCGCACAAAACAGAAATAGTGATACTTGAAGGAAGACGTGGAAGCAGATCGAGTTAAAGGTGAACAACTTAAAAATTAAAAGTTCCAAGTCTGTAAAGTACTTAGGAGTACACGTTGATAAAGATCTAAGGATGACTGCTCACGTATGTAAAGTAAACGAGAAAGCGGCAAAAACAATCATTGCGCTGGCAGGACTCATGCCAAGAATAAGAGGTCCAAGCCAGGGAAAGAGGAAGCTGCTGGCTAAAGTAAAAGAGGCACTCTCCCCAGCATAGGAGTGCCCTTCAGTCTCCTGAAGTTTAAAAAATATAGAAATATGCTTAGATCGATAGAACGAAAAACGTCAATACTCGTTACTTCGGCATATAGAACGCATCGACTGAGGCGGTAGGTGTACTGGCCGGGTGTCCTCCCTATGATCTTCTAGTATGGGAGAGAGCCCGCAATTGGGAATCCAAAGGGGCTAGAAAAGAGGAAAACAGGGCGGAAATGTATCGGCGCTCGCAGGAGAGGTGGGAGAAGTATCAAGGATGGGCGAAGCACTTCATCAGAGATGTGAAGAAATGGCAAAATCAGGGACTAAACACAAATTATTATGCAACCCAGGCAATTTTAGGCCATGGCATATTCGGGCAGTACTTAACAAAAATAAAGAAAAGAAGAACAAGTGAGTGCTGGTACGGGTGCGGTTTAGAAGATACTCCGAGGCACACTGTATTTGAATGCACACGTTTCGAGCAGTTGAGAAGATGAGCAGAGACAGGGATAGGAAGAGAAATTAAAATGGAAAGTGTTGATAGAAACCTCTCGTTTCCATGGAAACGAATTGGAAGTACTGGAAGTAATGGTCCTCCTAACTAGAATAATGAAGGAGAAGGAGGTGGAGGAAAAGCGAAGAGAAGGAGAGGAAGAAAGCTCCAGCCAATAAAAGAAAGAAAGAGCGTAAGTAGGAATGACATAGAACAGGATCAACAACGAGGGGGCAGCCGCTCCCTCGTTTCAGGTATGCAATAAAAACAAAGAAAGTTAAAAACTAATAGAATTCTATGTCCACCTGAGTGACGACGGAAAAGAGAGAGAAATGAGTGGGCCATCAGGGACGAGAAGAAGAAAATGAATAAATGAGAGGACTTCCGCCTTCTCATCCAGGTAGGCATTAAAATAGTTAAAATTCAGAAAAGTAATGAATTCATATGTCCACATGTGTGCTGGAGGAAATGAAGGACGATTCCATCAAGCTGTGAAGGCAGATAGGAAGAAGAGGATCAAATGAGAGGGCTTCTGCCCTCTCATTCAGGTACGAATTTATAAAGTGTTGATTACAAAAATTAAAGAAATCGTATGTCCACATGTATGCTGGAGGAAACAAAGGATGGCGATGGTGGTGAAGAGTATGAAGCTGGCTGGGGCGAAGTAGGAGATGAAGGAAGGAAAACAGAATGTAACATCTAAAGTCGCAGGCTGTCCGAAGAGATACGCAAGCGGTTTCGGATAGTCAAGGTAAAAAAGGCAAAAAGATAAAAGGGTTCGGTTGGGTTGGGTTGAATCTGAAGACGCACGGCTAAACCCGATGCTTTCTAGTTCTAGTATTAGTTCTAGTTTTATACTAGCACTATAACTAGAACTAACACAAGACCTAGAACTAGAATCATTCGCATTTAGCCGTCTTAAGAGACGTGTGGCTAAATCCGAATGTTTCTAGTTCTCGGTCTAGTGTTAGTTCTAGTTGTGCACTAGCACTATCACTAGAACAATACAAGACCTAGAACTAGAGTAAAACTAACACTAGACCTAGAAACTCAAAATTTTTCCTCTGCAAAAATACCAATGCCTGTACTATTAAGCTATGTTGCATTTTATGTGAAACAGTGCATATGCATAGTAGTTTCGTAACTATGGTTACTGCATTCACATAAATTTACAAAAATTCATATAAAAAAGTTAACTATTCAAATCACGAATCGTTTATTAAACAAGAAAGGCCATCGTAATTGCTTTATTGGAGTCTAAAAACTTCGGCACATCCCACAAACCTCAATTTAATTAGGGGCAAATTCCAAAAAAGGGGAGAACCCCATTTCCGTCGCCCGATTTCGAAACCCTGTTGGTTGAAGCATTCAAATTGAGAAGACGTGATTGAGCCGTATATCCCACTCTTATCGATCAACAGAGAGCCTTGATGGATTTCTGATGATCGTTCGGTACTCGACACAGGAGAGAGCCGTTGCAGACCGACCGACGAAGCGCTAGCAATAAATTCTAATTTGCGCGTCTACGCCAGAGGGGTGACTACGCTAGGAGCGGACTACGGATGCTGGTGGCATAGGAGGTCGACACGTTTATTCGGCGGTAATTTGAATTTTAGTCAAGAGGGGATTCCTCGGCTAAAATTCAAATTACCGTCGAATTTCAACGGAGGAATCTCTTGGCCGAAGGCCTCCGCCACGGCCCCGTTTAATTATTTACACGATTCTGGATAGTACGGCAATGCTTAATCAACACAACTACGACATTCGAAGAGCACTTTTCGAGCTACTGCGTTAATTTAATTAATCCGAATTGTGTGTTCGTTCACGCCTACTGCTAATCGTTTTAGGATAAACGAAACCAGTAGGGGAATTGAAAAGACAAAAAACAAACACTATTGATTATTGAATTTAGATACAGAGAGATAGCTTTTTTATTGGCAACAATTCATTGCTCTTAATTATATAGAATTATAGTGATTCTAATATATCACATATGTATAACAATACATCAAATAATAAACCAGTTCTTAAAATTTTGGGCAAATGTATATACTAATTGCATATTTTAACATATATTATAATAAGTTGTAAGAAGCTGTTTACTGAAAGAGGATATACATTTCCCATTGTATTTTAAATGAGACTAAAGTTTATACGTATATACTTGGAACTTGTTAGAAAGAAAACTACGCTTCGGTTAAAACCGTTATGCTCATTACCCTTACAACGTAGATGTTGCTATCTTGTTACACACGCAGGGGATGGTTAAAGAATATTTAATTCTATTAATGTTTGCTAAAATTGTATATTCTTTAGAAATTTTAAAAGATTAAAGCGATAAAAAACGAAAAACAATTCATGGAATGGTCGAAAGAACCTGAAAGTGACAACTATTCATGTGCTTCCGATGTGGGAAATGCTCTCGCTGTACATTCACAGCATAAAAGTGTTAAAATGAAAGCTGAAAGAAAAGGAGAAGTTTGATTCATCCGATGACAACGTTTTGGAGGGTAGGAATCGTTATAAATGGAGTATCAAAGCGCCACTTATCACATGAACACGGAAGTGCCATATAATTACACATTTACCATGAATAAAAAATAGAAATAATGTTACTTTGAAACTATTTATTTTTTATAAGGAAGCAGGCTCGTAATACTAACGAATACTCTCTCTTTGTCCTTTAGTCAATAATCAAAGCCAAATCAACAGTTTATAATAAATCGATTTTCCATTAGATCCATTAGAAAGGAATTAGGCGAAAACGAGAAAATAAACAGAAATCTGAAATTATTGAAGAATAGTTAGCAGACGTCTTTATACCAAATCTAATCCAAAATTGCTGCAAATAGCATAAAAGAAGTCGCTTGAGAGACAAAATCTGGCACGAAGGGCTGGTTTATAAGCTGAACAAAATCTTGATAAAAAATGTGTAAAAATCTTAACATCGTACAAAACAAACAGAGTCTGCAGATGTAAACAAAAGGATGCATACAAGTACAATATAAGTACAAGCAAGTGTTCCTCAGGGAAGTGTTTATACGCCTCTACTGCATGTCTTGTATACCAGCTGTATTCCAGTCTTATACGAGATGAAATTGAGTATATTCGCGTGTCAACTTTGATAACTATCGTATACAATCTATATGAATATTATAATATGCAACTCTGGGGATGTGCGAAAGAATGCCATGTCCAAGTACTACAGACAGTACAAAATAAAGTTCTACGTGCTAAATGCCTTATGGTATGTAAGAAATAATGCTATATACAGAAACCTAAACATCTCAACGATGAACGAAGAAATCAAAATATACAAGATGCACAAAAAACAGATTCAACTACATAAAAATGCAAAAATACTTTCACCAGTGGGTAATTACCAACTGTGCCGGAGGTTGAAGAGTGGTGTGTAAAAAGTAGGACATTGTGCAGAGTATTGTTACAAAGAAACAGATTAAAGATTACTAATGAAATCTTTTTCTTCGTTTATCTAAGGGTAGATCATGTATGATTTGCGACTTTTCATTCTAGTTCCTCAAACGAGGATAACCAGCTCTGAGTTCACTATAGTCTATTAATTTAGAGTCTATCATTGTAGTATGTTGTAAGAATTCATTGTAGTAAGTTTTGACTCATTGGCAAAAAAGTTTTGGAAAACAGTTCTGTAAAATCTTCTTCATCGAAGAGAAAGTGAAAGAACATATTTGAAATGAGTAAACTCGAGTTATAAGTCTTCTACGATTTCTTCAAACCTATACATATCTTTTTCTACTTTTGAACACGGGGTTCATACATCCAGTTATCAAATATGAACTTTTGCTAGAAAGAAATTAGCTATGCCTTCACCATAGCCTTTTGCGAAGAAGATAATTATGGTTATTAATTTTGAGTTCTTGATTTAGTTGGATCTTGTACGGATTCAGGTCCAAGTCCCGACGCAAAATCGCCAAGGTAAAGTTTGCAAAAATCCAAGTTCTTGTGCATGGTTAGGTGAGTTAATTGCCTCGGGTTCTCTTGCACACTTTCGCGGACATCGTCGACTCACTATTGGCACTTCTATTGGAAAAACCTTTAACATCAAGTTTTTTTTTAATTTTCCGAATCTCTTTGCTTTCCATTGAACCCTATACATTATTAATAGTATATTTGAGAGACGGTAAAATAGATACAAGCACACTTTGTCTAACGTTGATAATTATCCCCATCTCTCGTAATTTCAAAAATATATTTCGCTTACTTCCGCGGAATGGGCCAGATTTCTCCATTTCCTTTATGGTTTCCCAAATCGTCCTATTTCCAACTCCAACGTTTTAGGAAACTTTTCTTTTTGAAAATCGTCAGTTCTATATTTTAACTCATCGTACTAAAACATACCTTTTAACACTGTTATAGTAGACGCCACGAGAGCTGGCAGTAAATCATCGTTTTCCGCTCTTACAAATGCCATACGTAGTTCACAAACCGCTAGAGAGTAATGTGTGTTAGAAAGAGATAGCATTAATTTAATATGTCTGCTGTACAATTCAAATGGCCACGTCGAAAATGTACGTCTGTTCTTCTAAGGAATGTAACTCTATAATTGTAACCTCAAATCGAAACGTCTTGTGAGTGTTGTCATGAATCTGTTAGTGTTTTCACAAGCCGAAAATGTTTTCTTTGAAAGGAAAATTATTAAATAATATCTTTGACAATGTTTGACATATAACCTCCATTACTAACATAACCTACGTTTAAATGTATGTGGTGAAATAATCTAAGTCGTACGTCCATATCTTGATTCATACCCTTTGATTATATATAATATGGATTGAGCTAACTGAATATATCTACTAACAAAAATGTGGCTCAAGGTGAATAGACGCAGATGGCAAGCGATAATGTGAAAGTGTAACAAAGATAGACATAAAACGGTACTAAACAGACGGGCGCATGCGCACAAAAGTGTTAAACCTCTTCCATTTGACGTTTATCGTTTTGTTGTGTCACAGCCAGTCACACCGTTATGTTTAAAAATGTATTGTTTCGTGTGCAAAGTTCGCGATAATACAGTTTCACATCACCTGTATGTATTATAAATGTTACTTCTAATTGATAGTTTTTTATCTTATAAATTAACGCACGCCCATTATATGTCAATACGCTTCTATGTCTATCTCGGTTCGATCACCTTGCGCAAGCTATCTCTCTCGTTGGCTCAATCCATATTATATATAATCAAAGTTCATACCATTTTTAAACGATCTGTCACTGCCAGCTCTCGTGGTTTCTACTATAACTACTTTATCCCGTGGGTTTTTAATGAGAGTAATAATTGGATTCATTATTCATTTTAATCTTTAACCAGTTGATACATAATTATTCCCTAGGTTAAAAAATTAGATGATGATCTTTAAGATACTGGTATGGAATGTTTAATAAGCTGGACTAAATGCTTGGACACTGTACTGTAGTTATGACAGTTACATTATGGGCAGACTTTCAAAAAATTTACCCCACTGTCTAAAACGAAATATGAACTATATCTAATCATCTACAATAGAAATAAATTTTTTTCGCATAACTCAAATTATCGTTATCCTATCAATTTTGTTAACCTAATAAATACAGACAACGAACACGTCACTGTTCCAGCAGCAGCTGAAACCGAAACGGGTAATTAATTGCAGTCGCGGGTAATTAAGCGGTTGAACTTGGATCTATGAGCTACTTGCTAAATTTGATGTGATGGGAAACAGGCATTCAAGCTTTATTAAAGAAGGGTGTGTTTCCAGACCATAAACAGAACCGCATTAATTCTCTTATTATTGAAAAGCACATTTTAGAAGAAAATTCGATGACCGATTTCATTTATTATAAAGATTGAAGAAACGTGTATTCCAAGGTAACTCGATGGAGACATTTCGAACTTTACGGGATAACGAAGCTGCCTCATTATATTCGAGAAACAGATTTCAACTATAATTCATGAAAATTTTTAAGATACAAACTGATTGCTTTAAAAATAGTTCAATTCAAAGATATTTCTCGTCAAATAGTCTGGTGAATGTAGGTCAGTCACTGAATTGTACTAATAGACAACGAACATTGAGTGGCAATCATTAATATGCAAGAACTACATCGTCCCAAGGAGACTACCTGATGCAATAAACTGGTATTGTATCGTAACTAAACATGTAACAGCTCTTCAATGTCGCCAGTATCTTTTACATCAGTTGATGTGGGTGCTCATAAACAATTTGAAACTCAAATCATGGAATTAAACTAGACATAGCTCATTTATTTTTCAAAAACTGTAAGCAAAATTCGCTTTATCACTTAGAAAGGAATATTTATGATTGAAACTATGTCAATTGCAATTTGAGACGTTAATTAATCAACATTTTTTATTGCTCATTGTAGTTATAACGATTTTTTTCAGGTTCTTTTCGCGAAAAAACGACGCAACGAATAATATTTATTACTGCTATTTTTTAATCGAACATCTAGTAATTGAACGTTACATTTACCGCTCGTCAAAAGCATTTTTGCGTTTCATTTTTTTGCTAAATTGCGACAACAGTCAGAATTTTTTTTGTTATGCGCTTTCAAAATTATCCAGAGTTATTTGGAACGCGCAAATGTTAAAACGATTAAACGTCGTTTAATGAATTAATCTTGGCGCGGTGAAAAGGGTAACAACAAAAAAAGGATTTTATGGAATTATTTGGAATCCCTCTAAACGCACTGTTAACATTTCGAAACACAAAATCAAGCTTTTAGGGAATAAATCGCGATCGATAGACAGATATTATTACAATAAAATTGTGTTATGTATTTTGTTAAGCATTAAAATTAAGGAGTACTTAAGTATTTCTATTTTATCTAAGAAAAATGAGTTAAGAGAAACCTTGTTTGCGTCATTCAAATAGAACTTGGTTCCTTTATTGGAAAGGTTCTCAAGGGAAAAATACATGTATGCAGTAAATTTTCACGATTGTAACATGACATTGTAGCAAAGCTACATGCAACTTGTCGCAGTGACACATTACAACAGGTACAATAAACGAGATGTTACTACATTTGATCTATAGTCGTTGTGGATACACGTTTTATTAAACATTCCATTACGATGTGATGTAACAATTCATATTTTAGACACAACGTTAAATTGAAAGTAATTTAGAACCGATTAGTTCTTATTTAAAAAAAATATATTTATATATTCCACAGAAAAAACTTTCAACTTTTTACAATAGACGGTGCACAGATAAAATATTCAAGAGTAGTATTGAATCGAGAATGGTAAAAAATCGGACATTGTTGTTTTGGCGGAGGCGCCTAAGGGACGTCGGCGTATTGAAAAGAGCTTCTGCAGCGCCGCCGCCATAAACAACCGGGGCATATTTCGGGAAGACCGGGAGGGTGGGATCGGGGCAAAAGAAGCCCCTAGGACCGGAAAAAAGGCCGGACTGCGAGAAAAACGGGCGAAAAGTTTTGTGTCCGGAAAACTTTCAATCCCCCGCGAAGTCAAGTGGAAATTTTCTAAACTAGGACCTTGCGACTGTCCCTCCTACCACCATATAGAAACAACCAGAGGCCAAAATGTCACGACTCTCGTAGAAATATCGGCTCGTTTTATTGTTTTCTCCTGCTGGGCCCAAGTGGATACTTAAACTGGACTCTCACTAAAATCCTTTTGTGGGGCCAATTCATGAACGCGAATGTTTTGAATTGCCTTTCGAAAATAGATAGAAATATCTCGTATAAAAACACACTCTAAGATTATACATATTTGAATCTATAGAGTTAACCGTTAAGGGTTGTTCATTAAGGAAGTTCCAATAAAGTAGGAGGTAAAGCATCGGAAATGCCGTAAGGTACTTCGACTCAGACTTGAAACGTTCGTAGTCATTTTGATCTCGTTTGGACAAACGGCATCGCGAAGCTTCGCGGCCGGCGAAGCGCTTTATTCCACGTTTCAGCAATTACATCGTGCTCTTAAGTTCGCAACCGGCGGTTTTCGTGACAAAGGCGGTGGTCCGTAAGTGCGGCCCTTCACTGGAGTTTGTACTTTTACGTTCCGCCGGAAGCATGCATCGCGCCACCGAGGAGATTAAAGCGAGCGAGTCAGAAGCGCGGCCGCGAGGCGTTCACACCAACCCGTCCGGAATGATGACGACTTCCAGTTGAAATCGTTTTCGCGCCGCAAAATTTTCTACCTCAAAACTTTACAACGCTTCGAAACATTCAAATCTTATTTCTCCACTAAACCGTACACTTGTAAATGATTTTCTTTAAACTTTAAATGTAATCTTTTAATGAAAATTCATAAATTTACATGCTTATTTACATTTACTTCGACCTTCAGTAAAATTATTGTGGTTACTACGACCCACCATAAAACAAGACATGCAACCAACTACGATTACCAACATTGCATGTCTTTCTAAAGGTTAACTATAGGTCAACGTGAACTTTTATTGGTTATCAATCAATACTCATGTCAAGCAAAATACTTGAAATAATCAAACTACCACATAACAATTTTACAATTTAAAGTTAATAAATGGTTTTTTTTTGGCATTTTTGATTATATCTATTCATTTTCGATTCTCCATAGGCTTCCAATTAGCCTATATTTGGTTTTTAATAAGGTAATATACTGCACTCTGCTTTTTCACATATTTTTTCCGCTTATTCGGTCCAATAATTCGGTTAATTAGTCCACCTTGTTATGTCGTTCCTAGGGATGCAACATCGCTATTTTCCAAAAGTGAAACATCGATGTCGAAAACATCAACGTTTTTTACCGATACATCGATATTTAAAAAAAATATTGAGTGGCTGAATTTTTATTATAAGAATGGTCATAATAATCAATAATATTTGGACCGCGTTCTGCATCACTTGACTAAGCGACAAATGAATAATGTTGAGAAAAACGGGATTTTCGTTTTCATCTCTCTAAAAATATAAGACTTCTCAGAGTAGATAGACTCTGAGAGAAAATGATGACTCGTGTAAAAATGTTTGAAGAAAATAATCTAGAGTTTGATTTTGAACTTTTCAACTGGTTTTTATTTTATATACAATTTAAGTCTAACCAGTTTCGGTCCTTGACCATTTTCAGAGAGTCTACAAATAGATTAACATCTCTCATTTTATCCATTTTACAAACAAGTTTCTTAATATATCTTTTTGTTTTGTTAAAAAAGATCACATATCAAAGTCGAAATCAGATTATTAGTAATAATTTACAAAATTAAAGTTTAAAAAGTTGTAGAATGAAATTAAGGACGAAGTGTTACAAGTTTACAGGTTAAAAATTAAGAACGCTCTTTTGAACACAAGAAATATTAAGAAACTTGGGAAAAATTCAAGAATCATCATGTGGCTTAAAAATCGACGATTTTTTTTAATCAATGTAAAATGACCCAAAAAACACGTTAAAAACAAAAAGAAATTGCGGAAAAGTTACTAACACTAGATTAACTCAGTTATAAAACTGCTATTATACGATAACTAACTTCAGGTTTAAAATGTCAACCTCAATTTTGACATATTTGTAATCTTCATTAAAAATCCTTTAAAATGAGTACAAACACGATATATTTATCTGCAATATTAATGAAGTTATGGTCAATTTCCGGTTAAGAATGTCAACGTCAATTTTGACATATTTGTAATCGTCATGAAAATCCAAGATCCTTTAAAATGAGTCCAAACATGATACGTTTAATTCCAATATTACTCTAAATATAAGCAACTTCCGGTTTCAAATGTCAATATCATTTTGACATATTCTTAATTTTTATGAAATGTCTTAATAACTGTCACAAAAACAAAAAATAAAAAAATTAAGGTTGCTGTTAATATTTAAAAATTAAATTGCTTTTTTCATTGTTGCTAACTTAGGGTTTAATGTTTTTTATTCTAACTTTTTTGTTTTTTGAGATAAGTGCGTCATCTTTGGATTCATTTTAAAGCTTTTTTAATGAAGATGACAAATATGTCAAAATTAACGTTGACGTTTCAAACCGGAAGTGATTGTATTTTTTTCATTAATATTAAAGGTAAATATGTCGAGTTTGGACTCATTTTAAAGGATTTTTTATGAAGTTGACAAATGTCAAAATTAAAAGTTGAAAATTCGAACTTTTTGGTTTTTTGAGATAAATGCTGTCAAGTTTGGGCTCACTAGAAAAGATTATTTAGTTTATAGTTTATAGTCTAGTACAGGTTATTTTATAAAGATTACGAATATAATAATCAAATTAAAGTTGACATTGACAACTGAAAGTTTCTAGTGTTAGTTCTAGTTTTAGTGCAATAAAAATTGTAACTAAGTCGGTTCTTAGACGTATGGCAAATCGGACTTTCGGTATTCTGCATTTTTTCTATCATAAGTTACACCTTTACCTACAAGACAGCATGAAAATCTCTAAAAACGACAAAATATCGCTTAATCAAGTAATGTATAACGCGGCCCATTTATTATAATATGATAAAACACATAGATAATGTTAATTAAGTTTATTTTTAAGTATAGAATTCAAGAATATTAACTTAGACAACCTGGTGCCTAATAAGCGATTCCTTTCCTGATTAATTGTTCCGCCAGTTGCTAAGAGTGGCACATATTTCATTGCTCTTTTATACAAATATGGAAATAATGGTCGATTATTTTATCAAACATCGAAGATAAAATATCGTTCATAATGAACGATGTATCGATGTTTTATGGACTTATTTTATCATACATCGATGTTTTCGAAAAATCGATGTATCGTTCGTCCGAGTCATTTTCTAGTTGTTATTGCTATAAATGTTTTTTGTGTCTTAATTAAAAGCTAACTGATTAAAAATTAAAATTGTCGCGTAATGATTTAACATTTTAACAAATTTAAAATCAACCAGTCAAATCATATCTCGGACGATTAAAAAAATTGGAAGGAGTTGCCTTTACCCATTACTTGATTACTTAAACATCAGGACAAACTGGAAAGGCAACGGACTAATAACGAAAATCAATCAGGATGATCCCATAAAAGAAAAAGGGGTGGAAAACAATCTAAATTAAACGAAACGCTCAATCGATAGTTTTTTGGAAGTTACTCCTTTGAACGAGGAGTAAGTGTCAGTGGACATTTAGAATAAAAAGAGAAAAAAATTAGGACACGAAGATTTTATAGCAACGGAAGGTTGTATTTCTCGTTGAAACATGATATAAAATTTAAACATTCGCACAGGAAAAGTGTAGCGCAGACGTCGTTGCAGCTGAAAAGTGGAAATCTGAAAATATTCCGGAGATTTTAAATTTATACAACTGAGATGACACTTTTAAGGGCGAAAAATAGGATTGTTTTGTCGTGTAACACCTGATGGTTTGTTATGTTATAAAAAATGGTCACTTAATAAATTATTAACGATCAATGAACTGTGTAACAGTCTTATGTCGCACCAATGTATCGTGAATTGAATAGAAAAATATAATGAAAATCAAGTCAAGGATATACAGGGTATTCAGAAATTATAAACACCGATTCTGAATCGAAAATCTTAATGTTAAAATGTTGTTGTACTATGTTGCCAAATGTACTTTTCATGAAGATATGATAATGAAAAACGAACATTAAATCTAAAGAAAATAACTTCAACAAAAAAACTAGTTTTCAAAATTCGTTTTATTCTAAATTACAGCTTATTTATCAACAGACATTGAATATTAATGATTAGTTATGGACAAATCATTCGACCTTTGAGAACCTCATGAAGACGTATGAAGCATGATACAATATTTTACAATTAAGATTTTCGCTTGGGTATATGTATGACAAGAAAATTAATACATGTATAGGACTGGTGCGATGAGATCACCAACAGAACGAAAATAATCTTTGCGCAGGCGGAGAAAATAAAATTTGGCTTTCAATGATAACACCATAATCAAAAATGGAGCACAGTGGGAGATGTGAGGCGGAAATACGAAGTCGACTACAAAAAGGCAAAAACATATCAAAAGTAATAAACTCCCTTGTAGGTTAAGAAAATATATAGCAAAAAAAAAAGAGCAATTATATGCCATTATCTTCATCACTGTGGTGCTATATTGATGTGAAAGTTGGCAACTAACCAATCAATTAGAGAACCAGTTGATATAGATTTCTGGAGAAGAGTACTATATTTTGGATCAGAATGTTCCTGAAGTCTTCCGATTCCTTCTACACGTCTTCCTCCACCTTTCTCTCTCTCCCCCTCTCATACATATCATTATCAATTTCCTCTCTCCAGCCTTGCTCGTCCTCTCTTTCTACGATCATGCTGTTTCTACACTCAGGTGCAAAAAAAAAACGCAACAAGCTAATATTTGGTAAAGTTTGAAATGTGATAACTTTTTTATTTTTCGTTCAATTTTCATGATTCAGCAAACTGTAGATAGATGTCGAATTTCATGTTCAATATTCAGCCTTTCGTTAAATGCTGGTCATTTAGTCGGTATACAGGGTTAATTAAAACGTCGTTCTAGGATCCTAATTTTAAAACACCCTGTGGAATAATTTAGACTATTTCATTCATATCGTTAACAGCCAATAAGAATTCGCGGTTTTCCGTCAATTGCGAGTATTTCAGCGGTTATTTGGCCGTAACCATGGAGAACGATAATACGAACCTTTGTATTATCGCTGTAATACGAACCTTTGTATTATCGCTTGTTTGACATTTAATTAATTTCGAGACATCCATGCATGTTTCCATAACAATCAATGTAATTTATTAAAAAAATATAAAAATTCTCAAAATATGTATATTTTTTATTCATGAAATAGTCTAGCCATATACAACACGACAATCGAAAATATTCGAATCTCGACGTATTGCCTTAAAAAACACCACTCGACCTTCGGTCTCGTGGTGTTTCAGGCAATACGTCTTGTATTATCGAGTATTTTCGATCGTCTTGTTGTATAATATATGAGTATAAATTGTTTCAAAATTATAATTTTTGTTAAGAACCAATCGTTTTGTTTTTTTGGTTCGTTTTTGGTGTTTTTGGAGCGAAATGAATTTGTCACTAACAATTTATTTAAGATACGTTACTTTGTAATAAGGTGGCTTTGCTCATTGTTATATTAAAAAATCATGAAAATTGAACGAAAAATAAAAAAGTTATCACATTTCAAACTTTACCAAATATTAGCTTGTTGCGTCTTTTTTTGCACCTGAGTGTAGTTTAGAATCTGTTCGGTAAGTCGATTCTCATCCATCCTTTGGACATTGCCAAACCATCTCAGTTGTTTCGTTTTTATACCATCTACGATGGTGAGTTTAACATCCATGATTTTCCGTATTCTTACATTTCTTATCATTTCTTATTTCAATCTATCGACGGTCCTGCATCATCTAATAGTCCATCTCTACAGCTTTAAGATATTTTTCTTTTATGAGATCACTCTACAGATCACACTCTACACATGTACTCCGTTTTATCGAGGTTTATCAGATTTCTACTCATATACTACAGATCTTGCCTGTTCTTTGGCTTCTATATCTTTGGCCTTAAGACAGCAACACGACCAAAATGGACAGAGGATGGAAGGGATCTTTCTGACGTACGTCTATGTCAAAATCTACGATTTCAATTTAAATGGTTTTCTGCGGTACCTATCTTTTGTGTAATTCTTGGGATCGGCGTATTCTCAACTCAAAAAATTATTAAAGATCTCGCCTAACTCACCGCTGGAAAGACTGGCAGCCATCAAAAAATTCACTGAGCAGACTATATGGCCGAATATAAAAACCCTTAACATAGTTTGAAATAGCGCCATTTAAAATGGAGGAATAAGAAGTGTTCAGAGTACATAACATCTTCACTTTTCAGGCGTACGATTCCATCCCTAAAAAATGGTGGCAAGTTCTGTCACAATCATTAATAAATACCACATTAATTAAGACAATACAAGAAGTATACAGAGGAACAAAAGCTGCGGTAAAGTTAAACAACCAAATATCAGAAAGATTCAATAGCAAAGTAATACATGCATACGATCGGTGAAGCTTGAACATGAACAGATTCTGGGTGTACTCTCAACTCAAAAAAGGATGACAGAGTTATGGTCTTGAAACTATTACCACGAATCAAATCCTATCGCCAAATAACGTTGACCGTCAACACAAAAAGCACTTAACATCAATTGATACCAAACCAAACACTACCTGACTGCTACTATCGTAATCAACCGAAGAACAGAAAAAGCTGTCAATAGTCTGCTTCATTTTATTAAACCAGATTTGTGCCAATTTATTTCTTAATAATAAAAAAAGTTTAAAATACTGCAATAAATTCTGTCCAAGGAATAAAATATAAATAACCACAATACTAAGTCCAAACATACAGAGAATATAAATATCTTGTTCTTCTGAAGAAATCAATACACATAGACATATTTAATAGTCCTTGTAGGAATGGCTAAAATACCTATATACAATATGGTGAAATAGTATAAACTACTTGGTGCAGCCCTAAAATATTATTTGAAATAGTTCGTGTTTTTATGCTAAGACTAACATGATTTGAGTGTAATCTTCAGCACCAACAATTAAACAATAATTATTGTCCAAAAATAGGTCATAATCAAAATAATCTCTTAAAAAAATAAAAATTACGTATTAGCACACATTTTTGACACTACTCAAAAGGATTGTCAAGAGATATCCTTACGCAATGACACTTTAATCTGCTTGATTTACTAATACTATCTAATGATTCCCCTTTTGGATACAGTAGTAATCCAACATGTTTGGTTCTCGTTAAAAAAGTAAATGTAATGACTAATACCGAATGAATGCTTTTAATCTCCTTTGAAACATCGGTTCGTGATGGGAAATGGGGATGACCAGTTGTTCCGAGTTTCGTTAAAAAGCTATAGCCATTAACAGGAGTACAGCGAATTGTTGAAAACGTTCAACCAGTCGATGGCCACATAAAACGTACGGGAAGCCGTATATTCGAGTCACGTAATAATATCATAAACTCGAGATGTTCGTAATTGTGTGCACCAGAGTTTATTATTGTTATAAACCATATTAATTCTGCAGGGGAATTTACATTGGTCGTTTACCAAGATTGAGGTTCAACTTCATTTTAAAGTTTTACCACACGCTCGAAACATAAATTCCATTAAACAAAACGTTAAATGTAATAAAATGTTTGCCGTTATGAAATTATTTTGTTGATAAAGCCAAACTTTAATCAGGTTAATTTCTCGTCGACAAGCCGGCGTGTTAATTTATTCATTAGTTTTCCGGGTAACCAATTAAGCGTGGGAAAAATCCAGACGCAATGAAATGTAAATTAAGGGCTGAAGCGACGACGTTTCGTTTTCTAATGACTTCACCCGGCGTGGCAACTACAACGACGAAATTGGTACGGGGACATCGAAGTTCGGCGAAGACTTAAGGAAAACTTGAAAGGGCCGCAACTTCCGGTGATGAGGCGAAGTTTCCTCGAGAAATCTCACGTCCTTTTCATTGTAACCTGCCTCCAGAGCAAATTATTCGTTATTATTGTTGCAGGACGAACCAGAGTTTCAATTATTTCGTACTTGGAATGTTAAAATATCAAGGGAGTAAATGTAATTTTAAATTATTAAAATTTTCAATCAATAAATTTATAAATGAATTTCTATAATTTTTTATTTGTTTCGGTTATATTAAAATATTCGTCATTTCAATTAATCTGCATAAATGTTTTAATTTTAATCTTAAATCATTGTTAAAATAATAAAATTTTAATTATATGCGGTGAATGAGTAACGAGTAGGATTGATCGAATTTAAAATTAATGAAATGTAGCTTTTACAAAAGAGATTTCATTAAAACAAAATGTGTACATGCATTCATTAATTTCGGTTTATTGCAATAATAGTTTTGTCGAGATTGGACGAATATATTTTGCGTTTGTTTGGTTAGGTTATACACCTGATTTAATTGGGATGTTCCAGTACAACGCCAATTAAATTTTATAATCAAATCGTTCGGTGTGTTTGTTGTCTTTAAATATAATTCGTTTCAACAAAGTATTAATAAATTATTATGCTGTCACCAAACCTCAATAAACTATTGCACAATAATAAATGCGAAATTCCACGCAAAACATAAAATGTTTCGTAAAGAGTTATAACAAAAATCCATTTACCAGTGTTTTATGAACCTTACTAGTTTCGGCTAATCGCCATCTTCAAAGACTAGTTTAAGTAAAGTTACAAAAACTTTATATTATATATATTTTTGTTTCTCCTTATAAAATGTTTCGTATATTGAAATATTTTCTGTCATTTTCGATTATTATCTCACGTGGATATCTTACATTTCACTTTACACCTGGCGAATATCTCAAGACGTCTCACGTCCAGATCGAAACGGTCCGTTTCCGTTAAAGAAACGTAAATCTTCAACAAGACGCGTAAATAATCGTATTCACGAAGCCGTCATGGATCCGATGCGGGGCCGTTGGTGTCTGTTTCGAATAAATCATTCGCCCGCGACGGAAATGGTATAAACAGCGATGATATACCGTTCCACCTTTTCCCCGGAAACTGCGACACTTGGCGCGGAAAATGTAATTGGAGCCGCCCCATTGTTGCCTGCCGAATGGTTGCACCATTTTTCGGGACCGTTCGACTTGAAAAATACGCAAAATCTTTTCATATTCCACCCGTGAACCATATTTCCTATTCAAGAAAGGCACTTAAATCGCATTATTTCTATTTGTAATAGTTTATTATTTTAAATATCTACAGTGAATTTCACTTAAAATGCAATATACAAAAATATATTTCCATAGAAATCAGGGCGTACTTACCTACTTACTTTGTCCCATATAAAATGCAACATGTCTGAATGTTTCTAGGTCTAGGTCTAATGATAGTTCTAGTGACAGAGGTTGGTAGCGCTTGTTAATATAAGATATCGCTATGTTGCATG
Organism: Onthophagus taurus; assembly: GCF_036711975.1. Classification (NCBI taxonomy): domain Eukaryota; kingdom Metazoa; phylum Arthropoda; class Insecta; order Coleoptera; family Scarabaeidae; genus Onthophagus; species Onthophagus taurus. Next base: position 6,704,059 of record NC_091966.1, read on the forward strand.
TTTATATTGAATTGAAACTAGAACTAACACTAGACCTAGCAGTAGAATCGGTCAAGTGTTAGTTCTAGTTTTATACTAGCACTATCACTAGAAACATTCGGATTTAGCCGCACATCTTTCAAGATGGCTAAACCCGAATGATTTTAGTTCTAGGTCTTACGTTAGTTCTAGTGATAGTGCTAGTATAAAACTAGAACTAACAGTAGACCTAGAACTAGAAACTTACCCAACCCAACCCAAATGAATCTAGTCCTTGAAAGACGTAGCGGTCCTTGTAGCGGTCTTGAAAGACGTGTGGCTAAATCTGAATGTTTCTAATTCTAGGTTTAGTGTTAGTTCTAGTTTTATAATAGCACTGTCACTAGAACTAACACAAGACCTACAACTACATTCATTTGGGTTGGGTTGGGTAGGTTTCTAGTTCTAGGTCTAATTTTAGTTCTAGTTTTATACCAACATTATCACTAGAACTAACGTAAGACCTAAAACTAGAATCATTCGGGTTTAGCCGTCTTGAGAGACTTGCGGCTAAACTCGAATGTTTCTAATTCTAGGTCTAGTGTTAGTTCTAGTTTTATACTAGCACTATCACTAGAACTAACACAAGACCTACAACTAGATTCATTTGGGTTGGGTTGGGTTGGGTAGGTTTCTAGTTCTAGGTCTAATTTTAGTTCTAGTTTTATACCAACATTATCACTAGAACTAACGTAAGACCTAGAACTAGAATTATTCGGCTAAAATGTGTTATAGGCATACAAAAAGATACCGTGAATCTCATAATAAATCCCAACAATCAGGCTAAAGAGACAATCGTATCAACGTATTTATCAATCAATGATAATTGTAATGAAATTTAACGCCCGATCCCTAATAAATGAACCACTTCGAAACCTCTTAGCTACAGAAGGAAATAACATTACATTTTGGCAACTTTGATGTAAGACGATTAACTCGGTCAACGGCATAAGGATTATTTAGATTAGATTGAAATCTACAACAATCAAGAGGTGGGGAGATGCAGAGAAAAAATTTTATATTAGCAGCATCCATTAAACACTTTTTTATAGGTTTACATGTATTTTTACACGTTTTGTTCACTGCTGGACATAAGCCTCCTCTGTAAACCTGATCTTATGATCAAGGTTTATTTTTATGGTGATCATAAATCGCCATAATAAGTGGGATTTTTTGGACAATAAGTAAACGTGTTGATAAATGTTTTTATTCAGTGGCTCATGCAAAGACTTGCTCATTAATAATAGAGAACAGCAGGGGTAATCAATACAGGGTTGGAGAAAAAATCATGAATAGTAAGAATTTAACTTTTTTGCTTCTCTGAACTTCATAATAATTAAAAGATTTACTCCATTTACAACTACGCCATTTACATCGTAAAAGATTAGAAGATAAGATATACTACATATACTAAATCAAGTTACTCTCAACTTCGCGACCAGCAAACCCTGCTATTTACAATTGATTTTATACTTAAGTGAAAAGAATAAACTTGATTATAATAGTTTTTGAAATACTTTCCCCAACGCTGCAGACTTTAACGCAGGAGATCCACCTCAAAATAATTTAGAGCCTGTAACTGAAACTACGCGAAGGACATTGACATCGTTTCCAAATTCTACCGCAGATATTCTGAACTTATGCAGCATTGATAGGTTCAGCAAATAGCTATGGCCAAAATAATAACTGAACAAAAAAAGAAGGTCAAACTAGTAACTGCTTCGATACGTATCATTCATGACATCGGAGAGAATCTTGAAATTACCACTGAGAATTTCGAAGTGGTTTTGGAGTCTATATATCCTGGTTCCAACGTGAACTAAAAGAATTACTGTAGCGCAGAAGTGAGAAGACACAATTTACAAAGTCCTTATACTTATTATCTGTGATTATGTTCAATGCGTAGGTAATTAGCTCGAAGATGACCAGAAGATGTTTGAGGGGAAAATCTTTCAAAGGTACGTGTGAAAACGGAACATGGCGACGCAGATACCACTTTGAATTATACCAACTGTTGGGAAAACACGAGAAACCAGATATCATGACTAGAATTAAGGTTATGGGAGTGTAATGGGCGAATTATGTGGAACGAACACTAGATACATATGTGCCAAGGAGGATCATGCATGCCAAATCACAAGGAAGGTCTAAACTCAAGTGGGATGAGATAACACAGAAAACAGAAAATGTTGGAAACTTTGGGAGGCGAGACTCGCATAGAAAAGTGAGTTAGATTTCCAAATGATGACCTTCCTTGAAACACTTTGATGGTATTGCGTGAAACCCAAAAAAGAAACCGTTTGGCGTTCTTATATTTTAAAAAGAACGGGAAATGATTAACTTCACGTTCAGCAATTTCTGTTCTGTAACCAAATAGGTTAATATACCCACTTAATTTAGAGAGATGGGCGTTTTGATCATCATACCGAGCAGGTTATTTACTAGGAAAGAAGATTGAGTTAGGACATTGAAGAGAAACCTAAGTAGAACTAGTGATGCTACGGTCAAGTACAGAATCTTTAAGAATAAGGCACACGACATCAAAGTCGGAGTTGGAAAGGTTGTCATGCAACGCCTGTGGCAACAGCAACTGTAGTGAACACCATAACATGTACTTTACTCAAGAGGAATTTGAAACCTTTCACCATTATAAGAGAAGTGATGTAATTTGAATACTTGATCAGAACAAAATTGAACTCTAAATAATGGTGAGATGGAAGTTCAGAACATTTTGAATATTCCAAGAGAAAGAACCGAAAGCTGAATGCTTGAACCGAATGCTCCTTATCTTTTTTGTGCTCATCCAGCTATATCTTTATAACTATGATATGAGTAAGAAAAAGATTATTTGGAAAAACTTCCATCCTTATCCTTTCAGTATGAAATATGGATTATCTTCATTAAATTTGTAGCTACCATAGATTAGATATTGGAAAATGGCAGAAATGACAAGAAAATTTTGGCAGAAAAATATGCAGGCGTAAAAAACTTGCTCTGAAATTGATAAAAGGGATATTCAAACAATATGGCAAGAAAGTAAAGCGGTGTGAATGGTGTTTATAATTATTTAATCACTTAGAACACAAAATAGTAAAGGCAACCAAAATCCAAAGAAAAGAGAATAACTATATCTGTGAATAATATCCTAAATACTACTGCCTCCTTCTATACAGTGAGGGCTTCTAGTTGGGAATGCGCTTAATACTAATGTACTAATTAACAAATACAAAATCAATATTATCTAAATAGTCTACAGTTGTTTCTCAAAACTAAACCATTTTATGGCACATAATTAATTAATAAAAGCTAAAGGTTACAAACGAATTTGTTTTATAAAAGATATTGTGTGGAATACAAAAAAAAAGTTCTGTAAATTATGCTAATTCACAAAATATTTTTTTTGTTAATTATGTTTGATAAATAGCTTAAAGAGGTTGTACTGATATATTCTTGCAGTAAAGTCTTCCTGAAACAAACCTATTCCCGCCGTAAGCCTTAAATTAAACTTCTGGCTGCTATCGTATCACGCTAGATCTTAAACTCTAAGTAATGTACCAAGTATAATAATCCTAAATCTTTCCCAGTGACTGGGATAGCGTGCGTCCTGGTATCTTGTTATATCCCGAAACTTCCGACCGCATTGCAAACTAGTCTTGAGAGGTGTCGGATATTCTAAACAAGGTGTCCTTCAAATTTAAAGAGAAAATTATTACCGCCATGTTTATTTATATATTCATTCCAGTTTCGGGATCGAGTTAAATTAGTTAACACGCTTCGAGGGGTCGAGGTACGATAAATGAGATTAAGTATACGCTATGTGCACAGATAGAATTTCCTATGCATGGAATGGTTAGAACCTGCACTAAGGAAAACAAAGTAATATTACATCCGCACTGAAATCCCACCTCGAATCTTGGTAGAAAATTGGATCTCGATGCAATCATAACAATAATACAAGCGAAGTGCTTTTGAGATGGTATATCTTAGAATTAAAATTTTAAAAGATAAAAACTAAATATTTTGGTTTCATTAGAGTTCTTGGTAAATAAACATAGGTAAGTACTGCTACAAATTAAAATATGGTCTTGAAATATAAATCTCTTGAAAGTTCTTTTCTCGATTACCATCCAGAAGCAATTAGAGGGAACAATTAAACGGGAAACTTAGCGCGAAGCCGACTTTATGCATTATTCCGTAGTCGACAATTAAAACTGATTAATCATCCTTGGCTAATTATTGCAGGCGTCGATTTAATCCTGTTTCCTCTAATTTGAGCCCGAATGATGGATTGGAATCCAAGGCGACGATTAAGAAATCTTCTGACCGACATCCCTCGTTTGAGAATTTCATAATTGAATAAAGACGTTTCACGGCGAGTTATAAATAAATTTCCAACGAAAAATTCGACCAGAAGAAAAAAAAGAGAAAGTTTTCGGAATTAATTTGGAGCTCAGTGTTTAGCGACGACGGTATAAATCAACGTGAAGCGAAAAATTTTGTCTTTTCCTTAATTCATTTGGATTGCAAATCTTACATTCATTTACTTAATTGGAATTGAAAGAACCGAAGATATCGACCAGAAAGATAATAATGGGTCGCGATTGGGAAGTTAAAAGAGAACGATAAAAATCTACAAAGAAACATTTTCTTGTTATTTAGTTTTACAAGTTTATAGAGTTTTCATGAAAACTTGCTCTACCATTAATTACCCCATTAAATATGTTTATACGTTCGATAAGTTTTGGTGGCGGAGGGTAACTTCGCTTTAAAGTCACGACTGCTCTGAAGCCAACGGCGTATCGCTTTACGGTTAGTTAACGTGTGTACTTGAGCACTTAACCCCTTTTACCAACGTTATACGTGTATCGGAGTCGCTCCACCCCCATCGTTACCGGATTCCATTTGGCTCCTGGAACCTGAACAGGCATTTTCGCAGTCCACTCCTCTAATTATAGACTTCGTGCTCGTAGGATCAAACAAGTTAACTTCAAGTTTTAAGCACATCAATGACATATTCAGTAACTTCATAATCAAAAACCATTATACTTAATACTAGCAGCTTATCTTGATCTTGGTAATATTTTTGGGATTAGTTTTATCTTTGAAATATTTCATCTGGTGAGATGTGGATCGATTGGGCAGATTTCATGAATCGGATATCACCCAACGGTGTTATCCGTGCCATGTCTGTCACGGGTGTCCGTTGTCCGGACGAACGGATATATCGAAACGCGTGATAAAGTTCCCAGCAGCGCCACAAGCCGGCGATAAATCTACTTAATTTTCCCTTGGGATTCTACTTTCACTCCCCGTTCTATTTCCGGCAGGAAGTCTCAAAAGATATCGCGCGAGTGACTTTTTGCAATCATCTTCAGAGTAAGAAAATCGAGATTTCCAGTAACATTTTCGTGACATTTACTTTAATAGAAACAGATAAAGCATTTTTGTTTTTAACACTAGAATATTTAAGCACTTTTCTCAAAAATAAAAATTTGTCTTCATATTGTTATGCAAATTTTAAGCAAACTCAAAATTTTAGTGGCAAGAAATGAGCTTTAATTAATTGATTCTAGCCTCCTAGACAGAGCTACCGCAACTTCAAGAAGAGCAATGTCGACATAGAATTATTAATCGTGAATATGATCGCACTAAACATCAAGATAAATTACTTCAACTATTAACGCTAACAATATATATCAATCATTCATCCACAATATTTTAGGTTTTCTAATATTTTAAGGTTGATCTTATACGTTATGAAATAGTTGAACAGAAATCGGTTATTGATTATGTTTTTGTGATTTATTATTGTGCACAATTTTTATTAATATTATTCTCATCTTCCGTTTTAAATTTACCAATAACTAAAAACTTTGTTGTAAAATGTTTGCGGTTTCAAACCAATTTGATTAGTAATATCCATAATTGAGATATAATTGCTTATAGATTATGTTTATTGGATAATTACAAATAATTTTGATCTATAGAATATTCTCCTACCATTTTTGATTCTTGGATTGAAACAAAAATTGTGATCGAAATACCTGAATTTAGATATATGTAAGTTTTATAGTTTATAAGTAAAAACACGAAATAATTGAAACGAAATCGGTAATGGATTATGTTTTTGTGACTTTTATGCAGAATTTTTATTAATATTATTCCATTCCACCACTTTTAATTTTTCAGTTACAAACTATATTGCTCTAAAACATGCTCAATTTCAAATAATTACGATTTCAAATCCGCTGGATTAGTATTAACCATAATTGAGATGTAAGTGATTATGGATTACGTTTATTGCTTAATTAGCAACAATTTTCATCACCAGCATTTTCTAGTAACATATGTATTTAGTTTTTTAGTTATAATCTAAATTATAATCGAAAAACGTTAATTTATCGATTTGGGGATGTTATGACTTATAACTAAAAATACGAAGTTGAAACGAAATCGGTTATGAATTACGTTTTTTTGATTTATTATGAAGAATTTTTGTTAATAATATTCCCTTCCACCACTTTTAATTTTTCAGTTATAAACTATGCATATTGCTCTAAAATATGCTCAATTTCAAGTAATCACATCCGCTGGATTAGTATTAACCGTAATTGAGATATAATTGATTATGGATTACGTTTATTGTTTAATTAGCAACAATTTTCATCACCAGCATTTTCTAGTAACATATTTAGTTTTTTAGTTATAATCTAAATTATATTCGAAAAACGTTAATTTATCGATTTGGGGATTTTATGATTTATAAGTAAAAATACGAAATAGTTGAAACGAAATCGGTTATGGATTTTGTTTTTGTGACTTATTATGACGAATTTGTATTAATATTATTCGCTTCTACCACTTAACCAGCATTTTCTAGTAACATATTTAGTTTTTTAGTTATAATCTAAATTATAATCGAAAAACGTTAATTTATCGATTTGGGGATTTTATGACTTATAACTAAAAATACGAAATAGTTGAAACGAAATCGGTTATGAATTATGTTTTTGTGATTTATTATGAAGAATTTTTATTAATATTATGCCCTTCCACCACTTTTAATTTTTCAGTTATAAACTATTTTGCTCTAAAATATGCTCAATTTCAAATAATTACGATTTCACATCCGCTGCATTAGTATTAACCATAATTGAGATATAATTGATTATGGATTAAATTTATTGCTTAATTAGCAACAATTTTCATCTCCAGCATTTTTTCGTAACATATTTAGTTTTCGACTTATAATCGAAGTTATAATCAAAAAACGTTAGTTTATCGATTTGGGGATTTTATGATTTATAACTAAAAATACGAAATAGTTGAAACGAAATCGGTTATGAATTATGTTTTTGTGATTTATTATGAAGAATTTTTATTAATATTATTCCCTTCCACCACTTTTAATTTTTCAGTTATAAACTATTTTGCTCTAAAATATGTTCAATTTCAAATAATTAGAATTTCACATCCGCTGCATTAGTACTAACCATAATTGAGATATAATTGATTATGGATTACGTATATTGCTTAATTAGCAACAATTTTCATCTCCAGCATTTTTTCGTAACATATTTACTTTTCGAGTTATAATCGAAGTTATAATCAAAAAATGTTAGTTTATCGATTTGGGGATTTTATGATTTATAAGTAAAAATACTAAATAGTTGAAACGAAATCGGTGATGAATTATGTTTTTGTTATTTATTATGAAGAATTTTTATTAATATTATTGCCTTCCACCACTTTTAATTTTTCAGTTATAAATTATATTGCTCTAAAACATCCTCAATTTCAAATAATTACGATTTCACATCCGCTGGATTAATATTAACCATAATTGACATGTAATTGATTATGGATTACGTTTATTGCTTAATTAGCAACAATTTTCATCCCCAGCAATTTCTCGTAACATATTTAGTTTTATAGTTATAACCTAAATTATTATCGAAAAACGTTAATTTATCGATTTGGAGTTTTATGACTTATAACTAAAAATACAAATTAGTTAAAACGAAATTGGTTATGAATTACATTTTTGTGACTTATTATGAAGAATTTTTATTAATATTATTCCCTTCCACCACAATTAATTTTTTAGTTATAAACCAATATGTTGTAAAATACGTTAAATTTCAAATGATTGTGATTTCAAATCGGCTGGATTAGTGATAACCATAATTGAGATATAATTGCATATGGATTATGATTATTGGTTAATTAGGTACAACCAATTTCATCTATAGCATGTTCTGCTAACGTTTTTAGTTTTTCATTTATAATAAATATTGTAATGGAAAAGCATCAATTTAGAGATTTGAGGATTTTAAGGCTTGTTTGAAAAAATACGATATAGTTGAAATGAAATCGGTTATGGATTAAGCTCTTGTGATTTATTATGAAGAATTTTTATTAAAGTTAACCCTGTCTACCACTTTTAATATTTATGTTATAAATTATCTTGCTACAAAATCGCTTTAAAATTTCAATTACGATTTCAAATCAACTGGATTAGTAATATCTATAATTGAGCTATAATTGCTTATGGTTTATCTCTATTGCTTAATATAAACAATTTTGAGTTGCAGTAGCATTTTCGCTTAGCATCTTTAACTCTTGGGTTGGTATAATAAAAATTATAATCGAAAAACGTCAATTTAGAGATATAGAGATTTCATGGTTTATAAGTAAAAACACGAAATCGGTCATGGATTATGTTTTTATGGTTTATTACAAAGAATTTTTATTAATATCATTACAATCCATCACTTTTAGTTTTTAAAATAAGTTAAATTTCAAATCTGCTGGATTAGTAATAACCATAATTGAAATATAATTCCTTATGGATTATCGTTATTGGTTAATTACAAACAATTATCATCTACAACATTTTTTCCTAGCATTATCAGTTAATTTATAGATATTGATATTAACTTCCAAAAGGATTATGTTTTATTTATTGGTTTTTCGAAGAATATTAGGCGAAAACAGTTTTTGTATACAAATTTTCGACAATGTAAATAAAAATTCCGAAAAACTTTAATTCCATGCGTTTATCGTTTCCTAGAAATAAACAGTAGCACAGTAATTGAAATGATTAATAATGATGAGAAGCCAAGGCGCGGGACTAATATAGCTCTTTACTGTGCAAATATTATGTTTGTGTAAGGTGATGTGAATCTCGGCTCACTAATTAACCACAAATGCTAAATGACGATGTAACTATAATTAGTATGAGATTCTAGTAACTTCAGCCAAATAAATTATAATAATAGTATGTAATCATCACTTTAATTTTAATAAAATCATTACAGTCAAATCAAGCTAAGGAGTAAAATAGCCTAACCTAGTTTTCCATGAAATTTGTGCAAAACTTTACCTTCACATACAAGTTGGATACAGACATGAATTAACAATACCCTATAATAACAATCAAGAATGTAGAGAAACTGTATCTCAAGTGCAATGTTGGGTCATTACATTGAATTCATATCACAATGCTTAAGCTTTATGTCTTAAATAAACATTGTCGTTAATACCAGCACTAAGATCAACAATTTCTGTTGACAATACACAAATTATGTATTCTTCTATGATCAAATACAAGATTGTCAGTGATTAGAGAACTGACCTACTCGTATTTTTCGATTTTTTAAGATAATTGTTAAAGTTCATATCACGATTATTCCTTTCACAACAACTAATGACGTTTCTTTGATTAGAGGTCGTCATTAGAGAGGTCATAAAAGCAGTTGTAATTGCAAATATGAGTTTCTCGTATCATTAATAGACCCAATGTTCCATGGCACAAATGAACTCGCGTGAACCCCAAACACATCAATTGCAGTGATAACAGATAAGGTACAGCCCTAAACACCACTGGGAAAACAAAAATAAATCAAAACTGAGTTTAATAGCCCAATTTAAATAGGCATAAAATGAAAGAGTATAAATATCATAAAATAATTAATTTTCGAAAATCGAGCAATCTATACATATAAACTGTACATATTAATTAAACAAGATAAATGTAATTTATGGTAATAACAATTTATTATTATCCTTGGTGGCAATACTTTAATGAGCTATTAAGGGTAATAATCAAATAGCAAATCTATAATACATATATTTGTAAGGTATTAATTAATTCGAAGGTTGAAATGGGTGTTATCGCCGATAAATAATTCCACTTAGGGATTTGTTGGGTGGAAACCGGTTAAACCTTTAATCCCCGCAGGAATGATTAATTCCCCTTCATTATTGGACACGTAGGTTCACGTCTACCAACAGGGAACAGGTCCCGATAACCGCGATAAATCTATTACTCGGTCGCTATCTGTACTAAACCTCGTGCGCGCCACAGGGATTTCCCGCTGAGTTGAAAGACGTAAAACAAATTCACAACAAATTCAATGCAGTTAAGACAAATTTACGCGTTAGAAGGGACCATATATCTACGTGGTCTTAAACGTAAACATTCTATCGTTATTATTATTATTATTGTTATAAGGCATTTCCTGCTGTTATATATAACGGATAAGCTAAAGTGATAAATTGCCTTGTTTCGCATACATTTAGATGTCCTATTTGGACCCATCCCTTCTTCGTCTTTATTTGTAGAAGAGAAATCGGTACAGCACACGGTGTACGATTGTTTATCCTGAAGGTAGTTTCCATATCGGGAAATGCTCACTATGAAAGCGAACGTGCTGTTCGGAGATTGCCAGGATAAAAGCAAGTTTATGTTCAGAACAGAATACATACACATAAGGCAGGATTATATTTTAAGATTTTTCCATTTCGAGATGGATTGAAGTCGTTTCTCTAAGAAAATACGAACAAAACGTGACTACATTTTTTCTTATCTTAACGTTTATTGTATAAATTTTATTTTATTTATGCCGGCGCTTCCACCAAATGTCGTATTTTGTAGTTGAGGTAAAATAAAATAAAATAAGTATCAATTTTTATCAAAAATAAGTAAAGACACAGATGGACAACAAATTGAGTACTTTCTAACGACATGCGCACCTTGGAAGTTTTGGTATAGTAAAACTCAGACCGTATGCATAATTTATTTAAAAAGAATGCTTCGGAGAGTAACGGTTATTCGATGATCGTGGGGAAAAAGATGCTGTAAGTTCTTGGGCCGATGTCGCATCACGTTGTCCGGATATCGTCAACGGTGACGGTCCCTCTAAAAATTTTATTCATTCGAATTCGGTCGGATAAGAGATCAAGGTTTTTGGCCGAAGGCTGAGTGGTCGTAAAGTGCGACCACCTCGACAAAACGGACGGTGGAAGAATACAACCTTAAAGGAAATTTGAATACGACCCGTAAATATTTAAAAAGGATCAAAAGGACTAATGTACCCATGAAAGATTAAGAAGGAATAATCCTTAAGGTGCTTTTCTTGCGATTACCGCGCGGTGCTTTAATGTTACGATCGTAAAATGGGTTACTGTTGAATTATTTATGGTTAAATAAATATTAATTTTTTAAAAAGTAAGTAATTAAGTTATAATTTAATAAAAGAATTGTGTGAATGAGTTAGGTACCAACAATAGCAAATACATTTCGTTGGCTTCTCAATTACGGTATTCAGAAAAGGGTTTCGTTTGAAGTACCAGGCAACGCCCACAGATCGGAAATAAAATGTTCAACGCGGCGGCTTCAAAATCGTAAACAAACGGACGCGTTCGGTTCCATGTAAATGTCGCCCATCTCGCATCCCCGCACAATGTAAACATCCTTTTGTCTGATAAAACTCCATCGCACATTTCGATACACTCCGGTGACGTACCGATGGCGGACAGTTCATGGACGAACGATGTCATACTACTTTTTTTTCACCTGTCCATTTCCTCGTGGTTCCCCTGCCGCAGTACAGGAATTAGTCGGTCTATACTAGGAAACGCACAACGGTCCGATAGAGCTATTTCGTTTTTTCACGTTTGGCCCGAGCTATGAGTGTTTTAGTACGGACTGCACACCGTAAAATGCAATTTTCGAAAAACAAGAAACAAGATTTATGTGTGCCGATGGAAAAAACGATTATTAAACACATACATTGCGGTAAAATACAAATTCTTACAAAAAAGTTTTGCTTCCATTTCGATTTTTTTTGTTATTACAGTAAAATCTCGATAAAAAGAACATCGGTTATAATGAACAACATACATTTATGTATTTACATATTATACATATTTTATGTATTTTTAAGTCATACTATTTATATTATCTATTTAATACATCAGTATATTTAAATATAAATTTTAGCGGTAATGCGTAGTGCTTCATGGATGGAGAAGTATGTGTTGTTGTGGTCGATCCGAGATTTCATTCGTTCTTCCTGTTGGTTCCCTTTGGAAAGGGACAGACGTTTCACCAAGATCTTACCTGGCATCTTCAGTGCGTTGTCGTAGTCTCTTGTCTTCTGCCAACAGTATCACGTCTTTTGGAAACAGAAAGTAGTTGGGTGGGGTTCGCTTGAGTTTGGTTGTGTTGGGTATAAACATGATCTAGTCTTCTGCTTACCGTTTCTAGCTTTATGCAAGCTGTAAATAGTCTCTTGCAGACAGTATCTAATCTTCTTGTCAACAATTTTTAGTTTTTTGATTTTTTATGTTTTTTTATGTTTTTCTAAAGATGGATCTAATATACTCTCTGCAGTATCTTGTCGTCTGCTAACAGCATCACGTATTTTGAAAGCAGAAAGTAGTCTCTTAATAGTTGGGTTGGGTTGGGTTCGCTTAAGTTTGGTTGAGTTGGGTATAACCAGGATCTAGTCTTCTGCTTACTGTTTCTAGCCTTATGCAAGCTGTAAATAGTCTCTTGTGGCAGTATCTAGTCTTCTATCAGCACTGTCAACTCTTTTAATGGCGGTATATCTAGTTTTCTTGTTAACAATTTTTAGTTTTGTAAAGAAGAATCTAATATACTGTCTGCAATATCTTTGGCCGGTTTCTCGTACGAAAATGCATGTCGATATCGAACCGATATCGCGCTGTTGATCGATAACTATGGCGATATCGGTCATTTGGGTTTCTGAAAGGGTCGATAGGAGATATCGGATCGATAACTATATCGCATGCAACAAGCACCGATATCGACTCGATAAGTGTGATTAATGACAGTGATGTGTGTTAAAAGATTGCGAATTTTGATTAAACTGTTCATCCCATGCTTGTTTCTTTACCATGTTTGTGGATATTTTATTTCGTTTGATTTTCTATTACTGATTTTCGTTCCATAACTAATTCCACTAGCAATTTTTTATCGAAAGAAGTAAAATTATACTACGTATTATACACGTATTATCAAACAACCGTTTTCGAAAAAAGGAAGAGCCCAAATTTCAACAGATGTCTTTTATTATACTTTAGTAACGTTATTTTTCTTTTCTAAATTATTTAATTATTAAAAAAAAGAAATAATTTAACTTAAATAATTAAAATTTTGGTTTCTCTTTTTTGGATTACCAAAACAATGTAGTGGATGCTTTGCTGGGCTTGTACCGTTTGCATCCCAAGTGTAATAACTAAATAAATAAATAATTTTACGAACTGTTTGTTCAAAATTTTTACTGGCACCTATCGGCGGAAATAAACAAGTAACCGATTTTTTGACAAAATCGTTCGATAACCATGGATATCGGAACAATAGTTATCGGATCGATATCTTTTGACGGGTCGATATCGGTCGTTGGTGTTCTGGTACGAACTGATTGACAGATATTGCATACAATAGTTATCGAACGATTTTGTAAAAAAATCGGTTACTTGTTTATTCCCGTAGATAGGTGGCGGTGAAAATTTTGAACAAATAGTTCGTAAAATAATTTATTTATTTGTTTATTACACTTGGGATTCAAACGAGACAAGCCCAACGAAGCATCCACTAATAAAACACAATAAAGTACATAAACAAAAATAAAAAGTAGCTAAGACAAGGAATTTATAATAATAAAAATTAACAAACAAAAATCATCAAATAATAACAAAAATGATTAGTAAAAGAAAACAATTAACAAAAAAGAGAAACTAAAAACTTAATTATTTAAGTTAAATTATTTCCTTTTTTAAATAAGTAAATAATTTCCAAAAGACTATACTAACATACAATAAAAGATATGTTAAAATTTGGGCTATCCCTTTTTTCGAAAACGGTTAGTTTGATAATACGCGAGCTATGGAGAAACGAACGAAGAATTTTACTTCTTTCGATAAAAAATTGTTAGTGGAATTAGTTATGGAACGAAAATCAGTAATAGAAAATCAAACGAAATAAGATATCTACAAATATGGTAAAGAAACAAGCATGGGATGAACAGTTTAATCAAAATTTGCAATCTTTTAACACACATTACTGTCATTAATCACACTTATCGAGTCGATATCGGTGCTTGTTGCATGCGATACAGTTATCGATCCGATATCGCTCCGATATCTCCTATCGGCCCCTTGTCTTCTGCCAATAGTATCAAGTCTTTTGAAAACAGAAGGTAGTCTCTTAATAGTTGCGTGGGTTGGGTTGGGTTCGCTTGAGTGTGGTTGAGTTGGGTATAACCAGCATCCAGTCTTTTGCTTACTGTTTCTAGCAGCCTTATACAAGCTGTAAATAGTCTCTTGTGGGCAGTATCTAGTCTTCTATCAGCACTGTCAACTCTTTTAATAGCGGTATATCTAGTTTTCTTGTCAACAATTTTTAGTTTTCTAAAGATGGATCTAATATACTGTCTGCAGTATCTTGTCTTCTGCTAACAGCATCAATTATTTTGAAAGCAGAAAGTAGTCTCTTAATAGTTGGGTTGGGTTGGGTTGGGTTCGCTTGAGTTTGGTTGAGTTGGGTATAACCAGGATCTTCTATCGATTCTAACCAGGCTTCTGATTACCGTTTCTAGCCTTATGCAAGCTATAAATAGTGTCTTGCAGACAGTATCTAGTCTTCTATCAACACTGTCAACTCTTTTAATCTATTATATCTCTTATAATCTCTTATGTCTAGTTTTCTTACGACAAGGAGTTTACTACGACAAAGCACTGAAGATGCCAGGTGAGATCTTGGTGAAACATCTGCCCTTTCCAAAAGAAACCAACAGGAAGAACGGATGAAATCTCGGATCGACCAACAACACATAAATGTTAGCGCTAATACAGGCTGAGTTATTAGTATACCGGCGGACGATAATTTCTAAACCGTTTGAGAAAGAAAAAACTGCTTTATAGAAAAATTGTTTGCTCACCACTTTCTATTACGTAAAATTATTTTCACTTATACAGCATGTTCCATTTAGACGTAACGGAGAGTATGCAGATTTTTTTAAATGAAACATCTTGTATATTTTATCATATTATGAATAGCATTAAATTTGTTTATACAACCGTATATGTTACTAACTCATAGCTTTCATAGTTCCTGAGATATTAAATTGTTTTTCAAAAATGTGTCCATTGCAGGATCTTTTTAAAAGCGATGTAAAAACGACATTTTTTCCAATTTTGCCTTGAAACTATATCAGATAATAGTCAAAGCCAGTAGGTAAATGATAGTATCCAAAGGTATTAGATACGCTATACAGCGTGTTCATACAGCTTAGTTACTTTTGATGTTTTTCAAATGGCTTTTTCATAAGTTTTTTAAATGGAACAGCCTGTATATTGTGTGCTTGTTGAATTGCCCATCAAGCTATCTAACCTTAGTAGTTTTTTCTGATATTTTTAAAGAATAATGTGTAATAAAATATGCGTTATTATCGTTAATATTATATTCTGTCTATTTTTATCAGTTTTTTTTGTTCTTCCTTTTATTATTTGATTAATATTTTATAATGTAAAAAAATTTTGCTGCCATACACCAGATTTTAATGCGACTTGATACTTTATGAGATTTAAAAAGATGTAAGTAATAAAATATGCAATTGTTCTGCCATATAATTTACGACTTTAGAGAAAATAAGATGCACATGTTAAGAGATACCTCAAGATCTTTTATACGGCGCATTAATGCTTGTAGAAGAGGAAAGTGGCGGCATTTTGCATTTTTGCATTTCCTTCAAATAATTTAGTAATTAAAAAAGGGATTTATTGTTCTGCCATTAATTGTGTTTTTTGTATTTTTATCACGTTTTGATTATTTATTTATTAATGTTTTTTTTAAATTGTATTTTCATATAATATTACTGATTTACAAATGACAGACAAACAAAAAAGAAAAAACAAAAAAAAAAAAAAGAAAGGACAGAATATATTACATTCTATCACTTTTTTAAGTACAATAATAATATTTTAGTACACATTTTTCTTTACATTCTAAATATCAGGAAAACTATTAAACTTAGACATATGACATAGTTAGGTATAATTAATTAAAGGGAACTTGATGAACAATTCAACTAGCACACAATATACAGGATGTTCCATTCAAAAAACTTAAGAAAAAGCCATTTGAAAAACATCAAAATGTCACCCTGTAGATAGAATCCAACTCGAGCTATTTCATTTTCATGGATAAAATCGGGGTATTCCTCGAGTTGTCTATACGATGTATAAATTAAGGATGATAGTTCTAGTTTCAATTGTTATTCATCGCTAGATCGCTATATATCTTTCATTGAACTAAAACTAGAACGAACACTAGACCTAGAACTAGATGTATTCGGGTTTAGCCGCACGTCTCTTAAGACGGCTAAACCCGAATGTTTCTAGTTCTAGGTTTAGTCTTAGTTCTAATGCTAGCGTTAGTTCTGGTTTAGTTATTCAACCTTAGATTGTTGTATATTTTTATTGAACTAAAACTAGACTACTCTTTAAAACTAACAACTCTTTAAAGCTATAACGGACGGCTTATATTACGAATGTCTTGTACGATCCAATAATTGTATGAATTAAGGATTTAAGAAATAATTAACGTGTAAAATGCAACCAAATATTTAAATAAAACATGAAAATCTCGTGACATAATAAATTTGTACTGGGAATAATATCGCATAAATAAATTACACGCGGTAATAGATTCCGGCACGTCGGACTGGAAGAAAAGTCACGCCATTGCGGTGGTCGCGTACACAGAAACTGGGCGTAATAAGCGGTACTTGTCTGCTAGCGTGCACGAATCCACTTTCGATTCAATTCCGTCGAGAATATCCGGGTGATGTTTTATTTGACGCCTCCGCAAGATTGATTCGTACCGCGAAACCCAATTTCCATTTCACTTATACCTGCATAAAGGGAGGCTATGTACACCTGATCTAGATTTATAAGGTCAATTTCTCTCATGTGTACCTTTCAAGTTTTCTGAAATTTAATCTACTTTTATAGACCGATTATGTAATCTATTAGTGTGATATATATTTTCTATTTAAATTTATTCATTACCTCAATAAAATCTTCGTGCACACACAATTTTGATATTTTTCTTGAAAAAATTGAGGAAGATATACTTCCATGGTGATTAAAAACTTATTAAAAGTAACACCTCATACTTCTATATAATTTGATTTACCATTCAAGTTGGACAGTTATTATTTGCAGTTATCATTTGCAATTCCATGTTTTACTTTTATTATATCCCTTATGTCTTAGTTTCTAACAGTTTCCAGTCTAGATATTCCAGTAGCTCTACTCGAGTAATCCAATTCGGTGGCTTTTTGTGTTTTTTCTTATATTTCATGTATATGTATGAGTTGCAATGTTTGATGTTTTGTTTGCCCGAGATAAGCAGATATTGTTGTTCTGCTCCAATTCACATGTAATCATTTTTTTGCAAATTGACCTCTAAGCCATTTATCATAGTTTTCAATTAGCTTGTCTGTTATATATTCAACATCATTAATATTCTGTGTAATCACAATATGATCGACAGCAAATGCCAAAACATCGTGGAACGTTCAAATTAGAGGTGAATCAGAAATTCTATGCCATCAGGATTATAAAATCGTTTGTTAAATATCTCTCGCAGATATTTAACGTTAATTACATAAACTATAAATAAAATAAATCGATACATCAAGTTGTTGCAATATTAAAGATTACAATTTCAGTTTGAAAATAGCGTGGGGATTTTCTTATGCATGAATGTTCCCATCGACGTTTCCAACCGCAACATAGTTTGGTAATGATATTTTGTGTCACCACAATTATAACGAAAATATGTCAAATATTTACCATGTAGAATAAACATAGATACAAGAATTGTCTACAATTCCTAGAATCATTAATTCCTAATTCAATGAGTTCTTGCTAAATAAGTAAATATAACGTTCGCTATTCTTGTTACGAACTTCAACTTGATTATGCAAGAAAAGTCACACGATATTATGAGCGAAGAAAAAATAAAATCTATGTAAATATGTAGCTGTAATTCAATATCCAATCCAGTTGTTAAATAAGTTCTTAAATTAAGGTTCTCAAATAAATTTACTGGTTGGAGTTTGATTCTAACCCCTGGCAACAACATCCGCCATCTGTGTGTGTCCACGTGACCTTTATTACAGCCGACACAAGTTTGATAACTCCATTTTCCCAACATTACTACGAAGAATAAGAAACGTGACAATTTTAAATTAACGACTATTTGAATTTCTACTTGCTCTTCTTGGTTTTAAATCAAACAATTACGAAAAACGATTACCTAATTAGAATGCAACAATTTATTTATTAAACGACTAATTATTGCAATTTTATTATTTGTTAAACAAATTCGTGACGTTCAGCAGTTAGAAGCAACTAATTTACTTGAAGTTTAGTTTAACTCTAAGTTGTTATCAACAATTGCCTTTCATTGATAGGAGATTTTTTCGAAAATTTAAATAAGAGAGTTAAGAAGTAAAGTTAATAATTATTTTTATTAAATTATAGAAACCATCTATTAGATGTTTGTATAGAAACTACCCCCACCGCCAATTAAATGAATATCATAGTGTTAAAAACTGTACAAGAAACCGACAAATACGAAAAACTAGAAAACAACCTGTTTTTGTAATCAGTACTAAAATTTGTCGGTTTGAGGATCTTTTAAATCTCAGACTACTTCGCAAGCTAAATTTAAATCGCAACGTTGTAAACAAATTCAACCATTAGGAAACACTGGAGTCGGAGTTTTCTCATAAGACATAAAACTATGTTCTATTTAAAGAAAATTTTTTTATGTAATATTAGCTCTAGAAAGTTTTTTTGTGATATTCCCAAAAAGGGGTCAATTACGAATATTCGGTAGTATTCTGCTGACTCTCGATATTGTATATATATGCACAATGAGGTTCCAAAAGGTCAGACCACACTGTGGTAATTTGGAATAATGAGATTTGAGGTCCAACCCGGTCGAGTTATTATTACAAGGCGCAGATGATAATAGAAGGTTCATACAAGGTAGGTCATTTCCTGCCAAATAACTCGTTACAAGATATGACAACATTTATTTTATCTTATTTCTTGTTTTCTTCCTTCACCGTCTATATTTTTTTTGGTCTACTAGGTTTTATTAGTTACTTCCACAGGTAGTATTTTGTCGGGTTGTGACCCACATTTCTCGACACTAATTATAATTTGAAATAATAGTTACGTGTCATCTTTCTTGTTTATTCCGTACTACTTTAATAGAAAATTGTGATAAATAGAATTTAGCTGTGTAGCTACTTGGGTGAAAATGAAACGTTTAATGTACTTTATGTAAATTTTATTGCTTGCTTTGAAGGGTGTTTTCCTAAACGCCAAGGTATTACTTGGTTTAATGACCGATTAAATCTCATGCGGCTTAATTATAAGCTTATATGTAACATGTACCAAAAATATGAGAACGGAGAAGTGCTATCAAGTCCATCTAGTAACAAATCCAGAGCCATGTAAAGTTTTTGACTGGAATTCTCATAGTATACTTCTAAAACACCACATAATACAACTTCAACAGGACGAGTGTGCGGTTAATAATAAGACGGTAATCGTCGAATTAGTATTGGTATCGCAACCGCTTTTGGAAGTCATCCTGTGGTTAGATATGTTTCTCAATCTTGGTCCTCCATAAGTGGCTACATTTAACGTTTCTTGTATGCTGATGACGATATTTTGCTACTATCAGTATTTAATAATAGGCTATTAACCAGCTCCTTCTTGACTATCCAATCACTTTCTTTTCTTTTCAATGTATGTTCAGTTGGTTTCTTCTGTTATCAGTTATGTACCAACAATGAAAACCTCTACCAACCAACGAGAACATGATAACAGAGGAATGATGGGAAAAAGTAAAGAATGGTTCACACATACAATGAAAAAAAAGCGATTGGTTTGATACTGACTGTGACACGGTACACAACGGCTATAACAAAATGGTCCAAAGGAGAACGAAGGGAAATATTGAACAATGCAGAAAGGCGAGTTAGCAGGAGAAATGATTTACAGATCGAAGAAGCGGAAGAACCAAACCAGACAGGTCGTGAGGTTGGAAAATTTTAGGCATTGGAATTAACCCAGAACTACGTTATGCAAAGATAAAGATGGGAATCTCGTGTTCGATCCATCACATTTTCATTCATTTCATTCGTTTACATTTGAATAATTTTAATTCGAATCCAGAAAATCAAACTTAAGACCTTGGCCGATTTAGCAATATTCGATCCTTACCAGAAATGCTCATTACTAGATATTAACATGTTAAAACTCCATCAAAAAATGTTTGCAGTTCCCTTGAAAGGTATCCTAAAATATCGAAATAGTCATATTGAAATAAATAGATAAAGTACAAAGTATCTAGAGCAAATGGAAAACGTCATCATCGACTTCAATAATTGCTAATCCTTTACAGACTTATCAGACCAACAAAAAGCTTATAACTCTCATCGAAGCAGAGGATACCAGAAGGTACTGACGATAGCAAGTCTATGTCAGGTTGTTACTCTCGTCTCGGTGGATGTGTCAAAACTGCTCCTTTGGTAAAGCGAACACATTGTTACATCCACAGATAATCTCTTGCATTACATCCCGTCTTGCTAGTATGAAACATTTTTTTTGATTATCTAATTACACAACATCTAATTATAATTTATACATATAATTATATTGAAGGTTGTCGAATTCTGCTAAATATTTTTTCAAACACAGTAAATATCAATAATAATACACGGAGGATTTTTATGGATTCTTTTGAGAACATTTAAAGTTTGTTCTCTGAAGGTGTTGGACTACATTTCGTTCTTTGAGAAATAATCCAACCCATTATATTTGTTATAATACTTCTCATAATTATATGCAGTAAGCTTGAAGTTGAGGTTTAATTTTTTATTGTTCTAAAATGAAAATAACAGTAATGTAGAGGGCATTATGACTTCAGGCAAGAAGACGAGGATTACATATTATTATAAAAGGTAATT
This sequence comes from Onthophagus taurus, assembly GCF_036711975.1. Lineage (NCBI taxonomy): Eukaryota > Metazoa > Arthropoda > Insecta > Coleoptera > Scarabaeidae > Onthophagus > Onthophagus taurus. Next base: position 6,725,445 of record NC_091966.1, read on the forward strand.
TTCCGAAATTATAGAGAATCGGCAGATAACCTATCGACTGCCCATCATTATAGTTGACATGCAATATGTTAAAATTTTGTTCATTCAGACAGTAGTTTCAACAGTGGTTGATGTGATGTGAATTTCAATTTTACCACCTCTTGTTAAGTTTATTCAACAGATAATTTGAGCTGTAAGCCAACGAGAGCGTTGTAAACAGTTTTAATTTCGATAACAATCCCTTGTATTCTTTAACATGATGTTTAGTAAAAGTGGACATTTGAATTTGAAAATTCTTTGCAGTCTTTAAAAAATTTTAAATTCTTTTTTTGTAAATTTCACAGAAATTTAGTTTGTATACATTTTCAGGAAAGTTTTTACATATTACCAGGTTAGTCATAAAGACGAATATGTTCCCAGACGTGTTTAAATAAGTACCGCACATAAAACCTCCACGCGAGCCGCTTTTAACTTATAAGGAGGTACATTTCGTTGGGACTTAAAACTTCATGTATTAAATTTTGGGTTTATAACAATTTTAGTCGAACTGTCCATACATTTTTGTAGTAATATACAAAACAAGTTTTGTGGGTAGCGAATTCGGATTGGATATGTCTCGCTCTCGGCCGTCTTATGTTATACTACTTCGTGTCCAATATTTGAATATTCAAATAGCATTCGTATGCCAGAATCCGAACTCGGGAGTGTTTGACAATAAGGTAACGGCAACGTACCGGGATTCTCCATTGGGGGAGATAACCCAATTTTATTCAGTTCAATACCCGGTTTGAACTTCCATAAACGGCCCAATAAAGACTTCACAAATATTACTTTAGATTTACATATTATTGCACTCTCCAGGCGAAAGAAAACTTCATTTCATCCTAGAATTTCACGAAACGTATTCCATCCATATCCCGAATTTTGTGTTAAGCTTCGAATTTTTACGTATTTGTGTCCTTATTTTATGATATAGTTTTGTAATTCTTTTCTTATTTATATATTTTCAAATTTGTTCCAATATAGTGTGGAGTATAAAGAGCACGTTGCAGGACAATGAAGCAAATAAACTTAAAAAAAATAATTTCAACCCTCAGTGAATGGATAATTTACGAGCACGACAAAGAGCCCGGAGTTGCATTATGCCTGCCGTCGTTATCTTTGCTTTATTTATAAAAGTAAAGCGGCGGCGTCGTCGTTCTTATGGCAACCCTAGGACAGTATAAATAAAAGCGTATCTGCATCTGACTGGCCGAGGGCGACGATAAGACTATTTAAGAAAATATATACTCGCCGAAAATTTTATAGCTCGTGAAATATTTCCAGAGGCCCCGCGAGGTTTCGCCCTTTCACCCGCGAGGAAACTATTTATCTTTAGGGTTTTGTATGACAATGGGCAACCCCATCGAAATTAACGCGCTACTTCGCCCCGTTTCGCTTACATCATGCGTCGTTTGCATACGTTACGGTCTCTCCCAGAGGATCGAGTATTTGTTGTGTTTATAGTCCGCTTCAAATCTGCCTTTATGATAAAAGCGGAGTTCATTTGACTTGTGAATGTATTAATTGACTATGTTGTAACAGAAAAAAGTAACAAAATTAATTTTTTCAGAGTTGAAATAAAACTTACCTCTAACAACCAATCGTACTGGATAACTAGTGAGGGCATCTTGTGTGTGGAAGTCACTTGCCGTGACCTGACATTCCCAGCTGCCATCGTCGAACTGTAGCTGAGCCGCCCTAATCCAAATGGAGCAATCTCCGCTCTCCTGGGACCCGGACCATTCGTACTTATGCATGTACATTCCGACTGGCTGTGAAAAGGCAGAAAGCGTACTGTTAGCTTTTACGATTTGTAGTAGACGAGCAAAAAAAGCTTTGCCGCATAAAACAAGCCCACATGCGACAGAATTGGCCCTGAGTAAATAAACACATCGCGGTGACGTCTGTTATTCAACTCTACTCGTTTTGGAAAAAAATGGAAATATTGGTGTGAAACTATTAACAACTGTTAATAAATTTAATGGTTGTCTTTATATAAATTAACAAAACGATATCGTGTTATTATCAAAAACTAATTTGTTGTAGAAATAGTTGCGAAGGATAAGAACAAGTTAGCCTGCAAAAAAACACTCTTTCGACAATAAGGCAGATCAATCTTGTCTTAAATCGGGAGTGCTTATCGAGATATAGCGAGGCCAAGCTACGTCTTCTATTGTAGTCTGTGCTCTCTATAGCTTTTAGCATTATTAGAATTCTCGTTTAGTACTTATCAGCTTCTAATAAATCAATTGTTTTTTTATCTAAAGTGTGATTTATATGGATTTGAACATATTTATTAAAGTATCAAAAAATTATTTTGTTGTTTAATCAAATAGTTTAGTTTATTAACACAAAAACAAATAGTTTGTTGTTTTATCGTTCTCAATCGACAAAGTTACATGCTGAGGTCGCTTGTGATAGAAATGATATCTGATTTTAGAAACCGGGAACTAAATCAATAGCAAATCTCAAATAATAAAGTCGAGTTACCCCATAAATTTTATACCAGAGTAAACAAATCACTCCAACATCGCACACTCTACAATAGCGTAGAATCTACACCAAAATTAAAAGTTTTTAAATTGGACACAGTTTCACCGAACCTCAAATGAAAACATTTTTTTATTTAATTAGAAGATTTAAAACGAACTCATTAATAATTTTAAATTAACATTAATTGAATTCTATGCAATTTAGATCAACGAATCGCCAACAAGTAAACTTATTGTGGTTGAGTGCATTAAGACAATTCAAAGTTAAGTACTTGTACCAAAATTAATACTGTAAAATGGTTGCAGAAAGGCCTAATTTGCTTGCTTTCTGGAGATATGAACTCGCTGACATAACACGATATTGTTGATGGTAATTTATTTTCTCTATTACTCGAACATAATTCCTGAAATAGCGGTGCTCGACCACTTCTTTTTTTATGAAAAAGCGGTCTGGTATGAAAACGTTCATTTAGTTTGTATTTGATACAGCACTAAGTTATCGATCGGCGGTGTGAGTTGCAGTGGACCGGACACAACACGATACATTGATGGCGTTTCGCCTTTACCATGTAATGTGAAAGGAGTTTAATCTTATCGAACAACCATCATAGCGATAAAAGTATTTAATTTTAATCGTTAAAATTTAAATCCTAACTTCATACTGTTTCTTACTATTAAGTCTTTTCAAAGTTATTCGATAATGACATTATCATCTTAAATCGTCTAATAATTTTTTTTACCACTTTCTTCTAATCTTTAAACGCAGTTGTACAGCACAATAGGCCTTTGGGTGTAAATTAATAGGTATCAATATAGAACTTTGGATAGAAGACGATTTTTTAAAACTTAACAAATGTCTGGAAGATGAGAAAGTTGAGTTTTATAACTATGAATCGAAGCCAGAGTTGAAAAGCTATTCAAGAAGATTTAAACAAGCAATCCAGTAACGATCTGATATCAGAGATAATATCAATAAGAATAAACGGGAAAAAAGGAAAATCATGGTAACAATATACCATAAAATGTGAATTTAAGCACATTAGAAGATATTGAAAGCTGTTGTAAGACACTGATTTGCAAACAAATGCAAAAGAAACTGAAAATATTTTTTGAAAACATAGTGAATCAGAACCGACCACTAGCAAGATCGTGAGTCTACGGAAATTTCCTTCCCCCAAACAAGGAACCCAATGCGTAGGAGTTGAAAGCAACGTTCAAAACAAACGAAGTTAATGATGGTTTAGTTATGATATGTTGCTCCTTAGTGAAAGCGTAGGAGATCTGATCTCAAAATAGATTAGAAGAACTAGAAGCTGATATAAGAGCAATCGAAGAGCTGACTTAGAAGGTCGAAAGACAGAAAGTAGAAAAAAATAGACATAAATATATACCGAGATAATTGTATATGTTACCGGCAATCTGTATAATCCGGTATTCCGTACAATACCTAAGCAATTTATAGAATACCTAAAACGTTTAGGTAATATATGAAATATTATTAATTTTATACTTTGCCTAGGTATTCTATAAAATACTGAATGCTATTCCGGCAATGTGTGTAAGCCCCGTCATCGAAAGTTCTGTGATCCGTAATGAAGCTTCAAATGCTCAAAGTGCGTTTGATGAACATGACGATAAACACATGACTATCTGAAGTGCGAAGATTATTGATGAACCTGCGAATGTTAAAAGTCTTCCTTCTGATGTACATGGACAACCTTTAGTGCTGTGGTTGTACTGAGCCATTCATGCTATTTGTGCTGCTCCGGAGAATTCTATGGTTCTAAAGTTGTTTGCCCATTATGCTTAAAAACGCTTTAGCTGTAGAGAACCGCTCAGTTCCAAAGATAATTTAACAGAGCAAGCTCAGAAAATGCTTAACACTTCTGGAAAAAAGTTTTACCTGTGCCATTGGGTTCCTGTTCCGGAAGTCGACAGAGGTCGTGGTGATGCTCGCTATATACTAGCTGCAGTCTTACAAAAAACGGATGACGAATTTTATTAAATAGGAACAAAACAAGCTGTTGTAAAGAATTTGTATTTAAGACAGCAGTTTACGGTTTGTCGTCAAGAATTACTTAAAAAAGATGTCCCTAATCAAGAAACGACGTTTTGTACAGTTGCGAATCTGCAATCTACGGGGACAGGTCAGGGATTTATTAAACGTACTTGCCAAAAACACTGTGATACTAAAAAGTGTTCATCTCTTAAAAGTAAGATTTTATGCACTTCAAAATGTCACAATAGTTCCTCATGTAAGAATAAATAAATATATTTTTTTACTTACTCAATTCTGAGAGGCCAGTAGACAACTTATAGATTATAAAAAAGTTTGTTACGAGTAAAAATTGATACATACAGACCAAAATCTATTTATTTTACACATTGCCGGTCGACCAGCAGGTACTCTATGTAATCCTTAAGAATTGTATGCATTACCTAGGTAAAGTATCTAAGGAACATTAATCTTCATAATATCTCACACATTGCCTAGACTCCCCAGGTATTTTATACATACCTAGGCATTGTATAGATTACCTGAATTATACAGATTGGCGGTAACATATACAGTGTGTCCCCGGATAGGTGAAACGACTCTTATAAAAGGTAAAATTTTTTAGATATTAATTGTCATTTTTTGTGGTTTAGCCCTGCTTGATTAAAGACTAATTTTGAACATATTTTCAATTTTTAAAAAAGAAGTGAGCCTTGACAGTGAAAGAAAAACGCTTTTTGTGTAGGGTAAACCTTTTCTGTTTACAGTACGTGAAAGTGTTACTAAGAAGTATTGTTCAGAATGAAAAACTATGGCCATATGCAAATTTTCGGAATGATCGGCCTATTTTGAAAAAATCCATAACAAACAATTTTATTTTTAACAAAGACTGTCATGGAAAAACAAAATTGCTTTCCTGTCACTGTTAATCTGTAATTTAGTAAACTTAAACTGTTTTTTAAGTACAATGTTAACATTAGAGGACAAAGTTTATGTGATTCAGTGTTATGGAACCGGGGAAAACCCGATAAATATGGTTATTGCTCTATTTAGTGAACAATTTCCAAATACTGGAATTAAAAGAACTACTTGTTGGCGTTTAATCAAAAGATTTCTTACAGCAGGAAATAAGAAACTTATTGACTGTTTTCTTTTGTGGGTGAACACACACTTAATTTTTTGTGAACATTTTAAGAACGGTTTGTTTATTTCTCTCGAATAATCTGAATCTCAAAACAAAAAATTCTAATAAAGTACTGTTGACGAAAATAATAAACAATGGGTTTTATCAAAGTAGGCCGATGATTCCGAAAATTTGCATATGGTCATAACTTTTCATTCTGAATAGAATTTCTTAGTAACATTTTACCATACTGTAAATAGAAAAGATACTTTACCTGACACACAAGAACTTTTTGCTTTAGTGTCAACACACCCTTGTTTTTTAAAATTTGAAAATATGTTCAAAATTAGTCTTTAACCAAGCAGGGCTGAACCCCAAAAGATGACAATTATAATAGAAAAAATTTAACATTTTATAAGAGTCGTTTCACCTATCCGGGGACACACTGTATATACATAAGTAGTGAAGCAGATCGCATTGAATACGGCGAATTCGACACAAGAAATAAAAAACTACTTCCTAAAAAATTACCGTTTTGGTTATACATCTTATATACACCGTTTGGTTATCAAAACTGACCAACCCGACATAATAAGGACAAAAATGAATTGAAGATAAAGAAAGAGGCGAAATGAGATGAAGAGATAACATGGCAATACCATTAGTGAGGTCACTTCTATCATACTTGAAAATGTCTTTAATATTCATTTGTTTGAAAAATATCCCGAAATTGGTGTCGATATAGCGCCTCGCCCGCAAGCGACCTTGCCATAAGTACTCTCAATCAAGCATCTTCTGTCTTAATGCATGAAGTAAACGCATATCACATTTATGCAACTGCATTTTTATATGACTGCTATGAGAGAAAGGCCGATGAGATCGATGTAGCGCCTCGGCCGCAAAGGATTTCAGCTTAAGTATACTAAATCAAGCATCTTCTGTCTTAATACGCGAGGATAACGTATAACAGTTTAATCCAAAATTAATTCTGTATGATGCCCTGTGTCTGGCACATATTCTGGACAATAATATGTCAAATCTGTAACTATACTTAATATCTTAATAACTTGTGAAACCTGCTAAATTAAATGGTAAAGTAATAACATCATTATTTTTATAGTATAATATTCTTCAGGCAAACAATTTGACTCCAGATTTTGTTTTGCTAATTCGCGAAGATTTTTGTTCTTATCGGCGTATTTCAATTATTTATTATCGGCCTCATCATCGATTCAAGTGGTTTGTAAGATTGGATTGTCGGCACGTAAGTCTAGTATTCGAACAGTAATGAGTCAAACACTACGTCAAATGGATAATAAAAGCATTGTGGCTTCGAATGATGCTCTATGAGTCAGTACATAAATATCGGGTATATATTTGTAAGAATTTACATATTCTATACCTTGGTCTTCTCGGCAATCTTGTATAAGCACTGTTGGCAATAGCCATCCTTTAACATGTAAATCAAAATCCTGAAGAAGAGAAGTTTAATTAAGTCAAGTAAAATACTCTGAAAACAAAGTGATCAGAGATCCCTTCAGAGATCAGAGAATGTTCTGTGTTAGCTTTTTCATTCAATTCAACCTTGGCTAACCAAATGTCAACAGCTAATCAAGAGCAGATTTTCGAAAATAACCTTTGTAGAACAACTTTCTTCCCTTTCGCCAACTTGATCAACATCGCCTTTGCATTTTTATGTAAGAAAGTTTTGTTAGATTTTGATTTACTCCATTTCACCTGATATTTATCTCCGTCGTTTCTTTCTTTAGATAATTTAGCTCGAACAGAACCCACCTTTATGTACACATGTAAAATATATCAGAGTCTCCACGAATCAACTATACTTGTAATAAAATTATTATCTCAAAGAGAATATATAGGAGGATAGTTTGCAAATATTTCAAAAAGTTGTTTAATAAAGCGATTTTAATCGAATTTTTAATATTTACGCATAAATTACATTTAGTTTAATTGTAATAGATCTAACTATTCATTGGATCGTAGGGTACAGTACAATTTGAATGAGCCAACGACTTGTGACTGCGTTACGGAAAGCTGTATTAACTACTGGGCGGTATGTTAATTTATTCAAATGAACCTTGTAACTAAATGCTGGTAGCCGCTGTTTATTAGGTGCTATTACAATTGTCATATAACCTTGACAATTTCTTAATGAAGCTCTCAGAAAGCCGATTAAAATGTAATCCGGAATTATTATTTCAAAATTTATAGCATGTTTTAAACTTTTTTTGTTAACTTAATTATTCTTGTTTATTGATTTAGTTATAAAACGAAATGGTACAAGTTTTTAGCGATTCACGAGTATTTTGAAATGTGTGTAATAAAATAAATTTATCAAATTCCAGATTTTTTATGTAGGTGTAATATAATAAAATATTAGCGTCTGAGGAATTTAATACAAGAATATTCAACTCCACGGAGCAACTATAACAATGTCTTAATACTTCATGGAATTCTGGGATATTAAAATTCACGCTACGAAAGTAGATCGTCGCAAGAGGAAGAAAATAAAACAAATTTAATTTAATCTTTACTTAACAGCAAAAAGTCTGCTGACATCTGGCAAGATTTCAAGAATCTCCATCCATTCAGATAATTACCTATATTCGCATAAGATTTAAATTATTTATTAGAAAATTGATATGAAACTCGAAATATTATGCGAGGAAAATCAAAATCGATAACGTTACTGTAATGTTTAGTAAATAAAAAATCCTTTATAATCGGTTTTAACAAGTTGAAATTTTTGTTTTAACTTTTTAAAGATTATAGTGATTTATTGCTATAAATTTCGGTCACCTTAATGTTTATGGTATTAAATTGGTCCGATAGTGCTACCCATTCGACATTATCCTCTCTCGACTTTGTGTGCTATCCGAATTACGTTGGGGTATTAATGCAATCACGGCCATTATCGGTGTAAAATACCACGGTAATGATGCAATTAAAGCCTCCTGAATATATTACGGTGTGGACCATATTGGCAGTGGCATCGTTGAAATACCCCCTGCGGATGGCGCAAATTTTGCTAGAGGTAAATTAAATTTCATTTTCATTAAATTATCCTCTGTTATCTTGGTTAACAGTGGCACTCGAAATATATGGCAATTATACCAGGATATAACTCTGCTGGAAATCCATTTCGTAATTGTTTGAATTTAGTAGAATTCTACTCTAGATCAAATTAGTTTAAAGAAAATCAATAGATTATTTAATAATCGTACGAGATTGTACAATTTATTCCTATAAAAACTCGGGTTGAATATCTAATTTTGAGATTATATTGCCTGGGGGCAAAGGTTAACGAAAGTGCGTCCTAAAATCATGTTACGTTTAACCCTAAACGGACCGGTGTAGTCTTCATTTGAAAAGCCTTTATCAGCCATCTTTGGTATTTTTGCTGCCGCTCAGTAGGCCCCCAAGTCCCATTTCCTGTAGGGAAAACGTAAATGGCGACTGTACAATTTCTTTTACTGCGGTTTATATGAGAATTTATAAGCATACGGGGACCTGGGCGAGGTCGTTATTTTGACATAGAATATCCACAAATTTTGATTAAACCTTTCATCTTAGAGATTTTTTTGGGTCATACAAAACTAATTCAATTTCCTTTATTAAAAAAACATAGTACACCCATTTTTTATAAAACAAAATTTTTAATAAAATAGTCAAATCAAGATAATTTACATTATTAGCTGTTAGCTTTTTCATGGAATCATTCCAAAAAGCTATGAATAACAACTTTAAATTGTAATTGCGATATTATTCGTGATTTAAATTTCAGATAATATTGGTCCTCTAGGGATAACTGCCGGAATTTACACGTTAACTTTAATCGTGTTGTTTGAACTGCGCTTTTAGAGTCTACATTAATGGAATGGCCATATCTATCCACACACGTAAATGATTTTATCGATCATGAATAAGTACGGTAGCTTGGGTACAGTTGTAACAATTTAGGTTTGAAGACTTGACTTGACTTATTATTAAATAACTGATTGATAAGAACAATATTTTAACTATTTGTCTTTTAATCCCTTAACACAGCAATTAAAAATTAAAAAGCGTTCGTTTTTAGATAATTGCTTTTTATTGTTTTCATTCTTTTTCTCTTGAGCAGAGGAAAAACGGTCGAGATGAATTGCTTTCTTTGCTGTTGATGGTACAAATGATAGAAAATGTCGTGCTGATCATCTCAGTGGTATTAGGACGTTTGATGGCCGTCCACTTCTTGAAATGCTAGTAGCTTTATATATTTGAATGGAGATTTCTATTACTTTTAGATGTAAATCAAGTGAATAAAATACAAGTTGTCATTTTTTATTGTTTCTTTCCGATTTTCTTTATCTACCATTAATGGACTGCGAATGGCAGAGCTTAAAATATTCAGTTCACTTAGTACTTCTTATTGTAATACACGCAATATTCCTTAAACATCAATCTAACTTTTTTATCAATAGATTAGCTAGTCCAAGTGACTTATAAAAATTATCCATTGTCAAACAATATGTTGTACTTAAACCTACTCTGACCCAATACCACTCCTTGAATCGTAACAACTTTACTTCAAGTTTTCATAAAGCTTTCATCCAAGTTTATGTTTGCTTGACTGCTTCTGAACTATTCTCAATGGCACGACCCCACAGCTGGATGTCATATGGCCACACAACATTGTCAGTTTATTTGTATAAAAGTAATTTGGCAGGTGCTTTCCAACGCAGTTTGGCGAATAGTGTTATACCCAAATATTTTCCTGTATTGGCATATGGCACTTAGATATTGTTTATGTAGGTCGCTGTTGTTTGTAAAATTAGTATAGGCAGATGGATCCTGTAGGCAATGTTGTTAACTAATGTTTGTTTACTGCCCCGTCATGATCTTTGCCCACAGCCATTGCAGCAGTATTTATTTCAGAAATATTATTAGTACACTCCCTTGTTCTACTCGTGCGTAAATTGTTTAAAGTTCAGAGTAAGCGTTTTCTTGATTATCACTGAAGGCTCGATCTGAGATATAAGACTTCAGCATTTGTGAAAACGGGGTTCGCAAAAACAGTTTCGCGCCTCACTCCATCAAAAGCCTGAGCGAATTTTCAATTATATCTATGATGCTGTGAATCTGATTAATAGTTGAGTATTTAATTTCTTCAATAACCAATTTTAATGTTTTAAGAAACACCTTTTCGAAACGCTTTGAAATTTCAAAGAGCAGAGAGATTGGCCTGTAAGACGGAAATTGATCTGGTAATCTCCTCGTTAATCTAATTTCCGCACCTCTTCAACCTAGGATTTACGTAGTCTTCCTCTTTTATTCCTTCTCGATGGTCTCCATTCAAACTATCGTTTGGGCCATCTTGTGCCATAAATTCTGAGTAGGTGATCAAACCATTTCCAACCCTCTTTTCTCTATTCTTTGTATTGTAGCTTCTGTTGCTTGTGTTGTGATCTGAAAGTTCAGGTACATCTTAGTAGTCCATCTCAGCTATTATTTTTCTTTTTTCCTCTTCTTTTAGGACTCCACTATTGTCCTTCCTATCCTTGTCTTGTCTAAGTGAATGGATTTATCATAAGTGGTGACAATTCAGAGATTAATACAGGTTAAACACATATAATCCATCTTATTTCTTGCCCATTTACATGATGCCTTACTGTTTTAACTTTTGATCTTTTTAATTTATCTCCATATTCATGTCTTATGCTTCTCTCTGGGGCTTTTATCATAAGAGCTTTCGGGAATGGTCGTATTCTTCTGAATACAATTAGAAAGCTAGTAAATGGCATGTATGCAACTTCTAAGTGGCTGTTCCCTTTAAGGTTTTTAGGTGGTAACGTCAACGATGGAATTTGATAGTGTTCACAATTCGCACTAATGGATTTGACTTAGTTGAATTAATAGAACTGGAGGGTTGTAGATTAGTGTTATTGAACACCATTACTGTTGGTAAACTAAGAATGATCCTGAATTGATTTCTGCTTTACGAAATCCAACCTGAATATTACTTTGCGTAAGATCATAGTATTTACAATAATACTTAGTATGTCATAAATGACGTGGTATTTCCTGGAGAGTTCCGTATCCATACCTCACAAGTTGTATGAATAACTTTTTTTAAAGATTTAGCCACAGACCGATAGAGTGGTTGGAGCTTGTGAGCGTAGTATATAAGACTATACCATCTACTTTACAATAATCCAAGACTTGTAGATTAATATGGAATGAGTGGTTATCTAATATTGATAACATTCTATACAACAATGATGAATTTGTGTGTTTAGCAAAGTGCCGAAGAAAAGCAATGCATGTTTCGTCTTGAATCTATCCAGAAGGATTGGTAGTGCCTGTTGACATCACTGGCATTTTTTTATATTGAAAAATTATAATAATAAACGACCAAAACTATTTTAAACCATCAAATTTCTATCTCACGTTGGAGATTGTGGCAAATTATGTTTAATTGTCAAATTGTATGTAAGTTTCCTGATTTCATTTGTAGAAAAACCAAAACATATTTCTGCACAACGATTTTAATTTACACAGTTCATCTTCTTGATTTAAATTAAAAACTTCGTGTGCTCTATGTCCACGTTCTGTTGGTTTCCTCTGCTCCCAAAGCAGCTTTTTGCGGTGATTTTACACAGCGGTGTAGATCGTGTTTAGAGTTGTTAGGCTCATCGTTTTTCCTATTATCTATAATATTTGGAATATTATTTGGAATACTAAATGGACTTTAATGATTATCTTAGTTAGCAACCAAAATTATTACAAATAGATTTATTTTCAATAATAATACTGCATACATCAATACCTTTGATGTATAGTATAGTTAATTGACCTCAAATCATTAGCATGCTACGGATACCTTTGTAGTGTATGCATAATGATGCTGCGCACTACGTAATATGCAATCGGATTAGTTCACATTTCTGTGAATTAATTGATAAGTGTATTTAGTTTCTCTCTAGTTAATCCGTATTTGATGGCGTAAATGAATTATTATTTCGATAATGATCAGGTGGTTCATGTCGATGTTTGTCTATTTCATTATACGTTGTTAATTAACTAAAACATAATCTAAACTAATTGATACAATAATACTGTTTAGTGTTTTTTAAAACAGTTTAAAATTATTTAATTAGGTGTCGTATTTCTCATTAGGTATTATTACATCTTAATTCAAGCAGTTGAAATAGAATCCCAAGCACTCATCCCCTTAAAATTTGATTTGCAGCGAATTCGTTATTTCGTTATCCCATTTAGTCCGAAAAGCCTGTGCATCCCTAAAATTAGATATTCACTCCTCAACGAATGTTGAGCGTGTTTATTTTCAACGGCGAAGCGACGTAAATTTCCATTTGGTTTACGGCCGGTTCGTTACGTAATAGTTCATCTTCCACGTAGACGCGGACCACTTCCGGTGTGTTTGCTGCGGCAAACGCGACCGGCGTTATATATATTTATGGTCGACGTAATGTATACGAGTGGCTTGCGAACCTGTGGCCAGACATATATATCGCGTGCGCGCCTAGGCCATTATTCTAAAACACAAGGCAAATGCCGGATACGTGATTCAACTTGGCGTTCGGAAATATTCCTTCGATGGATAGCCCACTCTACGCCGCTTTCCACGATAACTACTATCCCCAACGGTGTCCTACTTTTCCATCCTAACTGGTAATCGAAAGTTGGTCAAGCACGTGATTAAAGGCTACCTCATTCCATGGATACAGTAACTTCTATTTTGAACAAGATGATAATACATTCATGAAATTGTTTTAATTTAATTTTTAAGCTGAAATTATATATTCAATTATATATTCCTGGCGTCTCAGGAATAAGACGGTAATTCAGCAATAAGTTTGTGGACTTGACCTATTTTTTTTACAAATGAAGTATAAGCATTCTGATGGTGCTATAATGAGTTATCTAAGTGAATTAGTTCCCTATTTTCTCGCTGGATGGCATCAGCACCTCTTTACTTGAAAGAGCAATAACGATTAAGTTCCCCCTTATTCCACTGATGCGATACTGCGCGTTGTAAGCAGATAGAGCGAGAAGGTTATGTACTATATAAAATTTTTCATCTTTACAAGATACTGGAAGAATTTGAAATTTTTGATGATAAAGCCCCAGATGTAGTAACAATATTCCCACCTGAAAATGTTAATGGTGAAGTTACTGGCAAGAATTCTGGAGAAAATGATGATGAAACAACTTAATTGGTAATCAGTTATGGGCAGAAGTAGAAGTCCTGCCTAAACGGATGAAAAAAATTAGTGGGAAATTGAAAATAAACTATTTTAAAAATCAATGTTGAAAACAGTTAATAGTTAATTATAAAGCACAAGGTATGATACAGAGTGGATAAATCAAATGATTGTTACAGTGAAACCATTTCTGTGTTAACGTCACCAAAAGTTACAATAATGGGAACAGACAAGCTAACCGTATCGTTGTCTATCGATCCTGTAGCACCAGTACACACCAATCGACAGCAGCCGAAGGTTACAAAATGAGATGATGTTATGATTTTAGAGCAAAAGTATGCGGCAGAAATGAATTGTATTTCTACAAAGTCTACTGATTTGCGTTAAACCTTCCAATTCTATGTTTATACTGGAGATGGTCTGTAGTCAGCTGATTGCTGATGAATCACACCTAAGAATTGCAGCCAAAATAATGTAATTAACCAAATAAACAAATCTTGACTCATAGTTAAAAAACAAAGATTAAAGTATTCAACGAAGATGATCTCCATTTTCACAGAAAAAACCAAAACATTAGAAAGCCTAGAAGATGGAAGATGTAACTATCAACTATCTGGGAATCGAAATTTCAAGCGATCTTATACATATAAGGAGGCGCAAAACCAAACAAAAGCAAAACAAAAGCATTAAAAATCGCGGGGTGTTTCAGGCAAGGCTGAGCAAAAATACGAAGAACAAAACAGAAACTAAGAACGGTAGAGATGAAGTCCCTCAGATCGATTCTAGGACTAAGACTGACAAACGATCAAAGCGATAAGAGAGAGATCAATTTCTTGTATTGACAGGTGGGCTAAGGAAAGAAAGTGCCAATGGAGTCAGCATGTGGACAGAATGACATAATACCAAATAGTCTAAATATGCAAACGCAATCGATCCACGAAAAAAGGGACATCAGGCAGATCACCCTAGAAATGGGAACAATCGTGGCAATCAGCATCTAATCAATAACAGGAAAAATACTAAACTGAGAACAAGAAGATAACGGCCCCTCACTTCTTTTTCCCATCATTTCGGTTAAAAGATCATTCACAAAGGTTGGTGAACAACTGTTAGTTGTCCAAAATGTAATTATATTCATCATATAATCAATCATATATACCAACATATTTTATTCTATCACTCAAATAAAATTAAAAAAGTTTGCACGGATAATGGTGTAAAACAGAAAAGTTTCGCAAGCAGTATACTGAAAATCTGAACTTCTAATATTTAAAGAGAATATAATTTTGTTTTTAATAATCATTATTGGAGTATAGTTTTCAACCAGTAGATCTGATCCAACACTTCGAAACATCAATAGAATATGTTCTGTTTTCAAAGAAGACAAGTCACATGTTTAATAATTAAATTTAACATATATTAAAGAAGTGTCATAAAGGCAAAACTACAATCTTTGAGTAAAAAGGTTGGATGTTTCATGATACAGTTCAGAAAGATTAACTCGTCAGATTCAGTACCGCGAATGTTGCATGAATATAGTTTTTGGCCATGAAGGTGGAGCTATGTCCACTATTCATGAAGTGTCCTCTACTGGACATATATCGAAAACGGTGTCTGAAAACAACAAAATGATATCAAGCATCCAGCTCATGTTATTAGGTTAGCAGCTTACTTCACTAAGGTTACTGAAGAAGACGTTCAGTGATATATGGGTTTATCATTGTTAATTACTAGACAGAACGTTAAATATGTTCTAAACTAATTGTCGTGATAGACATAACATGAGTATATACAGGTGTGCAAAACAGAACTCCTTCCCCAATCAACCCTATCACAGCGAGATACATCGTAATGACCAGGAAAATTTTCATGATTTAACACACTTCTAAGCCACTGCACTATAAATGCTAAAAAAATACTAGAAAGTAGAGATAGGTAGAAATTAATTATTTTAGTGTTCAAGACTCGAGTATAATAATAATTGATGTGACAAAGATACTACTAGGCAGAGAAATAGATCCTTCTCGTCTTCCTTAAATTGTCATGACAGTTGAAAACGCAAAGTCCGTTAATTTTGTTGTTGTCTCGGAATTCAGTCAGAGTTCAAAAATACATTTTTTAAATTTGCAGGTTTACGCAATATCGAATCAATAATTGAGTAGAAATTTTGTCCCCCAAAAAACCTTCAGTAACCTGGTACGACCCTCGGTTCTTTTTGTTTGTCATAGAATCAATTTTTAAAATCTTAGGGAGTATAGGTCACACCAAACCAACCTTCTTTTCAATCTCTTCTCTCCCACCTTGTTGTCTTTCAATTTTATTTTTTAATTATAGTTATTTATAGATTTAAAGAGCTACATGTGACCCGAAAAACGGATTGAAAATGATTGGTAATTATTGCAGACATGATAAGGAAGTTGAGAATATAAATTAAAAATTATACAGTAAAGTGAAAAATTTGTGAAGTTGTTTTAACACATTAAAATTAACATTTCTTGCAAACTTTCTTGCCTATCTTTACGGTAATAACACAATAAATTATTTAAAGCTTATCCAATAAATTAAAACCCTTTAAAATAAATTTAAGCTTATCTAATAAGTTTCGTGCGAACTTTCTAGAAGGAATTTAAAAGTTAAGAAGCAACTAGATAGTTTCCGCGTTTTCCTTCGTTTCTTTATTCAGATTTAGGTTTTAACTTCGATACAAGGAAAAAGATACGACTCGCATATGATTTTGAACATTATCATTTAAATATTTTTGAAATGTTATTGTAAATATTATGTAAATAATAAAAATCTTCTAGTGTGAAGTTTTCTTTTAATCCAACATCATTCTATTGTATTTCCAAGGCATCCATGTAATACTCGGTCCCAAAGCACATTCCCCATGTGTGGTGTTTACAAATTGAGCCCAGGTCGACGTTTTATCAGTATTCCGTACGTTGTGCTGCTATTGGAAGTGAATTTATCCGTTGAGGATCCGCAACGGACCCATCGACTCTAGTTTTCGTATTCTATAAAGGAGGCCGTCGTTACCCATTATCTTCGTTCCGATGTCGCGCCTCTGTTTAATGACGTTCGTTAGCCATAGTTGGGGACAACTCACAAACACCAGGGTAGATAAATTATGGAGACAAGCGAGCACTTAACGCTCGACAAGTGAGGAAAACAAAGTGAAGCCTTCGTGAGTACCTAAACGTGCCGGCAAGTTGATAGGGAATTTATGATCAGTTACATTTTCTTCGTTATTTCATGGAGATGTAATTTTTTATGTAGGAAAATTCCTTGTTCAATTCTTGGAATAATTCAATATGAACATATCTTATAAGAGACTATGGATTCCACATTGGGAAGATATTAAGTAATCCATTTTATTAACTGTGCACGAGTCTTCTGAGATCGTCGGTCGTTTCCTCCGATATCCGGATTTAATATTAGGCCAATGTGGAGTAAAGGAATGCCAGCCCGGACGACGTCGGAACATTGCAGGCATTCCGCGTCCCTCTGGGGGTAGAAGAAAAATTTAAGTAA
The DNA here is from genome assembly GCF_036711975.1 of Onthophagus taurus. NCBI lineage: Eukaryota > Metazoa > Arthropoda > Insecta > Coleoptera > Scarabaeidae > Onthophagus > Onthophagus taurus. The sequence continues at coordinate 6,742,833 of NC_091966.1, forward strand.
CTGCCGCCGTCTTGAATTATGGACGCATTAGGGAAAATTTCAATATGTATCCCGAAGATATATCGCCTTTCAACTGGGCCGCTTGCGTTTACACAGTATAAAGTATATCGACGGGTGGAAATAAATTGGGACTCCCTCTACGTCGATAGGGCAACCGCGCCCCTTTTCGCAATCGGTAAATGATCGCTCTTTTCGCAACGAAAAAGACCTAAAAATAAGACCTTGCAGTTGAACCAAAATGTAAATGGATTTTATTAATGAATGAAAATTTTCATTTTATATTTTTATTATTCCAAATTGTTTTTTCTCACCATTTTCAGAAGTGGTTTTCTGATCCGGTTGAGACAAACTTTCAACTCGAAGTGTCTAGGGTGCAAAAGTAAATTAGCGTCGAGTCTGTCGAAAGTTCATAATCGGTTTGAAATTTAATTAAGCGGTAATTTGTATTTCTTCCGGGGCTATCCTGATGGCGTCTAACGCTGTTAAATACGGTTGGAATCTGGCGCGAGTTCCACGATCAAAGCCTAAATTGATTTCAGCGGAGGGGATGATGCAATTAAGGAATGTTCCTTATAATTCTTAATAAAAGTTGGTAGTAAAGAACGATCTTGGTTATCTGTTAACTTTATGTCTAAGGTTTTTCGTCACCGAAAATATCTGTGTATTTACTATATAATTAATGATGGTGTAATATTTTTAGATTTTATTGCATATTTGCAAATAATTTAAAACAAAAATAAAGAAATAATTGTACTGATTATTTTAAAACATTCAACTTGTTTATAAATAATACACAGGAATTTAAATTATTGTTTGAAAAACAAGTATATAATACAAGATCCCCTATTATTTCATTAAGTATTAAAAATGAAGCTACAACTCTTATTGTTGTCCATTTTATCGATTAAGTACTTGGATGCAACATGCGATAATGGAGTTTATGGTAATAATTCACTACAATTTGTCAAAAAACCAAAAATATTATTCTTTTAATAGAACTGGGTGTCTCTAAAGATGAAAAAAACCAAATTGTTGCTTTACACAATTATTTACGAAAACAAATCGCAAATGGTAAAGTTAAAGGTCAACCAAGAGGAGTAAATCTTAAACGAATGGTGATGTATCTTCTTTTATATTTGTTAATAAAACAACTTGATTTATAGTCATGGGATGAAAGTTTGGCGGAGCAAGCTCAAAATGTAGCAAACACTTGTGAATTCAAACATGTATCAATTAATGATGGTAATTCATTTAAAAAAATTAACTCAAAAAGATAAAGAATTATCTTTATATCTTAGATCGTTGGTCTTGGGTGGGACAAAATTTATTTAACTCTATGGCGACAAACTACAATAAAAAACCAGATTGGAAAGGAGTTATCCAAAACAGTTGGTTTGGAGAAAAAGACAACTATAAATATAGGGCTGAATATACTAAAAATGTTGTTGATTATACTCAGGTTCTGTAAAATAAAATATACGTTCTTTTATTTATTAATTAAATTTAATTTGTTTCAGCTTGTATGGGCTAACACCAACAAAGTTGGATGTGGATACACGCATTTTCCAATTGAGGGAGATTTCCCTTATAAAAAATTATACGTATGTAACTATGCACCAGGGTAATTATTTTAGTAACATAATTTTGTATTTTTTGATTTGACTTATTGTTTCAGAGGTAACATAGAGGGAGAAAATCCTTATAAAAAAGGAAAGAGTGGATGTGAGAATTTGTGTTAAAAGATATTTTGGTATGATTGTTATGTTATACAGGGTGATTCGGGAGGAAATGGAAAGATTTTAAGGACATGTCTAGGAAGCTAAAATAAGCAAAATAAGCCCATATGTTCAAATCCGATTTTCATTTGTTTTCGAGATAATTAGGTTTTTCTTTTTAAAAAGTTAATCAAGTTATGTTTGACAACGTTATCCTATATGACAATTTGAAACAAAATGTTAATTAAAGTGATAGTTGTAATTGTTACGAAATAATAAAAATGCCTCACATTTTCAGTCATAGAGAATATGCAGATATGGTGTTTGTTTATGGCTTTTGTAATGGTAATACTGTTCGTTCAGTAGAAGAGTATCGACGTCGTTTTCCGAATCGAAGAATTCCTAATAGGCAAGTGTTTCAAACTGTTTTTACACGTGCTGGCGAAAGTGGAATGTTCCCAAGTGCAAGCATTGTTTCTGAAAAACAGCAAGGGCTCAGTTTGGAACATGAAGAAAATATTCTGGATGTTGCAGAAAATAATCCAGGGATAAGTACAAGGCGTATGGCAATACAATTCGAAATTCCACAAACAATGGTTTGGAAAACATTAAAGCGGCAAGGCTTAAACGCTTTTCATTTGCAGAAAGTACAAAATCTCCAAGAAAGCGATTATCCATTAAGACTACAATTTTGTCAATGGATTCGTGAAAACAGAAGATTACTTAAATGCATATTATTTTCTGATGAAGCTCAATTTACTCGAGATGGAATTAACAATTACCATAATAATCATCGATGGTCGGACGAAAATCCCCATGCCACGCAAGAACACAATTTCCAACATCGGTTTAGTATTAATGTATGGTGCGACATTCTAAATGATCAGTTGTTTGGTCCTTTTGTGTTGGATATCCGTCTTACTGGGGAAGGTTAGTTACATTTTTTGGAAGACCATTTAGAGGAAATATTGGACGATGTACCTTTGAATATTCGACAACGTATTGATGAATATTCGACAACATGTTGATCTTCCAACATGATGGAGCAACCCCTCATTATTCAAATAATGTGAGGAATTTTCTAAATACGCATTTCGGCAATCGCCGGATTGGCAGAGGAGGCCCGCACCCTTGGCCACCGAGATCACCGGACCTCACTCCCCTAGATTTTTGTCTTTGGGGATGGATGAAGTCCTTAGTTTATGCTAGGAAAGTGGACACAAGGGATGCGCTACTAGATCGTATTCTTAATGTTGCGGCGTTCATTAGAGCGTTCACTGAAACTGACTACCAGGTCCATTTATAAACGCGCAAATAAGTGTATCGAAGTGGGTGGTGGAGTTTTCGAAAATTTAATGTGAATTAATGCTACTTGTTTTTTTGGTTTGTTAGTTTAGTAATAAATTTGGTTTAATTTTGAAATTATTATTGTTCAAAATATCTCAAACAAATGAAAATCGGATTTGAACATATGGGCTTATTTCGCTTATTTTAGCTTCCTAGACATGTTCTTAAAATCTTTCCATTTTCTCCCGAATCACCCTGTATAACAAAACAACACTAATGTATCAAGTATACAATAAATGTTCTTAAACACTATTTTCACCCGATTTTGAAACAACAAATACACTTTCTGCACAAATTTTTTCCACATCTGTCGGAGAACTACATCTTATGTCAAAGAAAAACAGAAACAGCAACTGATGTTTTGGATAAAAGATTTACAAGAGTAAGCACTTAGGATATACAACCAATTTTAGGAATTGGAGCAAGTCAACAAAGAAACTAATATTGAATGCAAGTGAGGGATGGCTGACAGGTTTTCTAAAAAGGCAGTACACAAAAATGCTGCAAAATGTCTTACATAAATTACCAAAAATGATTGAACTCTGAATTCTGGAAGAAAATGCCTAAAAGCATGTATATAGCAACATTTGAAGAAATAGTTGTACACCATTGTTGCGGTATCACAATTTTCTGCCAAACCACAATTTGGGTTGTTTACACCACAATTTCGCTTTTAGTACCACAACTTGATTTCTTGCCATCAATAAAGAGTGACTTATAGGAAACCGATGTTTGAACACTTTCCAATTATCTGCCAAAAATCATTTATAACTTTACCTAATACCTTAATGTTTATTGAATATATTGCTCTGTAACGACATTTCTTAACGCAGTTAAAATGCAGCACGCCACCAAAACGAGAAATGAGTCGACAAGAAAACATGTTTCTCACCATGACATGTTTTTCATCATGTTTTATTCCCTCAATTCAGCGGAATCAAGAGTCTATGGTGTGTTGAGGCACTAGATCTTCAGCTTCTCTTAATGTTGTTTGTAGAGGCTTCTAGGTTGATGCTCTTAATTTGGTCTGCTCTTAATCTAGAGGGTCATATGCCTCTCTCATATGGCCGTTTACCACCGACCTTGACCTGGTCCATTAATTTATCCAGACTTGCTTCGTCCAGTCGCCGTACATGCCCAAAATACTAGACAATTCTGCTTCGACATATAATTGATAATCGAACGCGGATCTGAACCTCGTTGAAAATTGTCGCGTTTGGTCTTCTTGTTACCAAGGTAATGCGCGTTGTGTCTGTCTGAAGCACTGATGATCCATGAATCTGCTGGGCATAGAAATATCAAAAAAACCAGAGCCTTTCTAATTCCTGTACACATCTAATACATCACATTTAACCTGTTTAAGAGTAGTTAAGTATAAATAGCGCTCGCAATCTGTTGGACTCTGTTTCACTTTCTATACCATATCTTTGTAAATTGAAATTTTTTGCACAATGCTAGCGTTATAAATAGATTGGATAGAATATTACATTATATCAAATTATTTTAGGTTATCTTTGCTACCGTTTATAACGAAATAAAATCATGTAAAGTATATAAAAACGCTGAATATGCTTTAGTAGTTGAAAAGGTATTCTACTTCATATTTTGCATGGAGGTTTTGAGAACAACTGCAAAAAACAACGGATGTGAGAGGATAACTGTGCGAGAAGCTTGTAAAAACTCATTTAATTCCTGTATTTTATAACACAGCAAAAGAGATTACAAAGACTTTTCAAGAGACTACAATAAAATTTCAACAACAAAAGTATGAATAGAGGTTCATGAAAAGAAAATAAACTAAATATTTTACGGCTTAGTTTAACATATTTTTTTTATTTACTTAATCGATGATCTAATTCCTTTCGAATAATTGAAATGTTATTATTAAGTATTAATTTAATCACATTTTGAAATAAGTAAATAAACAATCGTCAAAAAATCCCGTGAATGCATTATCAATTGTTATGACTTCCGCTTCTAGAAACATTGTATCGACATATTTCTTAAAAATACATTACTAATGCAATAATCTATTTCCTAACTTAAGTAAAAAGCGGTTTTTTACAACAAGTCACACTTAAAAATCCATAAAAAATAATACCTATCGCGCATATTCTTTTAACGCGTACGCATATACTATATAAAGAATGTAACAGAAAATGTAGAGGACAGTCAGTAACAATCAAACAAAATGAAGTTCCAACTGTTTTTACTTGCTTTGTTTTATGTTGAGCACTTAAACGCTGTTTGCAATGAAGCAGTTCATCGTAAGTTATATTTGTTTGTAACTACATATAATATTTGAAGTTTTATTTTAGAGCGGGCAGTATCTGAAAGTGATAAGAAGGCAATTGTTGATATTCATAATCATTTTAGAACATTGATAGCGCAGGGAAAAGTTCCCGGTCAGCCGAGAGGGATTAATTTAAAACGAATGGTAAAAATTATGTTTCATTAAAATTTTGTTTAGTACAGTATTTTTTGTAGAAATGGGATGAGAATCTTGCGAGAGAGGCTCAAAAAATTGCCAATACTTGCGAATTTGCTCACAAAAGTGTACAAGATGGTTAGTAATTGAATATTTAGGTTCTTTTAATATTCATAATTTTTTTGTGTTTTAGGACGTTGGTCATGGGTTGGACAAAACTTATACACGTCTTCTAGCACAAATTATGATACTCGCACTGATTGGAATGGAGCAATAACCGCGTTCTTTAACGAACATAAAATGTATAAGTTTGGTTCGGGATTTTCAATGAATACCGGGCATTATACACAAGTAACTAACAGGAAAGAAATTTTAAGTAAATTTGATTTGAATTAATAAAATTTATAGGTTGTTTGGGCCGAATCAGACCACGTCGGTTGCGGGTATACACATTATGAAAATTCTCGTTCTGGGTATCGATATCATAAACTTTATGTGTGCAATTATGGTCCTGGGTAAATATTAATTACATTTTGGAAAAAGTTTATTACTTTTTTTTATATTTTAGTGGTAACATTGTTGGACAGAATCCATACGAAGTTGGAACAAGTGGATGCGAAAATTTATGCTAAAGTACTTTATATAAAAAATTGTTATACCAAAAATATATTATATATCAATATTAAATGAATATCATAGCTATAACTTTTTTTTATTTTTAACTCTAAACTTAAATACATAAATATTGAGAAAAGGTAAAATTTAGATGAAATCGTAGTGTTACATATTGTTGTTGGTAAAGCATGGGATTCGGAAAGTTTTAGAACAACAGTTTTAGTAAAATAGTTGTAGCTAACTTTATTCTTAATAATATTGCTCTTTTACATTTTTGCTCTCACAATCAGATGCATAAATATCGAGAAAAATTCGAAAAGGTGAAAATTAGACGAAATCGTGGTTTTACATACATATTGTTGTTAGTAAAGCACAGTTTTGGAACGTTTTAGAAAAACGTTTTCGTATAAAAGTTGTAGATAAGATTATTCTTAACAATATTGCTCTTTTACTCTTTTGCTTTCAGATGCATAAATATCGAGGAAAACTCGAATAGGTGAGAATTAGATGAAATCGTGGTTTTACATGTTGTTGCTGGTAGAGTGCGGTGTCGGAACGTTTTAGAAGAAAAGTGTTGGTATAAAAGTTGTAGCCAGGATTATTCTTAACAATATTGCTCTTTTACATATTTGCTCTCAGATGCATAAATATCGAGAAAAATTCGAAAAGGTGAAAATTAGACAAAATCGTGGTTTTACATACATATTGTTGTTAGTACAGCACAGTTTTGGAACGTTTTAGAAAAAAAGTTTTCGTATAAAAGTTGTATATAAGATTATTCTTAACAATATTGCTCTTTTAGGCTTTCACTTTCAGATGCATAAATATCGAGAAAAGCTCGAATAAGTGAAAATTAGTGAAATTGTGGTTTTACATGTTGTTGCTAGTAGAGTACGGTTTCGGAAAGGTTTTAGAAAAAAAGTTTTCGTATAAAAGTTGTAGATAAGATTATTCTTAACAATATTGCTCTTTTACGCTTTTGCTTTCAGATGCATAAATATCGAGGAAAACTCGAATAGGTGAAAATTAGATGAAATCGTGGTTTTACATGTTGTTGCTGGTAGAGTGCGGTGTCGGAACGTTTTAGAAGAAAAGTGTTGGTATAAAAGTTGTAGCCAGGATTATTCTTAACAATATTGCTCTTTTACATTTTTGCTCTCAGATGCATAAATATCGAGAAAAATTCGAAAAGGTGAAAATTAAACGAAATCGTGGTTTTACATACATATTGTTGTTAGTATAGCACAGTTTTGGAACGTTTTAGAAAAAAAGTTTTCGTATAAAAGTTGTATATAAGATTATTCTTAACAATATTGCTGTTTTAGGGTTTCACATTCAGATGCATCAATATCGAGAAAAGCTCGAATAGGTGAAAATTAGATGAAATCGTGGTTTTACATGTTGTTGCTGGTAGAGTGTGGTTTCAGAACGTTTTAGAAAAAAAGTTTTCGTATAAAAGTTGTAGATAAGACTATTCTTAACAATATTGCTCTTTTACGCTTTTGCTTTCAGATGCATAAATATTGAGGAAAACTCGAATAGGTGAAAATTAGATGAAATCGTGGTTTTACATGTTGTTGCTGGTAGAGTGCGGTTTCGGACCGTTTTAGAAAAAAAGTTTTGGTACAAAAGTTGTACCCAAGATTATTCTTAACAATATTGCTCTGTTACATTTTTGCTCTGAGATGCATAAATATCGAGAAAAATTCGAAAAGATGAAAATTAGACGAAATCGTGGTTTTACATACATATTGTTGTTAGTAAAGCACAGTTTTGCAACGTTTTAGAAAAAAGTTTTCGTATAAAATTTGTACATAAGATTATTCTTAACAATATTGCTCTTTTACGCTTTTGCTTTCAGATGCATAAATATCGAGGAAAACTCGGATAGGTGAAAATTAGATGAAATCGTAGTTTTACACGTTGTTGCTGGTAGAGTGCGGTTTCGGAACGTTTTAGAAAAAAAGTTTTCGTATAAAAATTGTAGATAAGATTATTCTTAACAATATTGCTCTTTTACGCTTTTGCTTTCAGATGCATAAATATCGAGGAAAACTCGAATAGGTGAAAATTAGATGAAATCGTGGTTTTACATGTTGTTGCTGGTAGAGTGCGGTGTCGGAACGTTTTAGAAGAAAAGTGTTGGTATAAAAGTTGTAGCCAGGATTATTCTTAACAATATTGCTCTTTTACATTTTTGCTCTCAGATGCATAAATATCGAGAAAAATTCGAAAAGGTGAAAATTAAACGAAATCGTGGTTTTACATACATATTGTTGTTAGTACAGCACGATTTCGGAAACTTTTAGGAAAAAAGTTTTGGTATAAAAGTTGCAGCCAACATTATTCTTAACAATATTGCTCTTCTACACTTTTGCTTTCAGATGCATAAATATCGAGAAAAACTCAAATAGGTGAAAATTAAATCATATCGTGATTTTACATCTTATTGGTGGATAAAGCAAAGATTAGTAAAAATCTTTAAAAAGATTTAGATAATTGATGTATTTGATTAGTTCGTTTTTTGTGTTTTAATCAAAATCCTTAATTATTTTGAATCGAGCATTGTAACTTTGTACAGATTTGTGACAGATAAAATTTTAACTAACCATTGAATAAAGTACGAAAACTTTTCGCTATAAATTTTTTCACGTCAGAACTAACTAAATAAGTTGGTTATCAGCCGTAAGGCAAACTGTGAATAGTCTGACACGGAAAATATTTTCACAAGTACAAACTAATTAATGTCGCGTAATGAAATGTTTTTTCCTCTGCGCAATCTTCTTCAGCGGGCCATCACAAAAAAGCTACGCCTTTAATTAGATTTTATGATTAAAAGTCTCGCGGCGTAAGAAAGTGTGCGCCCCAGTGCCTCGGCATTTCGCGACTTTTAATTAACCGAGAGCGGGTTTTTAATTTCAAAATATATAACGAGCTCGGCCGTGGGGATGACGGCTGCTAACTCGTATTTAAGCACAGTTTAAGTCCGAAACTTTCGAGGTAAACTTTGTACAGGAAAGGAAAATTATGAGATTACTTAAGAACTATTACGTGTTACCGAGGACATTGTTTTTTAATCAATTTATTAGTTTTTCATTTATTCATGTTATTTTTTTATTTATAATCAATTTGGTTGCTTTTTAATTCGAAATTGTTACGGCAAATATTAAATGTTTGATAACTGAATTGAAAACAAACGTTGATGTTTTATTGAAATAAAAAAAAAGCTCTAGTGGTAATTTGTAAGTTTACCCGTGCGTGAAAAATCCGTTTATACGATAAATTTAATTACAAACGCCTATACGCTGGTGCTGTAACCCGTAACTACTACCCGTATTTGTAGAAATAAAACTGCGGCAAAGTCATAACCATATATCAAAATTACCGTAAGTTATTAGTTTTTCCACGACATTTGGCAATATTCGCGGCACGAAAATACATCACAATTTTCATTAACGTTCTCGTATCGTGGACCGATGCGGGCTCTTCTCATCGAACGTTCGCTCTTCGCCAAACGTAATTCCAACTGATTTTTTGTGCCTTTTTTCGAGAGTTTTTTAGATCACTAAATCAAGGATAATGATAGAACGATAATATTCTAGCACGGAATCTTCGATTTATTTGTTTTTCCGTCAGGCTCGGAGCATCAATCATAGTGATAAGTTTTATTGTCGTTCGAACGGCTGCCCTGCGAAGGGACTGCGAAAATCAAATCTGCGTAAAAACTTTTTAGAAGAGACATCAAATTTCCATCGATCAAATTCATCATATTGATTATTAATCAATTTCAAACATTCAATATGAACCCGTTTGACAATAACATGGAGAGTTTTGTTATTGTCGCAGCGGATAATAACATTCGTACGAGTGGGAATAGAAGTATAATTGCATTGGCGAATATAGCGATTTGTCATATTGGGCTCTTGTAATTCCGGTCATATATTGTCTTCACCGTCGCGTAAATTCGTCTGCTGCAACAATATAACTCGTCCGTCACGGTCGGACTTTGCGGTGGAAACGCTATGAATTATTCACGTTAAATCGTTGTTGTTTCGGCGAACAATATGGTTTTCGGCAACGTTTCCTCTTCCTGAAGCATTTTCGTTATTAAACGTCACGGAGGAGAGAAAATTACCAACGGATTACGTGACGATAAATTTATTAGTTTCTTACAACACTATATTTGTTTATTTGTGAAGAAATATTCCAACGAAATATAAAATAAATATTTTTTTTTCAATAACACACGTTCTTAATTCAGTTTACGAAATATCGACGTGAATTTGAAATTCCAAGTACAAATCAGTCACACGTCAATTTATTTCAAATCAAATATCCCACAAAACAAATATCATAAATCAACCGAACCGTTTCGATAAATTCCGCTTTTAATACCCACAGAATTTTTTTGTTATTGTATTCTCGATATTTCTCTGTTTGTCTGTATTGTTTGTTTTTCGTTGCATTAATAATAGAGATGAAACTTGCCGTTGCCATCCAACACTCGCATACAAATCGGACTCTCGTTCGATATTGTTACTGTTCCAAGATAGTTTTGATTGCAGGTATAGAATTGCAGAGCTGTAGAATGTAGAACTATCATTACTTTAGTAAACACGGAATTTCGCTTGAATAATTTCATTTCAAAGAACGTTTTTATTTATTGAGGGGTTTCTAAACTTCATCGATTTAGTTGTATACTGTTTTATTTATTAAACGTGTTTGTGTCGCAGGTAAATAGCTTTTTTCTAGTAGTCAGATATTATCTGCCTAGGCAAATAGTTTTATTCCATTTATTTCAGTCTAAATTCTACTTTCCTAGGCAAATAGCATATGGCTAAAATATTTTCAGGCAAATACCTCTTTAAGTATTAATTCGTTGTTTGTTCTAGCTTTCTGCTAGTCAGATACTATCTGCCTAGGCAAGTAGTAAATTTTTGTATTTAGTATTTAGTCTTCAAGTTATAAATCGTTTATTTGTATTTTTATTAAACTTAATAAAAATATATGAAACTGTTATGTTTTTTTTTGAAAATGATACGCAAATAATTTGACTCGTTTGACACTTATTAGTGACTTTAATTTAAGAAAAGTAGGTTGATAACGATAGGAACTACTTTATTTTAGTGTAAACAGGTATCTACTCTATATTGCATTGTTGTATCGAAAAAATGGTATTTGCCTAAAACAAGCTTAGACAGATACTATTTGTCTTGTCTAATAGTATTTGCCTAGACATTTAATGATAAAACTGTAACGAACTACTGTTTATCTACGGCAATAACACGATTTATAAATTAAAAACTATTAAAAATGTATATTCCGCTCCATATACGCCTATACAAAGATTTGATGGCATTTTTGAATTTTTTTCCTTTAATACACTGATGAAAAGAACAGAGGATTCCCGTGGTTGTAAAATATATACATTTAGGGGAATCCCAGTAATTTCACAACAACAAAGCTATTTGGTTCATGCAATGTACATAGCGCGAATCATTTTATCACCAACGTTTATATTATTGTGCATTTATTATTTGGACTGGTAAGTTTTCAAGGTTTATAGTTTTTATTGTATCTTTATAGTTTCCATACATTTTTTAAGGTTCTATAATGTCAAAGGATTTGAAGAAAAATCAAATGAAAAGAAAAGTTATTTCTTTAGAAACTAAAATTCAAATATTAGACCGTCTACGGAATAGAGAAAGAGTAACGGATCTTGCTAAATTTTACTCCATGAATGAAGCCACAATAAGAACAATAAGAAAAAATGAAGACTCCATCAGAAAAAGAGTAGCAGCTAGAACCTACAGCAGTATGAGTACGATTTCATAAGTTAGAGATGTTACAATGGAAAATATGGAAAAAGCGTTAGTGATATGGCTAGAACACCAAACTCTAAAGCGAATCCCGGTACCAATGCTGTTACAAATAAAGCTTTCAAGATTTATAAATCACTTCAGAATTAGTCGCCGTCGACTTCATCAGGTGAAAAGAAGAATTTCTTTTTCCACAAGCCATGGGTGGTTCGAGAGATTTAAACAAAGATACTTTACATAATCTGAGAATAAAAGGTGAAAGTGCAATACCAATATCCTTCAAAATTTGCTGAAATCATTGCCGCTAACTCCTACACTTCTGATCAGGTTTTTAATGCTGACGAGCCTGGATTATTTTGGAAAAAACTACCGGAAAGAACCTTCATATCCAAAGCTCACAAATTAGCTAGTGGTCATAAAGTAGCGAAAACTCGTATAACAGTTCTTTTCTGTTGCAATGCTTCATTAAGAATCAAAAACTTCTAAGGAATAAACATCAAAAACCTTCCCTATTGGATGACTAATAAAAAAGCATGGGTCACTGCCATAGCTTTCAATGAATGGTACCATAACTTCTTTGTTCCTGATGTAAAAAATTATTTAACTAATAAGGAATTACCGTTTAAGGCTCTTCTATTAATTGATAATGCTCCAGGTCATCATCCAGATTTACAACACGTAGGTACGTATGTAAAGATTGCTTTTACCGAAGAACACAACTTAATTATTACAGCCGTTAGATCAAGGAATCATTTTAAGTTTTAAAGCACTGTACATCAAGCAAACTTTCAGGTTTATCCTAGAACAAATGGAGAATGATGAATCTCTTACTCTCATGGGTGCTTGGAAGAAATTCATACTATTGTTCATAATAGAGCATGAATATTCGCAGATCACTGAGCTGGCCCATACCATAGGAAGCAGATATGGAAGAAATAATAGCTGATAATGTACTGAATGAAGATGATTTAATTAACATGATTCTTGAAACAAACAAACATGATGAAGACAATGATTCAGATGAAGAGCGATCTGAACCAGTTGCATTCACAGCAAGAATCATAAGCGTAGGACTTGGATTGGGAAGAAAATTGGGCAACCATTTCATACACAAATGTTGATCGAGCTCTACGATTCCAGCGAGACCTTCATAAATGCTTAAATCAATATGAAGAAGTCTATAGATTTAGCCAAAAAAACCTACGCAACTGTTAATTACGAATTTCATGAGAAAGTCTTATCAACCCTAGATCTTCATTAATTCGTCAACCATCGAGCCAGAATCGCATCAAGAAACTTCTCTCTCATCATACCTATCAGAAAGAAAAAATTGATAGATCATGAAAGTGATGATAGTGATTAAACTTACAATTAATGTTTAAGAATCTTTTGTTTTTAATTTTTTGTTCCTAATGTAAAATAAATTAAATATGTACTTGTATTACTTTCATATGTTTGTTGTTTTATGTACTAAGTACAATTTTGAGATTTTCCAAGATGTCTTACTTTTGTTTTACTTAAATAAATAACTAAATCATGCACGTTGTACACTTTTTCGGCACAATTAAAATGGGTACATCCAATTCTTATGTGGTTTGATTTTATTTGGAGTTATTCTAGGTTATCCATTATTACGTGGATTAACACCGAAAATTTCCACGACGTCGAGATGATTGTGAAAGGTGTTAGATAAATTTCCTGGTGTTACGACCCGAAGTGTATTATGAAACCGTTGTTGGCTGTAATTATGCTGTCGGCTATTTACGATGGAAATGTTGACCTCTATTACGCATTCTATTATAATTATTATAAAAGTTATAATGGAAAATTGTGCCATTAAATTTATAATTATGGTCTTCGGCTCTTGCGACTTTAATAACCTGTTTAAGATTAGGACAATTTCGGAACTTTGCAATACTTCTTAGCTCATTATTTCGAAGACCATTATAAAAGACATTTGTTGGTAGTTTTGAGTTAGTTGATTGTTAAATATCTATAGCATTTGCTTGATTTCGTTCAACTTTTTTCATGTCTTCAACGATAATGCTACTTTTAAATCAATATTCCGTTATTTCATTGCATCAACATAATTTGCTTTTAATTGCACTAATGAATAAATATGAATAGATAATTGGCTATCATTTCTGACTTTGAAGACAGATATATTACTTCATCATTATAATTATAATAATTACGAGAACCACTTCCTACAAGTCACATTTCCCTTATTTTTAATCAACACATCTTTACTGCATCTTACTTTATTTCACTCTTCATTAGATCACTTCCTAAAAGTAGTCCTAAATATTTTTCTGTGAGTTTGTATCTTGACTATAACATCATATAGCCAATATTTTGATTTTATCGTATGGCACTTACCTGATTTTGAGGTTGATGTTTTTAACAAAATTTCTTTTTATAAGTTTAATTTATTAATCGTTTTATTTACAAGGTTCCACTTTGTCAAATATTTACTGCTTCTCCTAATAAACAAAGCCTTAACAACTATGAAGTAACTTCTTCTGTTCCTCAGACTCTTTGTTTCTTTGATCTTATTGCTAGTGACGAGATCTAATTAAGTTGTTACGTTTATTAATTAAATTATTACTTGAAATATCTTAACCATATTTATTTTATCATATTTTCTAAGTATAAAGTATGAACTTGTCTTTTTTTTTGATTTTCTTTTTACGAATAAAGTTACAAACATAAAATGATAATTTATATTTTGTGTTTGATATATTTCCTTTTAATTTAAATTTCGATTTTTTTATTGTTTCGCGCTTCAATGTTTGCGCATTTTGTTGGGCGAGTTTATAATATCCCCTTTTCATCTCACAATTAATGTGCTCTCGTTTGTTACATTGCGTGACGCCTTATAAATTCGAATCCTGCAACTTCACTGATCTTGACATTGACTGGCGGAGAGGCGCGTTTATAATTCTTCTTTATTTGTTATATTGTAAGAGTATAAATAAGGAGTCACATTTTTTTTGCTACCAACCCTGTAGTTATCCTACTCCTCTGTCTATGAGAAAGCACATCAATCATAATACTTACTCCTATCCATGACAGATAATTTACCTTTCAACGCAACGTAACTATCCATTATCGGCGCGATGTAAAAAATTGTCGACAAGGAATTGGACCAGATGTGAGCGGTTGTTATGATCATCGCCCATTTCGTAGTTTCTAAGAAAGTATTTATGTTCTATCGATATAAAATGGTTACTATGTTTACCACTTTTTTATAGATTCTTTGTATTATGGAAGTAATGACAATGATCTTTATGTCGACGTTTTTCCTATGTACGATGAATTATTGGCAGTAATTTCTTTTTCTCTTATTATTTTTAATCGTCAATTTGTTGTAGAGATGAATAAATGTTGATTCAATGTAATTTCAACCCATTCACTGCTTTAAATGTCATAATGCAGAAATGTATGCAATTCTAGGTAAAATAGCTAACCTATTAACGACTTTAATATTCCGGTCACAACAGCCCCTCGTATTTAATTCAACCTCAACTCCTGGCGTTTAGCCTTAACATACGTAGAGTGGATGCATAACTTCCTTCTAAATCATCATAAAACAATCCTGGATGCCCAAAGTACTGTGTTTATCAGATAACGTGAGAAGTAATCTTCAACTACGCTGTCAAAACAGCGGAGGCAAGTGGTAAATTGCAGGAAGTTAGTGCATTTACACGTAGAGTTAGTCTCACCAGAGAAGATTATATAAGATCCAACTGAACTAGAAGCACAAAGTTAATGACACAACACCGTTTGGTCGCTGAGAAGATTTCGGAGCGTTTGAAGAGTAGAGGAATTTTTGAATGAATGACTATGGTAACAAGCAAAATTGCGATACGGCGTCAACTTACATGAGATTTAGTGCGGATTTTGAGCCTGCTGCATTATTGGTCCATACTTCTTCGAAAATAACAATCAATTTCTTTTTGCCTCAATTGAACATGAATGAGTAACAAATGAATTGATATAGACAATGGATATTCTGCATCAACAATTTGAAGCTATGGTTATCTCTCGCGAATGTGATCTAAATTGGTCACCAAGATTGACACCAACGAAAATTCTCAAACAGATATTTAATAATTATGAAAAAAGCAGCTAATAAAAACATCTTTGTAATTGGAAAGATAGATTTTGCTTACACATTCAATAACAATTCAATTTGATGAATAAATCATGTTAAATAAAATTTTTATTATTGCTAAAGAAGTAAAAATAAGTGACCCATAACTAACAGGTTTCAAACTGATGGTTCAAGATTTTCTGCAGAAGGTTGCATTTTTTTATTTGTCCGGTCATGCCTTATTCGAGAAAATCGCCACAGAGAAAGAACCGAATTGTACGAGTCGGAGAGAAGTAATCCAGAAATGATGAATCGGCACATTACAAATTTCCCTATTAAAAGCGCAGGGCTTCGCAATCGCGAATACAAAATCCCTTTCCATTCAAACACTTTGACAGTTTCGGCACGAACTTTATTCAAGGACGCGATCGAATCCGCGAATCGGTAATTGTTTACATCTCAACTGGGGATTATTAGATTCCGTACAAGAGAAAAGAACAAGAAAAAAAGTAGTTCTGCAAACGGTTCATTCCAAGTTCCACTCTCTTGTCAGCTTCGCACGTAATCAATTCCGATTTCGATGGTCGGCCGCTACGAATGCGAGTTTAATTGAAACGAGTTGTATGAACCCAAACGAAAGGTTTTTTTTTATAATTGCGATAAATTTGCTGAGTAAGTAATGATTAGAAATTGATTTTCATGAAGTAAGATAATTTTAATGATGTTTTCATCAAAACTTTGTTTTTAACTTTTTATGTTTTTTTCCTTTTAGAAAATAATATTCATCCTGATCACTATGTTAGCTCTTTGCCTTTCACCGACAAAAGTCTTTGCTTTTTCATTTTATTTCAAGGTTGCATCTAACACCACTCAGCGAAAATTGCGAAGCCAACGTCTTGCTCCTTGATTTATATTTTCTCCCCCATTGTATATCCTTTCTCTGATATACCTGCAATTTTACTGTTTCAGGTGTTGCTTCAGGTTTCTCTTCGGTGTAAACAGTAATTCTTTTCTTTTCATGATAAACACCCATATTTTAAATTTTCTTATCACAAGTAATGATACAAGTACATGTCTCTATGTATGTAGTTACATTTTTTTAAAAATAAGCTATTAACATTATCTTTATAACGCAGCAAAATTTATTTTTCTTTTCTATCTGGTCTCTTTCTCTCTTCCGTTATATTCGCGTTAAAACAAATGTCCTCGCTATCACGTCCTGGTAGTTTTATCTTTTTCCATACACGTTCGGACATAAATAGCGAAGATATACACACACGTACGTAGAACGGGGTGGTTTAGATCGACACGATCAGAAAACCAGAAAGTCCGAAAGGTCCACAGGATTAATCCGTTTGTAGGGAACCTTTTAACCCAAATGCAGCGGCCCCGGTTCGGACGGTCGACTTTATGACCGAACTCCTTTGTTCTTACTCGGCGTGATATTTTTTCGTAGACCGACATCTGCGGGTGGCTTTTTTTGCCTCCATCGGAAAAAATAAATTTGCCGTGCACCCGTTTTGATCCCTAATGTATTGTTATTGCCTTGCTTTATTGCGCTTTTTCGTTTGGGGTTCCCCAAGTTCGGCATTCTCCTCTTCCCATTTTCCAGTCATGGAGCCTTGCTTTTTACGAAGACGTTGATGTGAGTAGTAGAAAAGAAGGGAGACGGAGTTGATGACGGTTTATGGGGAGTGCACGTCGATATTTTTGGTTACATTTTGTACGGGTAGCTCTATCGCAGTAACCGCAACATTAAATTAAGTCAATTGCCCTTATTTATTTTCGATTTTAGGAGTCCATATTTTAATTTTTTTATTGAAAGTTATCGTTCAATGTTATATTAATTGCATTATACATTTTTAAAAACGAATCAAGCATGCTCCATTAAAATTGTATACAATAAAAATATCCGCATATTTTATTAAGTGAGTCGTTTTAATTTTAAAACCTCCCTATGAATAAATTAACATCCCGGTTGGTTGGTTGGTGGTAGTACTCTACTAAATTATACAGTAGGGTATTTTCGGACTGTGCGGAAATCGGCGAGAGAGTTTGCGTGTTTCGAAATAGCGTTTATTTATAGTTTGGTACGCGCAATTTCAATAACCACTAATCTACATTTCGTGTTTAATAGTCTACGGTATCATATAATTTCTCGCGATTAAAAAGGGGCATTCTCCCTTTGTGCGCATAGGACGCGCGTGCACTAAATTAGGTTACCCGTTGGCTCAAGCATATTAATATTCCATCATTACCAAAACACACTAATTAACCCCTGCTGTGTATTGACTAATCGTTTCCGAAGGGAATTGCGCACATTTGGGAGGTTGCAAATCGAACCAAACGTGTTCAAGGCGTCCCTAAATATCCCCGGCGCATACACCAAATATTCTCTCAACGAACGGAGGCAATAAATTCAGCGTATAACAGCAGGTTAATTGTGGACGAGAGTCATTCAGTTTTCGCTATGTTACTCACGCGAGCTATTTCACGAGAATCTGTTAATTGGGAAAACTAGCGCGTTTAACGATCGCTTCTTCACGCGAACATCAATTTATAGACATCAACGAGAATATAAATTAGGATACGAAACCCGAGTATTTATAACTTCCGAGAAGTGGTAATTTACACTGGTAGTCGTTTAACGCAAAGAGACTGTGATTATAGCTATTTATTAATCGCTTATCTATACAGACGGCCACCCGACTTCGGATGAATCGGCCAAACAATTTATAAAATCGTCAAATCCCATCAATCTTCGTTTTGGGTTGACGTCGCTTTTATGAAAATTGGAACGTTGTAATAAATCAACTTTTAAATGTGATAGGGAAAGGACAACGTTTACAGCTTCTAATTGCTGATATTGCTAAATAACCTGTCATAGGTTTGTAATGTGGGTTCTGATCGTTATTTGCACTTCATTATTAAAAGTTAAACATTTACGTAGTTAATAAAGCATATTAAATTTTATGCTTTTTAGATAATTAACTTTATCCGGCACCTCCACCAAAAATTTTATTCTAAGATTATACCAATCTATCACGAATATGTATTACGTACATTGTCGTATAACACAAAATCCAATAAAATAGCTCAATTTCGTTCAAATAGATTATTTATTTATTTACGCCACCGATTTTATAGGCACCATATAAATCGGATAAATCAAAAAACGCAATTCTTTCCAGTTTGAGGATCAATATTTTAGTAAACGTTCAATGAAAGACATTTTTATATTATTACAGCAAAGTTCTTAAAAAACACAACCAGAAAAGAATTGTCTCTCTACCAATAATGTCGTGTAAATCCTTAACTCAACAACTTTTGCTTTCATATGTATTTAATAATAATAATAATGCCTTTATTAACCCTTACAATTAGTGTACAAGTGCCTTTCGTACGAGCGCTAATACAGTAACAAGTGGAAAACTCATCACAGAAACAATTTGAACGGTTACATAGCTCTGAGCGTTTCGTAAAACATGGCTTCAAGTTCGAGACGTTGTATCATTAAAAACGCATGATAAGACAACTTTATGTTACGTATTTTAGCATGAAACTCGGAGATCAAGACCAATAATGAGCTTATAAAGTTTGTGTGTAGTATTTCAATAATCAACGTTTCTGGCTCAAAGAGAAGAAGACTGCTTGGCGATATATTCCTATGACATAGAGGGAGCCGAAAAACCACCCTGGTGATTGTCACTCTTATTCCTGCCTTCTCCGTAAAAATAACCACATAAATGAAAATCTAATCTCCTATACTGATAAATATTCATCGGTTATTTGGAGACCCTTGTCTCCAATGAATTACCAGTTCAGATTCTTGAGACTCGGAACATCTCGAAATTCAAGTCTGCGATATCAAATATAAACCCTCTAGAAGCGATTCATCTCAGCTCTAGGTAGGTGAACTTAATTGCCTGACTACAGATCTGGATGTTTCAAAAGAGGCAGCTCAATTGCTGGTCGTCAGATTATAAGAAAATAACTTATTGGTCAAAGGAATCTTTTTTTACTGGTACAGGAATGGATAAAGGGAATTTGTGAAATACTTTAAGGAAGAGAGCAACCTGGATTGATGATAAACCGTCAAAATCATCAAAAGGAAGCCTTAAAGCAGTCTTCTTCATCAAGCAAACCAATATACATCTATACCAGTTGGACTCGGTACATTCAAAAGAACGCTATGAAAACTTGGCTCTCGTCCTCAATAAAAGAAAATATGCTGACCACGATTGCAACATTTACGGTAATTCGAAAGGATCAATAAAGCGAGTATACAAAGTACCATGTTTTATTTGTGAGAAAGAACTAAGCACTAAAGCAAAAATACATCTAAACTATCTAACATCATAATCTATCTATACATATACTCATACTCACCTATGGGTCGGAAACTTGGATAATGTTAAACACAATTCAACAGAGGTGCACAAATGAAGATTCTACGAACAGTATTTCTTACTATTATTCGCAAATTCTTCAGATCCAGAAGAGACAGAGTACGAAAGAGGAGAGTCAGAATAACTAAACTCTATTGGTGAAGATAGAAGAAAAACAGCTTCAATATTTTGGCCACCTGGTCAAATGGATGAGGAATTAATACCAAAGAAAATGTTCAATATGAAACCACAAGCTAGATGATGATGCAGTAGACCAAGCATCCAATGGGAAGAATTGCCAAAGTACGAAGAATAGGTGGAGATAAGAACACCTATAGGAGGTGGAGTGAGTCTCGAAACACCGGTAGAATGGAGGCAAGAGAAAAAAGTGGTTAACAGAAACAGAAATTTATTTTTGAGTTTAGCACCACGAAATATCCCCGGGTAAGAGCGTCAAACCTAGAAAAGCTTTCCATTCTATCTGATCTATGCCTATCCATACCTTAGAATTTATAATATAGCTGTCAAAAACTTTAGAGCTAATGTATTTCAAAACTTTTCATCCGGTTGTCTCAACTTATTAAAGTAGCCTACTTTCTAAAGGAGGTTTGAGAGGTGTTAAAGCTGCGTTTCTCTATAGATTCCTCCAGATCTCTATTATCACGTCTTCCAGTCAAGAAATATATGGAAGTATCACTAAGTTTTCAGTCAGTTTTCCTGTCATTTTTAAGTTCATGTTCAGTATTTAATTATTAAGAAAAGTTTTCGGCAAGTTTTCGGCTTATTCGTTTGTCAAAACCTGAATCATTTTATTGTTCCTATAAGCAATTACTAACAGATAACGGAGATAAAGTGAATCAGTACTAAATTCCTGAATGAATAATCCGCTTATAAAGGACGCAATTGCTGTAGTTGGGATTTTGTGATATTATTATCTGTTGAGAATTTCAGATAGATACTACAATATTTGATAAAACCATATTAAGAAATTTAAGTTTGTCACCAACAAAACACCATTTATTTTCTATTATTTGCATTTATATTTGTATTAATAAGATATGAGCATCAAATACTAACAAATTTTATTTTGACCACTGAAATGAATTTCCTATATCATCATTACTATTATTAATTTAACCAAACTACTAATAAAATTAACATGATGTGGTTTCAACCACCAACAACGCTTAGTTATTAGTTAATTTAATATTACATTCATAACTAATCACAAATTCATGTTAAAATAATGTAATTTGATATGTACTTTATATGATATTTTAATTAAAATAGTTTCAATATTAATTTATTTTGGTCAATGTTATTACCGTTTGTAATATCCATTTAAACGATTCTGTTTGATTAATATAATACTTTTCCGTCGCATGATTTCAAATAAATTATAAATTCTAATTTAATTATATATTTTATGCTGAAATTATTATTATTATAAATGCCAACGGCTCGAAGGGTTTCAATGTTTTGAAAAAGACGAGTGAGGTAACTGGTGAAATCGTAACTGGGGCATCTTCTATAGAGAGAGCTTTCGGTATCCCTTGTACAGGAAGGGACAGCGGGGTAAAGCTTTTGTCGGAAGAGAAACATTCCTCCGGTGCTCCCGTACCACGAGTAATGAAATTGTGCTCCAGGAACCGCATTTAATTCCATCATATCTTGCGGTACACGTCCGAGATCACAGGGTGAGAGACTAGTCGTACTTTTTTTTTGGTCTTGTTTAATCCGAGACGTGTTTTTTACTCGATACGGCTTTCCGCTTGATTAATGTAATTGCTAGTAGTGGTGATTCCTCCTTTTTATAGTATCTAGCGCATCGAATTTGGTAAATGTGTTTGCCGGTTTTATCCGGTAGTTTCCGTCGCAACTTCGCAAGTTACCGAAGATATTTAGCGTGGTTGAATCGATTTAATGGAAATAAAAAAGTTTGTAGTTTTCGTTTTCAAAGATTTGGGTCAAATAGGTACTAACACGATTACTATTTTTATAATAATGAAATGTTTTCGATTTGAAAATTACATTTAATCATCATTTCTTAATACAGTAAAATCCTCGGTATAATGGACTAATACGGGGAAGGGAGTGTCCGTTATATGAAAAATCTTTATTTGCACTTTAAACTGTTTGAATCAATAATTTAAAGAACACAAATTTGGACAGGTATTCACATCGTTGCGTTCAATCTACCTAGCTTTATATTTATACCAAGAATGGTAGAATTTAAAAGGACTGCTACATCCCGTAGCAGGGTTCACCCATGCGTTTGAAGATGTTAGGAGACGCACGGCTAAACCCGAAACTTTCTAGTTCTAGGTCTAGTGTTAGTTCTAATTTTAGTTCAATGAAAAATATACAACAATCTAACGATGAATAACAACTCACACTCGCATTACAACTAACACTAGACCTGGAAGTAGAAACATTTGGGTTTAGCCGCACGTCTCTTAAGACGGCTAAACCCGAATGGTTCTAGTTGTAGGTCTAGTGTTAGTACCAGTTTTAGTTCAATAAAAATATGCTAAAATCTAACGCTGAATAACAATTAAAACTAGAACTAACACTAGACCTACAACTAGAATCATTCGGGTTTAGCCATACGTTTCATAAGACGGCTAAACCCGAATGTTTCTAGGTCTAGATCTAGTGTTAGTTCTATTTTTCTTTCATTAAAAATATGCAACAATCTAGCGCTAAATAACAGTTGAAATTAGAACTACCGTCCTTAATTTATACATCGTATAGAGTATACACCATTCGGGGTATTCCCCGAGATTCGTTATATCGAGTTATATCTGAAGACGCACGGCTGAACCCGAAACTTTTATTTTTTATTGAACTAAAAGTGGAACTAACACTAGACCTAGAACTAGAAGCATTCGGATTTAGCCGTCTTAACAGCCGTACGGCTAAACCCGAATGTTTCTAGTTCTAGGCCTAGTGTTAATTCTAGTTTTAGTTTAATGAAAAATATACAACAATCTAAGGCTGACGTGAGTAACAACTAAAACAATAACTAACACTAACACTAGACCTAGAAATATTCGGATTCAACCCAAATCGTACGGTTTTTTTCGCTTTTTTCCTTATGTTCTAACGAGGTGCGTTATATCGAGGTTTTACTATTTTGGAATATTGTATTCGCAATATTTGAACCGATTTTCCTCTATGAATTATCTATAAATTCATAAAAGAAATTTAAAATATTACACATACCGCGAGGTTCGAATCAAAATTTATGGGATGCCAATGAAATTTTTCGCACAAGGATCGCCCAATGGAAGTTCGCTAATTGAATTCCAAACTTTTGTTTGCACTTTGTTGCTGGAAACACACTGGCGGATGCCAATCTGCATTAGCGCGTAAACTTTCGTCTCGTCAGTTTTAAAGTAAGTTTTTCATTTTAGCTCGGTTTTGTTATTTTTTTAATTTAGCGCGGAGCTGATAAGAGCGTTTCGATAAAATTTAATTATCCACTTCCCAGAGATGTATTCGTTAATGTTGCCATAAATAATGTATAACGACAGTATTCCAAACGCGGTATCAAATAGGTCGTAATATATACAGCCTATTGTAATTATACGGAGACAGTCCAAGATAATGTTACTAATCAACTGCAATTTAATAGCACCTTTGGGTACATCAATAAGCTTCGCTCGTATCAAGTAGCATAATTGTATAATAGACTGTTATTCCTGAATGAATCAAAGTTATCAAAATCGATAAAGCGAAAACGCTAAACGTTCCGTTTAATTTACATCTTTTTAATTGAATCGTAACAAAATTGCTTGCTTTTCTTTCTAAAAAACAAAACTAATTGTAATCTCCTCACGGTTACTGTTTCTGCAAACAATTGTCACCAGCGTTTACCAATTCTCCCCCCTTTTCCCCTTAAACTGTCGCAACTCCCAAAGAAAATCTCTGGTAACAAATGAAAGCTAGTCCCGGAATCCTAGACAATGACTGTTTGCGAACGAAGTTCGGATATCCGTTTTCCGATATCTCGTTACGCGCTTTCATGTTTATTGTGCCAGGCACAAATGAAGCAGAAACTTAAGAAAAGGCCGCCCGTTTTGTTTCTATACCAAAAAGGACTAATCGGAACTCGGCACAAGTTAACGAAAACAGTAGGCAGGGTTCCGGTTCCAAGCAATTAACTTTAGGAATACGCACAAACGAGAGCGCAAAGTTTCAATGGCTCGATCTAATTTGGAACATTGATATTGTATTGTATAATTAAACTAACGCTCGGCTATTATTATTTCCTCGAGCGAAATTGGGTTCTTGTACTACAATCGTTGGCATAATCCCAATACTCATCCCCTGCTTTTAGAGTCAAGTCTTTTTTATGCGACCAAATCCCCGCTATCGAGACCGCTATTATTTTGATTCCGGGAGTGAACCCTTGAAAAGGGTGCGGACTTCCACTTACCGATGCCATATTTTTAAGTTGGGCCACCGGATGCTTAGCATTGACCGTAATAGATCAGTTTGTCTAACAGCCGGTCGACGATGGTTTGAAGATTTACTGCGGACATATTTCTTTCACAACATTCGAAGATATATTAGCAGACCGTAATCTGGAAAGTCAATTTTAATCCGAATAATTTGATTAAATAAAAAAATCAATTTTTTTCTTTAAAAAATCTATAATTTACGACACGAATGAAAGAAAGATCTTAAGGCGGCGATTTCGAAATGGAAAACTTAATAAAGGGGTACACGCCCACGTTTCGCTTTAATCTGACCTCGTTTAATTTTTATTAAGTTCGCTCAATGGCCTAAGTGGTCCTTAATAGCGTGGACATTATTATGTTAAGTTCGGTGCCCCATCTCTCAAAGCAGATTCCGGTTAGAAAGCCTCCTTAGGCACAATGGCTTTGAAAATTCTTTACAAAGTCAACGAGTATTATACCCATTTATTTATGAATTTACTTTTTAAGAGGTGAAAGAAAAGAATAAATTAATGCGCTTAAAATTAAAAAAAAATAAAACAGATAGAAATGATGAAAGGTGAAAGACGCAGATAGAAGGAAACCCCATTTTTGTTGTAACGTGTGGATATTCTCCTGAAAGAGATTTTGAATGATTGACCAAAACAAGATAGACCGAAATTGACCCTACGTAGTAATGTGAATGCCAACAAATATTTGATGATCCTAGATTGACACGAGGATTATTAATGATTTTTCAAGTTCATGGCCGAAACTAAATGTTCCATATTTTTGGAGATAAAAGATCAGAGGATATTATAGCTTACGATTTGAAGAACATACGCTCCATCAAAGAATAAGACATCACTAGATTGGATCTAATCAATGATAAACTCGGTTTAGAAGTAACAATGAGTCAGTTGAATCGGTAGAAAGATACGTATCAAAAACAAAAAATGTACAACATACCGAAAAAGCGTTACCTAGAAGTGCAAAAACCTAGGGTAGTATCAATATCAACAATTATAGATTCGCCAATAAAGCCAATGATAAAATATCAAAAACAACCACTTTACTAGCAAAATAAATGTATACCACCTCCTTATGATAAATTTACCACCGAGATTTTCACTTATACCTGGACAAATGATACAACAAAAACAATATTGACCAACAGAAATGACATGCATCGATATTAAAAAATGTTGGCCAAATAACATAATGTGATACAAAAGATGAAGATACAGAATATCTGGATTTGCAAGACAGGTACTCCATATACAAAGACTCTAACAAGTAGTAGTAACAAGTTAGTCTAACAAGTTTGTAAGTAGATACAAAAAGAATCTTAAAACAGAAATTGATGAAGACAATATTAAAATGAAAATGACTTCGAAGAAACACAGAATGTAAATTTTGCGATGAACAGCTTTATCAACATTTTTTTTATCAAACTTTTATATCTCGAATTATCCCTTAAGTCGAATAATTTTCGTAAGCTCAAGCGTTTGACTAGGTTTCAAATGTGTTTTTATCTATCTAAGTCGAATTCTCTGTAAGTCGAACTGAACTACTATGGAATTTCTTCACCTTTTACTTCTATAAGACGAATTTATCAAAGAATAAAATATTCGAATCCGCTCTGAAAGTATTTTAACTAGAGAATCAAACCACATAGACTCTGGCTCAGAAACTACAGACTCTTGAACCAAAACAAACCTAATGTTCTTATTGTTTCAGAATCAGATGAGGGCGAGGATAATCTTGAAAATGAAATAGTTATCGCTGTGCCTACATTTGATGAAGCTTATTCCTCTCTTAGAAAGCTTGAAACCTTTGTATTATCAAGAGAATGTTCCAGATAATATTCAGAATTCTTTACATTTAATAGAAGATTTTTTCGACAAAGAGCGGTTGTCCACTTTAAGCCAAAAGAAAATTACGGATTACTTTAGAAAACTTGATTAATTTTCTACTTACAATAGTATTAAGAAAAGTACATTTCTAATTTTTTTCTTTAGAGCTGAAATTCTACTAATTTTTCTCTAACTCGAAGTTTTCTTCCGCTCCCTTAGTGATTCGAGTTAGGGGAGTTTCACTGTAATAGGAACTATAACCTACAATACTGCTACTTTAGGTTCTAAAAATCCCTGGTTAAAGTTTGGACGATATAAAATGCTTGTCCATCCAAGTTGTACCAATTTTCAAAAAGAGCGATGGAAGCGAAGTTGTTAATTATAGAATCATTTCCAACTTTGTGAAACTCTTTGAACGAGTAACAGTTAATTCAAATGCTCCGGAAATGTTTATATTAAGTTGCCAACAAGAATTTCGTCCGGGGAGATCTAGTTAGACAACTTTTTTGGAGTTCTTAAGTGACACTCTTGATAGATTAGTTGATATAACAGATTATTCGTAGCTATTTGATGTGCTGAACGGCTTGCTGAGGAGGTGGGTCAGCTTCTTTGATGCACTTGCAGTTGTAATTGTCTCCTTTTTAGATTATTGCAGCTTCGTGATTTTTAACAGTTTATATTTATCAATCTGCAGTTTATGTTGTTACTTTGGATAAACCCCTGGGATCTAGTCTAGTGGCGCTACTAATCACTTTGCTTCGGTTTCTTGATAATATAGAAGATGGTAAAACTTGTCAACATACCTTTCGTACAGCTCATCTCGAGTACAACGATAAATCCCAGCATTAACAACTTCGGCGCTCGGGAATCACTATGATCCCGATAGTCCTTCGGATGTGATGCTGAAATGTCTCCGAATGTGGTTGGATTTTGGGTGGAATATACCAAATTGCCAGAAGTTGGAGCAACGACGCTGAAAGATTCATCGGTGAAGACAAAATCTATAATTCGACACTTTGATGATAGAAACAGCGCGGATAATATAGCTCATAAGCGTGCATGTTCCTTTCAGAGTTCTGTTATTTTTGATCATAGCATTTACCATTCCTTTCATAGCCAGAAACAGTCTATAATTGAAATCTTCAGCTCATTTTTACTAGAAAATACCGTAACCACCTTGGTCCCACTGTAGCAGATAGAAATAACATCACCTAAATATACTCTAAATATACAAGTAGAATTAGTGTTGGCATTATGAGTTTCCTAATTGCCAAAGAAGTTATTACGTTATCCTTCTGAGGAGACAGTTCAGTATTTTGAGGTGTTAGGCAAAGTTAGAGATGTACTTGACAAAAACGCTACAACGAACAAACATACCCTGTGCAATGTTTGCGCTTGGCAAGATCAATCTTTCAATCAGAAAATCTTTAGGGAAAAATGGACGTGGAGAATGGTGACAGACTTAAACTGAAGAATTATATTCTTCCTGTTGATAACTCTTTGGGCTGGTTGATTTGCAGAAGTAATACCTTGGCTTTTACACAAGAGTTTTGTTCTTCTCCGTTTAATCAAGAAAATCATAGCTGAAATAATACAAATCCAATAACATTGAAGTTAATTACTTGCTTATGACATGTTTCTAAACTATGTTATATATTCTTAATACTCTTCTAACAAAAATATATATTAAACACTTTGTATCCCAGAAATGATACCATTCCGTATATTTTTATCATCTTTTATAACCTCATATATATCTTTTTGGATTTAGAAAAGCGAGTGTAGGTGTTGAATACCGGAGTATAACTTCGCAACATATTGTGCGCAAGTGTTTGATACGCCCGTAAACCAAAAGCTGCGAAAATCCCGAAATAAAACGTCAATGTATCGGCTGATATTCATTTACGAGCGACATATCGTCGTAAAAGTGGAGTAAAATACGATTTGCGCCCGGAGAATAACGCGTCGCTACAAACCAATATACAAGCGGAACACCGGCCCTCGGTCGCCGCAGTGGGCCGAATTCGGACCTAGAAAATATAAATCCTGCGGTTTTGTTCGACATCGGCCGGGGGGGCACGATTCTCCACGTTTTTCTACCTTCGTTCGAGCACACCACGTGAGCTCAACCCGAAATTTACTGCTCTCTTAACGGTTTATGGACGTTCTGCTGTACGGTGCGGTTTGTGTCACGAAACAAAGGACTACGGGTGTCATTAATAACTAGGAGAATTCGTCCGTCTGCTCTTTATGGCTTTATCGACGTCCCTTGGTAATTCCTTCATTCAGATTAACAAATAGAAATGTCAGCTTTTGTTTGAATCCTTTTCGAGTATTGAAACAATACGAACAAGAAGTGATTAATATTTTATTATTAAGATTGCTGAAAGAGAAATTTGGTGTTTGCGTTAACCTTAAAGATATCACTTGAAGAATTTAATAAAAAACTATCTAAACCTGTTATATGTGTTTTGTGTACTTTTCAAGAAAACTAAACATCGTTAGCAAGGAGGATTGCGCTCGCCGTTTACTTATAGTATTTGCGCCAACTTTTGTTTACATTGTATCTTTACTTTCGACCGCCTTATTTAATTCTTCTGCATTGCTCGATTTATTTTACATCCACCAGGGATTGCTTAGTAATATTTACTTTATCCACATATCTTGTTTGCGTCTTGTTTCACACGATTTTGTCGGAATTTAATACCTAAGTAGTTCCAAAATTACTCATGTTTAAAGCAGCTATAACATTAGGATGCATTCTCTATGTTTGATATTGAATGCTTCGGGTACCTTTGGAATCACATTGTCCGCCAGCCGACCAAGTAGCGCAAATTTTACACACCAAGTATCCGAAACGAGGGCTTCGTCTGAGTCAGAACTTCATACACTAAAGGAGATAAATTGGCTTCCCTCCGGAAGGGTAAGCGGCGAAGAGCAACAACCCTTCTTTAATTAATGAAGGCCCTCCGAGGATATTATAATTGATACACGGTTCAAAGATTCCCAAGGGAGTTTTCTGTAAATCATAACTTTTCAAACTCAACTTGTACAAGATCAGCTATTTATAAAAAATTACTACTTTTAAAAATTTAATTAAAAAACATTTCGCATATAATAAAAGTTTTTCAATTTTTTAATGCACTTTCATTAACTTTTTTATGAATAAACCGGACCGGTAACATAGTCAAATAAAATTAATATATACGACTTTAAGTTGAGGGGAAATAACTTTTCAGCAAACTTTTAATTATTTAGCGAGTCTGCAAATAAATACTTAAACCTTAGTGTTAAAGTTATTTAAATTGAAATCATCGACCTTCTTGGATTAGAGTCTTTAATATGTAAAAGGTTTTTTATCATAATGCTTATGTAGTAATATATCAGAAATTATTTTGTAAGTCATTAACGCCCATTACAAAACGTACTTCCATAAGATGTGAGTTTAAGAATCACGAAGAAAGTTAATGAAGTGAAATTGACAGTCTCCGATTTCAGCAGTAACAAAGCTGGGATAATATAATCCACAATAATGAAGCAATTAGCGTATGGAGTAGAAAGTCTTAGAAGCTGCAATAATGTGAAGAAGCAGGAAATGTTCACAAAAAGATTCCTGCGTTAAGCAATGAAACACTCTATACATCAACAGAAACGGATGCTAAATGTATGCAGAGCGCAAGAAAAAAAAAGACTATGTAATATGTTAGGAGAAAGAAATCATAATTTAATGAAAATCTTAGAAGAAAGTTAAGATCCAGATACTATGATGGTAATGTATCTATTGGAACATAACCTTATTGATAAACCTTGAATATTTTTCATGATCTATCAACGTCAAAACAACAGTGAAGGTTAACCTTTTTATTTTGATCAAGTGTAGAAATTATTAAAAATTACTACCCCAAGTCTGAGTGTGAAGTTTACCTACTACTACTACTAGTCGCAACTTTAAGAGTGCCGTGACATAAGTGCTTCAGTTCAAAATAAGCCAAATGAGTTGATTCCACGCCGTTCACAGAAATTTGGAATCTTTTAAACCACATTGTAGCAAATGTATAAAAATCATGTAGTTTCAACAAAATGTTTACCACATGTCACATAGCTAGTCAAATAATTAATCTATTGAAGCTCATGCGATTTAACGCTGTTAGATTTCTTTATATGGGGTTATATTAAGTTACTAACAGAAAGAGTGGTGCAAAATTGGGTTCAATTAATTTTTCGCTGGAAACGTGCTTGAGGCAGTCGTTCATATGGCCTCCTTGTTCTACTATGGAGAGAGACTGGACAAAAACAAAGACGATTTGAAAAAGACTATTGTTAAAAGAATAAGGCAGATTGAAGGCTGAAAAAACCATGAAAGGGATTGGGCAGAAATAAGTAAGACTGAAAAGATGGTGGTAATAGAAGGAAAAGTTTGTACAAAGACTGGAATGACCTAGAAAAAGAGACAAAGCAGAGAACGAATGGGCAGAAACAAAGAAGGCTAGAAAAAGACTGGTGTTAAAAGAATAAGGAAAATTAAAGGTGATGATGGGAAGAAAGGGAGTGAGCAGAAATAAATATGACTGGAATATACTGGTAATAGAAGGAAGTGATTGCACAAAAACAGGAAAGACTAAAACAAAGCCACGAAAAATAGGAAGAAAATTTGAAAGGATCTAGTAGTAGCAAAAAGAGATTATATAAAAACTGGAAAGACTGAAAAGAGCAGAAGGAGACTAGGTAAAATGGAGAGACTTGACAGAAAGGCAGGAAACTGATAATCAGAGCACGGACAGTTTAGGAAAAGTGCGCCCCTCCACACGAAACGAATTCCATGACAACGACGTAAGTACGTTGTTGTCGCTTTTGACACCTTTTCATCACTAAGTTACTCTTCAAAATTGAATTTCGAAGAGCGATGAGCGTACCTTAGCGAAGAACTTGCTGTGCAACATTAATTAATGAATTAATAAAAATAATATAAAAATACGCACTGAATTATTCATTTTTGGTTTTATTAAATTTATAATTAATAAATTAATTTATAAATTTATGTCGTGACATAAGGTATGACGTATCAGACAGCTTCGCACGCTTCGATTGAATATTGAGACTGTAGTGGGAGGCGTTTTAAGATAACTTTCCTAAACTGTCCGGGCTCTGCTGATAATACAAGAATAAAATAGAATAGAGACGGAAAAGGAAAGAAAAACATTAGGTAGAAAGAAGTAAGACTGAAAAGATACTGGTAATAGAAGAAAAAGGTTGTTCAATGCCTGGACCGACATGGAAAAGGCCAGATAAATTGGTAACAGACTGGGCAGAAGGAATAATCGTACTCTTCATACCATACTCTTTATAATATGGTTACCACTCTATATAAATCTTTCCTTTCTGTCCAGTCTCCCAAGATTTTACCTGGCTACTTTTTGGTCTTTCCAGTCTGTACATTCTTCTTTTTCTATTATCTACTCTTTTCCAGTATCAATTCTTTCTGCCCAATATCCCTCTTCTCTTTCCAGTCTTCATTTTGCCTTATTCTTTTATTAACCAGTCTTTTTTGCTAATTCCTTTTTTGCTTTAAAGTTTTTCTTTTGCCTTTTTTTCGTATATCCAGTGTTTGTATAGTCTGTATAGTATGTATATGTATGGATTCGATAAATATGTGTAAGATTCGTCATTAGTTAAGCGATATTTTGTCTCAAACAGTTGGATTGTATGGATTAAATTTTTCAAGTTAGTAACATATAAACGATAAATTAATCAAGTTTTATTACAATATTACACCCTGGGTGGATTTTTAATGTTTTTTAAATATGATTTTTTTGTAATTGTTTTTAAAAATTCAATCATACTTGCAAATTTAAAAGAGCAATAATATTTTAAAGAGATTGCAATTCAAGAAAGACATTTTCTCCACTTTTCATTTGATTGAACCGAATATAAAATTATATAAACTGCATCCCTAGTAGATTTTAATTCTTAAACGTTTTAAAAGGAAACTGAGGGGAATTAGAGTATCACTTCATTTCGATTGCAGATACGTTTCTGGTCCTTCTGAGTACTTAAGTATAAAATCGATGAACTCAAAGCTAAGAGTTAATCACGTACCACCGCGTAAGCAATTTTCAATGCCCTCACTTACTCCCTTATCGCAGTAGTTTTTGAATTTAAATTTCTTGCTAACTTCTCTGAAGTTTCGTACAAATTAGTACTTGTACTTGTTTGCTTGATAGTTTTAAATTGAATTTTACATATACGCACTTCTGAAATGCTAGGGTACACATAGAAGTTCGTCTGAACGTCAAGTTCCGTCCAATTCAGTTTCAATTTACTTGACACATCCGAATTGTATGTTAATTTCGCGACAATTGCCGCGCGCTAAATTCCAATTTGCCGCATGTTCTGTAAAGTGTTTAGATCGTATGCAAAGTAGCCCGAGAGCACATCTGCCATCCAGTTTATGTATACCTATTCTATTTCTAAACGAATTTGCATACCTAACTCAGATCTCTGGGGACAAGACGTTAATTAGAAATGCCGAAATATCTTGTGCTCATATTAATTGCAAATATCGCAATTACAAGACGATGCTGAAATATGCTAAACAAAATAATGTTTCTTAAAGATTCATTTTCGGTCATTAAGCATAAGTACGATAGTGGATAATTGGAAATGTACTTGTTCGAATTTAACTGCTTGTTATAAATTATGCCGTAACAACGGGAGGTCATTAAGAATTGCGTGATGAACAGTTATTAGCGTAGTAAAAAAACGAAATAACAAGTGTAAAGCTGAGACTGTTATGTCCCCCTGTTGTCGTAGCGACCTCATGAATGTCAATTCGCTTTTATGCTACTTTTATGTAGATGTGGTCCTCGAGACTTTGTGCACTTGCTTATGCAGTAGCTTCTCGTTTAAAATTTATTGGCACGTTCATTAAATAGGTACTCGTCTTATTGTTAGTAATATCAAAAGAAAGAAATGTTAATTTATCTTTTGATCTGCCTTTTAATAAAGTCGAGTTTTTAAGAAGCACGAATTAGAAATGTTATTTATTGAAGAATACATTTTTTACGAGTTTTGATAATTCAGTTTTTCTTATTTCTTTCTGACACGTTCACGCTCAAATTCAAAGGCATAAAATACCACGAATATACCGACAAGGCGAAATTGAAATGCAAAATCATTTCCCGTGGCTTATGAAAGGTAAACAGGGAAAGTCCGGGCGTAAACGTATTCTTTCGAATCGAAACGAGGCGACGACGAATCTCGAAGGAAAGCGAAAATTTTTACACACCTTTCGAAGGCCTTCACGCGGCGAGAATGGGGGTGCCCGAAATCCTTCCGAAATCCGATTTACTGCAATCTAAACAAATAGGCCTTTTTTTGGACCCCCCATTTCTACATAATACGATGTCGGGAATATGTAAGCGGTGAAGTGAAGACGGGTTCTACGTTACCATAAAATGCTTAATACGGACTTTTTTCCTTTTCATCGCCCCGTCCTGAAAACTATAACTCGCCCAATACGACGTTCTGAAAAGTTTACGATCTGGATCATCTTCCGGTCACTATCGACGGAAAATGTGTTAGAACGGGAATATTCGGAACCGCGTTTTTCGATTCTCGCACGTAACGTTCTGATGGGGTCGACCGGAAAAAGCAGGTACTGCGAGTCACAGATGGTAACTCTGAAGCGAAATGTTTTTACTATGATATGAGAAAATGGAAGGGATTGACTTATAATGGTTAGAATTTGCTATTTTCTGAATGTATCGGGGGATTTACCTAGGATAATAAGGAATTTATAAAAAAAGACCTGTATAAATCGATTTTGCGTACCTTATTATCCTTCTGCCATGAACAAGTCCCTCGTTTGTTGAATACTTTACAGACGAGTTGTGCATCTTGACTGGGATTAACTTCCGTGTAGGAGGGTTGCTGCTCGAACCTCTGCACTCCCAGTGCTCCTAGAACAAATGACCATATTATGTAAATACGCCCTGCGGTTTAGGAAACGGACGTTCCGTTGTCCCGTTTCTTTCTCGCACCGTTTCCTTAGAGAATAACAATTGGTAAGGAGATTTCCCCCTTTTCGTACTACTAACAAACACAACTATACGAACTTCAAATCCCCTGATATCCTCAGATAATCATTAGATTCTTCCATTTTCAAAAAGTTACAATGAAAATTAACTTTTTAGGTTGCTTCATTTCAAGTTAAATCAAATAATTGAGTACGGGACAATCTCAACATCTATACACTGACCTATTCTGTTCAATAGTACTATAGTATGCTTTGTGTGACCTGACCACGAGAGATACAGTCGAAAGCAGTTTACAGGTCACAGATCACGAAACTGTAATTGCGTTTGTCTTCAATAGGTCAATTAATTATTGTACAGATAACATTACTTGTTTGATAAACAGAATGTTTCAATAACCTACAGCGGAAACCAAATAATTAGTATAATAATTGAAAAAGTAAAGATTGTAATCATCTCATTATAATGTAAATGAATCCACGAAAAACGATTAAATTAAATTAAAAAAGAAAAAGAAAATTTGATCTAAAATGGGAAGATGTAGCAGTAAAGGGAATCTGTGGCTTTTCCCTTGGCCCTGTCGGTAAATGCAATTTGCCAGTGATAAATTGAACCTAGTACTTACGACAAAGGAAGAGAACTATGCACGATAATATGTGTGTACCGGAACTGCGTCTGCGGAAACCGGGAACAATAAGGACGTCGATAAAACTTTCCCGACGTTGATCATGTTAAATTTGTTTCTGCTGCTGCAATTCCATGCACCCGATTGTCACAGGGTATTATTTAGTTTATCGGTTTACTGTCGCAATACTCTTAATGCAACATCATTAAATTAACGTCATTGAGAGACAATGTTGGCAACAATGCTGATGAATATCGCACTAAAATAACCAAATAGAACTTTGAAAATACTAAGTAATTAATGAAAAGTAATAGTAAGACATGAATGAAAATATGTTATGATGCGTTTTTATTAAAGTTAAATTGAAAGTGATGAGAAAAGCTTGGGTTGCATTATTACATTCTACATCGCATAACGTCGACTTCGAAGGTAAATCTGATTATGTTTCGTTCTGTAAGAAAAGCTTTTCTGGTATTCGGCCCAGACGCGACTCAACGAAAACCCGTGCGCATTACCATACTGTTTTGTGCAAAGCTCCGTGCGGTCTGAATATTAATCTATACTAGACGAGGTCCGTGTATCAGGAACGTGCCACGTTGCTTATATCATCGCGACACCGTCGACGCCTGCCGCTGAAAGCTATAATGAAACTGTTTACACCGGCACACAGGGAGACACGTTAAAGCGATTCTCGTCAGCAGAGCCTTTCTGAAAGCTCACCTGCTTTGGTCGCCGCATACGCTGCGCTGGCTGCGCCATTAACTAATAGCGTACCGGTTAATTTTGAAGGCTTTAATAAATTTGCGGCGGCACGTCTTGCCCGTTTTCCAGAGGCGCCGGTAATTCGATTAACGTGGATTTATCCCGAACATAAAGCATTTTCCGAGTCCCAAACAGTGGAGAGAAATGGCTGAGATTAGAAGAGCGATGTTCGGGGTGAAACCTAAAATATTACGTAACCGTAAAACTTCAGCAGGAAATAATTAAATATTAAAAGAGAAATTACGTGGGACATTACTAATAAATCTTTCCATCTTTATAAAATAATTACCAAACAGTAGATCATAAATACAATCGACATATTATATTAGATTTTATTATTATATTTAATGCCAGTCTTGTGGAATATAAACATTTATTATATCACAGAAGAAAGTAATGGACTAGTTATTAAGATATTTAAACTATTTTGCTTATCAGAATTTCAAGTAGAAAATCTCTCTTTCTTTTCAAGACTACGAGCCGTAACGATAAAGAATGTCAAATTGGACCAAATATGAAGAATAAACACCAAGCATGGGGTTGCAGAGCTTCATGAGGTTCATACTATTTAGGTGAATAACTACTTAATTTGTCTAAGAACCATAATTTTCAAGTTGCAGCTCCACCGAGTATTCATACTACTCAACCAAGCAAATACTTCAATTAACACATCCAGCAAAGTGTTTTAACTAAACTTGACCATTAATACCAAGAAAAATATATTTTACAGATCGTAAAATAAACCGGAAAGAATTCCAACATAAATGTACATCCAATCCAGAAAATCCCTAAGCTCTAAAGTATACATTGATGCAATAGTTGCAGAAATTACCCAAGCAATTGTTAAAAGCGCAAAAATAAAATTATTAAGGAAATGACAACGGCTCAGAAATCCTAAAACTAAGCTTTAAACAATAAATTGTCTCATGGAGTGAAAAAAGAACTAAAAATATATCGACTATAATCATAACAACAGTAATATCTATACAATATCAAAGCAGGCGAAGAAAAAATGTGCTGATAAGGAAAAAGCAACAAATTTCGGATAACATATAACTTAAGCAGTCACAACAAACTTAAACAAATCAAAATTAGAAAATTACAGGCCTTCTATGTGTATTTTCAAAGCTTTCCAAAAAAATAATGTAAATAAGATTACACGACGAATTAAATGAACGTCAGGTTGTACCAGCCTTTCTGTTCGGCAACAGTTCAAACAACGACACTCCAGAGATTAGTAGACTTAATAGAGGATCTAGTTGCTAGAAGTCACATAAACTGTTGATAAAATATGGTGACATGAAATTAAATAATAATCCTTTTATCGTTTCTGCGAAATAGAAGTAAGAATTCTCTACGTATCACGATCACATT
The DNA here is from genome assembly GCF_036711975.1 of Onthophagus taurus. Taxonomy (NCBI): domain Eukaryota; kingdom Metazoa; phylum Arthropoda; class Insecta; order Coleoptera; family Scarabaeidae; genus Onthophagus; species Onthophagus taurus. Next base: position 6,780,333 of record NC_091966.1, read on the forward strand.
TCCTACAAATCACTATAATATACCTATATATTCCTGACATTACCCATGCTATAAACGATGACAAAGTGATGTTTGATAAGGACACAGTTGTATTAGAAAAAATTACGAACTAACATTTCAAAATTTCAAACATTTGCGCGTAAGATTAGTAGATGGTTAAACCTATGGAATTTAGAACTAAACAAACAAAAAAAGGAACAAATTATATGTATTTTTTAAACTAACACTAGCACTATCACTAGAACTAGGTCTAGAACAAGAAACTTTCGGGTTAAGCTGAAAACCCGAAAAGCCTTCGCACTTATAAATTATATGTACGCTATGACAAAGAAGAAAGTTCGGACAACTTGTAACAAATAACCAACTTATTGAATGAAAAAATAATAGATTAAGATTTCGTACTGTCATTCATATCCGAAAATTTGAGGAGTTGGGTCTAAAGTCCCTAAAATCAATCCCATCCCGTTGTGAAGTTATAAATGTGACATGTAGTTGTTAAGAACAGCTGTTTTCAGTCTCTTCTCTGAGATTAACCTAATTTAGATCACATGTCTCATTTGACTGATCTCACGTAATAGAGTTGCACTACTAAATGAAACAGATATAAACATTTTATGGCGGTAATTTTAATAAACAAAAAGAGTAAAACATAAGGGTGGACACTTGTTGGTAGAATTTGGCTCTAGTGTCGCACAGTGGAGACGGGGGTTCAGATCTTAATAAAAAGGGCGTCAAAAACTTAATTTTTCAACCACCGAAAAGTCCGAAACCTCGCACTTTCGCACGTAACCTCACAAGAAGAAGAAAAAAGAAATCCTGTACGACACAATTATATTGAAATCAAAAAAAAATTGTAATAATATTCAAAAGAATATGAAAAGAACTTTAATGATGACATGATCTGGTTATCCGAAAGGAAAATGATATAACCTGAAAGAAATGTAGTATTAAACCATAATAATCCAGCGGATCCAGCTGGTTCATACAATTTTTTTAAATGGTTCGGTTAAAAGAAAAAGGTTCCGTTTCTATTAATCATTTTCCTTAATTCTTCTTTTGCGTTACCACAAAATGGATAAGCACGTGCCCAAGTGAATTTCGATAATAAAAATTTGATGATAAAAAAAAGAAGACGAAAATATCTGAATTAATGAGTGGATTAACGACTTGAATGATTGATTAAGTAAATGATAGAATTAATGACTTGAAGAATAAGCCTGCAAAGAAAATTGCTATTAAAAACTATTCTTCCCAAAATTGAGCCATCCAAAAATAAAAATTAAACCATATTTACCTTCTGTTAATATCCGACGCGAGGAAACCCTTCAATAAAGTTCTTCCAAAAATTAGGGCGAAGGATACAGATCCAACTAAGCCGCAAAGAAGATTTATTTCCAAAAACCAAAATGAAAGTTCATTAAACATTCCCAACCTACGCGAGTGCATACGATCTTGAAAAATCAATTAAACACGTACGTACAACACCACGACTTGATTACAAAAGAGGAAGAGGAGGAAGAGCAAGCATGAACATTACTCAAGAGAGGGTAACCCCACCCCTGGCGAAAATAATCGACCTTACAGAAATCGATATGGTTAATAAATAAAACATCAGAGGAATGTTTTGAAATTTGAAGCTGTTTTAAAATGGTGCTATCCGAAATCGGTAAAGATTAAAACAGTGAGTACATAAGAAATTATTAACCATTTGAGTTAAATTTTAACCGTTTGAAAAAGAAAAAATGTTTTATACAAATGTTTTTTGACTCACCATTTTCTATTACGTAAAATTATTTTCACTTATACAGGGGGCTGGTTGAATTGCCCATCACGTTATCTTTAATTAATGATAAGTAGAATTTAAAGAATGATTTATAATAAAATATGCGTTATTGTACTTAATATTATATTCCATCTACGTTTATCAGTTTTTTTTTGTTCTTCCTTTTATTATTTGATTAATATTTTATAATGTAAAATGATTTGGCTGCCATATACCAGATTTTAATGCGATTTGGTACTTTATGAGATTTTAAAAAGATGTAAGTAATAAAATATGCAATTGTTCTGCCATATAATTTACGACTTTAGAGAAAATAAGATGCACATGTTAAGAGATATCTCAAGATCTTTTATATAGCGCATTAATGGTTGTAGAACAGAATATACCGCCCATTTTGAACAACTTCTAAATATTAATTAAATTAGTACCTACTTGTTGAGCAACGTTTAGTAATTATTTATAGTTTGTTGCTGCATTTCCTTTAAATAATTTAGTAATTAAAATAGTTCTTTTTGATACAAGATAGCGAAATGACACTTTTGCATTCGAGAACGAAAGTTCACGAATATACTCACCCTGTATACGTCACCCTGTATACTTTATCTAATATCTTTGAATAATATCATCTACCTACTGGCTTTGACTATTATCTGACCTAGTTTCAAGGCAAAATCGGAAAAAATGTCGTTTTTACATCGTTTTAAAAGGATGCTGTAATAGGCACGTTTTGGACCAACAATTGAATATCTTAGGAACTATGAAATAGTAACATATACGTTTGTATTAACAAATTTAGTTGTATTCATAATATGATAAAATATACAGGATGTTCTGTATTACCTCTTGCAATAAGAGCAGTCTTTAATGATCTGTGATATCTCTCCAGAATACCGTTGCTTTGGGGATGATAGGTAGATGTATGAATTTGATTTGAACCGAAAAATTTATTAAATTCATTGAAGAGTTTCGATTCAAATTGAGTGCCTTGATCATGCGTAATAGTATGAAGGATGCCAAATCTCAAAAATAATGAGTAAAAAGAGCATTAGCAATCGTGGGTGTCATTATATTGGAAAGAGGAAAAGATGCTCAATTAACACTAATAACAGATGCTTCTTCTACTTCTATTGGTGCTGTTTTAGAGCAATCTGTAAATAATTTATCACAACCAATTGCATATTTTTCAAAAAAACTTTCGCCTTCACAACCTAGATATTCAACTTTTGATCGTGAATTTTATATTTAATATTTTATTTACCATTTACGAATCAATAAAATATTTTAGACATTTGCTTAAAGGTTATAATTTCACAATATTTACTGATCATAAACCTATTATGCGTGTTCAAATCACGTCGGGGTCACCAAAATATGTGGAGTTAATTTAGTGTATTTTATTTTAATCACGTCGAGGTCACCAAAATATGTGGGGTTATTTCCACATATTTAAAAAAATAATCAGTAATTTAAAATAAAAATATTGTACAGGAAAATGAAAAATTGACTTGTTTCTGTTGAAGTCTAATGATTAATTATTATTATTAAAAAAACAAATTTTTACATAGTTACATAAAAAAGAGTAAAAGATTTCTTGATTTTTTTAAAAGGGTAATTGCAGTCAATATGGCAGGGAATATGTGCAACGCCACACTCCGTTACGCTTAAATGGAACACTCTGTATAAGTGAAAATAATTTTACGTAATAGAAAGTGATGAGTCAAACAACTTTTGTATAAAATATTTTTTTTTTTTCAAACGGTTTAGTAACTATTGACCGCCGGCATACTAATAACTAATAACTCACCCTGTATAAAAATCCAACACAAAACCTTTGACTTCTACTCGCAGAAAACTGTGCTTACTTGACCAAGATATCATTGATATAAAAATAAATAATATGATATAGATCTTCGAAAATTTTTTATATAATTTTTATACAATCTGTATTTCTAACCTTGTCGTTCTACAGATGGTTTGTTGATGATAAGAAACGTATGAAATGTCGAAAATAACACCTAGCATATCAAATAATTAACTGTGTTGCTTAAATTTTGGATTAAACCAAGTGTGTTGACCCACATTGATAATTAATCCCATTTAAAAACAGTAATAACCTTTTACCGCGCTAGGTAGGTAGTATTGACCCTTCACGCACCACAAATGACATCAAGCACGCGAAGTGATAAAGTGTTATTATTTTTTTTTTCAGAGTACTCATCGTTTTTACCGTACATCTTAACAGCATGTAATTTGTAGTAGTAAAAGGCTATTTACCACTATTTATTTAAAACGAAGACATAAATTACTGCTGCAATTTGATACATAAAGGCAAACCCCAGATAATCAGTATCTAATTTCGAGAATTTGATGAATATATTATTACACATATTTAATGGGTGTGACATTTTGTCGTTTTTTGAGTCAATATTTATTGGTTAATTAGCTTTTCAATTATGGACCAAACAGCCATCAATTAGGACCATTAATTTGATAAACCAAACCGTTCTAATTAGGTGTAATATTTTCTATCGGCCGTGGTGATTAACAATAATAATAATAATTTGAGTCACCTGTGCGTGGCTGTTTTAATTACGTGCCGCCGCCGATGCGGTTGTTTTAATAATCACCATAAAACCGGATTGGCCATTGCCGCCCATTAGCGTTACCGCCTGCAGCGGAGTCCCAAACTCCCGCGACCAAACCGACACTGAAAAACGACCCCCGAGCCAAATATTATTACATTATGAAGTTTTCTACGCTTGGAAAAATCGGATTTGCAATTTAATTGATGAATGTGACCCGGGGATCGGCGTTGCCCGTGGCGGTCGAGTTGCTGTCGCATAGCACGCGAAATTAATAACTTCGAAAACCCATTAAACAAAATAATAAATCTCATATTTGCACTGGTCGTGGCTTGAATTTGTTTTCCGTCGTTTTTGTTTTGTTTGCGCTTTAACGGAAAGGACAAATATTTTGAATTTCGTGGCCCGGCACGCTGTGTAAATTGCCTGCATGCGCAAAGCTCCGGACACCTAACTGTTCTGCTACCGCCACAGCTTCCCCGCTTTAAATTTCATTTTTACACAATAATTCCGAAAATTCATTTCCACGTACGCGCACTCAATTGGTTTCCGATCCCCTATGTAGAAAAACGGGAGAATTCGCACGGTCATTCGCTCATACAATATAATCGGCATGCGAAAACAAATAAATTAAATTACTTGCTATTAGAATTTAATGTATGTAAATAACCGGGGGGCATTGAATTTATAACATCAAGTATTTTTGGTTAGTAATTAAAAAGTCCAGCAAAAACAATTACTCAACTTTGCAAAGTTTCTAATTTAATGTTAGCTAATACTTGTGATTTATCTATGTATGCATCAACACTTTTTAGTAAACGTTAAATTCCCATTTATCACAGTTAACGAACGGAAGCATAATATAATCACGCATACATAATATTCCTGGCAACACCTACGCCTTGTCTCCCGTAGGCAAAGCGAAGAATAATAATACATCACCTACCTACCTCCGCAGAGTAAATTTTAATCTGCCAGCGGAACGCCTGGATATTTTAATATAACCCGATTAACATATTACACGTTCCTTCTGGCATCGTTGTAATTCACCTCTTCGTAGTAACATTTTGCTCGCCACTTTCAGTTGGTATCTTCGTTTCAGTCAAAAATTCGTAAAACCGTACCGAAGGTCGTTTTTCGTTTAAGCGCAGGCGCAGGTCCGAGAGAAACCGCACCGGGTGCGGCTGTCCGTGTGCATTTATTAAACGGCGATATTGAAGTTTGATTAAAACACGAGTCGGGAATATTTTACGTCAAATTAGCAGTTTGCGGGAGGCGGGCTGCTTTCAAATTACGAGGCGGTTCTGGCCGCGCACCGGGAACCGTTTGATGCACGAAAATACCTTTCAAACTTGTTATTAATCCGAAAAACTTTTCGAGGACTTTCATCTACGTGCCTGGATGTGACTGCTCGACGTCGCGAATATGATTAAAATATAAAATGTTAAATTTTAAAATCAGGCTAAAATTGTGAATTCGTAAAGGCAAAATAAATTGTGAAATTATTATTGCTTGGGTGCACATTTGAATAATTAGTATACATTTTCGTATATTTTTACTCTTAGGCTTATTTATTAAAGATGAAGAATAAAGATAGGTTTTAAATTTCGTGGAATTTATGAAGAACTCTTCGTCTCATGGTAATATTAAAAGTTTGCCTTACAAATGTTTGGCTGTAAACCAAAAGTTGGATTAAAATCAATAGTTTCATATGAACTTGTAACATATCAGGATAGCAGAAGAATATGCAGTAAATACAATAAATACATTCAATAAAGAATTTGTTTTTCATACTTTATGCATTTAAAAAAAATGCTTAAATCATAAATTAATTAATGGTAAAGAGGTCTTTGTTCTTCTTATGTTTTTGCATTTTTAACGAAACCTCCTTAATCTCAAAAAAGGCTTGTATTTATGTTTATCTGTTTAAAAGCACTCGCAGCATTCAATAATACACTTAATCCCAAAATCTAGTAAGTAGTATAGAAGTTAAAAGGGACGATATCCAGAACTTTTGATTATTTTAAGTTTTTCCAGTTAACTTCTTGATCTCTTTTATCTCGAATTCTCCTGCTTTAAACAATTCCAATAGAGAATACCTTTTTTATGTAAAATGTTTCAAGAATTTTAGAAGTATGCTTAAACCACAAATTACGTGGGTGGGATAGAAGTTAAAACCATGGGAATAAAGATGTTTTTGTTCTTTTCATGTTTTGTACATTTTTAACAAAATCTCTTTGATCTCAAAATAGGGGTTGTGTTTAAGACTTATTTTCTACTTCAAAATCCTAAGAAAACTCAAAAATAAAGTCAAATTCAAATTTAGTCAGTGATGTAGATTTTGGCACATCTAAAAAAAATTACATTTTTTATTTTGAAACCTGTTACCTGTTAAATATTTTCAGCATTGAATACCTTTTTATGTAAAATATTGCAAGGATTTCAAAAGTAACTCAAATTATAAATTAAACGAATAGCATAGATGTTAAGACAGTCGAAATAAAGCAATCTTTGTTCTTTTCATTTTTTTATGTTTTTAATAAAATCTTTTTTATTTCAAACACGAATTAAGCTTAATATTTTTACAAACACTTTCTTTTCTACTTAAAAATCCTCAAGAAATTCAAAAACGTAATGCAACCGAAAAATTACTCAGCGGTGTAGAAGTTGGAGGCGACAGAACCCACAATAACTGATTGTTTTAAGTTTTTCTAGCTATGAAGATAAAAACACTTTTATCTCGAAACCTGTTGTTTTAAATACTTTCAACAAAGAATACCTTTTTTATGTAAACAATTTCAACGATTTGAAATATGTACTCAAAACATAAATTAAACGAATAGCATAGATGTTAAGACAGTAGAAATAAAGCAATCTGTTTCCTTTCATTTTTTTATGTTTTTAATAAAATCTTTTTTATTTCAAAAACGGATTGTGCTTAAGATTTTTACAACACTTTTATTTCTATTTAAAAATCCTCAAGAAATTCAAAAATATAATGCAACCGAAAAATCGCTCAGCGGTGTAGAAGTCGAAGGCGACAGAACCCACAATAAATGATTATTTTAAGTTTTTCTGGCTATCAAGATAAAAGCACTTTTATCTCGAAACCTGTTGCTTTAAATACTTTCAACAAAGAATACCTTTTTTGTGTACAAAATGTCAGGGATTTCAAAAATAAGTTTGTGCTATAAATTAAACAAATGGCATAGATGTTGAGACAATGAAAGAAAGAAATCTTTGTTCTTTTCATTTTTTATATATGTTACAGTTAAAGCATTCATTCCGTGAATGTACACATTGTCTAGTCAATGCATACATTAACTAATTTATCTAGTTAATGTGTATATAAAATACGAAATGTAAACTTTTACTAGTTGATGTATACAATTACTAATGACGCCCAATTAAAGCTTAAAGTACGTTTACTAGTATATTACATAACGAAAACCCAACCCAACCCAAAAAATGGTTACTACTATACTTACTTGCGTCACATGCAATCCCTTCCATTAAAAAAATTATGCCGTAAATTTTCTTTGTTATAACTTTTACTAACATCTGTTAGCAAATACATACACTCCCTAGTTTATGTACACATTCACTAATAAATGTATACACTTTATGACTGATAAATACTTTCACTAAAACGTTACGTTAATGTATACATTGACTGGCTAATGTGTACATTAACTGAAATGCACACTTTACCTATGATATATACACTTAACGAAATGTGTTTTCTTTCAAAAACGGCTTTTGTTTAAGGATTTACTAAAAACTTATTATTCTATTTTTAAATCCTCCGAGAAAGGAAGGATTTTAAAAATATAGTCAAGTCCAAAAACAGTTTTTGATAAAAGAGTTAGAAGCAGTGGAAGTAGATGTGATCTACTTGTTTTAGGGAATCAAACCGTGTTTAAAGATGTTAGGAATTAAGTTGAGAAATGTCAAGAACTTCATTCCGGTGTCAAATTTGAAGAAGATAAGTGGCGACATTGGAAAACATCTAAGATGATGTAAGGAGATGTCAGAAAGGATATCTGGCACAGAAGATGGCAGAGGATGTTACGGGCGATGGGGAGAGATATCAAGGATGACATTCAGAGTTATCAAGGAGGATGTTGATTGATAGTAGGATAGGAGGATTGATAGTGAGATAATAACATTATTAACATTTTTTGAAATATGTATGTCAGACTAAGGACTGCTCGAAACATATCTGTTTTTGGGGAATAAATCCACTTTTTAGTTTCTGCTGTATTTTAATATATTCAAGTATAAACGATTAAATCTTTACATGCCATGACCGTTAACTCGCGTCTTCGCCATGACACCCGCTTCGTGTTGTGTGCAATGTGCACCGTTTTCAATACTACCAACCCAACAGTACTCAAAACTTAAAAATATTAATGTTACTAACTCAACATACCGCCGCCGTTGAAAGTACTAACTTTCAAGATAAAAATAGGTAAGTATAACGAAAATCTAAATATTACATGTTATGGTTTTTTAGGTACTTCAACGTCTATAGGAAGAACGCACACCTTTTTAACAGCCCGCTTCACAACACCACTGGTTGTTTTTACACTAATAACTCGCACAATATTATCACTGCCAGGATGAACTTCAAGAATTCTTCCCAGTCGCCATTTCAACGGTGGAGTGTTGTCTTCCTTGAGTAATATTAGCTGTCCAATCTTAACGTTTTCTCCAACAGCTTGAGACCATCTGCCTCTTTGTTGTAGGATGTTGATGTATTCCATAGACCATCTTCGCCAGAAATGTTGATACATTTGTTGAAGTTTGTTGAATTGATTCAGTCTGTTGAAGGGGATATCCATAACGTCTCGCTGAGGAATCGTATTAAGAGGTTCTCCAATGAGAAAATGTCCCGGGGTAAGAGCCAAGAAATCATCAGGATGTGTGGATAAAGGAGTAAGTGGTCTAGAATTTAGTATTGCTTCGATTTGAGTAAAAATTGTTGTTAACTCTTCAAAGGTTAAAACGTTACAGCCAATAATTCGTATAAAATGCGATTTAGCCGATTTGATAGCAGACTCCCATAAACCTCCAAAATGCGGAGAACGTGCCGGAATAAATTGCCAATCTATGTTATTTCTCAAGCAAAATCTTTCAAGTTTATCGTTGTTATAGTCGATTACTTTTTTCAACTCGTTGAGATAATTCTTAGCGCCAACGAAGTTAGTTGCATTATCCGTGTAAACTCGTTTACATAAACCTCGTCGAGATACGAATCTCTTGAATGCGTTTAAAAATGAATCGGTGCTTAGGTCTGATACCACCTCAATATGTACTGCTTTGGTTGCAAAACACACAAATAAACACACATATGATTTAATGATAGTTCTGTTTCTTAATTTCCCATCTTTGCTGTTGAATGGGCCAGCAAAATCTATACCCACTACATAAAATGGTCTTATAGCCGATGTGCGATCTCTAGGTAAATCACCCATCAAATAACTGGGACTTACTGGTTTAGTTCTAAAACATACAATACATCTCCCAATCACCCCCTTCACGACAGTTAAACCGCCAACAGGCCAAAATCTTTGTCTGATGCAAGATAAAAGTCCCTGTGGGCCAAGGTGCAAATTTCTCAAATGTTCCTCACGTATAATTAAATTAGTCAAAGGATGTCCTTTAGCCAATATGATTGGATGTTTGATGTCGTAGTCATATTCTGAATTACGCAATCTGCCACCAACTCTTAACAATCCATCTTCGTACATTGGATTCAAAGACAATAATTTACTACTTTTAGGCAAATTCTTTTTAGCCATCAATAAATCAATCTCAGTTTTGAATTCCTGTCTTTGCATGACTTTCAAAAGTCGCATAAACGCGCTTTCTAACTCTAGTGTAGTTAATTTTGCCTTTATTTTATTTTCATTAGGTTCTCTCAAATTATTGTAGAAGCGCATGCAATACGCAACAACTCTTTTTAATTTATTTAATGATGAATATTTATCAAAAATGTCGCATGTAATTGTACAATGGAAAGTTAGTTTATTTTTTTTCTTTTCTGGTAACTCCTTAGGAAAGTTCATGTCAATATCAGGATAAGTTTTACTCTTTAACCATTTCGGCCCCTCCCACCAAAGGTTAGACTTTATTAATTGAGAAGTCTCGATACCTCTAGAAATCAAATCTGCAGGGTTCTCTGCACTGGTTACGTGCTTCCATTGTGCATGTGCTGTTAGTTCTTGTATTTGCGATACGCGGTTTGCAACAAATGTTTGCCATCTCGAAGGATCCGCATGTATCCAAGCAAGCGCTATGGTGGAATCAGTCCAGAGATAAACCTTAGTAATTTCTGTGTTTAATGAATCAAGTACTTTTTTCACTAGTTCTGCCAACAATAAACAACCATTGAGTTCCAATCTCGGCAATGAAATTTTCCGTAAAGGTGCTACTCTCGATTTGGCGCACAATAAACGAATCTTTGTTTTAGTTTGGTTTATGGTTTTAATGTAAATACATGCTCCGTAAGCCATTTCAGAAGCATCGCTGAAACCATGCATTTCTACCATTGCAAAATCTGTTAGCAAAATGTGTCGATCAATTTGTAGTTTTGCCAAATATTGCATTTCCTCATAAAGCCTCTTGAATGATGTGTAAAGTTCGATAGGTACAGCTTCATCCCACGTGATTCCCAGCTGCCACAAACGCTGTAAAACTACCTTTGCTTTGATCGTAGAAGGAGATACAATACCAAGTGGGTCAAATATCTGAGAAATAATTGACAGAATAATACGTTTCGTTAATTTCCCATATTCAACTATAGGTTTAATTGAATACTTAAGTGTATCGTCTTGTGAGCACCATAAAATTCCCAGCGTTTTTACATCCTTAGAGTCACCTATTAGATAATCCACGCTTGTTTCATCGCTTCCTTGCAGAATTTCTTGTGAATTCGAATTCCATTTCCGCAATTCAAATCCGCAACCATTTAAGATCTCACTTAAGTCATTTTTTAATTTCAATGCTTCTTCCAAAGTCTTTGAACCTGTAATAAGGTCATCAACATAGAAATCGTCGATTATAACTTTAGCTATGTTAGGATGTTTATTTTGAATATTTATGCCAACTTGATGCAGACTGCGAATTGCCAAAAATGATGCTGATGCGGTGCCGTACGTTACCGTGTTTAATTGAAAATGCTCCAAATCATGTTCAGGACTTTGTCGCCATATAATATGTTGTAAATTTCTCTGACTAGGTATGATGTTTACCTGTCTATACATCTTTGCAATGTCACCGGTTAATACGTAATTATGTTCTCTAAACCTACAGAGAATGGAAAATAATTCCTGTTGTATCGTAGGTCCAACCATTAGAGTATCATTCAGTGAAATGCCAGTACTTGTTTTTGTCGAAGCGTCAAATACTACTCTGAGCCTCGTAGTGCTGCTTGTATCTTTAATCACTGCGTGATGAGGTAAATAATACGCATATGTATCGTCGCGATTTACTCTTGTCATGTGTCCTAATTCTTGATATTCACTCATGAATTCAGAGTATTGTTTCCATAATTCTTGATTCTTGAATAACCTTCGTTCCAAATTTACAAATCTTGCTTCAGCAGTTTCAAACGATGTTCCTAATTCGCTAATATTATCTTTCGTTGGCAGTTGTACCACAAAATGTCCATTGTTGTCCCTTGTGGTCGTCTGTTGATACAGATTCTCACAATATTTTTCCTCCGCAGAAAAAACCATTTGTGCCGTACACTCTTCAACCTTCCAAAATTTTTCCAAGGCCCTTTGAATCTCGCTGTTATTTATACATACGTTGCTGCGCACCTTTTGTCTTAAATTTGTACTCATAGGCCCGGATACGATCCATCCCAGTGTTGATTTCTGTAGAACAGGTAAACCAATTCCGAGTTTAATTTGACCCATAGACAACAATTCAGCGAATAAGCCAGCGCCTATTAAAATATCTATTTCTCCTGGTTGATGGAATTTCGGATCAGCTAACCTAATGTGTCGCGGTATTTCTAATTCTTTGATGTTTATTGGAACATTTGGCAAGTTATCAGTTATATCTCTTATAACCAAAAATGATAAATCAATGGTGTATGAGTTATATATAGACTTAATCTTGGTATTCGTTCCATACTTAACATTAAGGTTGCATTGACTAATACCTGTTACCGGTACGTTTAAATTGTAAGTATGTAATTGCAATTTTTCTACAAGCTTCATTGTCATAAAATTCGACTGCGAGCCAGAATCCAAAAGTGCCCTAGCCTCACACCATTTTCCAGTCGCATCTTTGATGTGAACCTGCGCGGTTGCTAAAATTATCGAAGTATTCTCCAATGCTTTCATGGTATGTGCGGTTGTAACACGTTTTTCAGTTGTGTGTGTATTTGTTTGTGTATCATAATGCAAAAGCGTGTTATGTTTTTGCTTACAAGCCTTACATGTGGACAAAGATTTGCAATCCATCGAGAAATGTCCCGAACGAAGGCAATTTAAGCAAAGCCTGAGTTTTTTAACTTCCTCAACTCTTTTGCTTGTAGTTAATGCTTTGAATTTATTACAACCGTAAATGATATGATCGCCCGATTCACAAAAAACGCATGTTTTGTTGTTCGTGGCTAAATTTGCAATAGTACGCTCATTCTTCTTTTGTTCTATATGTTTATTCGTTTTGTTATGACCTTCTATGGTTTCCAGAATACTGCATCTATTTGTAAGAAAATCTATCATACTTTTTATGTTTGGTACATCATTATTAAATGTCTGCCCCGCGTGCTCCTCCCATTTCATTTTAGAAGCGTCATCCAATTTCTTAAAAATCAAATGTGTAAGCAACGTGCTCCAGTGCTCTACTGGTTCACCTAAGGCCTTTAAAGAACGAGTGTGCCTGTTATAACTATCAATTAAACGTCTTAAATTTTGATGAGCTTCTTTTGTAACCATCGGTAATTCAAACAAAGCCTTAACGTGTGTTTTTACTATAACCGCCTTATTTTCGTATCTTTGACGCAACATATCCCAAGCAATTTTGTAATTTTCCTTTGTGATTTCAAGAGATTGAATGATATTCGCTGCTTCACCTTTTAAGCAACTAAATAAATAATGAAATTTATTGATGTCATCTACATAGTTGTCATTGTCAACGAGCGATTTAAAAGTATCGTGAAAATATATCCATTGATCATAATCTCCGTAAAATTTAGGCAAATCCAACGTAGGAAGTTTAACATTTTTATGAAAATAACCGTCGCTCGGTGCATAAGCCGTCGCAGCCCCCGCCGAACCGGTCGTTTCATCGTTTATAGCGCTTTTACATACGGTGTCATTATCTCGCTCTTGAATAAATGTTGTCGCCTCTGCTATTAATTCATAATATTTTGTTTCAAATATTTCGTATTCGTCATTATACTCGTCGTCTTTGTTTAGTAAATCGATCGCGTTTTGTATTTTGTTAAACTCATGCAAAATCTCTTTAATGTTTTGTAATCTGATTTTCAATTCGTTTAATTTTTCCGTTGTAATTTTTTCGAGAAACGTCCCGAAACGCGTTAATTGTGCCTTGAGCAGTTTCTTTTTTGCCAACAGAGGTTTGAGTTCCTCCATTTTGTGAAGCAATACTCACGAAAAAGGATAAAAATAAAAAAGGACTTAGTTTACGTTTTGTGTTTTCTTTCAGGAACCCACCAGTGACCGCCGCCGATGAGTTGACCTCGTGTCGTTGTCGAAGAGAAGAACCAAGTTCCGATCGCCGGACCCCAGCCAAGATGATGCAATTCACGAATTTTTTTTTTTATTTTTAATGTCTTCACTGTTACTAATCCATGCTCGAAGGACCAATGTTTTTGGGGAATAAATCCACTTTTTAGTTTCTGCTGTATTTTAATATATTCAAGTATAAACGATTAAATCTTTACATGCCATGACCGTTAACTCGCGTCTTCGCCATGACACCCGCTTCGTGTTGTGTGCAATGTGCACCGTTTTCAATACTACCAACCCAACAGTACTCAAAACTTAAAAATATTAATATTACTAACTCAACAATATCAAAGACGACATTGAGATATATCAGAGAGGATATAAAGACCCGAAGTTTAGAAATTAGAAAGGAGATGTTTATTGATGATGAGGAAAATATATCATATCGACAAATGCAAGAAATTATTGAGAAAACTCATAATAGTATTGAGGAATTATGTTAAAAGGTAACAAGGACGATGTTAAAATATACAGTAAAAGATGATATTAAGATAGATTGTGGAGAAAACATTGAAGAAGGCAAACGATATTGAATATCACAATATATATTGGGGAACAAAAGTTGGTAAATGTCGGGACAATAATTAGATACATGAAAGTAAGATATTGATAGAAATTTCATCTCCATTTGAATAGATTTTCAACCACATCGCAAGAAATTGTTCAGATTGAAACTCAAACCTATGATCAAACCATAAATTAAGCAATTTTGCTGTTGCATTAGGGAGAAGATTCACATCTGAAAATGCAAAATCTGACACAAAGCCGTAGTTCACTGAAAAAGTGGAGGATCTATCTGCAGAAAGACGAAGTACTTATAGAATAGATCAGGCGCAATAAAATACGAAGAATACAAAGTAGTGAATAACAGAATAACGCAAGTCAGAAAAATCTGGCATTTATTGAAAAACAGAAACAAACCAGTCATCAATATTTTTTGAGCCTTCACGGTCATTCCAAATAATCAATATTTTCATTTGTACATGTTATGAATAAAAACATAAATATGATACGTGGACGGTGACCTTGAGGTACGTTGCAACTAAAAGATATTTTGAGGACCTAAAATTTGAGTATAATATGTTTACTTTTTGCAAACGTCCTCGCTCTGAGCGTTTTTGTTATTCTTTTTGTAAACAATAAATAATTTGTCTAGAACGTGATTTCGCTTATTTATTTGTACTGCATTGTATTTGTAGAAGCATATCGTACAGTTCTACAAACTGTTAAATTAACCGTTTGTCACTCCCTTATATGTAAGCGACTCAGTATTAAGTAATTCGTCATGCATTTTTCTAAAATAAAATCCTACAGGTGTAGCACTATTAGTAAAAAAACAATAAGGACTCATCACAAGAAGCGAATAAGACGAGATGTGAACTGCAACAAAATTACAAAGGAATAACAGAGTGATCTGACTTCCACCCTACACGATTAGCATACTGACACTATAGGGGCGGAAATAGACGTGGTTTACTAATGCGAAGAATTATGCATATTTAATTCTTACATCAATCTTTCCATTATTCAATCAGTATTTCCCGAACACAATCAATCGTAATAGTAGAATTTGTAAATACTGACAGTCTGAATGATCGTGTAGGGATCCTTTAATGATGCTTGAATAATGAGCGAAGCTTTCGTAAACTACGTCCTTCAATTAAGTTAATCTTTAAAGTGTTGACTTTCAAAAATCTTTGAACTCGAAACAAGATCAATATCAATTGTAATTAATATCATGGTTTGCGTTCAACGTTTACTTATTCTAATCACAACAAAGTAGATCATACGATAGAGGTGTGTCACAAGACATATTATAACAAGATTTAAAATAGTTAGAAATGATATTGGTATTCAATATCAGCAGAAGCTAAATTTAATTGTAGATCGCTCAAGTTTATTTATATTTTATTTCCCTCATATAATAATGCAACTGACTGGATGTGATTTGTTTGAAGTTATAACGCATTATTAAGCAAAGCGACGGGTTGGAATCACGATGTATTTTTACATAAGCTAGTCGTATACATCATTATTCTAATTTTCTTCGTGCATAGTATACAAGAGCTACAAGATGTTTCAAAAAAGAGAAGTTGTTTTTAAAACGAAACTGAAACCTTCAACTCTCAATAGTATTAAAATACCATTTGCATTTTAATTGTATACGTAGCAGCAAACAAACAGAGCGATACTTAAATATTCATAGCAAACGGAGAATTTCGTTGAGATCACAAAAAGGCCATCGGAGACGGTAGACGTCTATTAACTTGTAACGAGCCGGTCGTAATAAAACAATACCAGAGCAAATGAGATACTTAAGCAAAAACACCTCAAGAAAACCTTCTTCCCGCAACAGGGGTGGATCCATCCATGAGTGCGCTCCTTTAATTAATTAAATTTTGTAATATTTTACCCGACTCGCATTCTACCTTTCAACGCTCGTAAGCTCCCGCACTTAAAGTAAAATATGATCGTCGTATGTTTTGTAATATTGTTACTAAACTCTTTTCGGGGCTCGGACTGGTAAGAACTTCCCAGAAAGTAATTTACGTTTTTCGCCATGAGCTCCCCGTCGAGTCTGGTCGGCCCCCGAAAAGGGCGGATGTAACTATAACGGGGAAGTTTCGTCGATGAAACGGCGCACCGCCGACGCCACTCCCGCTGAACGTGGATATTACGGTATTTGCATAGTTTCGGTTTTGGCCGGGCGTATAGCCGTTGAACGGTTTTTGCTCTGTAGACCCTTAATTTAAAACTTTATATGGGGCATAGTGAAAGGCACAGAAATGTTTGACCTCTAAAAAAATCAATATCCCTAATCATAATACCTTATATGCTAATATTGGGAAAATCAACTTAATTTTTTAAAACAGGGGATTAAAACTAAGTCGAGTATAATAATGAGCTTAATTAACGACCCAGTGGGTTAATTTCCTCTGAGGAGGTCATCAATTACCGAGAATAGCGCGTTTACCACAAAAAGTTGCAATCCGCGGGCAGAATTTCCACACAGGAAACGCCAATTAACCGTTCTTGGAGCTGACGTCTGCTTTGTCCTTTTTTATTTTTGTTTACTTTTCTTTCTCGACCTAACTAATGCCTTTTCCAGCTACATTTCTCTATGAAAAATCTTTACTCCCTTTGAAGAGTTGGAAATAAAGAAAACTTCCTCAACTGAACTAATGAACAAAGAAAAGAGTATTTGATGCGAACTTGTTAGCATATTTAGTACTATTAAGTCTCAAGGAAGATATAAGGTAAGTTGGAATGTTTAATATAGTTGTACGAAAGTAACAATTATTCAGGGTGGAAAACTCGCAAAGAATTTGTCCGGTGTTCGTTCGAAAGTACCGCATAGCAGAAGCTAGATGCAATCGCAAGGGAAATGTATGATTGTGTGCTCCGCTTAAATTTAAGAATTACGGTCCGCACGAGAACGGGGTTAAAGTGAAACTGGGAATGAAACGGACCCCCACTTTATGTGACATGCGGGGATACCACTGCAGATGTTTTGTATCGAACGCCATCACCCCTTGTAGTACAAATGTTTCACTTTATGTTAACGCAAATGAAGTTTCTTTTTTAATATAAACTGCTTGCATTATTAAAGAATCTAAAATTTTATAAAGTACTTACTCATGTAAAAAAGAAACACCAATTATTTATTTTAACTTTGATGTCGAAAATTACCAAGTGAAATTCTTAAATTCTCCACTAGGAACTTTATAGAGTACAAGCTATTCTAAGAAGATTTAATAACGATTTAACCGGACCTCCTCCCTATAGACCGTCAAAGCTGTAATTTTCTATTCCCAAGACTCGAGCTAAAGTCTTTCTATGTGAAATTTTCAGCCCTTTCTGCAACGGTCTTTTCAGAATACATAAAACACTACAAGAGTGGAGGGTGAATAAGGAAATATGACTTAATGACAGAAAAAGTAGGTCATGAAAAAGTCGCCAGTTATAATCCTTGTAAATGATGTTTCGTAAATCTTTCATAACTCCAAACTGAAATTAAGAGGATCCATTAACCATCGCATAAAGTATTTAGTTTCTTGGCGAGTCGGAGCAGATTAGAAGACCATTACGAAGATAGCAAGTAGATAACTTTTTGTGGATGAAAAAAACGTGAATCCGGGTATAGTGGAAAATACACGTGAACACGTGCGGATAAGTGCGTCGTAAGGTAAATTTTATTGACTCCGAATCCGGGCTTCATTAACTTTTACGAGTGAGTGCCGTTGAGGGGCGCGATTTCGGAATGCCCCAAGACGACAAACCCCTCTACTTTTACTACCGGCAACGGCCCGAAACCTATCCGTGTATGATAATGATGTAATTTGCATCGGAAATAAGCTGTAAACAATGCAAAACTTGAAATCCCATGCCGACCAAGTGCATTTCTAAATCATTTACCTCCGACATGTAAACGGCATGAATAAGGAGAACTTTCGGAACGAACTCGACCGTTGTAGAAGAAGACCTACGGCAAAAACGGTTTTTTTTTGTTTTTAGAGTGACTTTTTTCCCAGTGAGTTTGTAATTGAGTCGGAAAAGGGAGGATTAGGTTTTCTCGGGGATTACACTGTCCTCGCCTGTAATTACCGAAGCTACTCCAGTTACTCGATTTTGGTTTTAGCCTTAAAGACTTCAACATAAAAGAAGAATACTTCTTTAAACAAAAATCGCAAAAAAAAAAAGATTTAGAACAAAAGCTGAAATTTGTGCAATGAACCAAACTAAATTATTTAAAATATCCATTTCAGTTCAATGTTGATTGATAACCAAAACAAAAAATATCAAGAGACAGAAATTTACAACTGATGATATTGAAATATTCAAACGATCTACGCAGTCACAATTTGAAATTTGTTTTGTAAAAAGCGTACCGGAATTTAACAGTTGGCAGCTCCCGTAATAATAGAAACAATCATTCAACAAACTGCGTGCCGTATCACAAACGTCATCACTATTTCCGCGGCACACACTACAACGTTAATCGAAAAATGATTTAATGAAATGACGAGCTCGGTTCGGGCAGAGACGTCAGCGGATGTTGATTTATAGAACGCGACTCGGGTAATATAGTTTTAATCTTTTAATTTCGACCTCTTCTAGCGTCGACGACGGCCCATTTACTATTACTTTCATTTAGTTGAGTGGTTAAAAATCGAGTTCCAACGTATAAATCATCCGAGCGTTTTTCACTTTAACTTTATACTTTTTTGGGGCAACACAACCTTCACTAATAAATTAAAGAATTTATTTCGACGATATCTTTAAATCGGAAATGAACGTTTGACCTATTATAGATAATAATTCTTATTTGCTCCGACTCAGCTTTTACGTCTCATGAGATCCTTAATGTCGGTCTCCCTATCTATTTCAGATGATCGTCCTGGTGCTATTTGATAGTCGTCCTCAGTTCTCATATATATGTGGGGATCGCAGTTATTCACAGAGATCGCACTAAAACTTTATGATCTCTCATTATATTGATCCAACTGAGTTAAGTATCACATCATAATTTATAAGTTTTGTGTTAACAAAGATTGTAATATAAGCATGTTAATGAAACACTTTGAAATTTCGGTCTATGGTTAATAATGAAAGGTTTGTTATTAATCCATGTAATCAGATTGATTCAATTAAGGTTTCAAAGGGTTCCGGTGCTGGAATATTGCATCGCTGGCGTATAATATCTATTGTCAATTGCCTCTAAAACGGTATGGTTGCGTGCTTTCCAAACTGGTACAGTTCCATTTCACAAAGCTTGCGATATAATCAGATCGTGCTTCTATAGGAATTATCATCGCAGGTGGCGTTAATTCGTGTAAGTAATTTGTAACTTATTGGGTTTCAATTAAATTAATAATATTTATTGTGATTAAAAGAGTAATTAATTAGTTATGAAACTATCTAATGAAATCCACACCACACATCAAAGTTCTGATTTTTGAGTTTGTTATTAATTTCTGTAAATAAAGATAAAGACGTGCAAAATTGCAATTTTATTGAGATAATTATAATAAAACCAATACCATAACAAATAAGAAAATGATATGCATTGTTAAGCACATCATTTTTGACAAGGATACTGATAATTTTCAAACATTGGCTCTGGAATACTCTTCCCAAACATTTTCGTCTATAAGCTGTCAAATCTTTCTAGCCTTATGTTTAAATCTCATTATTAATGGCTTAGATTAACATTTTCTGGTCATCCAATTCCCCATTGCAGTATTCAACTTTAGTTTCATCTTCGAATATTGTTCCAGCCATGAACGACAATGTTCTTTATGTTTCTTCGAACGATTTGTAACTATCAAGTCAATCGATAGATGCCCTAAGTCTCCATTAATTCTACAACTTCACTATGTTTCTGCACCCGTATGAGATGTCCATCAAATCTTCTTTGAGATAACTCAGTTCGAACTCCACATTATCTCTACACAAAGTGTTTCTATCAAGTTAAGATTTGAAATCTACCACAAAGAATGGTGTAATAAGTTATCAGAACATTAAATTTCGTTTATAAGTTATAACAGTGTTTGAGTACGGATTGAAAGGGATTTTTGCCGCAACCCATTTTATGCCTGTATCAAATCAGCATTGACATAACTCAATCTAAAATTAATTAAGTTTGGAGCGAGACAAATTCATGTAAAACGTAGATGCATTATAGCTATATCATCTATACCTTGTATCTTCATCATGCCTGCATTAAATCTTCAAGTTTGCATCGAAGCGACTCCGTATAAAGTCTTCATCACTTCTGCATCAAGTTTTCACCATGTCTATCAAGTTAAGTAATTGCAGTCCAGTTTTCATCAAGACTGCAACATATATCTATCTGGGTTGGATATATATTGTATCTAGGAGTTCATAAACACTACATCAAGATTGCATAAAATTTCCACACATGCTTATATCTTCATTCTACCTCCCTAACTTCATAGACGTAATAATCATCAAGCACTACCTATCTTCTCCATCTTGTAGACGCAGGAGATTGTGAAATTCATTAAAAACCCGGTTTTCGTCGTAACTTTGCATTAAGTTTTCACATAAATTATATCAAATCAAGTTTTTATAGAGTCAAATCTGCATCAAGTTCATCACATTCAGCATTATATTCAAATCTGGAAAACGATACATCGTTGACAACTCTGTATAAAGTGTCCATTAAGTCTGCATCGAAGCAATTTTTCTGCATCAATTTGTTTATATCAAGTCATGTTTGTACATAATCAAGGTTTCAAGTCTACATCAAGGCTGCATCATATTTCTATCGATTTTGAAACAAAACTGCATGGAAGTAGGTATCAAGACTCCTTCAAGATGCCATAAGATCTTGATATAGTCTTCATCGACTGGCTCCACATAAGATAGTCTTCTCGGATTTCCTTAGTTTACTTCAGTGACCACGGAGAAATCTATCCTTCTCATAGTGCTAATAAACAGAATATGCGGTATTATCAGAAAAACCAGGTAATATCGATCTAGCTGAGGCCTTGGCATAGTAAAAATCAATTCTACACGAGATGTTAACATGGTCTTGTATTTAATTAGATTTCTTAATACAGTAAAAAAGAAAGAGTGCCCAAGAAAACATTTCCTGGGCAATTTACGGTTGAATTTCTTCACGATTGGATAAAATCTCCATACTTCTTTCCGTATTAAATCTGCATCAAGTCTTTGAAATCTGTATCAAGTCAAAATTATGCTTCCTAACTTGATAGATGTAGTGAGCCTACATCAAAACCATTTAAAATCTCTGCATCGAGACAACTGTGTATAAAGTCTCCATCGAACTTGCTAAAGACAAATCGATGTGAAGTTTATACCATCTCTGCATCACTTTGTTTATATCAACTTAGGTGTATTCAGAATCATGTGTTCAAAGCGGCATCATATAGGACATCATGTAAGATGCATTCAAGGTTTCATAAAATCCGCAAATAATCCAAACTGTGGCCCCATTATGTTGAAACCAAATATTGCTCATATTGTTATGTTCATTCAGTTTGGACCTTAAGAACATCAATCACAATATTGATCCGAGTTTGCAGACATTAACATTGTCTTGTTTAAAGAAGTATATTTCCAAAAGGCCAAAATCTACAAATCTTACACCTTACAAAGCATCTAATAACGGTTATTCCTTATTCATTATCCGATTTTTTTCTTACTAACATTGCCACACAACTGAAAATATGCCTAATCGCTAAGTAACATAACAGCTATCAGATCGTAATCGCAATAATTAATGTTATTTGTTCGTATTAATGACATGACAATGATTGATGTTAACAACATGGAAGTATGCCAACCAAATCCATTTTTCAAAGAATTGAAAAGAACGTTATTCAGCATTTACTAATTAACTCTGATAATTCTAAATAAATTATAAATATACCATATATTGAAGTTACCCAGCGTGGGTATCATAACTGTTAGATTGGGACCGTAAGCTTTTCAAGGCCTCAATTAACTCACATACCCACAACGAAGTATTATTACCAAATCCCAACCCTTTTACCCATATAATCCTCGCCATAACATCACTTACATGTCGTATTTCCCCCTTTAAAACCACCAGCTTTCAAGTTATAGGTGATTAAATTTAGATTTCTGTCCTAACAAATACTTGTATTTATAATACTATGTGTTACTTATGTATAAAGTTGTTTAAATGAAAATTTAATTTGGTTAACCACATAAAATATTTACAAAACGTATTACGAAATCTAAATGTAATCATTTAATTATAGAAATAAGCTTAAAAGTAAAACCCGAATTCCATTAAATCATTGGAGCTTACTTACGCATACGGTTTCAACCTGCGATTACCGATATTTACATCTCACGATAATTCCGCCGCAAAGCGGTAATAATAAATCAAGAAACCCCGAATTTGAATTTCAAATCCGCGCAGAATTAGCATCCGAAAAGCATTATATTGAAGGCGAGCTCTTATGCTAGCTTAAATCAATTTTTCAAAGCCGCGGTAATATAACCAAGATGAGGAATTACGCGGCGTGATAAAGGATTTTGATCCCTTTACAAAGGAAGCATCACTTCCATTTGCAAGTCGGTCGTGACGAAAACTAGGAATCGACACGCAAATATTAGTTTTCTATTTGGGGAAGTTGAGATGAGGTAGGGTTGAAGTGGTACAACCTCATGTGAGCTCGGGGTTAGTAAGTGGGATAAATTAGGAATTTGTCGAGAGGGTCTAAGGGAACCTAGAACTCCGGAGTTTATTCCACGGCACAACCACTGCTTTGCAGTAACTGGAAGCTCACGAACTAACACTGTAGAACCGGTGGATTGGGCTGATGCAAATGTAGATCGGATTACATTTACCTGCTAGACCAAAGCGACTCCGTTACAGCTGTAATTATTATTTACCAATTTCCGATGCAACGTCTCCTTGTACTCGAGAATACCGTCTAGCGTAAACAACACAACAGGTTCGATCTAACATCATTGTTTATATAATAGGGACCTACTAATGCAACCATAACAACAGTTAGATTAATAATAATCCTTCTGGGTATATTCTAATTATTGTTAGCATTAATTTACATTTCAAATATTTGGTAACAAACAGAAAAGATGCAAACAGGATTTAAAATTTATCATCTTTTTTTTAACATTTCCCACAAAGGACATATGTTTATCAACACATCAACGTCATATTCCCGTCAAAATCATATGTCAATGCGTTGAATCTCGACAAACGTTTCGAAAACGCGCTATAACGCGTTCGATCTGCCGTCAATAATTCAATTTGTTGCCAACACAATATGTGTACACAGAGAATGCTTGTAGCGCTTCGAGCCGTTGCATCCCAAAGCCCATTCAATGCACTGAGCATTTTTCAATTCGCAAAAAATAATTATTGCGAGCGCATCGGCTCATTACATTTAATGGCCGCACTAAAGTTTATTTATACGTTCTATTCGTATACAAAAAATACTATTAAAGAGGTGTAAATGTTCGCAATTGTTGGTTTATGGATTTATTTATATAGGTTTTGTTTAATTGAAAAAATAAACAAGAATTAATATAGAAATAAAATATATTTTTAAATACTAATTCATTGAATTAGACTCGAAACTGGTAATAAAACACTTAATTCCGCTTTTAAACACTAAATACTGCGAAAGATTAGAAATTACAAGCACAAGAGTAGATACTGTTGGCAGAAGATATTTTTTTTCACCGTGAATGCCAGAGACTATTAACAAAACACTTGACACCTCTTGCAAAACGCTAAAAGCTGCTGACAAAATACAAGATCTTCATGCCAGAAGTACAATAACTGTCAATCAAAGACTAGATATTGCTTGTAAAACTCTAAATCCTGCTTGCAAAACACTAAGTATTGTTGGTAAAAAACTAGATACCTACTGCTGCCAAAAGACATTTTCAATGCAGAATACTAGAAATTGTTAATAAAACACTTGACACCAGTTACAAAACACTAAATATTGCTGGTAAAACATTAGAAACTACAGTCAGAAGACTATATACTGCTGGAAAAAGATTAGATACTACTAGCATACAACTAAATACTACTGGCAGAAGACATTTTCAACGTACAGTACGAGAGACTATTAAAGCAAAACACTTGACACCGTTTGTAAAACATTAAAAAAGTGTATTGAAAGCTGAATAAAAATTATTTAGGTTCTAACATTGTCATTAAACCGCTTTTAGGTTTATCAACAAACGTAAAGCGAAAGGGAGGATATTTATTACAACGATTTACGACCTACGACTACTACCTAAACCAGTCATCGTCGAAGATAAGGAAAGACACGAAGGTCGAACAAATAGCCAATTATTATTATTAATAACACTATAAACGTCGGTCGGTCTGTTCATATTTTATGTCGAGAAAGCACTACTCGGTAACATTGGGGTTGTTTGATTTATCCGAAATTGTGTACACGCACAGAAGATTTTTCTTTTATTGTAAGATTTATAAGAACATATAAAATGTCGCTTAGGATCGTAAAAGAGTCATTTATCGAATAAAGATGCCATTTAACGTAATTATCTTAGTCGTGTTAACATTTTCTTTAATTCATGTTATTGATGTGACTTTTTATTAAATGCGAATAAAAAATATTAATAATGACATAATAGGGTTAGTACGGGTTGATCGCCTTCCAACTTTATGCAAAATACGAATGACAAAGTATTGAAAATCCGGTTCGAAATTTATCATTCCTCCCTTATACAGGTTTTGGGGACGATTCGAGATTGGCCTTTAGAAGTGGGAGCCAAAACTCTTTTAGCTGCAAAAACGTCTTCCATCGTGTACATCCGGTCGCGACTTGATATATAAACTCGAACACCCGCACATAAATACGTCGCCGACAAAGCGAGCCTGGGTATATTTAAATACCATACATAGAGACCTCCGGGGGTTTCCGACGCCGCAACCATCGTAAATCAACCGTGTCGATGGCGTTGCATGGAAAAGAGAGCACCTCCTGCGGGATTCCGATGGTGTAAATTAATTCCCTGTGGACGACCATATTTCCATAAAAATTGGAAAGAATTGACGTGCACGAGAGAGGTTTGAGAGATATGCACGTTCAATTAGTCTCAATTAAAAAGCTTTGAGCGTAAATTCCGGAAAATGTGCATTAAATATTGAACTGGGTGGTTGATTTAATTTTGTAATTACGAATTTTCTTTCATACTAAAAAGAATGTTTTTTAATTTAAGGTTAGATTATTTTAAATTTTCATTATTAAAGTCTACACCATAAATTATCACAGTTATTTCAGCAAATTATCCACACTTATTCTAGGTTGGAAAAGCTGTGAAAAAAGTGTCTCCATTATATTCAACACAACCGTAATATATTAATTTTTTTTACTAGTTAACTAGGCAGAAAGGAAAAATTGCATACAATTACGTTGGTCATAATATAAAACTCCGCAGCGTGGAAACACCTACACGCAGTAGTGAAAAGTCGATATACATTTAGAATAGAAGAATATTACAACACCTAACCCATTTTAATTCCCCGCATTAAACTTTAATGTCAATTTACGATTTTCATACGGAAAACCGTACCATGCAAAAATAATGCCATAATTATATTACCAGTTCTCATTCGATTTTATGTCACTATTGTTTTTCACGCGTAGGGCTCTTGCACACATCGCTGCACGTTAATCCCATGTTTTCACGTATCTGAAAGCCGTACACATAACGTTACGATTAATTGTCAAAACCATTATCGGGTCTTCTCGTGACATTAATGGAAATTTGCTAATATCTGTCACGAATTCCATTACTAAGGTTTCTTTTGATTGAAACCGAATGGACATTGTTAACATATCTAAAATCAAATTGCTTCGTTTAGCCACTATTATACTTTAAAGTGGAACAAAAAAAGTAATTTATTCTTGTGATGCTTTACAATTAAAAGTCCTAAATAAATATGTGTTATTCAAATTTTAAAGTAATTCACACGGATGAAAACCGTACCATGAAACGGTAAAAACTATTATTTCTAGAACAAATGCTCGTTGGAAATGTCTGATTCTTACACCACGAGGATTTTGATATGAATGAAGGTGTTGATTATAGAAATTTGTTACACAGTGCCTTGTAAAATAATTAAACTCTGTTATAACACAAATGGTGTCTAAAAGTAGTAATGTCCTATTGAGATGTTATACGAAACGACTGTGAGCGAAATCCGGGTGGAATTAATGTTCGTAAATTATTCCACCCATCAGGACAGTTCGGAAAAGGTCCTATACAAACATGAGGTGCGAAAGCAGATCCTTGTTGAGAGTTATGCAACACATTCAGGGTAATTTGTCATCAATGCAGGATCTTCCCTATAAGCAAATCTAGCCTAGACGATAAAATAGATACTCGTCTCTTTGAGGATAAGGTGTTAGGGGATGATTTGTAGGTCCGAGACGAGACAAACAATGATAAGCCCTACATCTCCTCCCGAGGCTCTAGTAGGGAACTCTATAGTATAATATGGACTGGGATGTCTGCAACTTAGTCCCAGTGTTAAATGCTTATTTATAAACCACAACATATCAAGGCTGCTACAACAGTCCATGCTTCAACAACCATTGTGGGTACCAATACATTGATGGTCTCTATTTGCAAGGTTCTCTGGTCTGGGGATAGCTCTTCACTTATCAGGAACAATATCGATGTGTTTTTATCGAAGTACTAAAAATCCAAAGTAACTTTGATTCACCACCAGTTGTTGTATGAGATGTGGTTGCGATAAATAGTGTTGATAGAATGTTGAAGGTTGCCAGCACTTAATGTTTTATGGAAGTTATATGCAGACAGGCAAAGCCACTTTGAAGCTAAGCTCTAATTCTCCACTTCTAAGTTGATGATGAGGATAATATCATTAGTACGAGATTTTCTCGTAGAACAACACGTCCCTCATATTCAACTTAATACGTGGCCAGGAGTGCACTACCGACTTAGTTAATGACCGTATAATTGATTCATTCACACATTTCAAATAGCATGGACAGGATAAAAACGCCCTTGCATTATTATTACTAGAAATCATAAATATACTAATTTTGATAATGATTTTTAGATTTTTAGAAAAGCCGAGATGTACTGTCTCCACTCTCCATGCGTTGCGACTCATTATGAAAAGATTACTTTCAGTATGCTTTCCAATCAGAAAAGTCAGCTGATCTAGGTCTATATAATTTGGTGAGTACAGTAATTAAATCACTTAGTGAGGAAAAATCATGCTATGTGTTTAATAACACAATCTCGAAACAAATTTCCAATTCACTATGCAAAATCAGACTTTGCTTCAAACTAGAATGGGTCTCCTCACACGATGGATATGCCTCCTTCTCTAGTTAACGATTTCATTACATTTGTTGAAGCCATTGCTCTGAAAATAGAGGAATTTTCTGATGATATATACCAGGAAATCAAAATTGATCTATTATGTATTACACTTTTGATGAATGTCACTGTTAACTCATCTACGAATATTTCATCAGATAGCAAGACACCAACTATGTTTCTAGTTGATCCTGTTCTGTCGTAATTGACAACTACCATTTGAGAATTCTCTTTTTAAAGTTCTATTTCGTAAACAGACCTAGATTGATAACAAAACCTCCTAACAGAGGAGGCACACATGTTCTATGTACTGACAGTTCAAAAACGCTCCTGGTCATTGAAGTGAAAATCCGCGAATTTATTTAAATTTTCCGAATTTAACGGTCGATATTGGTGTGAAGGTGCGCTACATCACCCTTATTGTTATCCTGAGCAAGATGGAGTACTGATTTACTGGATACTTCCCAAAAAAGATGTACTTCACTTGATCGCACAAAACTCGTATTGTCTGATCAGATACTTTTAGAAAAGATTGTATCTAAAACATGATTTCTCAGCGGCTGTGTGATGTAATAAGCTATTAAGTAAGGCAATGAGTAAGTTAGAGCTGACAGTTAACCAACGCTCATTAGACCAGAACCTGCAAATGGTACAACGATTGCGATAGCCAAGAAAAGGAAATGTTTAGATTCTAGTAGAAGTATCAAGATTTTAATGAGACATGTCAAGTTTGGCCATCTCCGATAATGTAGAGTTCTGACCATTTTTAGAGATCAAGTACACAGTTTTGTCAAACGAATGAGATTCTGGTTGATTGCAATACAATTTATACCTCATAGAACATAATATTTGCTTTATTTTTACAAAAAGGCCTGAGCTAATTCATTCTAGACTATTTTTATGGATAAAACAACTTCAGTATTGTGGAAGTTAATGATGTTTCAGAAAAGATATCGAGGATAGTATAAATTTGCTTCAAAAGAAAGCCTTTAATTGATATCACTCCAATGCATCGAAACCTTTTTAAAAGTCCTCACCCTAGTATCCATAAATATAAGAATTCTGCCCTAATAAAATAGGTATCGTTTACAATTCAAAAATTTATTTCGAGTAGATCGTTAAATTAGATATAAAAGATATTCATTTCCGATACAATATCGAGAATACATTTATTCCGCATTTTTTAATGGAATTCTTTAACTTTTTCCTTTGGTAACAAACTTCTCAAAGGATTCTTTATCTTATTATCTTTAGGTTTTCCGAATTTAACGGTCGATGTTGGTGTGAAGGTGCGCTACATCACCCTTATTGTTATCCTGAGCAAGATGGAGTACTGATTTACTGGATACTTCCCAAAGAAGATGTACTTCACTTGATCGCACGACAGTCGCTGATCTAACATTAAGATTCTGAATAACAACGTAAAATATTCTTTTTATCGAAAACTTACTACAATGCGAAGTATTGCGAAAATGTGTCTTTTTCCATTCTCGATTATCGATCGATCATATTGACATGCGCGCGAAAGAAGTTATTTAAACGTAAAAATTCTTAGTGAGCAAATTTCAATTCCAATCTTAGGTGACTACAATTTCAATTTTGTTTTTGTTTACATCAAGGTAATATTTCCCTAGTTTTAGTTATTTTGTAGCATTGCAGCAACCGCATAAAAATTAAAAAAAAAACACAAAGCAAGAAGAACGTTTTAGAGCATCACAAAGGTTTCCTGTTTACCATATGCGAACGTTAGAAGGATTCGATTGCGTGCCAAGTTAGGAGGTTCTCGTCGGTTGGTAGTTTCTCCGATTCGCGTTGAAATCATCCTTTATGTGGGGTTGTTTACTGCGGTCGGAACGTTTTGTTTTGCGGAATGCACGTCGTAGAGAGTCCCGACTTACCTTACCGGGTACTAAACCTAATTTAAAAACGACAGAACGAACGGCCGAAGTCGTGAAAGTAAGGTACTTTAGCAGTTTGGTGCTGGAAGTAAATATGGCTGGGAATATTAAATTATTCAAAGTAGTTTTCTCTTAGACCAGTAATGGCGCACCGTTGGAGATGTCTCTTACTCGCGGTACAAATGGATTAAGTTCCCCGGTAAGCGTAGAAATTACTTTTACTTCAGAAGCACGCGAAGCCTCTACGTCTAGGTACACTAAACTATGGAAAATTGCCGTCTCCGGACTTCGGCACCGACATGCCGTGACGAGGAAATT
The DNA here is from genome assembly GCF_036711975.1 of Onthophagus taurus. Lineage (NCBI taxonomy): Eukaryota > Metazoa > Arthropoda > Insecta > Coleoptera > Scarabaeidae > Onthophagus > Onthophagus taurus. The sequence goes on from NC_091966.1 coordinate 6,810,568, forward strand.
GCATTTACTTTAATTTGTAATACTAATTTAATCATGTGAGTGTGTTTTCTGTGCAAAATTACCAAATTTGATTTCACAATTTTAAGAAATCAAATTTTGTTAATATTTTTTTATTTATAATTTTAAAACTGCTCGGTAACATTCAAATTTGAGTACTGAACGCTGAGGGGCTAATGAATTATTCTTAGCAACTAAAATTATAATCCTAATTATCCTAGTGTTGAATAAAATATTATTTCTTCTCGTTTATTAATTGCAACAAAGGTATCCATGTTATAAACTTGTTTTGAAACAACTTCTTTTATGCTTCTTATTAAAAAAAATCTTATTATACCTAATTACTCACAGAATTGTCAAAAAATAAAATTTATATAAATTACAAATTGGTTAATAATATTTAATCCTGCAAGATAGACACTTATTAACACTTATTATTGATTTGTTAGCAATGTAAGCAATAACCCAACTGCAATAAATTTGTCAACATGGAAAAGAACGCGATTTTGTCACGTAGTACCTTTGAAAATGAATTAAGACAACCGCTATCACGTTGCATTGCTGACACAAAGTATGACGAGCGCTATCGTGCCGCTTTGTTCTCTTTGTAATCGTAAGAGTGTTTCTCCTCCGCATTCAAAAAAATGCTGTTGGTAAATTGATATTGACTTACAAACTATGTTACATAAAAAAGCATTATTTCAGTAATTCCCTTGAATAAGGCAAATGTTAAATTATACTTCAGTCACCTAGACGTAATTCTTGGATAAATTGTAGAGGAAAAATTGTTTATCTCCAAAGAACACCTCGATCGCAAGGTTTTGGGTTGATTGCACTACATGAAAAAATTAGTTTTTTTACACAAATAGCTTTTCTAATTTATCGATTCAAGAAAGATGCACTTCAATCAACGCTCCTCAAAGCCTCATAAATTAACTTGGATTGTTTTCGATCGACAACTGATGACGGCGTTTCATAGAGTATCTCAGAAGAAATATCAGCTGACGATATTTCCGTAAATTCATTTCAAGTTTTAATTCTAAATCAGATACACGCTATTTTAGACCAGATAAGATAAAAGGATTCATTTCTTTTACAAGACTTAGCTAGTTTTGAACATTTAGCATTGAGGCCACTCCAAACAGTTTTTAATCCGAATGCACCAACCGAACTGCACACCATGCCAGTGACAGATGATTCTAGGATTCAAAGTTGTGGTAATGCAGAAAGAATTTCCGTACAAATTTGGAATCGGTATTGAAACGCATAATACACTTGGCAACATAATTAATTATCAATTCTGCATTATGGAAATGGACAAGTAGAAATGTACATAAGAACAATTAGAACATTTTTTTCGGAAAAGAAATTGCAATTAAGTAAGGTTGTGGAAAATTCAACTGTCCTTAAATAGTATTGGATTCCAAGCATTAAAAAATAATTGTGCTATTATTTTTTACTGCTTGGAATTCAGAATTCTAGACCATTTTTTTAAGCAATATTACGTGATCTGTAACCTATCCGAGTATTAGGCCGGATTAGAGTTACGTTCCTCTCCTAATAGCAAGAAGTTTAACCAAAGACGAAGAGACAATGTGGAATTTTCAACGAGAGGCTTTGTGTTATTGCATTATGATTCTGAAATGCATAAAAGAAAAGTGGATTATGAATTTTTGGGTGCATACGAAAGAATTAACTCCTAAAAGTTGCTCCCAATATTCGAACAAAAGCAGCTAAAGGAATTTTGACTCTCTCTATGGATTGTAATTTTGATGTGCTTCGTAGAAAAAGAATGTGCAGAAAGTTTGACTGCTATAAGTTGCGCAGCGGTGGAAGTTGAAGAGGAATCCCTTCTGAAAGCGAAGTGTTCGTCAGGATGACCATGTCGAGAAAGAATTAAACAAATAAGAAAATGACGCTATATTTACTTAAACCTGGGGTTGTTTCCGTGGCCGTTCTCAGATCGCAACAGTAGCCGTTGTAGTTCAGTGTTATACGCATAGGTTCGTGTCATTTTGGTCGTTATTTTAGTTTATTTTAACTGGAAATATTTTTGTAATGAAAAGTTTCGTGAAAAAAGTAGCACGAATATCATTGAGATACATATCTCATTTCTAACACTATATTATGGATAGTTTAGTAAAATATTATATAATAAAATTTCTTGGAAATATATTAACATACTAGTAACTTGTTTATTCATAATTGGACCACGTTATGCATCACTTGACTACGTGACAAATGAGTAATGTTGAGAAAAACAAGATTTTCGTTTTCATCTCTCTAAAAATATAAGACTTTTCAGAATAAACAGGCTCAAACTATTGAAAATTGTTTGGTGCCTGTCCATTTTTATCACAGAACACTGATGACAGCTATCACAAGCACAGAAGTCGCTTAGTCACTGGTTACGTTTTATGATTATGCAGGGTTAAAATTTAAGAACGCTCTTTTTTAACAAAAGAAATATTAAGAAACTTGGGAAAAATTCAAGAATCATCATGTGGCTTAAAAATCGACGATTTTTTTTAATCAATGTGTAATCACCCAAAAAACACGTTAAAAATAAAAAGAAAGTGCGGAAAAGTGACTAACACTAGATTAACTTCAGCTATAAAACTTCTCTTATATGATAACTAACTTCAGGTTTAAAATGTTAACCTCAATTTTGACATATTTGCAATCTTCATTAAAAATCCTTTAAAATGAGTACAAACACGACATATTTATCTTCAATATTAATGAAGTTATGGTTAACTTCCGGTTAAGAATGTCAACGTCAATTTTGACATATTTGTAATCGTCGTAAAAATCCTTTAAAATGAGTTTAATACGTTTAATTCCAATATTAGTCGAGATATAAGCAACTTCCGGTTTGAAATGTCAATGTCATTTTGACATATTCTTAATTTTTATAAAATGTCTTAATATTTATCACAAAAACAACAATATAATAAAAAAAATAAGGTTGGTATTAATATTTCAAAATTAAATTGCTAATCTTCATTGTTGCTAACTTAGGGTTTAATGTTTTTTATTCTAACTTTTTTGTTTTTTGAGAAAAGTGCGTCATCTTTAGACTCATTTTAAAGGTTTTGACAAATATATCAAAATTGACGTTGACGTTTCAAACCGGAAGTGATTGTATATCCATTAATATTAACGGTAAATATGTCGAGTTTGGACTCATTTTAAAGGATTTTTTATGAAGTTGACAAATATGTCAAAATTAAAAGTTGAAAGTTCGAATTTTTTGGTTTTTAACCTGTAAACTTGTAAATTCGTCCTTAATTTCATTTTACAACTTTTTAAACTTTAGTCTTGTAAATTAGTAACTAATAATCTGATTTCGACTTTGATAAGATGGCCAAAGGCCGAAAGTAGTTAGACTGAAATTCTATATAAAATAAAAGACATAAACTTTTAATATTATACTAACATCTAGAAAACGACAGTGGCCCGAAATTGTAGATTCATCTATTTTTTTCAATTGTAGAATTTCTTGGTGTATCGTAGTGTCGTATCTAAGTGGGTTCTTAGACGTATGATGTAAATCAGAGTTGAAATCGTATAATGTGATTGGCGCTTAGCTTTATCCTTTACACAAATAGTATTTTAGGTCTTTCGGTATTCTACATTTTTTCTAAGATAAGTTACACCTTTACCTACCAGACAGCATGAAAATCTCTAGAAACGATAAAATATCGCTTAGTCAAGTGATGTACAACGCGGTCCAATTATAAAACAGAAACAGCGTAGTATAATTTCTTTATTTAATCTGAATTAATTCATTAATATTTCGTTACCTTTTGATACTAATACAAAATCCTCGTTATTTCGTTGAACGAGTTATCAAATGTGTCCGTCTACGGCGATTCACGTTGAAAATACCTTTTTGTTCGTGGCTGCATGATGAATCGTCCGCTGGAATTAAATTTAAATTAGCAAAATACACGTCGCTAATACAAACGGTTATTTGATTTGGGCAAGGCGCCGTATAGCACGCACCGAGCTCTGGCCGCTTTTAATTAAAATCTGGATTAATTTTAAAACAATAACTCCCGCAAACGGACGGTTGACGCGGTATCCCCTTTAATGTGCCCCCCTAAAAATAGTGGGACGTAGATAAAATGTTATTAGGGCTACTTTACGGTTGCTCTCGATATTAAATTCTCCCAACTTTATGGTTGATATTTCCATGTGACCATGAAGGATACTCTGGTTCTTCAATGTGTGGCTTGCAATTTAACCTTTATTTGAGTATTTGAGTTTCACGTCATGATATATCTTTGTAGATTAAACGTTATGGTTTAAGGTCAACACGTTTAATGAGTCATTTTGAAAGAGAAATAAATACGTAAAAAGAATGCGAAAAAATAAAGAAAATACGAAAAGTTTTGAAGAGTTTGTTAGCTTTGCGTAGCTTTACCAATGATTTCATTTACTAGCAAGAACTTTTAAATTCGCTCCACCGGAAGTTACATTTTGGGTTTGAACTGAACTCCGCAAAAAAAAACAAAAAAAAGAATTTCGACCATAGTAAAGGGAATAGAGTTTTCCTCCACGCCTCTCGAGGCACCGAAACAATTCCCTTTTGCCGGGCAAGTGAAATTTGTTAAGTTGACCCGATCCCTGGTGGCACCAGAATCTGGTTATGCCCTCATTTGCCAGAGTAATTGAAAACCCAATCTCACGTAAGATCGTCACTGCAGGGAAATTCGCATCAACGTTCTACGCTAAAAATAATACTTAATCCTCCCTCGACGGGAGTACTGCAACATTTTCGCTTTTCATTTAAATTTAAATCGATACGTTTTCGGGATACTTGTGATTTCCTTGTGTTAGTAATTTTATAATGTAATACTAACTGGTGAGCGGACAGATGGGTTGGTATGGAGTATTAACGATTAAGTGCTCTTGTGTCCTAATCCTGGTCACGTCCTGGTAAATTGACTACCCTAATTAATTGATTAACGTTGAGTTCTCTGTTCTGAGTAGAATTCAAGCCACACATTATGTTTAATTATTGACGATCCATCAGATAACACCCAACCATCTTCAAATCCAACTTCAATATTTAATTATTTATCATTCATTTTCCAAAACCAATCTTATGAGATTGTTCATTTAAATTTCCACCCAATCAGGATTTCAGGATTTAACGAGTATTTTAATATGCGAGTGGAGCGTCGGGAAGGCATGATGGACTGTGAAAATGGTAGCGGGTGACGTAGAGAAGCGCGTCACAAACACACGCTCGTTCCATTTTTCGCGTTGGGAAACAGAAAATTAAATAAAACGCAATCAAAATACGCGATATGGGCTGGCGGCAGGGGCGATAATTAAATTTTATTGCAACTCGAAACGAGGGGAATGCTCGCTGTGGACCAGTTGGTACGGCAAAACGGAGCTCGGCTCGTATCCCACGAATAACATCCAGGACTAAAACATGAAAAAATGCATCTATTACTCCCCGGGCGGGCTGGGTTACGCTTGTCTCGTGAATGTGACACCCAGCAGTGGTCTACTACCACCGGGGAGATATGACTACCGAACGTATTTATTTGTAATTGGATTGCGAGAGTGAATATTGCATGTTGGGATTAAAAAATTCTATCGGTTATAAATGAAAATGAAATTATTCTTTTTTACAAACCATTTGCGAATTGAAATTCTCTCTGGTACTGACAGTATTTGGTGTATTCACTGAGTTAGGTATTAATTATTGGAAAAGTTAAAACAATGTCAAAAATATAAAAAAGTTATAACAATTTTATCATAATAATTATATTTTGAATCAAAAATATCAATTCAGGTTCAGTTTATCGCATGAACAGCTTATTATAGAAATTGAAAAACTTAAATAAAATGAAAAAGCTCCAACAGAGATGCAAAAATGTAGATGTATGCCGCGAGTTCTTTTCGATTGGAACAAAAGTAATAAGCTGAAATGTATACAATAGAAAAAGGGTACCATAGATAAACCATAAATACCAGAACTATGAGTTACATTAAACCATTGCTTTTAAAAATCAATCAAGTTTTTGTGATTAATAAAATGTTCGAGTTGCAGCGACACGAAGTTCTGCGTCTTCCACCTCTTTGTTGCTAATACGACACTTTTTGACTTGGGCCTCACCTAAAATGAAATTCCAGGGCCTAAGCGCTTTGGTTATACCACCTGTGGTTTAACCAACCTCACTTGAAATTACATATATACATAAATTCAGATTTCAAAACCGATGTGGTGACAATTTTCTCAGTTAAGAAAAGTTAATGGGAGCAGAAAAAGAAGAAGCTATTTTCCAAAAGATGAGAGCCATGTTGATGAAGATGGTATTGGACTTGTAAATACTGTAGTTTATACTGTATTAAAGAAATTGCATCAATTATAACATGGCGTTAAGTATGGTATTCTTCATTTAAGGATTCGCATTAAAAATTGTAGAGATTTTGCAAAGCAACAATCTACCAAACAATCTTGTACAAACATTCATGAGGGGGAATGTTTCAAATATTGGATTGGAGTACCAACTGGCATAGAATAAGCAACTTACTTGACAAAAAATTACTGTCGGAAGATATGAACCACTGCACTTTCAGAGGTTCTACAGAATATTTTGAAATTTCGAGTAGCTGTAAGAAAATTGGGTTACAAATATTACATTGCCTTGTCTCCAAGGAGCCTAAGTTAGCCTAAGTCGCTTGTTGCAATATATGTACACAAACTTAGTATTGATGTGGGATCTAAACCAATTCCTCAGCCGCAAGCAACCTCGAGTTAGCAGGGTTTAAATCATCACTCCATTATTAACTTAATCGAAGTCACTTGAGGCCGCAGCATGCCATTTTGATTCTATATCAGTTAATAACGGATCAACAAATACAACGCGATGAAGCTGCCAGTTACTTGAGATAGCTTTAGGGTGGAGAATGATTTAATTTTATTAAGCCGAGGCCGCTCGGCTTAATTATGTCAACTTGAAACTAACCATCATATTTATGGATAAGTCTTGACTCAATCAAGCGAATTCGTACATTCTTTATTTTCACGTTAGCCGAAGTTATTTGTATTGATATGGAATCTATTATAAATATAATTGAAACTATATTAACAAAGCATTAATCAGATGGGGACGTAAACGTAAAAGAACTTGCATCATGGGGAGAATTACCGAAGAGCAATTACCAAAAATGATGCGAGATGGTGGACCACGGACGAAGAGATGGATTGAATTCTGGACATCAACACCTCAAAAGAAATTATGCCTAAAACCCACAATACGTGGAAGAAGACAATTTCTGCTGGCTTTAGCGTCGGGATAGCCTCTGAATCATTTTGACAATTTTTGGCATTACGCCAGTCTATGTACCAATGTTTTTGGAACTCGAGTTCGCTTATATTATGTTTGTGAATGCAGCAACTGTCGATTATCAACTTGATGTTTTTCTTCTATTATGGCATAGGTCTTATTGATTTTTGATTAATTTGAGGATAAAGTTCATAGCAATTATACAAAAAAACTGCAAAAATATCAACCGCTTCTAGATATAAATAGCACCATTGCGATTACCAAGTAAAGCATGTAAAGCGGAAAAGAGCATAATTAGCCTTACAATACAAGCAGCCTATTGCCTGATTGGGAGCTCTATGCATGTAAAAAATTTATATAATATACAAGTAACTTGAAGGGTTATGGAGATGCTGATTGTGCTCAATCAAACTGAGGAGCAATCAAGTAAATCCAATTCCAAACTGACTCGAAGCCTAACTTCGAAGCAACTCAACCCTAGCTACAACACAACTACAAAGTAACATGTCTCCAAATCAAGTCAATCCAATTCCTAATCAACTCAAGTAGAAAGTAACCCGACTTCAAAGCAACTCAAGCCAATCTCCAGGTAACTCAATAAACCGGCACCACGTAAACCAACCTCAAAACAACTCAACTACAAAGGTTACAAATCCTAAGCAAGCCAACAGCAATTATATCACAAAGTAGCACAACTAAAAGTAAGCTAACCCAAACGGTGACAAACTCAAACACAAAGTCACCCAACCTTAGCTCAAAGCAATTCAAACCTCTTTAGTCACAAAACTAAAACGTCACCTATCTCAAGCCAGCGCAACCCTAAGACAATTCAGCTATTACGTTAACCTAATTCATAGTTCCTAAGCCTATCTCAAGATATCTCAACAATGAAGTAATACAACTCAAAATCAAGCCAACATCGAAGTAACCCAAATTTAAACTAAGCCAATCAAAGCTAAAAGTAAATTCAAGTCCAAAGCATGAATGACATAAAGTAATCCAAATTCATAACAACTTAATTGATCCCTAACACAACATAACCACAAAGTAACACAACCTAAAGTAAGGCAACACAACCCTTGCCTAACTCTACCAATTTCAAAGGAAGTCAATCTAATCCTAAGGCAAAGTGCAAAAAAAGCCAACATAAAAGCTCAACTTCAAACCGCTAGTAATAGTGGTAGATGCTATCGCTTTTTCACAACATATCTCCGAGTCAAAAGAATCCAATCCCTAAACAACTCAACCACAAAGTACACAAATCAAAACAATCCATGATTAATATCAAGATGAACGTGATCATGATCAATCTAAGACAACAATAACTTTTGCGTTTAATTCAAATGAATCAGAGTTCTCAATTGAATTTGGGTTGCTGCATGAATTCAAAACTACTTTCTGAACTATTACAGTAATAAATAATAGCAATTTCTTTATCTAAAAATATTAATATTTTTAAAATACACATGATTGAGTTATGTCAAAAACTATTTTCTCATCATTCACTACGTAATCTTATCTATATTCGTCTACTAACATCAACGTCTCGCTCCTTATCCATCATACCCATGTCTCAGTTCGTTGCTTATTCATCTTAACGTCAGCGCATTCTTAATTGTTCTTCTATCCGCTTCTACGTAAGCTTAGTTACATTCCGGTTGATGTGTAAATATAGTATCGTTTTATAATCCTGTATTTTTGATATATTGAAACTTGACACCCGCGGTAAAATGTATATACAAAATATATGCACTATAACAAGGTTGGGAAGAAGTAGTTGACGAATGCGGATAACGAGAGGTTCGGGTGAACGTCGTTCCCTAAAGACGATACCGCGGATTCACCATTAACGTAGACTTGGAAAAACATTGATGTATGACCTGCTCGTAACTATGTCGTTAACTTGTTTGCCGAAGAGCGCTACACCGTGGGACGAAACACGATACACTATTCTACGTTCGCTTCGAGATAAAACTTCGAATTTCGGGCCGTCTATTAAAGTTTAAATAATGACGGACCGATCTCCGGGGGCCACACAAAAGCGGGAGCTAAAGGTGGTTTCTTTAGCCTAGCGACGTCGACCTGCTCGTCGAACGAGAAGAAGATAAACGGCAATTTAAATTACTTAAAGTGGATGTTGGCGTAGAAGAGGTTCACTCTGCGCCAGTGGCGAGCAGAGCAATCGGGACAGCAAAAGTAATGCCAAGGCTGTCGCGAATACCTGTAAGTACCCTCGTCTGTGTAGTGACTAAGATGGCAATTGGGAAGGAATGATAAAACTTTCAATTAAATTAAGCGATTCGCGAGCTGCTGAGTTGCCTCGTTTTATTATTACGACTATTAGCGGTGTGAACTGGCAAACAACATTAAACTTAGTTTAAGAATTCCCTTTAATAAATCTTTACCAATATTTTTAAATTGAATTTTATTACAAAAACAATTCTGGAAAATATTATTCGGCGAATATTTTGGTATTATTTACATAAAATATGCGGCACTTGAAACGGTCTGATTTCCAAAATTTACAAACGCTTGGAAAATTATTTCCACCGTAAAAACAACCCCGCCGCAAGCTAGAATAAGAATTATTTACTTTTTAAAACGAAAAAATTTAAAGCGAGTCCGTAAACCGAAAAAGTAAACATCGAAGGCCATCGTCGTTAGGCGACCATGCTAAGAACGCGCGATTACCGCCGCTGAAGTTTATGCAAATGTATGCGCATAAATATTTGACGAAATAAAACCATGGAATTTGAGAAATTATTCCAAATGCACTCGAATGACTCGCTCCTTCCCATTTACCCACGCCTAGCTACGACCTGAGCGTACTTGTTAAGCGCGTTGATATTCAAATCCAAACTATTCACTAAACGCTGGATTATTATAATGCGAAACGCGGAATTAAAGCTTTTGTAGGGATTATGGCCAGTGGAAAACGGTTGATTAATGAAAATCGCGTCCAAGCCCGTCACCGAATAACCAAAAATGAAATTAATCTCGCTCTGCAACTGTTCACCCGCCAACATTCCCAAAGCAATTCTGCTATTGGTATGGAATGGGCAAAACTTTGCATATTTGCTCTATTCCAACTATGCAGGCGTTTATTACGGCTGATTATGCCCCACAATTTCCCTTTCCAATTTCAAAATGACATTAACATTTTTATAGTTCCACATATCCATATCTCTTTCTACAATGTAATCTATAAACTTAGGAATTACAGCAAAATCAACGTTATGATGGACTAATATGGGAGTGGCTGTTATAACCAAAAGTTCATTATATGAAAAAACTTTCAATTCGGGCATCTCTTTTACTTGGTCGTTGCGTTCAGTTTACTTTGATTTACATTTATGCCAAGGATCGTAGAATCTAAGAGAACTGCTACATCCCGGGAATAGGTGCACAGTTCCTAGTCTAGTGTTAGTTCTAGTTTTAGTTTATTAAAATTATACAACAACCTACCGCTAATACTAAATACTGCTCCCGAAAGACTACATACTGCTGGCAAAGGACTTTTTAATTGTATAAAACTAGATACTATTAATAAAACATTTAGCAACGCTTGCAAAAAGTAAATAAAGCTGGCAAAAGCTTAGAACCTACAGGCAGAAGACTAGATACTGCTGGCAGAAGACATTGTCAACGTAGAATACTAGAGACTTTCTAACAAAACACTTGACAATTCTTGCAAAACACTAAAAAGTGCTGACAAATTACAAGATATTCATTCCAGAAGTACGATCGCTATTAATTAAAGACTAGATACTGCTTGTAAAACTCCAAATACTGCTTGTAAAGCACTAAGCACTACCGGCAAAAAACTAGATACTGTTGGAAAAAGAGATTTTCAATACAGAATACTTGTGATGACCGTTGTTCCTTTGGATTGAGGTGTCAGTCGATTTCTTATTTTGTCTATTTCTATGAAGTTCTATAAATAAAGAAGCTGCAGACTTTTTCGTCAATCAATGACGTTTAATGTCATCTATTAATGCTTTAATTGTATTATATGCCAAATTTATTCTTAATTTTGCACTAGCACTAAGTCTAGTTTTTAAAACGTATTGAATAAGTTGCATTTTACCCAATTCATCAAGCATAGAATCATATAATTCGATTGCGTCAATTAATTGTGTCGTTGTGGATTCTGTATCGTTCATCGCTGGTAATAATGATGCCGCCGTTTTTAAGTCAAATCTTTCACCCTTATTTACTAATTTATCTAATAATTCTTCTGCACTATCTAATCTAATTAACTCTATAGCTTCTCTTCTAATCTTCGCGTTCGAGGTAATAACGTAAATGCAGTAAAAGATGCCAAAAATCACGAAAGCCGGTCAAAAAGGATGTTTATGAGGTTATCGGAGGTAAAAAATGATTAGATAAATAGTTCCGAAATAAAACCAGCGGTATGAGTAAGATAAGTCATTTTATACAAAATGTTTGTAAAAGTCATAACATTCTTTTTATTTTTCTCTTTTGCCACTGCTTCCTCTTACGGCCGAGGAGGTAATAAATGGTTATTTTTTTATAATAATTTAGATTTATTTCAAAGTAAATGGATGTAAAAATGGCAAAATTGTAGGTCCATGGCCAGATGATAGTAATTGTCAAGATCAAGAAGATTACCACTATTTAGACCCGAGAGATCCGTGTTCGTGTTGGTGTTTAAACGAAAAAGTTTTTTGTCCGCAATGTTATGATGCTACGACTAACGGTGTGTATCTAAACTTTATTAATCATCGATACTAAATGTATTATTTAACTTATTTTAGATGTTATTACCGATTATCCAGAATCTACACCCAGATATAACAAAGAATAACATCACCCAAGATGCGTATCAAGAATTGCGAAACTTTTAATCAATTATAAGTAAAATGTACTTTATATCTTTAATAAGATATCAATAAATTATTTACTTTTTGAATCAGTTGAATTGTTTGTTAATATATACATCAGATAAAATGAAGTGATGCTATCAACAAAACAATACGCACTTAAAATTTCACGATGATCTCCACCTAAAAAAATCTTATTATATTGATGAATATGAATGAAGAAACAATTTGAAAAAAGATGTTTCTTAATAAAATCGTAATTGTTTTTGTATTTGTTTCGTTGGTTAACACTCAAGGAGGTAAGCGTTTTTAATTTTGAATACAACAATTAAATTAATACATTTTTAACTTTGATCTTATACTTAGATGGCAATCGATGTGAAGGCCAAGAAGATTATTACACTTTAGATGAATCAGATCCTTGTTCTTGTTGGTGTTTAAATCAAGAAGTTGTGTGCAATGACTGTGTAACAGATACAGAATCACCAGAAACAACCACCTATTCTATTGGAGGTAAAAATTATCTAATTACATTATCTACATAAGATAATTATATTTCTTTGTAGGGATTTGTGATGAAAATAAAATTTATGCTATCGATCGTTATGATCCGTGTACTTGCTGGTGTGGAGATGAGGGTCTTATTTGTCCTGTGTGTACTACATTAGTTCCAGATACTGATGAATTTACACAAAGTATTAATTAATTTTATTACTTAGTTTGATAGGATTTCAACTTTATTTTCGCTTTGAAATATCTTTTTTGATCGTACAGCTTTGAAAAACTTTTAATCAAAAATGCCTTCTGTTATAGTACAAAAACACATTTTCATTTATTCTGAGCTCAACACATAAAAATGTTTAAATAGAATAGCCAATATTTTTAAATATACAGTGGATGGAGGTAATATCGAAGAGATTACAATACAGCAATATATGCCACATTGTTTTTTGTAATAAAAAAATGTAGATTACATACAAGTAATAGCTTCAAAAGATTTAAAATGTATGATAATGAAGCTTTCCTGGAAACTAAATTATAATCCGTATCATCTGCTTCTTTATTAATCGACTATAAATGGTTGGCTCAAACAATTAAGATTTATTATTTATTTTACTAGCCCGATAGGCAACACGAAGTATTTGTAGCCGAAGATATAGAGTTGTATCGACAAAATGCTTGTAGTCATTACAGCACTATAGAAACTGGGTTAGAGAAAAGCACACATTAAGATATTAAAAATTCATGAAGAAATCGACATACTTGTAGCATTTCTCAGCATTTTTCGGAGCCATAAAAATCGAATTTTTACGTCAATGATTTATTAACGGGTTTTGAGGATTTAAAAATAAATCATTACAGATTTAAAAAGCAAACATTTTGATGGCCCGCTACAAATTAAACATTGAGTTTGGATTAAGTTAAGATATTTAAATTAGAAAGGAAAATGCCCTACTTCTTTGTTGGGGAATTAATCAAGTCAATGAATGTTAATTAATTCGACTTTCACAATCTAGGAAAATAGACATTGTTGCCTAAGAATCGTGTTATAGATGCTAATTCTTTATAGATAACAAAGAATTTTTTTCAACATTGTTTAATGACTTAATCTATAAATTTAAGAATTTTTTTAAAATCTTTTATCACCTAAATGAAAAGAGATTTTTAAGGTTGGAATAGAGTTGCAAGAGCAAAATTCCTCTGAAAAAAAAGTGCTGAAATAAAATGCATTTTAAAGCAAATGTAATGAAAATTAAATATACACATCAATGACATCTTTAATCATTCAAGCATAAAGTTTGAATTGCTCTAACTCAACATAATACATGCTCCGCGAATAAAACGAATATAATATATTACGCGAATAATATTAGCATAAAAAATAGTTCACAATCATTTTTCAATGACTCTGTTCCTGGATAAATGACTTCTCTTGAGAAGATTTATTTTCTTTAGAACTTTTTATGTGTTCTTGATCGACAAAATCTCCCCCTTGAGTAAAATCTTTTAAGTTAAAACGGCTGTCGAGTTATTATGACCTATTTTATAAACCATCCAATAAAATCCAATTCATATAGTATATCAAATGGAGAGTTAAGTTGAAATTTTGTTAAACTGTGCCATAATTATTATTATTTAATAATACATAATTTAATATTTAATTAAAGGTAACGAATGTGTTGGTCAAGAAGATCATAAAATTAACCCAGATGATAAATGTTCGTGTTGGTGCCTTGGTGAAAATTTAGTATGTCCGGAATGTAACATGAATTAAACATTTTATTTTATCATTTCTTTGTATATCATTAAATAAAACACAAAGCTTACAGTTCTAATTAATTAATAAAATAAAAAAAGGTTATTAAAGAATTTACATTAAAATAAGTTATATTTATTAGGTGTTATAAAATATGTTTATTGAATATGATGTTAATTTATAAAGCAATTAGTAGTTTAGATTAATTGTTTTACACAGCAACTGGACAATATGTTATTATTAATATGTAATAATTAATAATATATATTGTATAATTATAATTGATGAAGCCCCAAATTATCCTCTGTCATAATATGAAAATAATGGATTTTCCAGCTTTTGTGGGAATCCCACGTTGTTTTAATGTATTGTTAATATATTTGTAGATAATGGGTTTTTATAGCACCATGGAAAATAATCTCTTAATGCTGATAGATAAAAATAAACAATTAGTAAAAAAAATTAAATAGGATGTAATATTGTCTCTAAAAACATTTCGCTCAACGGGGTCTTGCTTATAATTGAATTGTTACTATTGAAGTCAGTAAGCTATATGCATTTATGTATCAATACAGCATACACCACCGAGATATTATATCTTAATTGGGTTGGTTTCTGTTGTTTGATGATTTCTGATGAATTACCATGAATCATTTGAAGGTTATTTGGACATCAAGTACATATAATGTACATTGCCATAACCATGTCGATCAATGATTTTATACATAATTAGACTTTCAAGAGTACAATGTGTCTGAAAGTCAGCTTTAAAAAAACAGGCTGAAATTGATTAATGCAAGAGAAGAATTAATAGCTACAACAAGAGCTTCCAACTATAGCTTTTTAAAAAAGCTTCTAAAAGACAAAACGCCAGTGATGATTAATATATTTATCATAGTGAAGTTCATGAATGATCTTGGCATACACTCTATAAAATCAAATTAACTCAAGAACTGAAGCTCGTTGAAGCTCTGTTGAAAATTGCAGAAAATCCTGAATTTTATTGAAAAGTCATCTTCAGCGTTGAAGCAAATTTTGGTGTCAAACGATAATGCATTTGTGTACAATATAATCTGATAGTTAAATGTAATTGTAGGGCTAAAGTGAAACAACTGTGTGCTAAAGTATATAAATTTTGTGATATGAGGTCTGTATTTGCCCTTCGGTCTTTATAACAACTAGTATAAGGCCAAATTACAAAACTCCGCGGAAAATTATTGGAAAAAGTATTAGAAATAAAGCTATATCATTTCTGTTATCAATACTAGCTGATAGTTAATATAGATTCCTCAATGGAAATATACCCGCAATGGGCATATAACCATAAACTTTTACTGGAAATGCATAACAGCTTAATATACTGGCAAGTGACGTCTAAAGTAAGCAACAATGCGTGCAAATTGATAACAGAATAAGTTACTTGTTGCTTCAATGTTAAATGATATTTTAACACTTAGTATCTTGCGTAGAAAACAGCTTGCATGGCCAGTTCAGCCAGGATGAACATTTCTTTTATTTAGGGACCTAATTAGATTGAACCCAAAGATAATAGTATTCGTAATCTAACACAAAAATTATTTTTAATAATTGTTATTCCCAATACACCAATTGATTGTGACACTGATAACAGTATTATTGAAATATAAGCCGTTTGAAAGCAAAAAACGTGGGGAGAATACCATTTTCAGCAAAAATATGCCAGTTAAACTTGCCGTGACACGCTACTGAAAAACACAAATCCTAGTATAACTCAATGTAGAATCTATTAACAAGATTTAGACGTTGTGTACTATTTAAAAATAACTTGGCGCGTGCAGACTATCTGAAGGATGTACATTGAACAAAAGGGTAGTAAGGATCTTGATTGCAAAAGAATGAAACGTTTCATGTTATAAAACGATTATTTTTGGTTTTCTTGAATGAAATGGTTTCTGAAAATAAAAAGTTAATCAAAAACCGATCTTTACTATTTCCTTAATTTCATATGATTTGCCCCTATCAATCACAGAAAAATGACCATAACGCATAAAAATCTCCCATCAGCACTTTTGGCACTTTCAAATAACAATAATTCCTCCAATATCTTTTAAGAACACAACATTTAAGCACTTGGCAAAATTATGAATTTGTTGCCTCTGATATAGGGTTGTTCTGATTTTAATTGTTTTCATTACTATGTCTTTTCTCTAAAGATTTCAATCACATTACCATATTCTAGACTTCTGTTTCATCTCTTCATCTACAATTAGTACTTTTTTGGTTTCTGCCAAAACTATCTTTTAGTATTTTTACACTTACTACCTTCTACTCCAGTTGCTGCTCTGTTTACTTTACTTACTGCACTCTATACCGAGAATTTCATATAACTAATTAGCTAAAATTAGTTGTTTTAATTGTGCAAAATTTTTGCTTTAAGTCATATTGGAAGATTAAAGAAATTACCCCTCTAAACTGGTGATCTCCAAGTAATACTCAAGTATCGTAAGTGTGATTCAATATTGCTTAAGTAAAGGAGATTAATCGTCTTTTTAGAAATATTTGTTATTATTCTAAAACTTAATTCTTAATTCTTCATCTTATCTTTAAACTTCATAGCGCTATCTAAGTACTTTAGAGTTTTATATCCTTACGAAAATCAATATCGCTATAAAATTACTTTTATCATTTTGTAAAATCCTATTATTTACATCAAAGTAATATTTTAGAGTCAACAACGTTTTACTAGGTTTATTTATCATCTCGTGGAGAGTTGAACCGGTAAATACCAGGGTTGTAAATTGTGGTGTGTTACACAATTCAAAACTTTGGAGGGTCCCAAGTTTATAGCACACATGTGTTCTTGATTTTCACACAACCTTAAAAAGTTGATAGAAATTTCAAAAAGAACAGTATCGATACGTCATCCAGGATATGGATTTCTTCCAAAATTTTACCAAATTGCTGGAGGGTTGAATTTTTAAATGTACATACTAAGGTACTGGTTCTGTTAGTGTTTCCTTTTAAGTACTAACTGGTTCTGTTCTGTATATTGGAAGTAGGATTCGAAGCAAAAGTTGTGGCAGTAGGCATAGACCGATCAGCAAGTAAATTATTTAATTTTCGTATGTAATCTAACTCTTATCAGCTCTTAAGATGATGATATGATCATCTGTATCCTCCTTCAGAAAGAAAGAGAGTTCTTTAATTTATAGTGGATGAATAGTCTTTAATGATATTAATAATATGGTATATATAACGAATTCAATTTCAAAATAGCTTAAATTATATGTCTAAGATATACAACATGACACCTAATACTATGTACGTCCGAAATAATATTTACATATTGATACTTAAATCGTAAAACGTTGTAGTTGTTATGCTTAAATTATACCACTAAATTGGACAACCTTCTGAAGCTCACGTTACTAGGAATAGACTGGGTGTTGCCTACATAAGCTGCTTAACAACTTGAGCCGATTACATGCACACATGTCTAGGTATACTCCCGTAGGTATGGAACTTTGCTGGTACTAAGAGACTGAAATTGGTGGTGATCTGCAGGAACGTGTACCACCACCTTGTATCGTGGGAAATAATCCTTCAAATTACACAAACGTATTAAGTCAACATGTTAAAAACATAAAAAACGGGGTGTAAATAAATTGCCTCATTACGCCTGGTAAATCAATAAGCTTACACATTTCTTATAGATCTCTTTACTTCTTGATTTATGTTCGGACCATAAAAAAATCTACTGCCCTGTCAGCAACAACATTATCAGCCCTCATCAAGTATCGTGCTGGTCATCCGTTAACGCGGCAACTAAATCTAGATTTTCGAAACAATTTATCCCGGATAATCGCTACCATTTTTTCCCTTCGCCCTCCTGCCGTTCAAAGCTCTCTTCGTCGGAAAAGCTTCGAGACAGGGCACGTTCAACCGCAGCGGGGGTAGACATGCTCAGAATGGGACGTCGATCCGAAGAACGCCCTCGAGTTCAATCGGTACGAAAAGAACAAATAGCTTCCGCTACAATCGAAACATATCCTAACCGGAAGCGGGAGTAGATAACAACCGATACGGCATCGTTCGTTCTAGTTCCACCGACGAAATTCCACGAGATTTCGCCGCGGTAATTTTTTAAAACGAGTAGAAATGCGTCAGAGTAAAATTTATGTGTCGACACCGAATGGATTTATATTGAGTTATTTATACTATAGTAGTACTCTTGTAAACGTTGTAATATAATAATCAAATTAATCACTTTTGGAACATAGATTTACCTCTTCATGTTTGTTTCAACAACGTTTGTTGAATGTTGAATGCATTCGTGTTACAATGAATATTATTGCATAACCTGCTATTAGTGCGGACTAATATCCCAATACAAGCCGTTCAAAATGCTTTTGTATTACCTATAATTCATGAAATAACGGCGCGTGCGTCAGACAGCTCGTACATCCCACCAGATTACCTCGATTTTGGCCGTTTGTGTGTTCACGGATTTACAGTGCTTACTTGTAAAGAGCTAATCGCATGGAAAATTGGAGCGTGGGTGCGCATTAAATAAAGCATAAAGCGCCCTACGGCTTCCAGGTAAAAATTAATTACTTTTTCTCATTTTGAAATGCGAATATTTCCCCTTTCATAAAAAAGAACTTTTAAACAAGCTTGATTTATTTTACATTTTGCATACGAAAAAAATACTCAAGTCTAAAAACTACGTCCCGAGTGGATAGTTAAAATGGTGTATTCGTAAAAGTTCGAGGGAATAAGTTTTCCTGAAAAGCAAAAGTAGAAACATTCGAAGTAGGGCATGTGACAGATCGAGTCATTTAAGAAAACGGTGGAACGAACGTGGACGAAGAAAACGACGATGCCGATCGAGTGACTGTTCATTTTGGAACGACGTCGTCGTCGCGACGCTAACGGTAATTCTGAACTTGTTACCATTTTTACGAGTCGTTAGGCGGAGGTAAAGCCTAGAATTATGGCTCTCTTAGATGCCGGGCTCGTACTTTAGTGCAAAATAAAAGTTCAGTTAAAAGTTAGCCGGCTTTATGAAACCATGCCGCGTCGATCGTTCCCGACAAAATTGAGTTCAGGCCATAAACTTGAGTGATTTGCCTCTTATTAAATATTGTATGTAGGTAAACTTCTCTTAAGATATCACTTTAAACACTTTTATTATCATTATTTTACTTAATTACCAAATAAATTATTCGTGTATTAGAACAATCCAATCATTACATCCAGATAATCAATCATAAGAGCTTTAATCCCATAGTTAATTAATTAACTAATAATCTAATCTCGATCGAGATAAATCTATTTCAATTAGATATAATTAACAGCATCTTCAATAGAAAATTCCCGTAACTTTGTGTAATTTCCACTTAAATTGTAACAGAACGTGCAATTGAATAATACAATTGAAAGCGACAAGTGATATTTGAGTTACAAAGTTACAGTTTCAAATACAATAGGTATGCATTATTAAATGCAAGTTGTCATTCGAGACTAAATCAAACGTAGTTGCGCTTTCTTTGACACTCGACTCGACTCTTAAATGAAGTGGAAATGCACGAGTCTCGTATGAAATAGAACCGTTGCTGTGTGTCAAATCTTAACAAGTCCATTTCACTTAACGCCATGGTCCGACTGCAAAACGTGAAATGAATGATATATTTTTAATCCGTTCGTAACACCCGTATTTTGAAGGTTGTTTTATTTGGGACGATGTTTCTATTTTCGATCCGCCCCTCGTAACAGTCGCATATATGTGAGAGCACAACTAAAATTCAAGCGTGTTCGTGCCAGCTACAGTCGCGACATACACGTATCCTCCAACAATGGAGCACATTAAACAAGCGAATCGGCACCACGCTGAATGGACTCATTACATATGCCAGCGGTGGCTGCCTGTATGAACCAAGAGATTCTAATTGCAACTAGATATGAACTTGTAACGTTGCGATTACGGGTTGACGAAATGAGATTTAGAGGTAGAGGCGTCTTCTTGAGTCCCAATCATTCTTGTATAGTATAAATTACTCTTATTTACCTCTCATTTAAATATATATAATAACTTTTATTGTAATTTTTAGGAATTATATTCATTGCAAATGTGAGATTACAAGAATGATTGTACTAAAATTATTTGTAAAGATTTTTAAAACATAAATTTAACATTATTCCTAAGCAGGGAAGAATCATCACAACTTAAAGAACAAACATATAATCAGTGTGGTTGTAGGAATCTTATTGAAAACATTTACCTGAAAATGTAAAAAAACATACCGTTGCTGTATAACACAGAGATTGATGCCAACACCTGAGATGAAGCAGCAATGATCCCAGACAAACTAAGGTGCACCAATTCTTATGAGACTTCTATGAGGGTGACAATGCGGATAAAAGTAACAAAACAATGAAAAAGAAAACACCAAATTCGGCGACTATACATTTATATAGCGGTAAAGATAAGAACGAGGGAGCAGTTTCTGGCTTTGGTATCCTGCTACACGAGAGATTCGAAAACAAGAGCAACAATATAAAATATGTTAATGACAGCACAATAGAGGTGATACTGCATCTGTAATATACAAAACCTACCCACATAATATGCGTTTATGTTCTCGACATAGTATGCTTTCAAGCAGTATTTGACAATATTCTAACAAACGATGAGTTGATGAGATTGAGAATTTAATACTAGAATTGGAAATGCTGTTGTACCGGACTTAAAAGATCAGTTCAATGAGGGAATTCTAAATGAAAGAGAAGGATATCTGAAACAGCCATGGTTCTCATCAGAGATTGAGGAATTAGCAAATAAAAAACGACAACAAAATGTAATACATTGAAAGTACTCATTGTGTTTGTAAACTCTTCCCTAAAAATCAAGAAAAACATTTTTCTGTTAAAATTCTTTTTTCTTTAGAAGTAAATGATATTTTCAAAATCGACTTTTTTCATTTAAAAGTTAACACTTTTTTCTATAACTCCTGAAAATTGCAATGTGATATCTTAAATAGTCGATTTTCCACGATTTTTTAAAAATGACTACAACATTAAGTTCAACCTACAAAACCCAGAAAACATGATTCAGTTTAAAAGTTAACATCTCAAAAACGAAGTGATTTTTTTTAAATACTCGTTGACATTGCAAAGCCTACAATTTGCTTCATAATTGCTGCCAATTTCAAGTCGATTAGTTGAAAATGAGATTTTATGTGATTTTTTGAAAACATTGCAACAAATGCTCTACCGTAAAAAATTAAGAAGGTGTTTAAAAATTTTTTTCTTTAGAACTAAAAGATATTTCCAAAATTGGCTTTTTTCATTTAAAAGCTAACACTTTTTATTATAATTTCCGAAAATTGCAATGCGATATCTTAATTAATCGATTTTTAAAAAATTATCGAAAATTAAGTTCAACCTAAAAAAGCAACAAAAGATTGAATGACTTTAAAAATTTATATCTCAAAAACGAAATGATTTTTTATAAAACACTCATTTTCAATGAAAAGCTTAGAGTTTTCTTTATACATAATTGCTGATAGTTTCAAGTCGATTCAATAAAAAATAGATTTTATGCGATTTTTTGAAAACATTGCAACAAATTCTTTATCCTATAAAATTAAGAGTAATCAAGTGTATTAAAAATGTTTTGCTCAAGAACGAAAAGATATTTTCACGAACTACTTTTGTCATTTAGAAGCTAGAACTTATTACAGTAATTTCAAAAAATTGTAATGCGATATCTACAATCGATTTTTTTAAAATGAGTGAAAATTAAGTTCAACCTAGAAAAGCAAAAAAAAATTTAAAGAGTTTAAAAATTAATATATTACTATTTTCTCTAATTCCCGAAAACTGCAATGCGGTAGTCTAATTCTTCTTGATTATGACAAAAATGATAACTGATGCGAAAAGAGCTGGAAAGGACTATTTTAGGAAACGAAGAACTGAAAATAGTTTGTTATACGGAAAATGTTGTCTTTTAGATGAAATAAACAGACATCTAAGTGTCAAAAACAAAATACAGCAGACACATCGTTTCAAATTAGGAATAAACAACAAATCTATAGAACAGGTGATGAATTTTAGAGATCTTGGCGTCAATATTACGAGCAACAGGAATCTCCAAGAAGAAGTTATAGCTCAAATAACGAGGAGCGTAATATGGCTAAACAACTATTTGTCTCTATATGTATAAGACATGTCATGACATACGCAATAGAGACAAAAGCAGAAAATGTTACCACAAAAAGAACCTTCAGAACAGTGTAGATGAAGTCATAAGGTCATTAACAAGATACGCTGTGTGGAATCATAAAAGATGGAAAAATAATAATAATAATGATTATTGCCTCTAAAACAAATATTTACATAAATATATACAATTCATAACAAATATAGACATCAAGACAAACGGATCAATTTATCGCAATAAGCGATATCTTCCAAGAGACCTAACTGTAACAGTGTATATGTAATTTTAAATAAATAAATTATGGCTACCAAAAAAAAGTAATACTAAATGATGTGCTAATAAAAATGAGCGAATGACCATATTTGAGTTATGTAACGGATCGACAGTCAGTTACTACAAGGAAGGAAATAGACACAAAAAAAGTGTAGTAAAAGATAGATGAAAAGCAGACTAGAGAAGAAAACAAACACGTATAGGTCAAGAAGAAGATAGTTCAAGAGATAGCAGGTGGCGCCTCAAGGCATTTTTAAAACTTATTAAACTAGCTGCATTGCGAACAACGGCATGCAAATCGTTCCACAACGCTAAAAGATCTGGGAAAATCAATGTATGGGAAAATGAGAGAATAACAAAGACTACGACGTACAACAGGAGGAAGGTAGCAGCGAAGATTTTTCAAAGTATGGAAACAGAAGTCTTACAGACTCCCTGAACTTGTGACCGCCAAGACACCACCGAATCCATTACCACACCAAGATTTTTGGCCGTATTAGAAAACGGAATAACGGTGTCGCCAAGCCTCAGTTGAAGGGTTTAAATTGTGCCAGAAAGGGACGAGTGCCAAATGCAATGGTTTCCGTTTTACCTGGATTCAGGATAAGTCCATGACGTCTAGACCATTCAAGTACGCTAGAGAGATCGTTGTTAAGATGCAACAAAGCATCTGGGAGGTTGTTAACAGTTGACGAAATATAAAGTTGAAGGCCATCTGCATACAAATGATAGTTACACGAGATACCATCACTAATACTATTTATGAAAATTAAGAAAAGCAAAGGACCCAGCAGCAAAGTATGCAATATCAAAGACATTGTGAAGTGGACCCGCAAAAGAAGGCGGGAATGGAGAACTACGTTAAATTGTATGAAACCTCATGGAAATTGTGGAGTTCAATCTAACATCCTGGGAAATGGTTCGATTCTGGAAAATGATTTGATCCTGAGAAATGGAATACTTGGAGAACAATTTCCCAGCATAAGCTATTAATAAATAGGAAAACACGCAGATGTCTTAAAGTAAGGAGGAGAAAAGAAGGATGTAATTCTGTTGGACATATACAAAAAAGCTGAAATAGTATCAAAAGCAACACTAATACTGAAATATATTATATAAATGAGGACTTTATAAAGTCTCATATTGTGTTATAAATTAATTATACTGCATAAAAACAAAGTTAATTATTACTATATTATTCAGTTTCTGCATACGTCAATCTTGATTTCTAATGTTACTCATTAAATGAAACTAAAAATAGCTGTGAATTTAGTTTATTAGTAAAGTAGATAACTTCCGTTGCTTTAATTGAAACTGTTAAATGGGACTAATGTACACAGGGTGGGTACCAGTAGTCAGTGCATGGCCAATTCGTGATTTACGGCCTGCATATTGCAGAACTTGGCTGGAGTTCTCGACAAACGTTTTAGCATACACGCTAATTACCTGGACCTAAAGCCAGACGTGGATTAAAACTTTCATCCAGATGATGAATTATTCGGACGCCGGCAATTACGGTGGTCCGAACGGCGAAGAGGTACTCGATGTCCTCGGGGTATTCTCATTACCAGAAAATTAATTATAATTTAATATTTTGCGCAGGAGGAAACAACAAAAAATTAAATTAAAACGTTTCTTTGAAGTTTTATTGTTTTAATTTAAAACTCAAAATTTTAATGTCTAATAAAAGACTATTAAAGAGTAATATTGGTTCTGATGAAGTCAATTGTGCGTGAACATCTTGAACTGATCCATAATTTATGACACCTAATAGTGTGGCAAAGTGGGCAAACGCTGACAGAATTTTAATTGCGGACTGTGGCGACGTATAAATCACTGCGGATTAGTTTGTTTTCGCTTCCGGTTTTTAAAGTTTTAATGCAGCCAGTAACATTCGGTGGCGTCGGCATCGGTGGCGTCGTTGTCGACGTCGTGGTGTGAGAATTTCCAAAGTGGCGCTAATGCATTCGCCCGTTGGCGTGGTCCCGGACGACTTCGAGAGGCTATTAGGCGCCGAAGTTCGCGAATTTTAATTAAGTAAAGCCCGATTTATATAATATTCGCAGTCGTCGAAAATCGAGTTTGCGAGTGGTTGGGTCGAGAACTCACTCCAACACCAGAGAGTTGCAATCTCGGACTATGCACTTGTCGAAGTTTACTGTCTGAATAATACGAAAAACGAACTGGAACGTTGCCGTTAAACGGTGAAGTTATACAGTTTGGCTTTGATCAAATGTGCGGACAATATCTTTAAATTAAGTATGGGAAAACCGTTATAATAAGTATTTAGTGTAATGATTGTAGAAAGAAAAACCGGTATTGATTTCAACTTAGATTAAGAACTTTGGAAAATTGTGTGGAAAAACCCAGTATTAATCGCCACGAAGGAACGTAAAACCGTTGTCACACTCTCCTAAATCGTGGAGCAATTTTTTACCTCAATGCACAGCAGCAACGCTCAACGTAGTGGTCTGTGAACTGATAGTTACAGATGCCTCCAACGTACGTAAATGCATTGGGCAACTGTAATGTCGTTCCACATTCCGAACAAAGTTGTAAAAGAGAACCACCACTTGCGCCTTTATTTGCTTTTGGATTAAAAACGTTCGACTGCAATCGCCCAGGTCCCAATGTTTTCATTTATCAAGAGATACATACTGTTTTTAAATCGAGTACTGAAACAGAAAATGAATCAAAGAATTAATTACCTCTTTCTAAATAAAAGAAGGTTAAACTTTTAATTGATCGGTGCTAAATTAGATTGGGATTCTCAAATAACTTCTAGAATGTCTCATCCAATAAATTCCTAAGAACTCTGTAACATTCTTTTTACTTATTGAATTCGATAAAAAAGATCCCGAGATTACGAATTCGGTCTGTTCAATTTCTACTGGATAACGTGCGAAATTCCAACTATTTGCGGGATCCTGTTATTAAGAAGGGTAAAGGAATTCTCCTGGTTTGTTGGAGTTTCCCGTTTAGACAGGAGAAGTAGATTCTACCGATCACCTGTCGCACATATTGAAGTGGGACTCCGCTCTGTAGTAAAACCACCGACAGAGTTCCACGAACAAGGTTCTTACGACTTCGAATCCCCGCTCAGAATGATTAATTCGCCCGCGGGATTAATAAAAACGTGTTGGAGATAAAGTCGGGAGATATCTCCGACAGATAGAACCAGATAACTGTGTAGCCTCTTAAAGGATACATTTTAAGGTATTAAATCCCCAAACTGAATGTAAAGGGTTTTCAACAAAACGGGGAGAACAGTCCAAAACCGGATCACTTCTACGCAATGAAACACGAAACCCAAGTATCCTCGAAAATTTAATGACACCAAGAGAAACGTATTAGAGAAAATGTAATTAACAAGTGACGATCCACTCAACAATCCTCAAATTTCAGCACGACAATCATTCGGAATTCGCCAGAAAAAAAGAGCCTCGGTAGTAGCAGAAATTAAATTTTCTACGCGGTAACAGCGAAAAAGTGGTCAAAAATTCGTCTGTCACAGGTTTGTTAATTATAAGCGGTTTGTTAGCAGCTGACACTGAACGATAGTAGTTGCAATTTGGCGTATTTCACGCAACACCATCCAGCTAAAACTCTATCTCCTCTGTACCATCACACGGTAGCCTGTCTATTAAACACTGTAATATTTTAATTGACTTATCCCATGTTATAGAAGTTAAATATCATAAAGGACCGCACAATTTCGCGGTCGCTTTGATGAACTTTACGCATGACCTGTTTTATAGTTTCTAAGTTTTATTACATTAAAATTTGTGCTATAATTGCCGAAACTAACTAATTCCTAAAACAGAACACATACTAAATAAGTGAACAAAGAGATTTTTTAATGTATGTTTGTTATCTTATTTGTGTGAAACTTAATTTCATCCATAACGGGTTTAAACATTTTTTTAAATATTTTTACCCCTAACTTTTTATTAGTTTTATTTATTGTTTCGAATTTCTTGTATGATGATTGTGTTGAATTACGTATAACCCGTTCTTCTCTTGTTTTGTAAAAGGTTATGTTTTTAAATGATTGGTTAGACCCCTGTTGTTGTAGTTCAAAGCTGAACTCGAAACTTACCTTGTGATACTAGTACAAAAGTTCTACGATCTTTAAAAGAAAAATATAAAGAAGTTCATTTTGATATGCGACGAAATCTAAAATTTGATTTCTTGTGTCTAAATTGAGTATTGTTAGTATCTATTATATGAGGCAACTAGAATTTTACATTTGTTATTCTCTAATCTCATCAAAACATACTTGTGTATACACTTGTAGGAAAAATGAATCTAACGAAGTCTTTTCTGCACTAGTAGAAAACATCGCGGCATCATTTCGACACATTGCAAGTAAAATACGAGAAAATTGAAAAACAAAGTACGAAATTAAAGAAAAAAGAAGCAAGTTTCTGGTCGTTTAGAGAAAGTAATAAGAAAGCAAGAACAGATTATCGGACCAGATGGTGGAAAACGATTTATAAATGATCATAAAACTTTATTACAATCTATTTTCTACTCTAAACTATTATTAAAGAAGACAATAACTGCGTCAATTAATCGTACTTATTCTTGACCTGAATCTATACATACGTACCGTAAAATAAAGCGTACACCATCGGAGGCTCAACCTTCTAAAGCCAAAAATTGTAGATTACGATTTCCTGCTTATCTTTTTTGATAATAACTACAGAGCCATATAAAACAAATTTGAACAAATCTTATAAAGAAAGAAATAGCCTTTGTATTGTATTTAAGACGCATGCAATGGATTATTGTACTGAGCGTAACTTAAAAGTAAAATTTTGGAGTTAGTTTTGAAGTTATTTTGGCCACAATATTGACTGTTTTCAGTATTCAATACACTGACATTAAACAAGAGATATATTAATACCTAAAAAGATGATAGCCGCACAAGAGTGTTTTAGATGCTTTAGAAAGGATGAACCCAAGGGTGGCATTGAAGTTTACATACAAAATAGATATTTGGCGAAAGAAGTTCCTCTAAATACGGTAATATTAGAGCTAAAAAGCACGCAGAATATTATGTATCGTGATGTATAAACATTAAATAAGATCATTGCATAAGATTAGCAAAAAACATATAGTACATATTATCGGTGGTGTCGATTTTAACGCAGAACATCCAACCTGAGGAAGCTACTTAGTAAACTTTAGGAAAAAGTGTATTACAGATACTCCACACTACGTTAGGATCGTCTTCAATTTAATGCTTTTTAGGTACTGAAGAATTTACCATTTATTTTTGTGTATAGTTCCTACGAAAGCAATCGTGTATTTTTCTGCTAAGGACTTCAGTATTAACAACCGCGCACTGATCAGAGAATGTATCAACAATATTACTGCTAATATTATAAATTGATTCAGTAATCTCATTGCAACAACCAAACTTTATTACTGAAAGAGAAAGGCCTTTAGGTTGTTTGCTGGTTCAAATGTCTAAATTATTGTTATAAAACATTTTAGAATCAACCAATTTAAAGTTTTCAATCGGTTGAAAGCAACCTCGACTTAATTACTCAAAAGATTTACAACTTGACCTGATAAAGCTAAGATCATTTGCGGCCACCATTCAGGCGCCACAATATGATAATCATTTTGTACAACCAAATTTGAAAACGAAGTCGTTTGTGGCCTAGGAGCTACAACATGATGTTCGTTTTCAGGTTTATATAATATTAATCACTGAACCTTGAACGCAAGCGACTTCGGCTTAATTTGTCCAAAGATCTACAATTTCACCTATTGATGAACCTAAGGTTGATATAAAATTAATCACTAAGCATCGGTCGCTAGCAACCTCAGCTTAATTAATAGAAAGATCTACAACCTCACTTGATAACGCTGAGCTCAATGTGGCCAAAACGCCACAACATTATGTCCAGTTTGAGGTTGATATAATATTAATCACTGAACCTTGAACGCAAGCGACTTCGGCTTAATTTGTCCAAAGATCTACAATTTCACCTATTGATGAACCTAAGGTTGATATAAAATTAATCACTAAGCATCGGTCGCTAGCAACCTCAGCTTAATTAATAGAAAGATCTACAACCTCACTTGATAACGCTGAGCTCAATGTGGCCAAAACGCCACAACATTATGTCCAGTTTGAGGTTGATATAATATTAATCACTGAACCTCGGCCGTAAGCAACCTCGGCTGAATCAGTCAAAATATCTACAACTTCACTTGATAAAGCTAAAATTACTTGCGGCTGAGAAAACACCTTTCTCAATTCTCCATGCAAGTTATACAAGCACAAATTCAGGGTTTTCACGGGATAGCTCGACGCTGCCAAGCTAAAGCAGTATAAACCACATTAACTTGATGTCAGAAAACACAAAAAACTTTCATCACGTCGAATTGAAATAAACGAATTCTTTAAACCAATATTGTAGCAATTGAAATTTGGTTATGTCGCTTTAACTGTTGGAATCAGATTTAAAAATTCTGTTCAACGGTGTAGCTATGTAACAAGTCACCAGTTTGGTGATTACGCCGTTTTGGCTTGGCAGCCAAAATCTACTAAAGATGATCGAAACTATGTGCTGAATTGATGCAGTTCGTAGAAATTCATCTCCGCGAAGTTGGTAAAATGAAAATATTTGTCAATGCTGCCAAACAGTCTGGTGAATCAATTCAAGGTGCAGTTGTTGTACTGCATTTAAAATTTGCATCGGCTTCTTACTTTCCACCTGTATTACTTGACCTAATCGTGTGAGTGATAATAGAAGACTAAATACTGTATGCAGATGACTACATTTATTTATGCTGCTTACAGAAAACTAAATTTTGATGGCAGAAGACTAGATACTGCTGGTAGAAGACTACTTATTGTTTTCAGAATACTAGATACTGCTGTTAGAAGACTAGGTACTGCTAATAGATGACTAGATATTGCTTGCAGAAGATTAAATATTGCCGGCGGAGACTCGACGGTTGATTGTATAACCAACGTTGAGGTCACTTGCGGCCGAGGAGCTACTACATGATGTCCGTTTTCAGGTTTATATAATATTAACCACTGAGCCTCGGCATAATTAGAAATTCGTCGTCGCGAAATTGTTTGCTGTACGTTGTTTCTAAACGGTCTGGTCAATCAATTCAAAGCGCAGTTAAGATCGTTGCTTCATTAAAAAGTTGACGTCCACCAACACGTTTTGAAAAAGTTAACTGTTTTACAAAAGAATAAAAATCCCATACTCATTAAAAGCGACGCCGATATGGCTGGAAAGTATTAAATATCTGCAATAGCAACATTACTAATGTTAAGCTGAGATGTCACTTCTCGACAGCGATATAAATGCTACAAAATGTTAATACTATTCAAGAATTCCAAAATAAAATATCTAATGCACATCTTATAACGCTTAGTTCATATAAAAAACAAACCTACAATATTAATAGGTTATATTGATTAGTGGCTATCTTAATGCGATGCATTTACCGCAATAGAAACGATCTAAAGTTGTACTATTAGATGCAACTTTAATAATCTTATTAACGTCTCACCACACCTCACCATGTCCATTAAACAACATTATATTTTAATTGGTTTATCCTGTAGAGTTAAATTGGTAGAGTACCACGGAATTTCGGGACTGCTTTCTCAAACTTTCCACAGGACCTAATAGTGGTAGTTGCTTCTAAGTTTTATCATATTACAATTTGCATTTTAACTAGCTAATTTTTAAATAAATTCGTTTTATGAAGCAACTAAATTTTCAGTGTACAACCCAAAACTTAATTTTCAAGTTTCATTTTTTTGTAATCCTATGAAACGGGACCCAAGCTTGTTGGTATCCTTTACGACGCAGTTGGTCCTTTAGGATTTGACCCTCGACATCCAATTTTTTCTCTATTTAAACTTAAATCCCTCAACGACCCCTTAACACCTAAGTACACGTCACTCTCGTTTCAGGGTTGTTAGACGCTTTAAAACCATTAATTTTCCATCCCTGCGGCGAAATGTTTTTATTGGTCCTGCCGAAAAAGAAACTTGGCTGAGAAAATATTTACATAAAAGTAGCCGGTTAATTTACACAAAGTTACGGTTTATTTATGCGCCCCCGGCAGTCTTAGTAAACCTACGGGATAATAATAATTTACAAGGGCCGGCTTCCAACTTTTCAGAGTTATAATTGCGCCGCGTAGTATGTATTCAAATGAGACGGACAAAATTTTTGAATAATTTACTGTGACTTTTCCTTGCACTCTAAGCAGCTCTTAAATAATTCCCTTTCCTTCTTAGTAAGAAATAGGTACTCTTTCTTTTACTTTGTCGACATAGCGAATTACACGCTTCAAAAGATATTTATCTTATAAAGAATCCCTAAAAATTCTTAAATAAATAGTAAAATAGTTATAAAACGATTAAAAATAATAAATAATTGAATTGAATCAATAGCTGTTATGTTTACATTATTTCGATATCACTCCCAACATTCATGCGTTAAAATTTCACTGCTTTATTTGTGCACGGTTTATTTAATCAAGGTATTGTTTCTGTATTGAAACAATTTTATTAGTCAAGCACGATTTATTTTCATTATATACAGTATTAAACGTTACAAATTTTATGGACCTCTATTTTATTTTCCTTTCACTCTGTTTATTTATGAATGAATATGTATACGAACTCTCCCGCTCGTTAGAATTAAATAAAATCAAATGATTATTCAAAATTAATTTTAGCTTAAACTATAGATATTGAAATTCATTACTATTATTCGCGATACATACCAAGGAAAATTAAAACAAGATTATGTAAATTCCTGCCAATCTCAACCATTAATCTCAATTTTACAGGCGAGTTGCGCTGGAGACCTTCGCACTTTAAACCTTTATATGTCGCAGGGAGTTCACGCATCGAAGGAAGTTCGACGAAGGTTCAGAACCTTACCTAATCTGTGCTAATTAGGGCGAGCGAAAATAATGATGTAGGAGACCCGGTCCCTAGAACATTTTGTGGCACAATCAGCAGTGTGGATAATTGCTTCCAAATTTAATTACGGCAAACAATTAGTGATTGTAACCTACGGCGTTATTGCGACGAGAGGATCGATTAGATCCGGACTAGGTTTGAGTAAAAAGTTTAAACGAGACCGCGCGTATTCTATGTAGATTCAGTGTATACAATCAAAACAATGGACTGAAATCAATTAACGTAATTAGATTTTGCCGGTCTGTACAATACTATGTTGATCCATTTTGCAATTCGAAAAGTATACCGCATCGGTGGTGCACTCCATTTGATTAAGATGATGCACGGTTCACGTACACGAACGCACCTTTTTAAGTGATTAAAAGGTTTGTTTTTCTAAAGAATCCGTCATTAAAATTGAAAAATATATGGAATTAGAAATTCTATCATGTTTTCAAGTCTTGAAACAAAATAACGAAGCGAGACTTTCTTATAACGAGGCCACCCCACATAGATCGTTAAGTAAACTTCACATTCTGCGTCTACAATAGAAGATGTCTGTCACCAACACTCAGTGAGAGTACGGGATAAGGACAATTAAGCGGACGATGAAGAGCTGCATAAAATAGGCCGATAAAGAATGGGTACAGTACAAAGGACTAACGCCAGCAGGAAATAGCAAGAAGATTTATATACTTCCCTTGAGTTTCTCAAGTGCCTTAAAGGATTTTACGTCCGCGGAAGAAAAGTAATACCGTTATGATGTATTAACCCTGACAATATTAAGTATTTTTATCGGTTTATTTTACCAAAAATAAAATTTTGTTTTAGAATGCTGATTCATTTATCTTGAGGAGTCATAATAAAAACACACGTTCTTTACACCAAAATCTTTTCTGATGACAAATCGTCAGTCAAACACATTCGAAAATTCGAACGAGCGGGTCACGATTCAGCGATAATGGCCTCTAATATGGCATTACTTTCGCACCGACACGTATTCACATCCTGGGGATTCGCAGAGTGTAACGTACGTCGTCGTCTCTCGTTCCAAATATTCATGTATTACAATTCTAGGAGGGAGCTTTATCCCCCATCCACAATTCTTTACGTATCCAACCCTGCATTACTTTTGCGATCCAGCGTTACATATATGCATATTCGCTCTCAAACCATAATGTTTTCTCTGTCTATTTCACAACTTTATTGATGAATCACAAAAAAAAAACAGCAAAATAATTAACATAAATTTAAATTACAGTTTAATCAATAAATATTACAAAGCCAATCAATTATTTTTAAATAAAATTACAAAAAATAAGAAAGCCCTTAGAAACGAAATGAGAGCTTAGTCTCTTCAATTTTGAAAGGAACTGGTTCGAAGGGATTTGCCACAAGAATCTAGAAGGATTAAAGACTTAGGGATAACTTTGAGCACATCCGTTGGATTGAAGCTAAGGTACAACCTGTGATGATTTAAAATTGTAACGTTTTCTAACAAATCGATCAATAAATTCAACACGTCATAAAAATATATATAAAAAAATGATTCAAGATTCTCCAAGATATTGTATGTTCAAACTAGTCGTTAGTTTCCACGTTCGAGTAAAGCGCAAGAAATTTTCCAGCTACTATTAATATCCCTTACATGTACGAATTTACGTTGGCGCGTAATTTCCACACTATGAGAACCGTTTATTACCTTGACAAAGAGAAATATGCTATAAACTTACGTCATGTAATTGTTATGAAACACGGGAGCTTTTTTTATTAAAAAGTTTTTTTCTCTCTAAAAAGATTATATAATTAATTCTTTTTTCTACATTTCATTGTTTTTTTGTTAAAATTAATTTGCAAACATAAATTTAAGTTTGACAAATATTTCATTTAATTAATTCTCGAAATGTGTGAATTGGAAAGCGATTCATTAAATCTCGTTTTTCGATTTTCAATTACTTCTTTTTCATTCTTCTCGTTGTCTTGCCTTCTTATTATGTGTTATAGAATGTTTATCGCTCTTTATATTGTAGATAAAAAGACTAGATAATACTGGTAGAGGACGAGTTACTGTTTTCACTGTAAGTCTAGACATTGCAAATAAATTACTAGATATTGCTTGCAGAAGATTAAATATTGCTGGCGTAGACTTCTTACAACTGACAGAAGACTAGAGACTCCTAATGGAGACTGGATACTGCTAATAGAAGACTATGTACTACTTGTAGAAGACTTACATACTGCTATCAGAAGACTACTTAATACTTGAAAAACACAAGATAGGATGGGAAGGCCATTTGAACTCTATGACTTCTAAGATGTACTGTGGTAACTGTTGTAAACGATCGTAAAGTCTCCACAGTTTTCTAACACCCCAATAAAACGTAACTGTAAATTGAAGCTGATTAGAATGTTTTGCAAGGTTTTTAATTCTCTGTAAGTGTTACAAGTTTCATCTTATCTTCTCATTTCTTTCTATTTGTAAGGATAATATTCTTTCACCAATCATGGAGGAATAGTTACTACCGGCAGAATACTTTTTTTTATTTATCAGTTTTTATGGGTTTAACATTTTTATATGTTACACACAATATTTATAGTTTATGACATTAATATTTTGTTTTCCAGTCAATGCTGCCAAACAGTCTGGTGAATCAGTTCACGGTGCAGTTGTTGTACTGCACATAAAATTTGTATCGGATTCTTACTTTCCACCTGTATTACTTGACCTAATCGTGTAAGTGATAATAGAAGACTAGATACTGCTGGTAGAAGACTACTTATTGTTTTCAGAATACTAGATATTGCTGTTAGAAGACTAGATACTGTTAATAGATGACTAGATATTGCTTGCAGAAGATTAAATATTGCCGGCGGAGACTCGACGGTTGATTGTATAACCAACGTTGAGGTCACTTGCGACCGAGGAGCTACTACATGATGTCCGTTTTCAGATTTATATAATATTAACCATTGAGCCTCGGCCGCAGCCAACCTCGGCATAATTAGAAATTCATCGTTGCGAAATTGGTTGCTGTACGCTGATTCTAAACGGTTTGGTCAATCAATTCAAAGTGCGGTTAAGATCGTTGCTTCATTAAAAAGTTGACGTCCACCACACGTTTTGAAAAAGTTAACTGTTTTACAAAAGAATAAAAATCCCATAGTCATTAAGAGCGACGCCGATATGGATGGAAAGTATCAAATCTCTGGTAGAGCAACATTACTAATGTTACGCTGAGATATCACCTCTTGGCAGCGATATAAGTGCTAGAAAATGTTAATACTATTCAAGAATTCCAAAATAAATGCGATGCATTTACCACAATAGAAACGATCTAAAGTTGTACTATTAGATGCAACTTTAATAATCTTATTAACGTCTCACCACAACCACAACCACAACCACAACGTGAATTGGAAAGCGATTCATTAAATCTCGTTTTTCGATTTTCAATTACGTCTTTTTCATTCTTCTCGTTGTCTTGCCTTCTTATTATGTGTTATAGAATGTTCATCGCTCTTTATATTGTAGATAAAAAGACTAGATAATACTGGTAGAGGACGAGTTACTGTTTTCAGAATACTAAATAGTGCTTGTAGAACTCTATATACTGTTGTCAGAAAACTAAAGAGTGCCACTGTAAGTCTAGACATTGCAAATAAATTACTAGATATTGCTTGCAGAAGATTAAATATTGCTGGCGTAGACTTCTTACAACTGACAGAAGACTAGAGACTCCTAATGGAGACTGGATACTGCTAATAGAAGACTATGTACTACTTGTAGAAGACTTACATACTGCTATCAGAAGACTACTTAATACTTGAAAAACACAAGATAGGATGGGAAGGCCATTTGAACTCTATGACTTCTAAGATGTACTGTGGTAACTGTTGTAAACGATCGTAAAGTCTCCACAGTTTTCTAACACCCCAATAAAACGTAACTCTAAATTGAAGCTGATTTGAATGTTTTGCAAGGTTTTTAATTCTGTGTAAATGTTACAAGTTTCATCTTATCTTCTCATTTCTTTCTATTTGTAAGGATAATATTCTTTCACCAATCATGGAGGAATAGTTACTACCGGCAGAATACTTTTTTTTATTTATCAGTTTTTATGGGTTTAACATTTTTATATGTTACACACAATATGTATAGTTTATGACATTAATATTTTGTTTTCCAGTATTATTTGACGTTATTCTTTTGTCTCCTCTTCGCTACTTATGTCATTGCTGACTAAATCTTGTGGTAGTTTTATTTTAAGTCGAACGTGAATGTTTTTCTGTCCTAGATATTAATGCGTTGCTTCTTCACAGATTTTTAAAATTTTGAATGAACTTTTCACTGTCTTTTGATAAAATCTGTTATTTTTCGCCATGGTGCATTTGTTGCTATTCTTACGATTTTATTTTGAAACATCTATAGTTTACGCATATTAGTTTTAGAAATGTTGGATCATACACAACTGGCATAAGTTAATAATGATCTCAGTAGTGATTTGTAGAGTAAAAGGAAGCACTCTATTTTTAATTGTGATTTTCGGTTTATCAGGGGATATAATTGGTTTAACCGCACATTAGCTTGATATGAAAGCCCCAGTGAAGTCTGGTATCGAGATGTACTCCAAGATATTTAACAGCCTCTCTTGACAATTCTACAGCCTAGTTGTTAACTAATACCACTGGCTGCTCTCGGAATCTTCGTAGTGTGAACATCTTTAATTGTGTTTTAGATGAGTTTACAACAATTCCCCATTTATTAGCCCATTTGCATACGATATCAATATCTTTTTGTAGTGACTCAGTTGTATTAGTAATATTACTGTTCTGGCTAATTATGGCAATATCGTCTGCAAACATCGCTACCATTCCTGAGACAGCTGGGTATGTCGTGAACATAAATATTGAATAACAGTGGGGCTAATACGCTATCTTGAGGTACCCCGGCTCTTATAGTTTTTATTCTTGACAGTTCCTTGTTTATTTTGATTAGGAACGTTCGTGTTTCAAGAAATGAGAATAATATAGTTGTCCTACATCTAAAACTATCATATGTTTTAGATGTAGGAGTTTGTATTTTTATCCTTCGAGCCAGACTTGGCAGAATACTAGAATACTTGTAGAAGACATTGGAAAACTAGACACTGAATATGTTAAGAAACTATGTCAACACGGAACAATAGACAAGTTCACTTTGCAGCTAAGTTTGCATGATAAAAGATATTGCACCGACGCTTACAAATCAAACTAATGAGACTATTTCTCTTGAAACGCAAAGAACTAGATATAAAGCTAAGTAACTGGGTGTACTAGGTATACCGGACCATTCTTTGTGATTCCAGGCTATCTTTAAATAAGGAAACATTGTTATACAAAGCCATCCTGCAACCAGTGTGAACTAACAGAAAGTTTTTTTACATTTCTTTATATCAATTCCGTGTGCCAGTGCTTCCAAAATAGCACTATTCCAGCGTTTTTAAAACAAAGTTCTGCGAGCCCTTGTACGTCTCAAATGAAACCATTCAACGTCACATACCACTACAGGCCATAAAAGAAGTGATCCACCAGTTTAACTTACGATCTAGTGTGTGCATCCTACTGTTCTCGTCAAACAACTAAATATGCATATCAAAGACAAACGAAGATTGCAACATTTACTTCCGTCGGATCTAGTTTTAGGGGGAAGATAAATCCAAACACTAAATTTGTGTAAGATCTGTGATAGCTATTTTCAAAGAGATCCCACAGTTTTGGAACACTCCTTAAGATTAGAATAGGCATTTTCGTGCATTATCCGAAAGTATCTTGCTATTAAATAAGAGTTCTCAGAACGTCTAAAGCGCTGTCTTCCGCAAGATTTAGTTGTTTCAGTTTCAAGTGGAATTGTTGGTGTTACAGCTATTGTGACTTTTAATAGGGTAGTCTGTGATATTTGTTAAACCTCATATATTTATACCTGATCCAGTTGAGTGTATGTTTTTGATACCTAACTGATATGTCAGGTTCATTCTCTTTAAAAGTAATTATTCAAAACATTTTGAGAGATAAGTTTATAATAAGAGGTAGGTCAAAAGATTTACTGAGTCGGCAGATGATAAGTCTTGACACTCTTCAATGTAGAGATAGTTAATGGATTTATTTATATAATAGGACAACGTAAATATATAACTATGCTATAACTATACTATGGATAACTATGTTGGCTTCCTTTAACAATCAAAGTCGTTTATCGCTTTTAGCGGTAGTCGTCTTTTAGCCACCGTTAGTTGAGAACCGTAGCAATTTTTTTAGTACACTGATGTCACCATGATCTAGCCTTCTGAACTTTTATGGACCTATGGACCTTCATCTTTTTTATTAGACGTTTAGGTGAAGAATATAGTCTTGAAACATTTAGTTACTATATTCATGTTGTTACTGACATTTTTGAACGTAAAAATGAAAAAAGTTAAAATTTTGTAAGGTAGATATTTTGCACACCAGTAAATATTTAAAAGTTATCAAATACTTATTTATCTCCACATGGAATGATACTCAAAAAGAATTTATGACAAAAAATAGTTGTAAAATAAATAAATAACTCACATATAATTCTAAGTATTTTCAAAGTAGTCAATCAAACTATAGATGGTAGTAAAACCTCCCTTTAACAGTATTAAATCAACAGTTTTACTGTTATTTCCCATAAATGCTTATAATCAAAACAAATTTCTCAACATACTTAAATTTTAAAGTTCTACTATAAAAGATATGAACGAAATATTCCCTCTACGTTGTTATGTGTCATCGTCCGTCAGAAGCAATGTATTCTGATAGGTAAGATAACTTTCAGAATAACATTCTTGTGGAAACGCGTCGTCTATGTCAACCTAGCGTACAGAGGGATCTCCGTGAATACATCAAAAGACACGTTTTCGTAAGCACCCTGTCGCTATAGTGTAAAAAGCTCTTGGTTCTCCCCCGCTGTGAGTTTTGTCAATAACGTATGTCGACATAAATATGATTTATCAGTAAATTTGTAAACAACGTCTCGTTTTATGACCGACGGTTTCCGGTGAACCGGACGCGATCCGTACATGCGAACGTCCCATTTGTTTCGCGAAAGTATTTTCCGATCTTCGAAAACCCGGCATCGTTGAGGGTGTTATTTATCAAGTTTTTAGAACCGTTCGCGAGATATTGGGCATTCAAAGAAAACTCATATCATCGAGTACCCTCCGACAGCGTTCGCTTTGCGTTCACTCTATTGTCACCGAGGACGACACACGACGAAATTTCGATTTATAGGGTGGGTTGCCGAAAGGGTAAAACAAAGGTTTTGCGATAAGACGAACGAACGAGTAGAATTGTTTTGTTACGTACGCAATGAGACGAAACCAACTACCTGAAATATTTTCGATTGACTGAGTTCTGCATAAAAGGAGCTCGGTGTTCGTTTCTGCCCGATCGCCGAATCGGCGACGTATTTACATGATTGGAAGAAGGTACTTGCTTTATCACTATTGCACGTGCGTCTATAGAAAATACGAGATGTAAAAAGGAGATTTTAAATCAGCACTTGATACCATGTTGATGGAAAGAAAACTTTTCCTTGTCAAAGGAAATATACTTGCAAAAACTTCGTATACTTTCATAGATATGGAAAGAGCACGAATAAAAGAAATGAGAAAGGGTAGTTTTGTAAGGCTACATTGTTTTTAAAACAATAATGAAAACGTTACTAGAAATGTGCATCAGTTAAAGAAATTTTTCTGTAAGCCGAAGCGATTCTAAAAACCGCTTTGAAAGATGCATTGTGCTCATGAAGACAATCGCACCGCAGGGACGCCGAGCGCCGTGACGCCCCGTTTACAAAGAGGGGGAGGCTTCTCATGTAAAATTCAACCAGCAGGGTTAATTGATCGGGAGTAATTCACGTTCGGGAACGGCCAGTTGGACTGGAATAATGCGATACATTAGCAGAGTGATTGTTCCTATTAGTCTTTCGTGACTGTTATTTAATTTACTGCTTTGGCTACACTATTAAGCTTCTTGTTACATTACGAGATGTTTTTAAAATAACACAAAGTTGTTTTTATAAATCCACAAAAAAATTACAAAAAGTTTAGAAGTGAAATCAATTTCATGCACTTATCCAATTTCGGTCAGACAATATGTGAGGATTCCTCACGTAGAGTATCGTCGTGTAATAGTTTGTGGATTACTTCGGCTGTGGATGCTATTGAGGATTTCAACAATACAATACATTATTGGATTATTTTTACGTTATCTACCAATACAAGTTTTAAAGTTATCAATACCACAACAATGAAATTCGGATTTAATTTAGTTTGGAAGCTAAAGCGATTAATTTATTGGGGCCATTAAAATGTCTACTAAAATTCAAGCCAAGTTTCTGCGGGTATACACACACTTAAAGTCCAAGATTTAAAGTTTACCTCCATTCATTAATAAGAGATTAGCCTCTAAAGGTCGTTTGTGGTACGAGAGCGTACATTTAAGCGGTAGCATAGGGACGGATCGACGACGCAAGGACGTCAAATACATTCCTGCAGGCTAGGACCACAGCATCCAACACGTTTGTAAGCAGGATATCTGCGGTCGGGAGCCGCACATACTGAATTATTGATTACACAGCGTTAATAACGTATTTGATTTTCTATTAGCCTGGTATTTGCCAGAGCAAGCGAGCGCTAACAGGATGCAACATGTTTATCTATATCAACATAAATATGTGAGGGAAATAATATATTATTTATTTGCACAACTGACCGATGGTAAATAAAAAATAACGTAATTATGATTTCCAATAATTAAATGGTATTTACATAAGAATAATATTATTTTACTTTATTGATGATAAACAAAATGATGGTGATGTTAAACCTCAATTAAACTTTCATTTAACACAAGAGGATAAAATCCCTCTGTTCTTTACAACTTAACGAAATTTCTTTTTGATCAATATCGAGCCAATTTACACATTTGTCCAACAGAAGCACAAATAGGAGAACACAGAGCTCCGGTAATTTTTTTTCAGTCGAAGCGCCGACAGACATCAAAGGACCGGGGGCGAAAACGAACGCCCTGTAATGTCAACGACAAAAATCAAACGGAACGGGACGATCATTAATTAAGCCCTGTTCCGTTGATGAAGCGGAATTCATAATTTACAAAAACAGCAGATTGGCGTCGGAATGACGGGTCCATAGCACGATGGAACGCGTCTCGTCGGCTGGGGTGGTTAAACAATAGGTTTTTGGGGGTCTGTATTCAAGCCTCGACTTTTGTGAACAAAAAACCTCTCATTAATAAATGCGACCGTCCGAAAACTCAACAAAAGCTTTGAATTGGTAACAAATGTAAGCGGTCAGCTACGGCATCCAGTCGACGGCGTAAACTTTGGATCGCATTGCATTAAGGTACGTACTCAATTGTCCGGTTGAGTAAGGGCTCGATCTGCGAAAACTAATGTGAAAGAACGGTAATGCAACGGGAGGATTTACGAGATTTATCCCCTCACATCGCTAATGAAAACCATTAGGATTTAACCGAACTTGTGAAATAGCGCTTTTATCATGAAATATTGTTTAGAGATAATTTGGGGATTCTAATGGCAATAATTTTTTTTTATTATACATTTTCCGGCACCTCCACCATTTCTTTTTGGTAACAAAATTGGTCATCACAATCTAATATTCTCAATTTATGTATGTTTTTATTTGTGGCCCATTTATATAGGATTCGGGCTTTCACGTTTTCAGCTACCCGAATATTAAAATTGATTCCACCCTCCTCGGTTGGCTGTCATGCCGAAAAATTCATTTCCTCCAATACGGGGGCTACTTCCCGTAGGGGAAGTCGGCGAGCTTCACGTAAGTTTATCAGCCAGCACCTGTTACTCTCGAGAGATTCGCCTGAGAAATTATGATAAAGTGCCGTTAGCTAACATATCCCCTTAGGCGAACCGGAACACAGACCCCAAGATTAATTAAACGAATAGGGCCGCGGGTTGTAAATGGATGTCAGTTGAAAATTTTCGCGAAAATACGAACGGATTAGTACGGAAGAGTTAGTTAGATTATAGTAAAGTTGGGGGATAATCGAGGGCGAGCTTAACGTGAATGTGATTTCTAGATAAATTAACAAGGTTTGTAATTATCGAAGGGAGTAATTCGATAGCGTGTAACAAAGTTCAGAGGTTCGCATGATCTACCGCTATCGTGCAAACATTCGGCGTCAGGCCGACAGCACACCGAAGAGGAATGTTTGCATAAAACGCTTAAACTTGGATCGGGCACCTTTTGTGTGAGTTTCAGTTGAATGACGTTTCTATTAGAGGGAATTCGGGAACTTTATCCGATGAGTGGAATCTCCAAAATCGTAACGCTAGCATTTGTGGTTGAAGGCATTTAAACAATCCGCTTCTTTGATGTGGCTATAACTCGCCGCTGAAATGATAAAATATGTATTTAAAATACTAAATGTAAAATATTAAAATCCCACTTTCTAAAATAGAATCTAAAATAACTTGTAGGCGGGTGTAGATAATCAATTCATGGATTCCTGAAACATCTCATCCAACCTGCTGTATTCAGCTTGGCTGTATTCATTAATTACCAGTATTGCCATCTGTTTTCATGTTCAAGAGATGGCGATGTCAGGCTGTACCTATACGATTCAAGATTGGGATTAGACGGTTTACCATTCCCCTAAGATAATTAACGGGTGTCCAAATTAAACTTTTCCTTAAAGCTTGATTTTGTAACATTTGATTAATTATACGAAGTCTTGTTCACAAAATCCAAACTTCAACAACATATAACACAATATACTTATAAACGCTTTCGGTTTAAAGTTGTTAATTAGTTAAGTTTAATACACTAGAGTTTTGTTTGATAGAGATACAGCGTGCCAATAATTTTATTATTTTAAACATTCTCTAATTCGTTTACTTAGAAACAAAAATGTATTTAAAATAAAAAAAAAATTTAACCTTAATAGGTTCTTTTGCTTAGTTACTTTTACATAGATTTTCACTATTTCAATATTCTGTGGTCATCGTTTGATGTTTTCTTTTAGAACTTTAGTGGGTTTGAAAATTTCTCTAACCACAATCGATACAGCGTAAACTTTTCTAGCTGCTCGATTCACTTTTAAATCACTTGCTAAATTACTTCCATCTTCGAAACCTTCCAGATTATGTAGTATTCTGAGAATTATATCCTGCTACCAAACCAGAAATTTTCTGAAAACCAGAATATAGCTAAACAATAGAAAAAGTAAAAACTTTTTGTTTTCGAAACGATTGTTTCATCTTCTTACAAAAAAGAAGAAAAGTATGGCGGCTGAGTGAGGAGTGCTTTGTTTCGCTCCGCCGTATTTTGTTTGTGACGGGGAAGTTATTATTGTTTATTATTTGCACGATGGCTGATAAGACTCGGGCAGCGCAGGAGAAAAAAGATTTCGTGAAATCTTGTGTGATCGAAATTATTAAAGACGTTGATTTCTTAAATATTCTACGAGATATTATTTCTAAGGAAGTGGAACGGGTTTTTTCCGAAAAAATCAGGTTCCTTGAAGACCGTGTTGAGCAGTTGAACCATGAAAACAGTGAGTTGACCTTAAAATGCGATGATTTAGAGCAATATTCGCGGCGATCTAATGTTCGTATAAAGGGATTAAAAAAGTGCCAGTCTAGTGAAGTCGAAGATAAAGTTCTTGAGCTGATTAACGGCAGTTTGAATATCAACATGGCGCGTAATTTGATTGATCGGTGTCATGCAGTTGGTCAACCTACGAAACACGGTACGCAAACTATCCTCGT
The DNA here is from genome assembly GCF_036711975.1 of Onthophagus taurus. Lineage (NCBI taxonomy): Eukaryota > Metazoa > Arthropoda > Insecta > Coleoptera > Scarabaeidae > Onthophagus > Onthophagus taurus. The sequence continues at coordinate 6,854,244 of NC_091966.1, forward strand.
TAAATTTGTGAGCTATCGAGAACGAAGAATGGTCATGCACAACAGGAAACTGCTTAAAGGTAAAAATATCTCAATTGTAGAAGATCTGACGAAGGTGCGCCATCGGTTGTATCAAGAAGCGGTGAAAAAATTTAATTACAGAGCTGTTTGGTCCTTGGATGGGAACATCTTTGTGAACAGGAATGGCATTAAATTTAAAATTAAGTCGCTCGCTGATTTGGATAAATTAGGGTGCTCTGAGTTGATTGAGGAAGGGAAGAAAAATAAAATGAAATAAATTAAAATAAATAAATGAATAAACTTCTTAATGTAGCTGTTTGTGGTTACGGCGGAGAGGAGACTAGTTATTTCGTGCCTCTCTTTGTTCTTTATTTTGTTTTTTTCTTTTTGTTAATTTTGTCTGTATATAGAATAACTTTAGTTTATTATTTGTATGCATTTGATACGCCTTGCACATCTGAATGTCAGATCGCTTTTGCCTAAATTAGTAGATGTTAAAACTATATTATGTGATAATCATTTTGATGTTTTGGTTTTGACCGAAACGTGGTTGAATCCAAATACTGAGTACGATTTTGGATTTGATGGTTATAGAATTGTCAGATTTGATAGGACGGATCGTGGTGGGGGTGTTGCGATAGTCTTCCGTGATTACTTTGACTATAAGCCTATTGCGGTTGGTGGTGATATTGAGCAGGTCTGGCTTCAATTTTTCTTTCCTAAGTCCTCTATTTTTGTCGGTGGGATATACAGACCGCCTCACATTAATTGTAGAGACTTTTTGAGTAGTGTGGAGGAAGTATACACTACTTGTGTTGCTGAATCCGAAAACATTTTTTGTTTGGGTGACCTGAACATCGATCTTCTGAACGTGAATGGTCCATTCATTAACCTGTTTCATGAATTCTTGGATGTATGCTCGGCTGTGCAACTAATAGGTGATCCGACTCGTGTGACCAATGCTGTTGTGACATTGTTGGATGTCATCGTCACATCTTGCTGTCGTTTGGTGAGTATTAGTGGCGTATTGCCGTGTGATTTGTCTGATCATGATTTGATTTTTTGCGAAATAGATTTGAAAGTACCTAAGATTCCTCCTCGGTTATTATCCGTGCGTATGCTGCGTGGTGTCGATGAGTGTGCTTTCATTAGCGATCTGCAATCGGTGCCTTTTCACAAAATATTTTTCATGGATAACATTAATTGTAAAGTTCAAAACTTTAATAACTTGCTGCTGGCTTTATTTGACAGACATGCCCCTTTAACCGTAAGGAGGTTTACCAAAAAGGTCGTACCTTGGTTAACACCAAATATTAAATTGCTTATGGACGAACGTGATAGGGCAAAGAATAAATACAAGCGTACTCGTTCAGGTGCTGATTGGGTTGCTTATAAGGAGCTGAGGAATTTTACTACAACCTGCATTAGAAGAGAAAGAAAATCATATCTGGAATTTTTATATCAGACGTCTCGGGGTGCTGAACTGTGGAAACAATTGAATCATTTGGGTATTTGTGGTACGAAATGTTCACAGCAAATCCCTGCTCACTTGAATCGACCAGATGAGGTTAACGATTTCTTTATTGATTCAGTCCCTTCTTTGAACCTTGCAACGCGTTTCAGTTTTAATGACTTACCGCCTTTAAATTTGATTCAAACTAATTTTAAGTTTGTCTTTGTATCCGAAGCTGATGTAATAAAAGCTATTTCCTCAATTTCTTCTAGAGCTGCCGGTGCTGATAATATCAGTATGAGTATGTTGAATATGTGTCTTCCATTTATATTACCCTACTTGACACATTTACTCAATGTTTGCATTGAAACTTCGGATGTACCTGACTGTTGGAAGTTGTCAATTGTGGTTCCTATCCCGAAAAAACGTGACCCATCTGAGCCTAAAGATCTGCGGCCGATTAGCATATTGCCAATTTTATCTAAAGTTCTGGAAAGAATTATGTTTAATCAGTTGCATCAATTTGTTCAAATTAATAATATTTTACCGAAGCATCAATCTGGTTTTCGTAGAAACCATAGCTGCAGTACTGCTCTTCTCAAGGTAACTAATGATATTTTACAGGCTCGAGATAAAGGATTATGTACGTTGGTAGTCTTGTTGGATTTTAGTAGAGCTTTTGATAGTGTTTGTCATGATTTGCTTGTGGAATTGTTAAAGTATATTGGCTTCAGCGAATCCGCTTTAAACTTAATTGAAAATTATTTAAGTAATAGGCATCAGTCGGTTAGAATCGGTGATGCTTTGTCTGAATTGCGCTGTTTGAGCAAGGGTGTACCACAAGGTACTATTTTAGGGCCTATTCTATTTTCTTTATATACATCTCAAATCGTTAGGGGGTTAAATCATTGTGAGTACCATATGTATGCGGATGACTTGCAGATGTATGTTTCCTTTGATCCACGCGACTTCGCGTTGGGTATTACGAATATGCAAAAAGACCTCGATTACATTCATAAAGTGGCTCGGGAATACGGTCTACATCTTAATCCGAGTAAATCCAATGCTATACTTTTTGGAAATTCCGCTATATGTAATGGTTTTCGGGAAAGCATTGATTTGCAAATTGATGGTTGTAACATTCCTTTGGTTAGTGAGGTAAAGAATTTGGGTATGATTATGGACAACAGTTTTCGCTATAAGAAGCATGTCTCCAACTGTATATCCAGGGCTTATTATCATCTGAGGATGTTGTTTCCTCATAGACACTACCTTGGTATTCATCTGAAAAAGGTGTTGTGCGAAGCCTCTGTGTTGTCTCAATTCACTTATTGTGCTGAGGTCTACCATCCGTGCATTGACGTTAGCGATGTAACACGTATTCAACGAGTGCAAAATTCGTGTCTTCGGTATATTTATGGAATTAGAAAATATAACAGAATATCTTATAAACTGAAGGATGCGGGATGGCTAAATATGTATCATCGTAGGAAAGTGCAGTGTTTGTGCCTATACCATAAAATTATAAACTACAAGGAACCACAGTATCTCTACCAACTGATAACTTTCCGAAATGATGTCCACCGAATAAATACGCGATTTCGCGGAAGACTGTCGCCACCCTTCTATCGTTTGTCTTTGTTTCAGAGATCATACTTATTTCAAATAACTTCGAAATATAATGAGGTGGACGATAATTGCAAGGGGTTCTCACTACGAAGGTTTAAACTTACACAGAAATATTCTTGTTTTCTTGAACAATGTCTACATGGGGGCAAACGCTGATCTGACATGTTTTGCAATCTTGTTGTTGTATCTAGCTGTTGCTTTGTAATTTTTGGCCGAGTCATGTTTTTCTTTTTTTGTTTCTTAGGTTAGTTAGAGCAGCTGTACTAACTAGTACAAGCTGGAACTCGCCTATTTTCTTTTGTATGTTTTTTTTTTTTGTACAATTAAGCTTATTTTCTAATAAAGGCATTTATTATTATTATTATTAATATAGCTAAACAATAGAAAAAGTAAAAACTTTTTGTTTTCGAAACGATTGTTTCATCTTCTTACTGAAACATGTCGAAACATGTCTGCTCTTTAATAATAAATTTTAATATTTAATTATTTCTCACAAAAAGTTTTTACTTTTTCTATTTTTTATATATTTTATTGAGAAATATGGAGAATTTCATCCCTTTCAGAATATAGCTTATAAATTCCCAGATTTTAATCATGCTTGATAACTCATTTCCGGATTTCCTTCTATGTATTCCTAATGCCTTCTCTAGAATAGACCAGTCACGCAAGATATATTCTATACTTCGTCGGCTCACAAGTACGACAAGCTGATCTTGTGAATTTAAATAACAAGAACTACGCATAAATAACAATTTCTTTCTCCATAAAGAATAGTAGAAGTTCACATACATATAATAAAAAATTGGGCAACACTACCAATCCAGATATTAGATTTCAGAGCTTTAATATCTGCAATCCTTGGAACAGACCAAAAACATCAAAAATATATATGTATAACAAATAACAAAAAAATGTAATCTAGAATCTCTAACGCATGAAAATACGCTTTATAGAAAACGACTTACAGAGAAACACCAAGGAACGGAAACTGAAGGCGACAACGTTGAAAACAATGGATAACTAAACAAGGCTATATTGAAATTAATAATGGCTGCGACAATTAGCACTAAACGCGTTAACATTAATGCTCAAAAACAGACAAAATCAAGGTTTGTGTCAAAGATCAGAGGAAATAGCACTGGGAGTAGATCAAGAGGAGATAATCAGCAAAATAGAAAGAAAGCAACTAAACTGGTACGCCCACATAATTAGAATAGAACATAACACAATAGTAAAAAAGGTGTTTGAAGCAAAGAATAAGGATAAGAAAAAGAGGGGAAAACCTAGGAAAAAGTGGGAGGAAAGAATAGAAGAAGTTGGGTTGAAGAGAGGGAAAACTCTAGATATAAAGGAATTAGCCAGGAACCGGAGGGAGTGGAAGAATGGTGGATGGAAGAATAGGAAACAGATTTATCCGACGCATCAAGCATAAAGATCAGGAGAAGAAGAAGAAGTGCCAGAGATCAAGGAGTTCATTGAACAACAACAAAAAATTATAGCTCTTCCTGACAAAAGAACTATAGAGTATAATATATATTGAAATAAGAAACAAAATTAACGATGTAATAAAAAATATCACAAAGGAGTACTGGGCCAAATTTAATTGTGATATGGATAAAGAGTTGTACGGAGGCCAAAGGAAAATTTGAAAGATTCTCAAAAAGGCAAAAAATCAGTAAACGAATTTTTGCAGACGAAAAACATTCAGCTATATAAGGGAATACCATTTTACAAATCTATATCATGCAAAAGAAAATGGTTCTGAAATAGAAAATATGGAGTTATTAAAGAAACATCTATAATATCCATTGAATGGCATAAAACATTGGCATTAATTTCAACGTTAGCGAAGTTGTTTGAAAAAATTTTAAGGCGTAGACTTGTGAAGTTTTTTGATAAAAATAATGTAATTTCACCTAACCAATTTGGCATTAAAGAAGGAAAATCGACAGAGGACGCAATTTATGTCTTAACCCGGGAAATATATGAAGTTATGAATGAGAAAATTCCTGCAATGTGCATATTTGTCGATCTATCAAAAGTGTTTGACACGGTTTCTCACGAAATATTGCTAAAAAAGCTATACGCATACGGGATCAGAGATCACGTGTACGATATACTTAAAAACTGTTTAACAGATCACGAACAAACAGTTAACATGTTATCTTTTTTATGCACAATGTACAAATTTGTGCTATAAAAGTTAACATAAATGGTGTGGTTGGCGAAACAAAAACAACTACATATGGGATTCCACAAGGCACAGTTTTGGGGCCTCTCTTGTTCAGCATATACACAAACAGCTTAATGAATCTTAAACTGAAGGGATTAGTGATTAGTTTTGCTGACGACACCACTATATTCTATAGATCCCAATCCTGGGAGCAACTGAAGATGGAAGCTGAGGAGGATTTTGCAATGGTCAAAAAATGGTTTCAATTGAACAAATTAACGTTAAATATAGACAAAAACCTGTCCTTCGCTTCATATAGCAATTATCTGCTAAAATTGGGAAACCTTATTATTGATCTGGAAACTTTTATTCGACAAGTGTCATCAGCTAAATATTTAGGCATAATTATTGATCAACATTTACGCTGGAATTTACAGACTGAAAACATTGTCAAGAAAATCAGAGGACTAACAAGCAGATTTAGGTACCTGTCACAGTTTTTGGATAAAAGACACCTGAAAGTTGTTTACTACTCCCTTGTGCAATCACTTATATCATACGCTGTTTTGGGCTGGGGAAGGGTAACCGACACTCATTTGGAAAAAATTAATAAAGTACAGAAATGGATATTAAGAATAATGTACAACAAAAATATAACATCACCACAAGGCAAATATATAGCCAGAAAGTATTAATCTACGTACGCAGACATAGGCAGTTAATGAATCAATTGGATCATTCCTATGATACAAGAAACAGGAACATAACTGCAAAACTTCCAAAATGTAATAAAAGAATAGGACAGCATAGCCTAAATTACATAGCACCAAAGCTGTATAATCCGGTACCCCCAGAAATAGGAAGATTATTGCATTTCAACCTGAGAGACGCCATAGTGAAGAAAAAAATAAAAAATTGGATATTCCACAAGGGACGACAATTTTTTTCTGAAATGATCAGCACCTAATTAAATTCAATGATCCCAAAGATTACGATAAATATACCGACCAAGACTGCACCAATGAAGTGATTGAAAAACTACATACAAGCGGTAACAATATAAGTATACTGCTTCAGTGGAAAAATTTCTACTATATGTTTATTCAGGAATTATTATTACATTTTCTTGTAACTTTTACATGAAATGTATATTTTTCTTTATATTCTTTGTATATTTTGTATTCATACTATTGAATAAACATTATTATTAATTTCTTTTTAATTTAATCTTTTATAGAAAGATATGATGATATTTTTGGTTTTAAAAATGTTTTAGCCGCCTTTTATTCAACCCATTTTTAAATTTGCATATCATGGCAGAACTGCAATTATCCATATCTACTTTTTTCAGCGTTGGGAAAGCAGTTGAAAAAGTAGATCACGTTTATTATTTGCTCTGAAATCCAAAGTTAATGTTGACATGCTTTTTATTGACCACTCAGCTGAGAGTAACTAAATTAATCTATGTGTCACTTGAGTTCAAAAGAATAAAGTGGAATAAGATACAACTGCATGTTTATGTCAATGAAGTTGATACCCAAGTCTTGGATAATATTCCAAAAGATGTTCATTTCATCAAGTTTTACGAGATTGCATAATATTTTACGCGCATTGCAAACATTTTTAAAGACTAGATTCGTATTCTTTTTTGTTGACTGCATAAACGATTCGACTACGTACCACAGCCTCCAAAACAGATGTTCATCAGAGATTCTTGCCTTTTATGGTTTATTTACGAGTTTGAAAAATTTATTTATATGCAACTCTTAGAATCAATAGAGTCTCAAACTGGCGATCAAAAGCTAAGGAAAGACGGAGTACAAACTGGGGAACATTGTGGTTCAGTGGTTAGCTTTGAAATTTGGACCTTTATGGAATGTTGACAAAGAAAAAGTTTTAGATATAGCATCCAATGCAAAACAAGGTTTGCTCATATTGGTATATTTTAGAACTTTCTCGATATGACAATTAAAGTTGTAAAAAACCTTAAATTAGACATCCAAATTAATCTGCTCAACCTGATGAAAGTAAGGTGTGTTGAACCCGATGAACTGGGGTAGCCAATATGAGAAAAATGCAGCTACTTTTAACAACAAAACAACATTTGAATCGATGAGATTACATACCCGAGAAAAGAACAATTTTTACCCATTTCTTAGAAAAATTGATGCTTTGCATCCAGGTAATGTGTAGTATTATTTGTATTATTCGTTGTATACAAATATGAGGAAATGAATAACAAGTTACAGAAAAGATTGTATTCAATGTGCACACTATAAAGACACAAAACAAAAGAAATTGACCTACATTGTATAAAACACTTGGATCCTTTTCACACCGTAAATATTTACGACCTAAATTTTTTTAAACCTTTTAGTACCTTTCCCAATGGGTCACAATTGAAACGCTTACCTCTTCATTGGATCTAAAAAAAGAACGAGTACCAAATCGATGAAACACTGGATTTTGCGTTACAGAATGTTTTAGAAAAACGTATTTGTGTTGATGAAAAATTTAAACAGATCAATATGAATAAACCAGAAAAATGATTATATTCATTTTCCATGATAATGACATGGAAAATGAATATAAATAATATAAATCTTAATTACGTAGTATTTATTAGTATATTCTAGAATACGAATTAACTACTAAAGTTTTCATTGTCCTGCTGATATTAACATTTGAAAATAACCTCAATAATTTGAATCATTCCTCCAACTTCTGCTTATGAAGTTAACTTATCGTGCCTCTCCCCACCTTAACCGCACAAATTAACGCAAAGCAAACAATACTATTCCCACGGGTTATACCCCATCGTTATTTGGCTTGTTATCGGTTTAATTAATATTAGTGGTTTCCACGGGTTAATAATGGCCGAAGCCGTTGTAGAGACATGAAATATAGGATTGGTTTCTAGGTGTTTAACAAAACATAATTTGATAAAAATGATTATTACGTAACGAAAAGTTTTAATATAATTTTCTAATAAAATCTGATTGCAGGAAAGGCACTTTAAACTCCGATCAAAAGTCATCCATATCATGGCTTTTACACCAGCCAGGCACGCTCTGAAATCTGCATTTAAAAGTTAAAGGAGTAAAGGAAGCGCGGTTTCGGATAGTTTGGTTCTTACGACGATGGTGAGGGCTTCCCCGAAAACTTAAAATTAAATCAAGAGTACATCGATCGAACTTCCGTAGGATAAACCAAAACTTTGTCGGGTGTAAGTGCGCTCGTGTTGTCAACCCCGCCCCCGTCGACGCCAATGCGTGTTTCTTCGCAGTTAAACGACGTCGACGTAGCGAACTTCGAAACTTGGTCGAAATCTAGTAGATACCGCCACTGAATTCCTCGCGAACCGCCAACTGAAAGTGACATATTGTGGTGTGAATAATTTCGCTACCGCGGACTAAACTTCTCATCTTGAGCAGAGCGACGTCGAATTGTTAAGATAATGTCTCACCATCGATGCCACTAAACAAGACGAACTTGCCGCACATCCGAATGTTTGTATTTACTTAGGGGAGCGAAAATTAACAGTTTCCCCGTGACTATCACAAGTTTCCAGCTATAACTTACACTATACCTTCTAAGTACTACTATATCCAAAACCGGAATATATTCATACTGCAAATTGAGATTTAATCAAAACAATTTCATTTTTCATCCCACATTAATATTGAACGTGCAGAATAACCATATTTCTAAAAACCCTTCCATAACGATTCAATTAGAATAAAACATCCATGCTTAATGTATATTTAACGAGCACAAAGCGCACACGCCTAATTAATAATTCCCATCGTCACGTTTGTCAACGGTGGGGTTCTAAATTATTGAAGTTACTCTCCCTCTGGATTTCGAAGGCGTTTCCACTTGAATTGGGAAACGGGTTACGGATTACATCAATCACGATAAAATTATGCATTATTACGCCAACTTAACAGGAAGTTACATAAAATCAACGATCCAAAAAAGTTACTTAGTCGAGTATAACAAAGAATTACATCTCAGCTGTTACCCAACTGAAAAGCGAAGATACAATAACATAGCGGGATATCTGAACGAAAAAGGAAATATTGGCCTAGAAGTGTGTTAACACAGCTGTAATGCTCCCGCGACGATGCCGATGATGAGAAATGAACCAGATGTTTCTGGTGAAGTGGGTCTATGTACAAATGACTTGTAAGTTAATAAAAATACAATTTTTGTGTTATTTTAAAATGTTTTAAAGTTACCATAATTATAGGTATTGTCTAATTCTCTATAGGGGTAACTTGAAACAAATCCCCCTACAGATGTGTACAAGCAATTTCCAGTGTTACGGTAAATTCTGCCCGTAGAAACGTAATTTTCAGAGTGAGCACGACTCATACCTTGCATACTCCGAAACAGAGATAAGTTAACAATAATTTTGCTTGCAACGAGGATCACACAGGGAAATCACCGTACGGCTTGACAACCGTTGTCCTTTTCGCACAACCGGTCCAGTCGTACGAATTCTCCGTGTAGCATACAGAGAGACAATCTCCGAAATTATATTCAGAGATAACTGGAGGTCGCGACTAATTTGTAGCCGGCGGATCGTAGCGGGAGTATGGGTCTCCGGCCGTTGTGTAATGGGCGGAGCAGACACAATACAGGACGCAGAACCCTTATCCTTTGTTGTGTAAGCCGGCGCCGGGTTCTATGAATTGAAGACGTCCGAACGCCTGTTCATTTGCACTAATTCACATGTGTCCCCAATAGGGAACAAGGTTATGCGGCTGTCATTGCAGAAATTGCACCGAACCACCCTATACGATAATAACTCTAACTAGATATTGAACGTTACCTACATTAATTTATTTCCTGCAGATAAAACTTGGGTTCAAGCAAATAAATTATCAACTTAAATTGATGTTCATAAATAAACTTGTATCCGTAGGGTGCAAAATTTGTATGAATACGGTATTTTCTGAAATCTTATCTTCATTCGAATTTATCTGCTAAAAAGCCATCGTATTAACAGGTATTTTTCGTATAACAATTACTGTTAGAAATCGTTTTTCAGCATACTGACAATCTGGACATATACTACATGCTATTCCAAGCAGAAGTATTTGGGATTGGAAATCTGTGAAAACGTTGCGCAGTGTTAGCTCTGAGTAATAGCTGCCGAAGAACATTAAACACAGATGGTGATGAAAATATATTCTACGTCATCTGAGTCCCATTTCATGCTTTTATAGCTGTACTACACGAACTACTTCGAGAAATTAGGGGTATAGGAATTTATAGGATATGAGCAATCATTTTCATCAACTATTGCAAAGCTATTGTTTTTCGTATTTAGTTTCGATGATGTATCCTTCCAAAGTTGATGCAGCAGGACAAAGTTCTATGAAGTGTTAGAAGTATATTGTTTGATTTTTGAAGTATAATCTTATATTGCTCTGCAGATTACTATTCTCCTTTGAAATGATAGAAAATACCGACATCGAAGAATCAAAAATCGAATCGCTATAAACACTTGGTCGCTATAAGTCAATTATTGCTGTTCTAGCATTTCTGACTTATGTCATCTTATTTTGGGCAACAAAAAATCGGTTAATTGAAATATGCGCGTCTCTAATAAGATGATGTATTTGGCCATGAAGGACGGCTAAGAAACAGCCTCGTGGCAAGCTTAGAAAATAACTTGTTGTTTAGTCGTGGACAAGTTAAACTTACTACCTAAGAAGTTACGGTCCAACACCAATTGCTGGCGCCCCTAGCTTGAATTGTAATATCCAGAAGAAGCTCCTAGAAGGTTATAGAGTAATTATTGTTTAACCCTCCGCATGCGAGGTGGGGTATCATATCTCCAGCTTCAGGAAAACTGAAAAAATTGAAAAACAAAAAAGACGCGCGAGATCGTGTTCTATGTAAAATTTTATAGAAATAGTATTTTATTTCCGGGGTATGTCATACTTCACCTAGTATAGCATGTGAGATTAATTCACCTCGTATGCGAAGGGTTAAGTAAAGAATTACTCTTTACTTAAAGTTCTGCATGAGGGACAGAGTGTTTTTGCCTGACTCATCATATAAAGATGTCTAAAAAGGTGTACCTAAACCGTTAAAAAAAAGAAATAAGTCTCCATTTCCATCCTAAAACTGATTTAGACAACTGAAGTTGTTGAAATCCTGAAGGGTTAGATCCAACTGCTCACCCTGAATTGTAAATTTGTAATTTAATTATGAATACAGAAATCGTTGACCTAATTACAACAAAGACTAACAGATATACTGAAATTTCGCAGATTTTCATGTTTGAAGAAGTGGAAACCTATAGATAATGGAGAATTGATGTTCTTTTGCTACTCAAATGCTACAAGATATTGTAAAAAAGATATACAGTAAAACCTCGACTTACGTGACCCCGTCTTACGCGTCCCCGTACTTACGCGGTTTTTTAACGATAACGTTTTTAGGTTTTCGACATTGAAATTTATTTAAAAAAAGAGATCTAGACATGTTAGCTGCTTTTTTCTAACTCTTACAGTTTCCGAGATAGCCCATTCGGACATCGAATTTGAACCACCCTGTACATACATTTTTTTAAGAAAATTAATGTTTATTAATCCTTGATTTTATAATATGTATTCATCGAATTTCGACTTACACGATTTTCGATTTATGCGGCTACTGTCAGTCCCACCCATCGCGTAACTACGGGGTATTACTGTATGTCCTTATGTACCTTATGTGTGTTTTTGGCCATATCCGAAACTAAATAATTTATGACCCGTTTTTTAACATCTAAATCAAAAAGTTTAAAACATCAAGTTAATTTGCAGCTAATGGTATAGATGAAATAAATATCACTTTGATTAAAATTACTAAAATACGTCATGCTGACATTTTTCATGTATTATTATGTAGTTGTGCATAATTGTGCACAATGTCAATAGTTGTCAAAAAGTAGTCGCCCTCTCCTGAAAAGGAGAAAAACAGGAGAACATGAAAGGTTACCATTGTAATAACCTTAGGAATAATGCAAAATCCACTAATCTAGAAGACTTGCGTCTCACTAGTAGCTTCTAGATTGTTTCTTAGGGTTCGGAAAAAATATACAAAGATGGTAGTTTGATATTTGTCATAATTATGGTACCATAGACGAATATAACTATAAATATAATTGGTACACGCGATAATGATGAACTTGTACTTTTAGATTATACATAAGTATTTGATAATGAGGTTGAGTTGAGTTGAGATTGAGTTGAACAAATCAGAAATTTTGGAAATAGTAGAAAGGATGAGTTTTTATCGTAATAAATCGGGCAACTATACTCTTTTAGCCAATGAGAGCAATATATGTAGGGCATCACTGCCGAAACATGACATCAAACGAAACATTGAGGTGCACCAAAGTATGTTGATCTACAATGCCAAAGTATGACATCAATTGTAGCTTCTCGGCCACAAGCAACCTCGGCTTAGTTTAAATTGAAAGAACGAAGATTGCAGGTATTCTGTTGATTAAACCCAGGTTGCTTACAGGCGAGGAACACAAGCTGTTTAATATTGCATAGATTTGGTATGAATAGTAGCACTTCCGCTTAACCAACAGAAATATATTGCACTCAGGATATATAAATTTAATAGGAAGATGATAAGAGTGACTCTCACTAATCTTTATTAGCTGGCATGATGATAATCAATATATACATTACATATTCTATTTATTTGAATGTGACAAACCAGTACTTCCTATTTAGTAATACAAATAGTTAAATTAAATTTAACACTTAAGAAATAATTTATTCCTGTTACAAAGACTTGGCATTCAACGCAACCCGGCGCCTCCACCAAAAAAGAATACGTAAAATCTAAATTGATTCTATATACAATAAGGAACCAAAATGAAATTTGAAAGTAGCTTCCATTTGCCGGCATCAAAAATTTAATACAGCTCTAATAATAAATTCTACTAAAATTCATGTAGCAATAGATACACAAGGGCTATATCTAATTTGTATGTGAGTCACGGTACGACAACCGCCGCAATATAGGATCAGGACGTAAACTCCTTTGTTGGTTAGGACAGTAAACGCTTGTGCATCGGTTGGTGTCACACGACCTCTGTTCATTTGCGACCACTCGTAAACAGAAGGGTTGTGTGTGCATTCACGCTAAACAGTAAACGAACGACGCACAAGAACGGGTTAAAATAACGTCGCTTCAGAAATTGCATACCGTTAAATTAGCAATAACCGCCACCATAACGTATACACCGCAGGGTGGTCGCGGTTCCAGCCATGACCGCTGTACGTTTATTAGCGGCTGGTGCGGCGAAAGACTTTAATGTGCAGCTTTCCGCAATTGTCTCCGTCGTCGTGGCTAATGAGGTAATTCGGGTGAAATACAGCGCGAATAACTAAATATCGGTCTACCGAATTAGCGCGCTAGATAAAGATCGGGTTACAAAAACTAGAAGATGCATGGTGCTCAATGCACACTCGTTTGTATAATTTTATAGGCGCCTCAGGTGCACTTGAGAATGATAAATTTTACTCTTTAATTATCAAAATGAGACGACGCCCACGGTTTATATCAACAGCGGGCATGCAAATTTCCTTACTTCATATCAAAGTTAATTAAATTGCTTGTGTCACGTACCACGAACCTGAACCCACAACAACATCTTTCATCTTAACAAATAACGTCTACATTTTCTAATAAAACTGTTTCAAATTACACTTTAAAATCTATTACAATATCAAACTCAAAATAGTGTTTGGTAATCCTCGGGTCCGCAAACATTACAAGAGGAGATTAAGAATGATTGGACCGACGAACAAGATTACCGGAACAAACACTAGCAGAAGAATTAAGACGAAAATAGCACAGTATAGATCCGGAAGTAACATGCATTCGATTCCGGCGGCAGTCGACTTACGAACGCCGTCACAGTTAAGCTCTATTTTCGTCCAAGATAAACCCCGGGAATATGAAGACAACTTCAGCTTTTTCACTCCATCTATCGTTGACGTCCGCAAACTTAATTATGTCCGTAATCCTCAATCTCCATTTTACCGGTAAAGTTTCTCGGAATAATAGCATGGTCGTAATCGGATAAGCCAGAATGGAGTTGAGTTGTTTTTTTACGCAAGTACTTAAGTGTAGAATAGAGAAGACTTACTTATTATTAAGGAAATTCTTTTATTTTGAGGAAATGAGCCTTACCTGTAACAAAAATAAAATTTAATAGGTTAGATTAAAAAGCTTTAAGATTAAAGATCATATACACTGTGTTAATTAATTATCGTACCCGACGTCATCATTGCAAATATGCAACCAATATCACAGTATTGGCATTGCAATACGCATACTGTGATATTGGTTGCATACTTGCAATAATGAAGTCGGGTGCGATAATTAATACGATATGTATAATAAAACTGAAAGAGATGAAATTACCTTTTTGTTCCTATTACTATTAAAGTTTTTCAGATTAACGACAAATTAACGATAGCATGCAGTATCCAAAGAACAATTACTTTATACCTCGCGTTAGAACGAGAAGCTTTCGGGTAAACTCAAAAAGCATAAAGAAGAATGATTACCGTTCATTCCTGAATTTAAATACAGGTTTGGTGCTATTAAACGAGTTCTTAGATACAAATCTCGGATCAGCGGTCCAACGAGATAGTCCTAAGATCCCGAGGCGGCTTCGGGCTAAAGAAAGGGCGGTAATCGTGGGTAATGCACGAAGGGCCATTAGCAGCGATCCCGTCGACAAGTTTAAAGTGTTCCCCAAGTGGCCTGACGATCGGTAGCCGATATTAGGGGTTGGCACGCGAACCCAACCTCCCCCGAAAGGGCTCGATATTCCAACCTACCGCACGTCCAACTAACCAAAACACACGTACTCTAGTTACTGGCACTTGAAATGGTCCATGTCAGTTACGACTAGACAGGTTACCTTTGATATTTGACCCTTAATATGAAGGTCTATTAACATAGCTATCTAACACGTCTCTATGATAATATAATATACTGTTAGATCAGATATATATATATATAGAATAATAGTTATTTATATTACAAGTGGGCTAGAAACATAACTACTGTACGAATATGGAGAATTGCACGACGAGGTTGTAGACCGACTCGTGTAATCACACGAGTACTGTAATTATGCTCTAACCTACGCGTGATATACAACATTTTATCTACGACTGCTAAAAATTACTTAAAAATCAATTTCTTTAAAAAGGTCTATTTTGACATTTATAAAAATATTTTGAAATGATTGTTGACAATTTTGAATTAATGTCAGTTTCAATAACTTGTTTACTCATCTGGAAGAAGTGTTTCAAAATGCAAAGACATAATTAATGTTTATAATACATAGTATTGTTTCTCTTTAAATATGTAGCACTTTTTCTTTTGTATTGTTGCTCGTTTCAATAAATTAAGTCTGTTCTGATTGGGCTAAAAATGCGTTACGTAATGAGGTAGATCGTCTTTTTGTCTAGTCGTATTGATCGAAATTTCTTGTTAATTTGGACAGTTTCTTTCTAGTGGCTATTATACAACTGAAAATAAATACAGAGGCTATGGTAAGTATCTTATATTTAGTAAAATATTCTTTGCAACTTTCTATGCTTTTTAGATTGAAAAGTGCACGCACTGCTCGCTTCTGCAGTAGGAAAATTCGTTCTGCAGCCTAAGACATTCCCCAGAAAAGGATACCGTAGGTTGCTCGGCTGTGAAAGCTAGCATAATATGTGAGTTTAGTAGCTTCAAAGGTACTAATAGTTCTGATTCTCCTTATGGAGTAAATTGCCCTATTTAATTTTTGCAGTGTTCTCTACGTGAATAGACCACTTGAGTTCCTCATACCCCAAAAATTTTAATGATTTACATTCTGCCTTCTCATGTACCCTAGTAAACATGATTTTTTGCGTCTTCTCCTCGTTTAATGTTAGACCATTGTCGTGCAGCCATTGTTTAGCATTGTCCATCGATTCGCAAGATCTTCTGGCGATTCTCCAGTGTTGAAACGATGGTGGTGTCATCCGCGTAGAGGGAAAGGTTTCCATGATGCAAAGCATACGGCATATCATTTACATGGATCATAAATAATAAAGGCCCAAGTACTGAACCTTGTGGCACCCCTAACTGAATATCAGTCAAATTCGATTTCCTACCATTAATCACTACGATTTATTTCCTAACTGCCAAGTAGGAATTTAGAATATCAAAGGCTACGCCCCGTATCCCGTAATAAAACAACTTATCCAAGAGCAATGTGTAAATTAACGCTGTCAAATGCCTTCGACAGATCGACTCCTACCAATTCTACAAATTTCTTTTCGTCTATTGCTGCTAATATTTTGTTGACAGTCTCGTGTACTGCTGTGTCTGCGGATCTTTCCTTACGATATTCGTGTTGATATTCAGTAAAAAAATCTCTTTTCTCAAAAAACGTTGAGTTTCTATCCGCTATGATACATTCAAAAACCTTCAAAATTGCTGGTAAAATAGAGATTGGTCTGAAGTTTTCCGCCTTATCTGTATCGCCTCTTTTTATAAATTGGGATGATTTTAGCCACCTTGAGTTCGCTTGGAAATACTCCTTGTTTGAGGCACATATAATGAGGTACACCAACTGAGTGGAAAAGCCATCTATGGTTTTTTTAGAAAGCCACTGATATTCCATATATATCCTCCGTGGTTTTTTATTTAAATCCTTTAACTATTTCTTTCACCTCTGTAATGTCTGTCGGTCTTATGAAACAATAGTCGTCATTTCGTATTTGTAAGGCATTCATATAGCTGTTTCCCTTCTATTCCTATTACATCTAGAACTAGAAACATTCGTCTTAAGAAGCAAACGGCTAAACTCTACGGCTAATAATTTGTCATATAACGGACTTTTGGCTATAACGGACACCCTTCAACGTATTATACCATTATATCAAGGTTTTTCTGTATTAAACGTAAGATTAAATCATGCATATGAATAGCGTGATCAAACGGTAATTTTGTGATATTAAGATAATTATGCACTCATGTTGAGTTAATTACAAATTAGCCAAATTAAGATTTTAATCTCTTTGTTGAAATTAATATTTTCCAACCACATAACATTTTAAAATATAAAACTCATTACGTAATTGTACGTAATAAGTCTCACCTAAATATACACATTCATATAATTAAGTATGGCTTAACGAACAAAGCTTTAATACCCTTCGTTATATAATGTTCATCGAACCAAAATAATTTTAATTCGTGCTAATTAGATTTTTTGTTCTTGCAGAGTTCAATGAACAAATTCCTATATCCCTTGTGTTCGTTAGATGAATTCTACGGTCACTTGACCTAACTGCTGAAGGTGTTGGCTGAGTTATTGCTTATTGGCATTAAACAATTTGTTGTGCACAGTTACGGTATCTGTGGTCGCATGATCCGATCTACTCCTGCCCGGAGAGTTCTCCTATCACGACCGTATGTATAGTAATCGACCTAATCGTTCATTGTGAGGTGTTGAAACCAACCGACCTGCATAATCGCGTTAATTTGCCTTATACCCGGTTCAAGCCGCACACCGGCATATTTCATGGTTAATGTTTATAAGCGGCACAACGAAATTACTACCCTCCCTACGTACAAATCCTTGTTGTGTGCGTAGGCGACAGGCATTTGCGAGTTGTGCCAACCTTCGTTTCGGAAACAATGCCTCTGTTGCTTTGGGGTCTCAGCGTTATAAAAGGTAATTTATGATCCAAATTATACTGTTAGAAATATTTCCTCATAGAAAAAGTAAATAAAAAAATCGATTTTATAATATAAACCATATAAGTAGAAATAACAGAATATAGAGCACCATTTATTAGCAACTAATACTTTATAATAAACAGAGTGTACGAAACGTATAATGCTGTGTATACTACGCATCCATTTCGATAATTAAAAATGAACCCGTACCGGCGGAATGTGTAGAGTTTTACTCATAATCCCTTTTCAATGGTATTAATTTGTCGGTCTGGGATTATGTGCACCAAAATTTATTGAACAGCCGAAATGGATATTTCCCGTTCGTTTTAAAACGGGCCCCAGATTCAATTTGAAATTAATCGCCTTAAATGTAAATACAGCTGTGTGGCTATTTATTAGACTTCCTTTTTTGTTAGATATCTATCAATTCGTTTGTGGTACGTTATTAAAGCATTTGTTGTAACTGAAATCAAAACTAACTGCACATCATGTGTTCCATTACCAAAGTAAACGATGTACGATTTTTAATCCTCATTGTATCCCAACCAATTAAGACAGTTCTAGATTTAATCAAAATAAGCCAGAAGGCCACGCGATAAATAATTTTTGATCACACCTTAACAAAGAGACATAATCATCCTGACAGACCTGGAAACCACTAATATGCTGAAATACGCTGTGAGCACAGAGCTAAACGGATCAATGTCAACTAAATAGTAAAGCAAATCTTTGCATAATCCATGGTCCGTCTAATAAATCTTCCGGAGCTATGGGCCATACTCTAAATGATGCTGAACATTTAAACAGCGCAATTCTATACTAAATTATAATGATTTAAATATTTCTTAATGCCTCTGCTTCAACATAGCATTATTTCAGAGCTACTTTCACCTTAATCTTTAAAAATAGTTCCATTCAGTTCTAATAAGTGCTTTACTTTATAATGATTTTTAAAACCATCTTAATTGTTCTTGCTTGCAAAATATTCTGTTTCCACGCACATATTGTGCAAAAATCAAAAAAAAAGATTAAAAAGAAATTTATTGGCGAATATTTGACGCTCGAATCACTTATTTTGTAGGATTTTCTGTGCATCAGGCGTAATAGACGTGAACCATGTTACAGTTGCAAATTTCCACAAATCCCCAGATCCGTCGGTTTAGACTCGCTAGTGCCAACATCATCATCAAGGGAAGCTTGTAAAATAGCCAACTACGGCCTGGTGCACGTCACTCTCTAGTTTCCATTAAAATCAACTACCATAATTCCACAAAGCATAAAGTAACAATCCAACCCATGTTTAAAGTTTCATTGACTTTCATCAAAATCAATCATTACCAGGAACTCAACTGAAATTTAAAATTAAGTTTGCAAATTCCTGTAATGTTACATTCTTACATGAATAAGATCAGTTTAGTTACAAATTTAGAATGCTTCTTCTAGTTTAGCAAGTTATAAATATTACGTTTGTGTAGGTCCATGACAACAAGCGCCGACTTGCATCGTAACAAGTCTGTAGTTGATGACCCGAGCTGAAGTATCGATTTTATTTGTTTTCAATTAGTCTGCATATCGTTGGAAATACGCAGTACTAAAAATAGGATGCACTTTGAAACACGTAAAACATCAAATAACAGATTCACAACTTCCCTCTGGAAGTGGAAAATTTCTGGCAGTTTTCTTTTTTTTAATATTCGTGAAGTGATTTCAATTGTTAATAATTAAAAATTCGAGCAGTGCTAACAATGAATTAATGAAAATAAATAAAGAACTTACTATAAACTACTATAAAGATCTTTGGAATCTAGTCAGTTAGCTAGAGTAGACAAAAAACTATGATGATCAAGAGAAAAGGGGATTAATACCAGTGCTCCATATTTCTCGGCGTTAACTTTAATGCCGTTTTAATGCAAATTTGCCAACAATAATCCAACCCGAAACAAATAAATTATTCATGCAGGAAAATTTCATTACTTCAATAAGTAGCAGCGTATGATACGTGTCAGCTAAGTGAGAGATTCTGCGAAGATTCCTGAAGCTATCGTTGAAGCCCTTGTCCGTTAATTAGTAAGTGGCTTCTCAATCAAGGAGTTCAGAGAGTAACTACAAGCCCTAAGAAATAATTGTGCTATAGAGGAAAGTGCATCGTACCTCTTTCCGAAACTGACAATTTGCTTGGGACTTATCACACTGAAAAATTCAGAATTAAAAAAAAAACAGTTATAATAGTCTATTATCGACAGTAGTTACATATTTGTAAGCTCAGAGAAAACTTAAAACTCAAGTATGCTCGATGGATGGCGTTTTTTCCCCAAAAATGTTATTGTTAACAAAAAATTACAAACAAGGATAAGGCTACACAAGATGTATCAAAACATGGATTCAAGTTTTGGCCGTAACAGCACCTTACCAAGATTTGTGCTGAAGTCAATGAAAGAAATTCAGCCAGCATATATGATAATTGACTGATGAAGCTGAAGAAACGGACGGGTCAGAATAAAACGACATCATCTCTTCTTTTCTTATTCCCACTCCATGTGGGCTTGGCTCTCCTAATATTTCTGCGCCATGACATTCTGTTCTGGGTTGTCGATTCAGATAAATTATTTTTATTTATGATCTTGGTTATGGTCTTTTTCTCTTTTGTACTCCAGAAGTCTTCACACTTTTCTTACAACATGATGTTCATCTCTGCGCATAAAGTAACCGTACCATCTCAGATAACACTCAAGTTTCACACTGGCCACCGCGAACATATTACTTCCGGATCCTGTCTAGCTATGTCAGTCCTCCCAAGCAACGTAACATTTTCATTTTGGTCGTATGAAGTTTTTGCATTTGAGTTTTCTTTACCATCCAGCATTCTGTCTCATATCCTGTACACTTTATCCTCTGTGCAAATAGGCATAATCGGGACGCATAGTACTGGAATTAAAGATCACCATTTCTGCCAGGTCACGTGGCCTCCATGCTCTACGTCGGCTTCCACGTACGCGTTATTAGAAATCACAGATCCCAGATACTTCAATTCTGTGACTTTTAGTACTGGTGTTTCATCAGGATAATAGATGGTAACTTTACTGGCTAAGCTTTGACCAAAACCGCATTCTAACTGCTCCGTCTTTGATCTGCTCATGTTGGACCTCGCACTTTCTAAAGTATTGATACATAGAAAGAGTGTGCTCTTAAACTCGATTAAAGTTTTGGCGATAAGACTGATTGATAAAATTTTGATAGAACTTGAAAATCACAAGATAGATATATGCTGTACGACAGAAACCAAAATGAAGGGATTGAGCACGATTGTGTGCTTCGCTAAATGCGAACCTACGGAACTGTTCTCTGCAGAAAACAGAAAACAAAACAGAAACTAAGAACGGTAGAGATGAAGTACACAACAGCAAACAAGATGATAAGAGAGTGAGATGTCGAAAGAGTGGTAAAATACCAAATAGCACAAAAAGGACAGAAAGAAATCCACCAAGGAGATGAAATCAATCGTGACAATCATCATTGAATAACTGAAAAAATCTCAACCTTAATAATGTTTCGAGTGATTTAAAAAGATCATTATGAAAACAATCGATGAATAAGAATAATAATAATTAAGTACGTCAACCTATTTAAATATTAAACGAAAATTACAAATAACCTTAATGATAATCATTTGCGTTCAAATTGCATGTAACATTGATAATAATATTGATAAACAGTATTATGACTATGTTACACGTTTATTAGCATAAAGGATATAAGATAAGTATAATACATTTTAAACACGTGAATATTAATCCTTTTTACATGAGTTATTTCTACCATGCAAATAATTTTTGTACCCCGCAATAAAAATACCTTTGCATTGAAAATTTTTACGAATGGCTAGGCGCGAAGTAGTGGAGCCATAAAACCCGGCGAAATAAAAATACGAACAAACTGGTAACAAATGTGATTAGTAAGGTAGTTTTTCTAGAGAGGATTTAAAGGGTCATGTCAGGATGTGCCGTGGAGTACTAGCGTGAATTAAAATCGCACGCCTAACGCGCGATAAAACATTTATGGAAACAAAGGATTAGCAACGAACATTGGCGCAGTGTTCCTGCCGCACTCCCTAATAAAATTAAATAATCGTCGCCGATTACGGCTCTCGGCGTGTAGTGGAAATGGGAGCAACGTTACGCTACTGGACGCCAAGTTCGATTGGGTTTTATTTGTTTATTACGGATTTATCGGATGAAACGCCGGCGTGTTCGCAATCGAGTTAATCCGATTGTTCCCCTTTTTATTTCGTAGCCATCCGCGAAAACATAGATAAACATGCACAACTCAAAAGAAATTAAAGTAATTAACACGTCATTATTAATATTGATGGGTTACTTAAAATTGTACAATTCATGTTCAACAGCTATTAAACAAATATTAAGCAACGTAGTTTTAAAATATAAATGAGTAAATAATGAATAATATTATTACAAATTATTTTTGTCGAATATTTGAAATAATATTGCGAAGTGTGATCGATGTTGAAGTAATATTCGTTTACAAAAATACTCATTAATGTGATGATTTGTAAATAATTATTATTGAGTTTCAACAATTCTGTAATAAATTGTTCGTGCGAATATATGAATCGTAACATCAAACGCTGTTGGAATAAAAATTTTTAGGATGCCATTAGAGAAGGAAAAAATATAATCGCAACAACACTTTGATACTTTATACATTTTGCACCATTAACGAGTACATGTTATACCATAAAATACGCATTACCATTACGGTCGATTCAACTTTGTTTTTATGACATATTTTGATAGGTACACATAATTAGAATTTAAGTACAGTAAAACCTAGATATAATGAACCTCATTACGGACTTCGGATATAACGGACAAAATATTTTTAAGTCATACTATTAACATTATCTATTTAATACATCAGTACATTTAAATATAAATGTTAGCTCGAGGTATTTTCCAAGTTGCTCTATTCTATGTCCATAGATAAAGTCGGGGTATTCCCGAGTTGTCTATATAATATATGAAGCAAGAGTGGTAGTTCTAGTTTTAATTGTTCTTCTGAGCTGGGCTGCTGTATATTTTTTATTGAACGAAAAGTGGAACAAATACTAGACTTTTAGAATTAGAATCATTCGGGTTTAGCCATCGTATGAGACGTACGGCTGAACCCGAATGATTCTAGTTGTAGGTCTAGTGTTAGTTCTAATGCTAGTGTTAGCTTTTATTCAGAGTTACATTGTTGTATACATTTCCTTGAACTAAAACTAGAACTAACACTAGACCTAGAACTAAATAGCTTCCCTATACTAAATAAAAAAATTAAACCCCTGGACAAATTAATAAACCGTTCGTTTTATACATAAAGGATATATTTTGTTTTTATTTTAACTAGTATCACAAGGTACAAAAAATTTAAATAAATTTAGAGCGATCGGTGAGCTCGCATTTCTTTTACAAGTTTCTCAAAGTTTGGTTGTATATTTTTCGACCAGTTTAACGCGTAATTCGGCATCGAAATTAATTAATCTGTTTCTTGATTTACTTTTTACTCGGAAGGGTATTAAAATTTGCAAAGCTTTTTTTCATAAATTCGGCGATTCATTGAAAACGTAAGCCCAGAAATCAGACAGATTTTTTTCTTTGAAAGCCATTTGAAGCTCTTCATTGGTAACTAAGTCAATAAAATCTTCTTCCTTGACCTCCATATCCATATAATCTTTGATAATACACGGATTGGAAAATATTCTCTGAAGGTGCTTCTTAGATTTGTCAAATGATACATGATTAGTTGTGTTTCCTCATTTAGAAGTGTATTTTCAGACATGTTTAAAAATATGGACAAGTTTTGAAATGATTCCACATTTCCGCTTTTGAGTCAATTCTCCCATAATTCCAGTTTCAAAATAGTTGCTTCAATCTTATCTTCTGCCTGGAAACAATTTACACTTGCACCTTGTAATTTTACATTCAAATCATTGAGATGAGTAAAGATGTCGGATAAGTACGCCAGTTTGATAAAAAATGTAGAATTATTTAAATTTTCTGTGAAAAATTTATCAGAGCGATGGGATTGGAAACGTTGTCCTTCCATTAAAAACACATTGACTTCTTTACGTAATTCCCAAAGTCGACTCAGTGCTTTTCCCTTCGAAAGCTACCTTACATTTGTATGCATTAGCAGTGCATAGTGACCCATTTCATAACTGTGAAAAAAGCCGCGTATTTAGCGCTCTACTTTTAATAAAATTTATTTTTCCGATACACTCATGTAAGACAGCTTTTAATTCTGCAGGAATTCTTTTTGTAACCAACGCTTCTCGATGTATAGCACTCTGCAGATGAGGATACTTGCTTTATTCTCGCCTTCAGACCTGTTATTCTTCCGGACATAGCTTTGGCACCGTCTGTGCTTACACCAACACATTTCGCCCAATCGATTTTATTTTTATTGAAAAACGTATTTAATTTTTGAAAAATTTCTTCATGCAGTGGTGTTAATTAAGAAATCTACAAAGAACAGGTCTTCGAGAACGGCATTTTCATGCTTGTATCTTACACAGTACAATAAAACTACCTGACTAGTTACGTCCGTTATTTCATCCAACTGTATAGCAAACCAAGGTGATATACGAACTCTTTGTATTAATTGATCTTTTATGTTTTCTGCCATACTTTGAATTCTTCTTTGCACTGTATTGTTTGACAATGGAATTTATGTAATTTCTTTGGCAGTTTATCGCCAATTATTGCAGACACCATAATTTTGTTTACCTTTTTGAGCTATTAGTTGACATACCTTAAAGGAGGCCATTATGGCTGAATTGTTTGATGCTGGTATGGCAATGTGGGACACGCTTCTTTGAATTTTCTTCAATTGTTGTTCTTTCTTTTTAAAAAAATCCGTGTCTTTTTGCTGAAACACTAGGTACTTTGTTTCAAAATGGTGTCTTAACTTAGCTGGTTTCATAGAATCTTTTGCTAGAAATAACATACTGCGGTCATGTTTTACCAGATTCCGAGGACAGAAATTCTGGAAAACCAAAAGATAAATATTGTACGCTGTATTGACGGACCTTCTTCTTGACAGGAAGAAGGTCCCCTCGTTCTCATGATTGCTTCTTGTATTACCAAAACAAGTACCACCACTTACATCTTGACTCCCCGTTTTTTGTAGTTTCGGAATCAACCAACGTTCCATTGCTCTATAAAGGTAAATAATATTGCAATACTACTTGTAGAAATTGTTTTCTGTAAAACTGACTTCAAAGTTCGATTACTGAACAGTTTTCGCACTAGTAATAACCGAAAATTTAATAAAAAATAAGTAATGTTTTTGGTAGTAATTTTGACTCGAAAATAAAGGAAAACATTTTTTCAGGTCAGCGTTTGTTTTTGATATATTCGACAATTAACAATTCTTATCATCAACACTAAAATTGAACTATAAAGCAGGTAATCTCAACGAAAAAAAACCGTTTAAAGAAATTTAAAAAAGTCATGTAGATTTAAAATTCACTTTAATTATTTTTTTTTAGTAAAGAAAAAGAAAAAGATTTTGGTAAAAAAGATAATTTTTCTACCAGAAATGTCAGCTAGTTTTTGTTGTAACACGTAATTGTTACCCAAAGCCCAATTAGAAGAAAATCAAACAAAACTGGATGTAAAAAAAACGTATCTTTCATTTCGAGTTCAAACTGATTTTTCTACATGGAATTTGAGTAACGTTATCTGTTGTTTCATTACCCTGTATAACAAAAAAGTAAAAATGTATTCGTCTTTGCAACATCTCAACTCACCAAATATTGCTTGAAAGATGTCAATATCGAGTTTGGTTACTTAATTTCTTCTTTAAACGATTTTTGCGAACCTTCACTACGAACACTTATAGATTTAAAAGAACAAGTAGAAAGAACTTATAACGACAAAGTAGGAAACTTAAAAAATCCCCCAAATGAGTGGTATTATCAACCTCCATACCCAAAATGTCTTAGAAAACGTTACAGATTTCTTCTGAGAGTAATATTAATATAATTTATATATACAATTAGTTAATTTCTTATGTTGTAGTTTAAATTTTTACTTTTTGTAGTTTATTTGCCTACATTATTTTTCACAAATGTGCCGTGGACCCCAAGTAGGGGATTCCCAGTGATTCCCAGTAGGGAATCGCTGCACTAGAACTAACACAAGACCTAGAACTAGAATCATTCGGGTTTACTCGTCTTGAGAGACGTGTGACCATTGAGGTCTTATATATCATCTAGAGTGCGTATGCTGTTGCCCCCACCACGCCTAAAATGAAGCCAGAAAGGTCGCCATGTTAGATGTACCAGCTCAGCGGGAAATTCGAAATTCTTACATATACTTATGCAAAAATTTACATTATTATAAACTGGAAAGACAGAAAATAATAACCAAAACAAAATATTAATTTTTTATTGATAATAAATAATTATTAATTATATGATATTTTAAAAGAACTTAATAATTTTTAGCCATAACTCTTATAATTAACATAAACTAAGAAGAAAATATTTAAAGCAATTCCGATTGATCACGTTAACCTTTGCTTATAAATAATTGTTAGTTTATTTAAAAAAACTGAACAGTCCTTAATAATAAACTTTACTTGAACTTCAATTGAAGACCTCGGTGCAAGAAGGTAGTAGCTCCATTTATCAAGAGAAGGAGTTGTCCCCTTCTTATACCGAGGTCTTCAATTGTTAATTTCAAGTCATGTAACCAAAAACATTTTATGGACTGTTGTAAATAATCGTCCAACCTATCAAATTATAAAAAACATATGTGAAACGAAAAAGAAAAGAATTCGAAAACTTTCAACAAAAATCAAATTTTAATAAAAATAACAATATGTTTATGAGAATTGTGAGGTTATAATTGTAGGTATAATAGAGACTTGAAACTATAGCTAAGTTCAGGTCGGTACATCCAACATGTCTGACTTTCTGATTACCCCCACCACCACCACATACGCTCTCTAGATTATATATAAGACCTCAATGCGTGTGACTAAATCCAAATGTTTCTAGTTCTCGGTCTAGTGTTAATTCTAGTTTTATACCATCCCTAGAACTAACGCAAGACCTAGAACTAGAATCATCAGCCTTCTAACGGTGTGGACACTCCCATTCCCGTATTAATCCGTTATACAGCGGTTTTACAGTATTAAGGTAAACTATTATTTTATATTAACTATAAGTTTTTTGAAGTTGGTACAAAAAAAGATTGTCAAAATGATGTAGTTTTTATGAAAGTGCATTTCATTAACTAAATAGGTGATAAAGTTTTAAGGAGGCAAGTTCGCACCTTCGCCTAGTTAATTATTTATCTAATTAAACTTTTCTCACTTGATGAGTTCCAATAACCATTCCGGTAGTGGAATAAGGTACTTGCTGGGTAACTACTTCGTCGAGCTCTGACTTGACTCGCAGTTTTCTGTAGTGGAAAGTACTGGTGCAAGTATTTTAGGGCAAACCGTCTTGAAAAGGTCCGAACGGTACGAACTGTGTTACAATTATGCTCTCGGCTTCGCGTTTTAATGGAAAAAGTTGAACGGACGTTATCCCAGATCGGGCGTGAATAGAATACCAGATTCGATTTTCCCAGTGTTATGGCGGACAAAAGTGTGTGGAGTAACCGAAGTGGTACAATCGTATAAACCGTGTCGGGAATACACTAATATCGGGTCGAATTTCGTGCCCGTGAGCGGGTTTAAAAGCTTTGATAAGCATAATAAAATGTTGGCAAACGAGCGGACGATAGGCGTCTTTAGGGACATCGCAAATATGGTGACGCACAATGTTCCTTTGTGGTGGCTTCGGTCTCCCTTTGTACAAGCCAAGTTTCCTCTAGTTACCTTTATAACCCCGTGTTTACTTCGCCTACCCTACGGCTACTCTACGATTTTCTTAGTAACGCTAACATACTACCCTTTGTACTAACTATACCCGAAACTAATCCAAGGAACCAATCTTTTTCAAATATTTTCGTTTCATATTTACTCCCTTAATACAAATCTACAAAAAAACACACCTTTATCGTATCACATCTACAGAAGATACCCAATTTGTATCATACCTAAAACAAAAACGAATGTGTCACCAATCAAAACGGTTCTTCCACACGGGTAGACCTCCGGCAAAATGGTGAAAATAGTACACGTTGACAATCAGCGTGTTACAACCGTTGTTCCATAATTGATACGAACC